>NC_044977.1:114779341-115515730 GCF_008728515.1 Papio anubis | reverse complement strand
TTTTTTTTTTTTTTTTTTTTTTTTTGAGACAGAGTCTCGCTCTGTCGCCCAGGCTGGAGTGCAGTGGCCGGATCTCAGCTCACTGCAAGCTCTTCTCCCGGGTTCACGCCATTCTCCTGCCTCAGCCTCCTGAGTAGCTGGGACTACAGGCGCCCGCCACCTCGCCCGGCTAGTTTTTTGTATTTTTTTAGTGGAGACGGGGTTTCACCGTGTTAGCCAGGATGGTCTCGATCTCCCGACCTCGTGATCCGCCCGTCTCGGCCTCCCAAAGTGCTGGGATTACAGGCTTGAGCCACCGCGCCCGGCCCGTATTTTCTTTCTTGTTTGTTTGTTTCTGTCCCTGGAATGTGCCTTGATTTTGTCTTTCAATTTTCTATTTAGTTTTGATATCTGCTGTCATATCTTTGATTTCCAGGATCTCTTTCTTGAATTCGGATGTATAATTTTAAAGTGACACTGTCTTGTTTAATGGATATAATATTTTTCATAATATTACTTACAAGGATGTGTTCTTTGAAGTTGTTTTCTTTCTATGCAATGTCTTCTTTTTTTTTTTTTTGGTGCGTTCTTTTTTTCCCCCCCATTTGTTTGCTTTGTTTATTTTGTATTATGGCTTTTCTTCCAATATTATTGATTCTATGCTAGACTTTCTATTTAAAAATAAAATACTCAAAATATAACTGGAGTCTATGCATGGCCATAGGGAAAGAGGTGCTTGTCTGGGGATTTTTTTTTCCTTTTATGAGATAGAATCTTCCTTGTGTCTCTCTGTCTTTGACTCTCTCTCTCTGTGTCTTTGCTTCTCTCAATTTCCAGTGTCAAATATTGGTAATTTCCCTTGGTTCAACTAAATACACACATACACATAAACATGCATGTACCTTAGTATGAAATCATTCTCTTTTACATTATTTTTATATCATTCTCATTTTACTCTATTTTCTCATGTAGCTAAATGTTTGCCGCTATTCTTTAAGATATCTGTAACAGTGTTAATGAATTAGAAAATCCATAACAAGTATCTCAGTCTGTAACTAGAATATTGCTATGACTTTAACTCAAGACATTCTCCTGGGTTTTGTAATCTTTCAGATAAAACTGATATTGGGAAACAATGCATATTGAAATATCCTGTGTATTAGAAATGGTTTCCTAGTTAAGAAGCTGCTTTGAAAACAGATTTGACATTCGATTTGAGTCTTTTGGGAATTAACATTAATGCATTTTCATCATCATTTCATTATGATTTGAAGCAGTTATAGTTGTGTTTTCTGACAGCTGTATTTCAGGAGTAAAGTGGCTGTGTTAGTGAAGATATACCCCGATTAACCTAGTAATTAGATTTACTGATTCAAATATTTATTCAAATAAAGAAAAGACTAATACATCTCTGTGCATGCACACTCACACACTTGTGTGCTTGCATGCCTACCATCTCTCCTCTCTCATTCCCTTTTCTTAGAACTATATAACGGGTCTTTTATCTTAAGATCAGAAAACATGTCTTTCTCCTCTGCATAAAACAAACCAAAAAGAACAGTTCCACTTTAAGACCATCAATGGTGAATACTGAAAATCAAAGGAAGAGAATATGATGATAGGTGAAAAGAAGGCAAGAGAAAATATGGCAGGAGAAATGTAGCAAATTTCAGGTTCTGAGGAATTGATCTGAAGTCTTATAGTGCTATAATTCCCTTGGGTTGTACATTTGGGAGTGATATTACCAGTTTTCCACTGTTTTTTAAATTCTTGTTTAAATTACTCAAACGTTTTAATATTCCCCCTGAAACAAATAATACATAACCTACAGTGAAGGAAATTATTTTTGGAATGCAGCAGCTGAGACCCAAGCTTTATGTTCCCAAAGCACTCCTACTTCCACCAGTTCCTTCTTGCCTAAATTAATGGAGGTCTAATTTCCATTTTTGAAGACAAAGAGACCCTTTTTTAAAGCCAAGTATAAAATGGCAGGTCAATGTATTGCCTTACATGAGGAGCAGATTATAAATTTATGTTTGTGTCAGTATAATTAAGGTATTTATGAGAATAAAATAAATACTCAAAAGACAGATCACAGTGGAGGAAAGGAGACATCTTGGAAGAAGAGTCAAACTGACATTTTTTAACGAATATGTTTTACTTATATTCTCTATGACTACCTAGTAACATGGGAAAGTACATTTCTGTTGGAAAATCTGATATTGTTAGTGTATTACAATAATCTTTCTCTTAAATTGTCAAAGGAGAATTATGCATCATATAGCACAGCTTTCCATGTAACTTGCTTCAGTCACTATTTGTAAATTTATTCTAGACCAATTGTGTAGATGATATATTTGATTCCATATTATTAGCACTACTTTTAAGGAGAAAAACAAAGTGAGTATATCAGATAATTATACTGTAAACATTTTCATTAAGTTCTGTAAATTTTAGTCTAGAGCATATGGAGAAAGATGAGTGTGTGGGATACAGTGATGAGTTGCAGCAATAATTTGTTTTTACATATTAATATAAAATAAATATTGACATGATATTCTTACATAATACATAATTTCATTATTTTGGTGAATTTTTGCAAAAATCCAGTTAGATAATATTATTATCCTCATTTTACAGAAGAGAAAACTGATCCTAATTCACAGAGTGTTAGTAAATTTTCTTTTTTTTCCTTCTTTTTTTTATTTTAATATTTTTTATTTTTTATTATTATTATACTTTAAGTTCTAGGGTACATGTGCATAACGTGCAGGTTTGTTACATATGTATACTTGTGCCATGTTGCTGTGCTGCACCCATCAACTCGTCAGCACCCATCAACTCCCAATGCAATCCCTCCCCCCTCCCCCCTCCCCATGATAGGCCCCGGTGTGTGATGTTTCCCTTCCCGAGTCCAGGTGATCTCATTGTTCAGTTCCCACCTATGAGTGAGAACATGTGGTGTTTGGTTTTCTGTTCTTGTGATAGTTTGCTAAGAATGATGGTTTCCAGCTGCATCCATGTCCCTACAAAGGACACAAACTCATCCTTTTTTATGGCTGCATAGTATTCCATGGTGTATATGTGCCACATTTTCTTAACCCAGTCTGTCACTGATGGACATTTGGGCTGATTCCAAGTCTTTGCTATTGTGAATAGTGCTGCAATAAACATACGTGTGCATGTGTCTTTATAGCAGCATAATTTATAATCCTTTGGGTATATACCCAGTAATGGGATGGCTGGGTCATATGGTACATCTAGTTCTAGATCCTTGAGGAATCGCCATACTGTTTTCCATAATGGTTGAACTAGTTTACAATCCCACCAACAGTGTAAAAGTGTTCCTATTTCTCCACATCCTCTCCAGCACCTGTTGTTTCCTGACTTTTTAATGATCGCCATTCTAACTGGTGTGAGATGGTATCTCATTGTGGTTTGGATTTGCATTTCTCTGATGGCCAGTGATGATGAGCATTTTTTCATGTGTCTGTTGGCTGTATGAATGTCTTCTTAAACTGCTACTAGTAAATCAAATAGAAGTTTCTTGGCTCCAAATCATATTTTATTTTCACAAAGGCTAAATCATTATGACCCAGTGTATACTTTGATAAATTTATGTAAAATTAGATTTTATGGATTTTTCTGATTCCATCAAGTCAAAATAACATGTTGTGTGGTCATCCTTCTCAGTACAGAAATCAAAATACCAGGTCTGAAATTGTGTATACGTTTGAGTGTGATGAGATGGAACATTTGAAATTGTATGACCTAAAAAAATCTGAGAGACATAGGATACAAGACATGCTTAACATTAATTATGAAGCTTTGATGTATTTTCAATGGAATTCATAATTTTGCAAAATATTGTCTGATGAATTTGAAAGCAACTGTAATGAAAATAGTTACATTTTACAAACTTGAATCTCTAACACATTTTGGCGTCTTTTTTAATACTTTGAAAGGACTATAGCAGGTGTGTGTGTGTGTGTGTGTGTGTGTGTGTATAGCCTCTCTCTCTCTCTCTATATATATATATATATATGTAGCAAATACATTCATGCGCCACTTAGTAATGGAGATACTGTCTGAGAAATGCATCATTAGGTGATTTCATTGTTGTGAGAACATTATAGAGTGCACTTAACACAAACACATTGTATAGCCTCCTAAACAACTAGGCTATGTGGTATAGCTTATTACTTCTAGGCTACAAACCTGTGTAGCATGTTATTGTACTGAACACTGTAGGCCTTTACAATGCAATGGTATTTGTATTTCTAAACATACCTAAACACAGAAAAGGTACAGCGAAATATGATATGAAAAATAAAAAACAAATGCTACCCCTGTAGAGGGCACTTACCATGGAGCTTGCAGGAGTAGAAGTTGTTCTGGGTGAATCAGTGAATGAGTAGTGAGCAAATGTGAAGGCCTAAGACATTACTATGCATTACTGTAGGCTTTATAAACACTGTACACTTAGGTTACACTAAATTTGTTGTAAAAATTCAGTAATTGCACTACAATGTCACAATGACAACAATGCCACTGGAGTTTTTCAGCTCTATTATAATCTATGGAACCACCCTCATATATGTGATCTGTTCTTGAGCAAAATGTCATCATGCAGCACTTGACTGTATATATATGTAACAAGTATGTGTGTGCCTCTGTGTGTGTATATATAGATGCTACATTTACATACACCTGATATGTGCATGTGTAAATATATATGTAACAAGTATGTGTGTGCGTGTGTGCCTGTGTGCCTGTGTGCGTGTGTGCATATATATATACACACTATGTATATACACCTGATATGTGCATGTGTAAATATATATACACACATGTAGCAGTTATATATATATATAGGTAGCATATATATGTGTGTGTGCATGTATATGTGTGTGTGGCAGGGGTTTTGTGTTAGAACCAAGAGCCTAGAACTGATACAATGAAAATATTTCACCTGAAATGTATGCTAAGTAAAAGTCCCAAGTTTCACGCATTTTTGAGGATCAGAGTGAAAAACTCAAAGTGAATTATTAGGGAATCATATCTACTTCTTCCTAAACCCTCCATCTGATTGTGTTCTAAAATTTAATAAATACTAACTGATCTTTGCATCTCCATAAAATTTTGTGAGATAACAAAATCCTACGTTCTGGTTTCTGAAGGATGGTGATCTGCAAATGTAAAAGTTTCCCTTAACCTCCAAAAAATAATTGGGTTAATCCAGCTACCACAAGTGTGAAATTGAGAAGCTGCTTGCTAAGATTCAATTTAATATTGTCACATCTGAGAGCTGCTTGTCTGATCATGTTGCCACTGGACAAAGTAAGCCTTAGTACAAAGGATAAAAGAATGATTATTTCAATATCCAGTCATAGTTCATCATCGAACTCTGAGTAAAATGGAGAAAAAAGACGTTTTATCTTATATGACTCTATGCATTTCTCTGGGAAGTCATTTATCTGGTTACTATCTAGGAGAGCAAAGATAATGGGAAAAATCTTCCATTATTCTCAACTATAATTTTACATATGAAATTTTAATAAAATAGGTTTTTGGTTATTTCTTTTAAGAACCCTCAATATAAGAAAATGAAATATTAGAAACTTGTTTTATAAAATACATTTGTGAACCATAAAACCCCATATAAAACGGAAATTATTATCACCATTAACTACTGATGCTTCTAATCTTATTCTCTAATGGTTAAAAAATGACTAGAATTTAGAATTACTGCCAATATATGGGGGGGATTTTATAAAAATAGCTGTATTCATTTGCATGTTAAGCAAGAGTGTGATTTCTGATGTCCATGAGAGTCACTTGCTGCTTTAAGATCTGCTCTGCTGCCGACTCTACATGTGTAGCTTTGAGAGGTCCTTTAGCCCCTCCAGCTTTCCTCATAGGCAGGATGTGGCTATTGTACTTGGTGATATCCCAAACGTGCTTCCGATCCCAACATTCCACGGTTCTGTGATATTTCTACCTTATTACAAAAGACATTCACTTTAAAAGTATAAACACTGTAGTAACTTTTCTCTTTCATCGTTTTCAATAAAAGTGAAACGGAAGTAAACTGACAAGTTTAGGAGGCTTTCAGAGCATAAAGGAGAAAGGCTGACAGCTCTTGAGAACCTCTTTGCTTTCAGCTGAGAGCAAGTAGAGAATGCTTGGTCTCTGGCCCTGAATGTCATAATATTACATTCAGAATCTTTGAAATGTGTGACAACACTGTTGATTAAAAATGAGAATCATTAGGCCATGTCTGCCATTGTAGGATGAAGGGTAGTTTGAATAGTATGGAAAAAACTATCCCAAAAGGATGATTTGTCTTAGACAATATTAACAAAATTTCAAACTATGATATGTATAGTAATTTGCAGTAATTCATTTTTTCTTTTTTTTTTTTTATATTTAACTTCATCTTAAAAGTTTCCCTTCATTGGTAATGCTTTGAAAAAAATGCTGGATTTAGAATTATGAAGGGACTATCAACTAATATTATGGATGATATTATTTAGAAGCCATTCTGTGTGCTATACAAGTCCTTTGAGAATGATATGATCTGGGCATGGTGGCTCATGCCTGTAATCCCAGCCCTTTGGGAGGCCAAGACAGGTGATCTCCTGAGGTCAAGAGTTCAAAACTAGCCTGGCCAAGATGGCAAAACCACGTCTTCAGAAATTAAAACAAAATTTTAAAAAAATTAAAACAAAAAATTAGCTGGGTGTGGTGGCAGGCACCTGTAATCCCAGCTACTCAGGAGGCTGAAGCAGGAGAATCGCTTGAACCCAAGAGGTGGAGATTGCAGTGAGCCGAGATCGTGCCACTGCCCTCCAGGCTGGACAACTCCATCTATTAAACAAACAAACAAACAAAAAGATAAGCACTAAAATGGCTATTATTCATCTTTCCAAATCTGTAATACCTGGAAGTTCTGCATGACCTTTAGGAAAACTACATCCACAAAACGTTCCTTCTAGTTTCCTAGTAAGTTTTAGAAGAAATATCACCATTCTGAGCTAAAATAGTTCTACTTTCTTAGGGCAAATTCCTACCATAACATGAAATAGGCAAATACAATTACTCTAAAAAAAGTTCAGCCATGGCATCTTAGAGTTTAAAGGAATAACCCTTAGGAGTTCACATAATTTTTTTTTCCACTGCTTCCTAGGCAGACCTCATTTAATGTAGCTGGCATGTTGCCCTGCAGACTTTACTGAACTACTACTATAGAAGTCGCTATGTTTTTAGCAAGCCCATTCATTTTTGTAAAGCTCCATCATTGCATTTTTCATTATACTGACCTAATACCTAGCTATCTTTAGCTTGCTCACACTCTGCCTTCTGGAGCCAAAATATATATGTCTGTGTGTTCTCTATATCTACCTAGTATCAATTAGAGTTTCCTGTTTTCCTGCATGTAACAGAAAACTCATCAACAGTGGACTTCTCCAAATACTTCTCAAATATTTTTCTCACAAAACGAGAAGTCGAATGAAGCATTGGTGTCAATTCAGTGTCTCGAAGATATTAGACCCAAGGTCTCTGTCTTTTCCTCATGGTTGCTGATGAAGGCTGAAGCTATAGCCATCATTGTAATATTCCACTTGGAGAGAGAAGAAAGGCACATGCCCACTAAGGCTACCTGATCTTTTAAGGGGTCTGTTCTTAAAGTCCTGACCACAGTATGCCTCATGGGCCTTAGCTAAAATGGGATTTGATGAAACAAATTTTATACCTGGGCACGTTGCCATACTTAATAAAATTGTAATTCTATTAATGAAGAAGTAGGGAAGAATTGGGGTAGTATCCAGCACTTTCTGCCACACTAACCTTGCAGTATTTTAGGATGGCTGTAAGATCCCAACTAAGTTTTCCCTTTCTCTGGCTAAAAGCAGTTCCAGTTACCTTGAGCATTATTTTTGCCATCTCTTATTATGAGCATCATCATCTTCCCAAAGTGGAGTACTTTCTTAAAATATGTTAGAAAGAACAGGACATAATATTATATTTGTGGTCAGACAGTGGCCATACTGTCTCCTAATCTGTACTTAGTGTGTTTTTTTTCAGGCAGCCTCAGAATGAGGAATAGTTTTGGTAACTACTTGGCTGCAATTGAACATGCAACCAATTAAAGTCATATGAAATTGTTTTACATGAAATGATTCGAAGCCAGATTTCCCTGTTCCATATTAATTTTTTGTCAAACATATTGAGAATTAACTTAAATATAATAAAATGCACCTATTTAAATGTAAAATTTGTTGAGTTTGGCCAGTGTATCATGACCACAAATGAGATACAAGGAACGTTTTTAACACCAAAAATTTATCTCATGTTCCTTTCCTGTCAATCCACTGCCACCTAATCTAGTCTAACCACTGATCTAATTTGCATTAATAAAGATTTATTTTGTCTATTCTAGAACTTCTTATCTATAGACATGTGTAGTAATATCTTTTATACCTGGCATTTTTTGCTCAGCATGTTTTTAAAATTCATCCACGTTGCGTTTATCATTAATTTGTTTGTGATTATTGCTGAGTATATTCTATTTTATGCTCATATCAGTTTGCTAATCCATTCTTTTGCTAATTGTCATTTGGACTGTTTCCAGTTCGAAGCTATTATGAATCAAGGTAATATGAATGTTCATGTGCAAGCCTTTTTGTAAACATAGATTTTTTTTTCTGTTAGCAAATATGCAGGAGTGAAATTGCTAGGTCACATAGTAAGTGTATTTTAACTTTATAAGAACATGCAAATCTATTTTTTAAAGTGGTGGTACTGTATTACACTCCCACCAGTAGTATATGAGTCTCCTTGCACTACATCCTTGAAACACACATTGTCAGTCTTTATTTTAACCATCTGTGTGTATTTCACTCTGATTATAGTTTTAATTTTCATTTCCCTGATAACAAATGATTTTTGAGCATGTTTTTATATGCTGATGGCCATAGTATATCATTTTATGGAAGAATCTGTCTATGCATATTGCTCAGTATATATGTCCATACTTTTTTTTACTATTGAATTTTTTATATATTTCAGATGCAAGCCATTTGTCAGATATACATATTGCATATATTTTCTACCAAGTAGTGGCTTAAATTTCATTTTCTTTATAATTACTTTTTAAAAACTAGTTTAGAGTTTTGATAAAGATAAATTTATTTATTTTTACTTTATTGCTCATATTTTTAATATTATGGCTTCAAAAGCCTTCCCCTTTCCCTATCATAAATACATTTTCTTATTTTTTCTTTTACTAGTTATATATGCTTGGCTGGAGACAGTGGCTTACTATTGTAATCCAAGCACTTTGGAAGGCCAAGGTGGGAGGGTCATTTCAGATCAGGAGTTCAAGACCAGCTTGGCCCACATGGTGAGACCTTGTCTCTACTAAAAATACAAAAATTAGCTGGGTGCAGTGGCGGGTGCCTGTAATCCTAGCTACTCAGGAGGCTGAGGTAGAAGAATTGCTTGAACCTGGGAGGTGAAGGTTGCAGTGAACTGAGATCATTCCAGTCTGGGTGACAGAGTGTCAAGTGCCACTCTATCTCCAAAAAAAAAAAAAAAAAAAAGAAAAAAAAACAATAGATACATAGGCCAGGTGTGCTGGCTATAATCCCAGCACTTTGGGAGGCCGAGGCAGGTGGCTCATTTCAGCCCAGGAGTTTGAGACCAGCCTGGGCAACATGGAGGAAACTCATGTCTGCAGAAAATGGAAAAATAAGCTGGGAATGGCGGTGTGTGCCTGTAATGCCAGCTACTCAGGAGCCTGGGGTGGGAGTATTACCTGAGCCTGGGGAGGCAGAGGCTGCAGTGAGCTGTGATCGCACCACTGCACTCCAGCCTGGGTGACAGAATGAGACCCTGTCATAAATAAATAAATAAATAAATAAATAAATAAATAAAACAAGTTGTATAGTTTTACCCTTTACCTTTAGAGTGTACATTTGTGTAAGGTGTGAGGGAAAACACATTTTTTTCCTATATAGTTAGAAAGTCAGCCAACAGTATTTAGTGAAAAAATCTTTCTTTTCTTATTGATTTACCTTGGCACTATTGTTGAAATCAATTGCTCATGTAAGGTTCAGTCTACTACTGGACTCTCTATTCTGTTCCAGTGATCTATTTGTCTATTCTTATAGCAATATAACCAAATTGATCACACTAGCTTTGTAGTTAGTCTTGACAGTTTTTTTAAAAAGTGCTAGTATTCCAAATTTTTTTCTCTTGCAAAATAATGTTAGTTCTTAAATGCCCCTTGAATTTTAATATAAATTTTTAAATAAACGTGTCAATATCTATAACATAGCCCATTAGAATTTTGAGTAGGATTGTGTTGAATGTACAGAGCTATTTGGAGAGAAATGAAATACAGTATTAGCAGTGTTGTGTCTGCCAACTCATCAGCCTGAAAAATCTCCTCATTTATTTAGATATTCTTGAATTTGTTTTTCAGCAGTGATTTGAAGCTGTTTTATTATATGTATACCTATTTAAGTTTGTTATATATTCTCGACAGTTGACCTCTTTATTATTATAAAATGTCCAGTTTAAATCTCTATTAGTATTTCTTATCTTGAAGCTTTGTCTGATATTAATATAGTCACTCCAGCCTTTTCTATCCTTTTAGTTTTAACCAATCTGTCTTTATATTGAAGGGAGTTTTGTGTAGATAATATATAATAAATTCTGCTTCTTTATCTACTTTGACAATTAATTTGTATGTTCTTCTCATTGACATTTAACCTAAATGTTAATATGTTTGGCTTACATTTACCATATTCCTATTTTCTATTTTTCCCATTTGTTCTTTGTTTTCTTTTCCTTCCTTTATATTATTTGTTAATTGAGTATTATATTTTAGTGTTCATTTTACCTCCTCTATTGACATTTTAGCTATGCATCCTTTTCCTGCCTTACCCTCAGTGGTTGCTCTATGGTTTACAATATGCATTTTAAAATTATTTCAGTCTACAAATATGTTGTTATTCTATTTCATATATAATGTAAAAACTTCATGACAGTATACTTTTATTTTTCTCTCCCATATTTTGTTTCATTTTAGAATGCTGAATTCATCAATTGCTATAGACCAGATTATATATTGTTATTATTCTCATTTTATATAACCAACTATCTTTTAAAGAAACTGAAAGAAAAAAAGTATTTTTATACCCTCATAGTTATTAATTTCTTCATTTCTTTTTGTAGCTCTGAGTTTCCATCTGGTAACTTTTTCCTTCACCCTAAAGAATTTATTTTAATATTTTTTGTGGTATAAGTGACTAATTGTTTTTTTTCTACTAAAAATTGCTTTATTTTTACCTCAATTTTAAAGGATATTTATACTATAGAAGGCCTTTTTTCTTAATTTTTCTTTCATTGCTTTAATAATGTTGTTCTATAGACTTGTGGATTACACTGTTTCTGGTAATTTGTTCTTATGTTTGTTTTCCTGTATGTGGAAAGCAACTGTTTTATTCAAGGAGCTTTTAAGAGTTTTTATTTATTATTGACCGTAAACCATTTGGTTATGATATGGCTTGGTGTTGTTATCTGTGTGTTTATCTAACTTCGTGTTCTTTACACTTTTGGGATTTGTGGACTGTTATGTTTCATCAGATTTGGGTATTTTCCAGCCAGTTTTATATTTCCCCATTTGAAAGTCTGGGACTACGTTTACATGTTAGATAGCTTGATATTATCCCACAGATTACTGAGGTTTTGCTCTTTTATATAAGCCTTTCTTTTTATTTTACCATGCTTCAGCTTGGGTTGTTTCTGTTACTACGACTTCACATTTACTGAACTCTTCTGCAGTTTCTAATCTACTTTTAATCCCTCCCAGTAAATTTTTCATTTCAGGTATTGTGCTTTTTTGATTTTAAGAGGTTCATTAGATATTTTTAATGGTTTTTATTTATTTGCTTACCTGGCCTTCTTTAAAAAATATATATATATTGAATTTAGGTCAGATGTGGTAGCTCACACTTGTAATTCCAGCACTTTGGGAGACCTAAGCAGGCAGGCTGCTTGAGGCCAGGAGTTCAAACCCCGCCTGGCCAACATGGTGAAACCCCATCTCTACTAAAAATACAAAAATTAGTTGGCTGGTGGTGCACACCTGTAATTCCAGCTCCTTGGGAGACTAAGGGTCGAGAATTGAATGAACCCAGAAGGTAGAGATTGCAGGGGGCTAAGATCATGCCACTAGACTACAGACTGGGTGACAGAATGACACTCTGTTTCTAAAACAAAACAAAAACAAACAAAATCATCAAATTTGTTTATAATAGTTTGGGGTTAATTCATCATCTTTGATGTTATCAGTTTTTTTTTTTTTTTTTTTTTAATTGTTGTTCTTACTTTTTTCTCGGACTGTTACTTGTTTTTCCTTCTTCACATCTCTACTATTTTTGTGCAGATACTGAACTTTGTGAATGTTACATGGTTACACAAACAGATTTTGTCTCATTCCTTTAATGTTATTGATAGGGACAGGGGGCAGAGAAATTCTAGGCAGACAGGGGCCGCTCCTTGGCAAAGCCCCACTCTCAAGCATAAAAGCCTGTGACTGTGGCCCAAAGTGAGAACTTATATCCCTGTTTTCCTGCTGAAATGTATCCTTTTCCTAAACCACCCATGGCCTGTACTGCACCCCATCCTGTGTCTATAAAAGCCCCAGAATCAGCTGGCGGAAAGACGAGGAGCAGCTGGACATCAGAGACTATGTCTGGACATTAGAGAGAAGCAGCTTGACTTCAGGGGGACAGCTTGAGGGTGTAACTTCAGAGAAGTATCCAGCTGGAGACTGCTGAACTTCAGGGGAAGATTACCTTCCCACCCCATCCCCTTTTCAGTTCCCCTCCCTACTGAGAGCCACTTTCATTGGCAATAAACCCCATCCCCTGCATTTACCATCATTCAAGTCATTCCTGAGACCTCATTTCTCCTGGATGCTGGGCAAGAGCTTGGGATCCATGAGTGCAGATAAAAGAGGGCCCACTGAGCTGTTAACACTTAAGCCACCCACAGATGGCAGAGCTAAAGGAGGACTGTAACACTCCCTCTGGGGCTTCAGGGGTCATGGGCACCCCTAACCCCAGACACTGCCATGGGGCCTACATGAAGTTTGCTCCTGACGACACCCAAAAGCACGTGCCCTGACTCTTGCTCCTGCTTACCTGTGCACTCACTCCCACAAGGGGTGGAACAAAGAAGATCGGAGTTAATGGAGTTCACCTCTGCTCCTGCTAGTGCACTCCAGTTCCCGCCCCATTCAATCACACATCCCCTCCTTCAAGGAGTTGAGAGCTGTGGGCTGAGCTGTGGGTCCTGCAGAGGGGTCAGGGAAATATCCTGCTTCGTTATGTTGTGCTTTGTATTGTCAGGTAGTTCATTTAGTTGTGAACCTCAGTAGTCCTTCACTTTGTGTTCCTTGATAGTGATTGTTTACTTGGCCTTGTTGAGTCTCACTCAGTGCATGCACAGTTTAGATTGCATCTGAAATCTCAAGGGTACCCTTATGCAAATTTCTGGAGTACTTTCTATGTAAAGTTCCTACTTCCTTGTATCCTGTCCTGCAAATACCAGCAGTCATAGCCTTTTCAAACTCTGATATTGTGTTTTCAGCTCAACACAACTGGAAAGTGTTTCTGGGTGGAAAACTTGGACAATCATAAGGCTCACCTTGTTGCCTCATTTCAGCATTCAAAACATGTCATTGTCTGAAAACAATAGTGTCCATGTTTCTAGTTGTATACACTGGGAGAGCTACTCCTGCACCTGCTGCTTCATCATGGCTAAGAGTAGATAAGCTTTAGGCACTTATAAATGTAGGACATCACAGTTAGTCTTAGTAATTTGCAACTTATAGGTTGAAATCCACCTTTTCAACATGTCCACATTATTTGGCTCTTAGCTAACACTCCCAAGATTTTTATTGACTGTGTATTTTCAAATGCCCAGCTTGTTTCTACCACCGGAGAATAGGCCCATGGGCGCTAAGTACAAAAGTAAATGCCATGACTCTTTCTGATTGAGTGTGAATTTTGTCTACAGATTGTCTGTCCCCAAATTTTGGACCCACTGGTTAATTGATTGCATCCTTGGGCAAGTTACTTAACCTGTTTGTTCCTGTCTCTTTTTTTTCTGTAAAATAGTCTTCTTTCATTATTTTCAGCTAGTTCATAGGCATGTGGTGGAAAATAAAGGAGTTACAATATATGCAAAGCACATAGGACAACATCTGCTACATACAGTTAAAACTATTATTATTAATTCTGACCCAAACTACAAACTATCCATATTCTCACTTCCCATCTACCTGTCTTTTCAGCTCAACACAACTGGAAAGTGTTTCTGGGTGGAAAGCTTTAGGCATTTATAAATTCAGGACTTCACATTTTGACTTAGTCTGTAGTCTGTTTTTACGTCTCCTATGGTTTCCAGTAACAGTTGTCCACAATCCATATCCTTTTTTTTTTTTTTTCTTTTTTTGAGATGGAGTCTCACTCTGTCACCCAGCCTGGAATGCAGTGGCACAGTCTTGGCTCACTGAAACCTCTGCCTCCTGGGTTCAAGCAATTCTCCTGCCTCCGCCTCGGCCTTCCAAAGTGCTGAGATTACAGGTGTGAGCCACCACGCCTGGCACACAATCCACATCTTAATTCCCTCATTTTTGTAAATATTCCTCAAGGGTTTGTCTGATTGAGTATGGCTTATTATCAAGGCTGTGATCCAGAGAGCTTTACATTTCCCATCCAAATTTCTGATTAACATATGTCATTAAAGAGTATTAGGAATTAAATTTTGTAGAATGCCACAGAGAGGTTGGTGGAAGGTTGTATATGTTTACTCAGACAGGCATATTAAAATACCGACATCCATGTCCCTTTTTCTTCCTCCACTATCATTCTTACTATCTACCCAAAAGGTTGCCCTAGAATGTGCATTTTGAAAGGATGTCTATGTGTTTGTTATATGTATTTTTCTCTCTGTCCACAATGTGAGAAATATAGCAACAAATACATTTCTCCAGCTTGACACTTTTCAGCATCAGCTTTCAATAATACATAAATTTTACCCTTTAGGTCTCATTTTTCCATTTTTTTCTGCAAAGAATTACATGACAAAAATAAAGTCAAAATTATTGCTGAAATTTCTGTATAAAATACCTGCAACATCCTTTCAAGCTATCAATTAAGTATCCTTATGAAAATAAAGAAAATAATACAATTTTTTTCGTAAGTAAGCCCATACCATGCTGTATTTTAGAAAACAATCCCTTTTTTCTAGATATGTAGAAATGCAGAAATCTTGTATTTAGTAATATACTGTAGAATTTTAAATAAAGCTTCTTATGTTTTAAGAAACTGCAAACAGTATATTGTCTGAAAGCATATACTACAGATGCCATTTAACTATATTTCTTTGCTTATGACACATTTCATTTTGCAGAGTATAGGAACTCTGTGTCTGAAAACTGAATATAATGAAATCTGAGTATTACTCAATTATAAAGCTTTAAACATTGTTTTTTAAAATTTTCGACATGTTTTTCTATGGAAATATTTCCAGCTTATGAGACAAAAGGTGCTAAAGAATTAATAAAAGTTACCCTTTACTGTATAAGACATTAGTTATGAGAATATGTCTCTTTTTTAACATTATATAAAACACTAAAAGAAAAGTTTTATAATGAACCTGAAAATATATTTTATTGCATAGTAGAAATACTTTGTCAGCATCTTATACTTCAGATCAGATTAATAAAATATAATTCAGTATCCATTTGTATAAACTTTCTACAGTTATTATGGCTGAATAAATGTTTCTTATGTATTCTTAAAGTATTTTGGTTATTAAGCTCTAAAACATTATGTTTTACTTTTTTTCTATGCAAAATAATTATTTTAGTTCTATTTGACAGTTTAAACTTTAGTTGTAGCGGGAAAAGCAAATAAATGCAATATATATTTCTCCCTTGTGAAAAAGCTTAGTTACAGATAAGTTTTGCATTTTTTATTGTCTAAAAATATTTTCTCTATTTAATAATTCCTCAAGTATGTGTATTTTAATACTTATTTTGAGCCTCAAAAAATCATATTTATTAGTAATGATTCATAATAATCTTGTTAAATTAAGGAATTGACATATTTTTAATATCTCATTAAATATATTTTAAGTGCTCTTTTTACAAATGTATATTTTATTTTCTTAGTACATTTATTTACTGAATTTTTCTCAGGATAATATTATAGAGCTATAATGAGTACAGACCGCGTTTCAGTTCCTTTAAATAAGAACTCACAAAAAAATTAATGATTTGGCTTATAAGGTTATTTTATTTTATTTCATTTTTTGGTCTTAGAAGGTAATTGATAGGTACAATTTCATGTGAGTAAGATTCAAAGAATAGTTGAGTGTAAGCTTTTGTGGGACATGTGTCTCACTGTGGAGCAACAAGTGACTGGTGGGCTTGGGACAGTGAGAACAGCCACAGGTAGTGGCAGCAGCGGGCCTGAATGCTGGAATTTTGATGCCACCTGTCAGTGTGATGAGATTGCTCTTTTGAAGGATGGTTTTTGGTGTCCTAGTTTTCCTATTAACCCACTTACTACCATACTGCTCACTTTCCCTTCTCTGGGACTAACTGCTGTGTCTTGTCCTATCTTTGATATAGAATCTTAAACACTTTCAGTGGAAGCTCTTAATTTAGGATATTGGTACCACAGGAGGGGAGCGCCTTAGAGAACTGAAGCACTCTTGTATTTTTTCACCTTTCAGGATAAAAGCATGCTGTTTGGATAAGCACTGAAAATGGTTCAAGGAAAGAGTCCTAGCTAAAAATAGAAAAATAAATGAAGTCAAACATGAAGAAATTTTTCAAATGGTTCATGAAACAGTATGACATTATTTTATACTTCCTTAAAAACTGAAGATTTTGAAGGGTAAACACATGCCTGGTGGTCTGAGGCAAAAATCCTCATGCTTGTGAAATAAATATTTGTAGACAGGAATCTTTCTGTTTATTTGTTTTTTAATATGATGTTTTGCGGAAATAATGGAAACTCTTAAACACTGCACATAAAATTTAGAATATATTAACATTTAAAATAGTAATTTGCCATCTGTTCTTTATTGAATTCAGAAAAGATGAATAGCCACAATACAAATGACCCATGGTTATAAGAAAGTATCACTCTTGGAGCCAAAAGAATTGCAATAACGAGACTGATAGATTTTAAAAGTTGTATTTTAAGGCTAGCAGTCTGAAGTGAATAGAACAATAATTAATTTACTCTTAGCATTTAATGTATAACTTAATGTGGACTCTGAGAGCAGATTTAAATTTCTTTTTTTAGTTTAGAATGTTTCCACTGTCTGAAACAAATCTTGGCAAAATATGGCCCATCGCTTGTTTTATAAAACAAATTGTATTAGAACATAACCATACCTACTCACTTACTTATTGTCTATGCCTGCTTTCATGATACAACTGAGTCAACAGTTGTGACAGAGACTGCATGTCCCACAAAATTTTTACTATCTGGCCCTTTAAAGAAAAAGTTTGCTGACTTCTGTCTAAACCATAAAACTACATCCATTGAGGTCAAATGTATTATATTCTAAGGAGAATGAATACTGCAAAAAATTTATGTTTGATATATTTTACTTAGAAATTTTGCAATTACATAAGCAGTGTTACTCAATACAGTTTTGTGGAAAATTTGTGGTGTGTTAAAAAAAATAAAAACAAAAAACAAAAACAAGATTCTATAGCTGAATGGAAACTAGATATTCTGTGTTTATCTCACAATCAGTAGAATGTCAGAATAATAAAGATCTGAGAATTCATTCAATAAATTAACCATAGTAGTTTTGTTTAATCTAAAGCATTTTAAACTTATTTGAATTTGATCTCCCCTTTTCCAACCATAAAATAATTTTTAACATTTTTGCATTATACTACTGTTTTCCAGAAGCGAATATTAAAAGCTGGGCACAGTGGCTCATGCCTATAATCCCAGCACTTTGAGAGGCTGAGGCAGGTGAATCACTTGAGGTCAGGGCTTGGAGACCAGTGTAGCCAACATGGCAAAACCCTGTCTTTACTAAAAATACAAAAATTAGCCAGACATGATAGTGCACCTGTAATCCCAGCTACTTGGGAGGCTGAGGCAGGAGAATTGCTTGAACCTGGGAGGTGGAGGCTGCAGTGAGCCTAGATCGTGCCACTACACTCCAGCCTGGGCAACAGAGCAAGACTCCATCTCAGAAAAACAAAAACAAAACAAAAGTGGCTGTCCTAAAAGATATGTAAATTGGAAATGTGACGACATGTAGGTGAAAGCAGCTTGCTGAACGGAATTCGTAGCCCCACAGGTTGTTATTTAGTATAATTTCCAGACTTAACAGAAGATTCCTGAAAAATAAATTTAATAATTCAAATATGCCATTTTTTACTGTATAAGAGATGGCTAATTATGAGCACCTTAAAGTTTAACAAAATGCATTTAATGGGTTATGTATGAATATTGGTTTCACTTTCTGGAGATGAAAGACATTATCATTATGCTGTGATAAATGCTGAAACAACTGTGGTTTTTTATTGGTTAGTGCTATAATTAATTTTAATAGGATATTTATGAGTTTCAACTACCTCTAGATTACTTTAAAACTAAGCACTGAAAACACCATCCACATGTTTTGTTATTCTACAGGTGATATAAGTTTAATTGGGCAGATAATCCAAGTAGATTTTTATTCTGCTTCCAGAATATTACTTTCACTTTAATGGTTTGAATGCTTCTTATCACTATTTTTGAATATAATTAATTGAATTAAAATGATATTTTTAATACTGTATGATGAAATAAATTTAGTAAAAGTGTTGGCATGTAATGTATTGGCCAAAAATATTATTGAATTTTATAAACTCCAATGAGTATAAATTCAAAAAGATGAAGTTTTAACTTCCTTTTAGTATTTTATTTTAAATACAGCCACTTTTATGTTTTCTTTTGTTTGTTTGTTTGGTAGAGATGAGATATCACTTTCTTGCCCAGGCTGGTCTTGAACTCCTGGGCTCAAGTAATCCTCCTGCTTTCACCTCCAAAAGTCTTGGGGATTACCAGCATGAGCCACCATGCCCAGCCTAGCCTCTTGTATGGATTGGCAATTGACTCTACAATTTTATTTTCACATTCGTTCATCTATTAAACAATTCCTTACACCATATACACAAGTCACCTCAAGATGGACTAAAGACTTAAAAGTAAAACCTAAAACTATAAAAACCCTGGAAGATAACCTAGGAAATACCCTTATGGAAATAAGACTAGACAAAGATTTCATGATGAACATGCCAAAAGCAATTGCAACGAAAACAAAAATTGACAAATGGGGCCTAATTAAACTAACACAGCAAAAGAAACTATCAACAGAGTAAAAGACAACCTAGAGAATAGAAGAAAATGTTGGCAAACTATGCATCTGAAAAAGGTCTCATATCCAGAATTTATAAGGAAATTAAACAAATTTACAAGCAGAAAACCATTAAAAAGTTGGCAAAGGCCATGAAGAGATACTTGTGAAAAGAAGACATACAAGTGACCAACAAGCATATGAAAAAATGTTCAACATCACTAATCAAAATGCAAATAAAAACCACAATGAGATGCCATCTCACACCAGTCAGAATGGCTATCACTAAAAAGTCAAAAAATAACAGATACTGACGAGACAGCAAAGAAAAAGGAGCACTTATACACTGCTGGTGGGAATGTAAATTAGTTCAGCCATTGTGGAAAGCAGTCTGGCAAGTTTTGAAAGCCTTTAAACAGAGATCTTACTATGTATTGCACTGGAATGTATTCAATCCCGTAACACAGAGGTCTTGTTTTGTATACTGCTGTGTCCCAGTTGCCATGCATATAGTAGCCACTCAAACTATCTGTTGAACAAAGGAATGATTCTAAAGACTGGAGAATCAGCAACAAAACACCATGTAGTCCCCATTCTGAATTGCTTAGAGATTAATAGGCACTTGTAGCACTATGTAGAACATATACACGGAAAGTGAGCATAAGAATTGTAAGACTGATTCAGGACAGGCAAGCCCCAAATGGGAGGGTTCTTGGTTTTGCTCAGGAAATATTTTAAAGGTCAGCTGGTGGTGTTAAACAGTAACTTTTATTGAAGTGGCAGTGTACAGCAGCAGCAGAGGTATTGTCGTTACTGAGCAGTGCTACCCCATAGGCGTGTACCCAGAATAGCAGCTAAGAGGCAATTCTGCACTCATATTTATACTCACTTTTAATTGCATGCAAATTAAGAGGCAGCTTATGCAGCAGTTTCTAGATAAGGGTGGTAACTTTGGGGTCATGAAGTCATTGCCATAGAAAGGGGCAGTAACTTTGGGCTGTTTCCATGGCAATGGTAAACTGACATGGCACACTTTTGGGTGTGTCTTATGGAAAGTTGCTTCTGCCCTGGACCTATTTTAGCTAGTCCTCACTTTGGTCCATTGTCTGGGCCTTGTCTCCAGAGTCAAGTCCCACCTACTACATTTGGATCACTTAGGAAGAACCTAACCCACATTTTAGAAAAGGACCAAGGATGGCTTCCTTGCAAGAGGCAAACTTTGGCTTATGCCTAAAGGATGAGTAGGTTTTTTGTTGACAGGAGGGATTTAACCTTTTTCAAAGAAGAGGGATAACATGTACAAAAATCCAAAAGGTGATAGTAGTAAATATTTGGGTTTTTTCCAGTTTGGAGTATTTACAAATAAAGCTGTTGTAATATGCATGTACAAGACTTAGTGTGGACATGTATCTACGTTTTTCTTGGGGAATTCCTATGATGGAATTTTTGGTTTGGTATACGTGTGTTTAATTCTATAATAAACTGCCAGTTTTTCAATATAGCTGTCCAGTTTTACATTCTGATCAGCCTATTAAACATCACATATTACTTCCCGAACTAGATATTATCACCATTTTTACTTTTGGCTTTTCTAAAGAATTTATAGTAGTATCTCATGTGTTAATAGATTGCATTTCCTTAATAATAAGCATATGTTCATGAAATGATTAACCTTTCACGTATTTTTAGAAGATATCTTTTCTAATCTCTGGCCTAATTTTTAAAATTGGATAGTTTGTATTTTTATTATTGAGTTATAAAGTTCATTCTATATTCTAAACACAAGACTTTTGTTGAACATCGTCTCCCATTTTGTGGCATACCTTTTTGTTTTCATAAAGATAATTTTTAAAATTTAAATAATTGATTTTTCTAATGTATCCATTTTTTTCTTTTGTAGTTTATACGCTTCAGGTCTTAACCTAAGAAATTATTTTGTCTATCTAAAGTTGCAAATATTTTCTTATGTGTTTTCTTTGAGAAGTTTTATAGTTTTAGCTTTTACATTTAAGTCTATGATCCATTTCAAGTCAGGTTTTTGTGATGGTTTTTAATTTTAATAAATAATCGTAATATTGATCTAAACATTCCTTCTCTTCTCTTTATTTTTCATTTGTGATGAATGTAGGAGAAAAGTTAAGTAACATAACCAAGGTCACATCTAGTATTTTATAGAGTCAGAAGTGGAAACAGATGTAGCTTACTTCAAAATATTTTGTACTATCTAACATAAACCCGAATTTACAAAAGGGAAACTGAACTAATGACAGAAGTTATAGATGATAATTTAAATAGGTAAACCAAATAATTGTTAACCAACATCCAACTTAAATATAAAAATGGCCTCCAAATTGGAAACTTTTGATTCTCTATAGGGTAATCTAAATTTTTAGGTAGGAATTTTTTTTCAGGGTTTCAACGATCAAGATAATGTAATTTACTCAATGTAAATTGTCAATTGCTCCTAGGTAATCATTATTTGGAAATTTGGGTCTAACAGACAGAAATAAAGTTTCTAAATTGCTAATTTAAAAATATCATAATGGAAATACATTGCATATTTAAATTCTCATTTTTAATTCATTTATTTATTCAATAATTAATCAAATACCTGCTATTCTCTGTAAAAGGTTAATAAACATACAGAGATAAATATCACTTTATCGAAATTAAATTATTAATAAAATACTACACTTTATATAATATTTGACAATTCAAAGATAAAGTAATATTTTTATTTTTAATTGGCATCCAAGAAAAATTTTGAGTATGATACAGAAAATATGTTGAAGTCCATTCATGTTTGAGAAGTATAGTGAATTACTTTTTATTACTTAATTCAATAAGATTAATTGAGTGTTTTGTATTTGTGAAATAGAAGTGTTCTATTCTTACAAAGTTAAGCAGCCTTAACGTCTGAACTTCTTAATATCTTAATTTCTGTGGTCTGGAGTATACCTTTTCCCTTGATTTTAACATCTTTTCTCTTTCTTTACTAATTGTAGCTTTCAAAATTCTATTTTATGTAAACCATTTTTCAGTGATTACTCGCTCCTTTGTATTTTTGAGACACTTACTAATAATTATTTTGTGTTTACATCTTACCACATATAAAGAAAAATCAGAGCATATTTGCAGGTGCTTATGCTGATGCCCTGGTGCCTTGACAGATCCTTTCCAGTGACATCTGTCCATCACTGAAGGCTTACTCTGTCATTAAAAGAAAGAAAAAAGTTAACTCTTATATTAGTCTGTTCTTGCCTTGCTATAAAGTAATACCTGAGACTGGGTAATTTATAAAGAAAAGAGGTTCAACTGGCTAATGGTTCGGCAGGCTGTACAGGAAGCATGATGCTGGCATTGGCTCTGCTTCTGGGGAGGCCTCAGGAAACTTTCAGTCATGGCGGAAGGTGAAGGGGAAGCAGGGACATCTTACATGGCCAGAGCAGGTGCCAGAGGTGGGGAGAGGGGCTACACACTTTTAAACAACCAGATCTCGTGAGAATTTCATCATGAGAACAGCTCTGGGGGACGGTGCTAAAACATTCATGAGAAACCACCCTCATGAGTCAATCACTTCACACCAGACCCCACCTCCAACACTAGGGATTAAAATTCAACATGACATTTCAGGGGGAAAACAGATCCAAACTATATCAGCTATTATAAGGTTAATTTTTAAAACACCTTTATTCACATATCATAAAATTCACCATTTAAAAATGTATAATTGTGTTTTAGTATGTTCACATAGTTGTTCAACTGTCATCACTATCTAATTTTAGAATATCTTCTTTTTTCTTCTTCTTTTTTTAGAGTCCCACTCTGTTGTCCAGGCATGGTCTCAGCTCACTGCAACCTCTGCCTCCCAGGTTCAAGTGATTCTCATGCCTCAGCCTCCTGGGAAGCTAGGATTACAGGGATGCACCACCACGCCCAGCTAATTTTTTTGTATTTTTAGTAGAGACAGGGTTTTGCCACCTTGGCCAGGCTACTCTGGAACTCCTTGCCTCAAGCGATCTGCCTGCCTCAGCCTCACAAAGTGCTGGGACTACAGGTGTAAGCCACCATGTCCAGTCTAATTTAAAACATTTTCTTCACCCCAATAGGAAACTCCACACTTTTAAGGGTCCCTCTTTATTCTTCCTTCCTCCTAGTCCCTGGCAACCACTGATCTACTTTTTTTTGTATGGATTTATTTATTATGGGCATTTCATACAAGTTGCATAATATAATAGGTCATCTTTTGTGACTGTCTTCTTTTACCTAGCATAATATTTTCAATATTCATTAATGTAGTAGCATGCATTGGGACTTCATTCTTTTTGTGGCCAATAATTTTTATGGCCAAATAATTTTCCATTATGTAAATATCCCATATTTGATTTATCCCTTCCTTAATTAATAACATTTTGGTTTTTTCCACTTTCGGCTTTTATGACTAATGCTGATATGAACATTTGTTTACATGTTTTTCTGTGGATATATGTTTTTTATTTTCTTGTTTGCATGGAAACAAAACATAAACAATTTCTGTCTGCTAGATCCAAATTCTAATTGTTGGATCATATGGTAACAATTTTACATTTAAACTTTTGAAGAACTTTCAAAATGTTTTTCAAAGTGGCTGCACAATTATATATTGCCACCAGCAATATATGAAGGTTCTGACTTCTCCACTTTCTTGACATTTACCTGTTATTATCTGTCCTTTGTATTATAGCCCTCTAGGGAGAGATAATGTAAGAAGTTATGGTTAATTATATACATATTCTCTTCACCTGGGGGGAACTCTAAGAAGATATACTTAAAAAAAAGATAAGAAGAATATACATTTGACAATAGCCTTCCAATATTTGTAGCTATCCAAAGATTTACACACTGGAGTTAAGGAATCACTAATACAAGTAAATCATCTTAGAATTAAAAATTATACTTTTATTAACTTATTCAAAAGATCCCATTTAAGTTAATATTTCAAATGTTTTGGATCCTTTTTTCTTTTTAATTTTTAATTATTATGGATACAAAATCACTGTATATATTTACAGGGTATATGTGATATTTTGATACAAGCATACAATGTGTAATGATCACGTAAGGGTAACTGGGATATCCATTACCTCAAGCATTTATCATTCCTTTGTGTTAGGAGCCTTTCATTACAGTCTCTTAGTTGTTTTGAAATACATGTTGTTATTGTTATTAACTATAGTCATCCCTATTGTGCTACCAAACATTAAATCTTATTCCTTTTATTTTATTTTATTAAGTAACAAATAATAATTTTATGTAACTATAGGGTACAATATGATGTTTAGGTATATCTATTTATTATGGCATGATTAAATCAAGCTAATTAATATATCTCTCACTTCACATCCATATAATTTTTTTTGTGATGAGAACATTCAAAACCTACTCCTTAAGCAGTTTTGAAATATGCAATGCATTATTATTAACTACAGTTACCATGTGGTGCAATAGATCAGTGATACTTATTCCTCAAGTCTAAATAAAACTTTGAATTCTTTGACCAACATATCCCCTAGAGATATATAAATCTGTTTTGTTTTGCTTTTTGTTTTTTTTCATCTTTTTAATCTGTTTCTTGTCAATATGATTCATGGGCCCAGCTGGTGAACCTAAGAGAGTAGAAGGGGAAGAAAATGTTCTTCCTCTCCTACACTACAATTAAACCAGAGAAGTTCTTTTACTTAAGGTATTATGAAGGTGGTTGTAGCATTTGTTAAGAACTATGAAACCTTTACTCTTTAATGAACAGAGACAAATATAGTTTACTATGTGTTTATATGCAGCAAACTAGAAAAGATATGCAGTGGGCTCCACTATTCTCTAGTTCTTTCTCAGTAATCAACTGGTAATATTTTTTACCACTGCGACTAAGACAATAATTCTGGTTCTGACAGATTTTTATCATGTGGTTCATATAATTCTTGTTCCACACAACCCTGTTTTCATTAGAATGCTTGCTTCTTTCCTCAAGGCTCTTACAAGAAATTAGATATCTTATCATTTGCCTATTTATTTTGGTAATAACTGAGTAATGTTGAATCTCTCTTTTCTCCCCTGCCTTATTGATCTATTTCTGTATTTAGCCTCTCTCTGAGAACTTGTCTCTAGTGAAGAAATTTTCTCTGTGGGTTTACCAGCTGCATTATTTGTTTTACTATAATGGTAAATATTCCTATTGTCTGCATTCTCTTATTGACTATAATGATAATTTCTTTTTGGAATCTGAGTTGGGAAAAGGCTGGTATCCTAAACTCTCCTAGATTTCACTGATGACGTAGATTTTGTATTCATTTGAGTACTTTTCTTGGAATGTTATATTGGAAAATTTGAAGAGTGCGCACAATTTGGAAAGAGGCATTGTTATCATTATATCCTCGGAATTGTCTGGACAAATAATACTTTTGGTTCTTTGATTTATTTAACTTTATCATTATAAATTAGGTTTTAGTTTCTTTGGTTCCTTGGATAGCAAGATAAAATAGTCATAAACTTTACGCTTCTATTTTGTATAAAAATAAACTCTTAAATGCATGCACTTCCTTTCAGATAAGAATTATCCATACTTCCATTGCTAAATTATAATTTCTCTTAAATTTATTTGTACAATAACATTTCATTATTATTACCAATTTTATTTCCAGAAATTATTACCATTTATTTATTAGCAATTTTATTTATTAACAATTTTTGTTTTAATTATTTATTTTTATTTTATTTTACTTTATTTTTTATTTGTTTTATTTATTTATTTATTACCAAATTTATTTCCAGAAATTATTTCATTGTTATTACCAATTTTATTTCCAGAAATTAAGAATAAGTCTGAAAGTAGAGAATGCAGTGTTTTTTTCACTATGTAGAATAAAATAAAATAATGAACTACTACTCTTGGGCCTTATTTAGGTCATGTTGAACAGACTTTGGCCAAGGACAGAGTCCTATGTCAACTGGGACCTCCCACCAACTCAACATCTATACATAATTAAGACACTTTGAGTGTGGTTATTTTTTAATGACCGTTTAGTATTCTGATTAACCTGAACATTCAAGCTTCAGGCACTTATTTCATCATCTAACTCATACATAAATAGAGCACATTTATATAAATGAAGGCCCAATGCAGCAATTTCCATTCAAAGCATAAGGACAAGAAAATTATATACAGAAAAATGATACAACCTATTTTCATGAATGTCTCCCAATTCACCCCAATTTTCCTGGTAAATTTGGTTCTTGTTTAATGTACCCTGAAATTTAAAGGAAGCCTTCAATAATAGATTCCATTTTGAAATTGTTATTTTTGTCTTACCTTACTTTTAGTTTGTCTCATTTGCAATAATATGTAATCATATACATATTTATGTGCTGTAGGCAAGTGAAAGATGGCTTCCCTCTACCCTTCTAGGTTCTTCGACTAGGCTACCAATTAAATTGACAGAAAAAAGGTTGAATAATGGGTAGAAATATACACTTACAAGAAATAAGACTTGGTGTTCAATAGATTAGCAGAGTGAATATAGTTAACATTAATCAATTGTACTTTTCAAAATATCTAGAAAAGAATAATTCAAGTATCTGTAGCATATAGAAAAGATAAATATTTCAGGTGATGGGTATCGCAGTTACCTTGATTTGACTATATGAATGTATCAAATTATCACATCTGCCTTAAAAATATGTACATCTAATATGTATCAATGAAAAACAAACAAAAGTTTTTAAATATAGAAACAAAAACAAATGAACAGAAGAAAAGTTATACAATTTTATTACATGCATGGGGGCATCACATACAACAAAAGTGAATACCCCAAAATCCAGCAACATCTAGAAGCTTATACATGCCCAGGGGAGAGGGGAGGGGAGATTTTGGCAACTTAGGGGAGAATAAAAGATTTTTGGAAAAGATAAATGGCCCCTCAGATAAATAGGTGATAGGCTGTGATAAAGTCTGTGTGAGCATAGGATGACCTCCCATCTCCTCTCCTGTTACAAGTTACTCTTTCTTGGTTGATGGGATTATCTGGGAAGGGATTCATGACAATTGAGGTTAAAACTCTAAAAAATTTCTTGATATCATCAAATATTTCTTTGCTTGACTGTTGGTTTGATAGACTTATACAAACAAGGTAGATTTACATATTGATTTTGATTGATAGATCATCATTTGTTTTTATTCTGTAGGTTCCCCTCCCATGTTGTCCTCCTCTGAGATTTATTTTCAAAGAAGCTGTTCATTTGTTTTGTAGAGTTTTTCACAGTGCAGTTGTTTCTGCTTCCATCCTAATGGTATTATTTAAAATCTTTGCCTGACCTCTGTGTCCTCTGTAAAATAATTCTTAAATCCAGAGTCCTAATCTGTTTAGATTCAAATTTTTGACAAGAATACTTTATAGGTGTATTGTGTATTTCTGTCAAGAGGCATGTATCATCTTTTATTTTTCCATCTGCCTCTCTATTTATCTTATTAGAGTTGATTTTGGGAATTGCCTGGATTCATTACAGTAGTCCACCCTTATCCACAGTATTGCTTTCTGCAGTTTCAGTATAGGTCAACGGCAGTCCAAAAAATATTAAATAAAAAATTCTGGAAATAAACTTCATAAATTTTAAGTTGTCCATCATTCTGGGTAGAGTAATGAAATGTTGTGTTGTCCGTGCCTTCCAGCTCTGTTCTGCCTGGGATGTGGATCATATCTTTGTCCAGCACATCTTATGCTGCTTGTATGTTAGCCACTCAGTAGCCATCTTGTTATCAGATCAACTGTTGTGGTATCCTAGTGCTCGTGTTTAGGTCATCATTATTTTACTTAGTAATAGTCTCAAAGCGCAAGTTAAATGATGCTGACAATTTGGATATGCCAAAGAGAAGCCATAAAATGCTTCCTTAAAGTGAAAAGGTGAAAATTCTCCAATTAATAAAGAAAGAAAAAAACTTATGCTGAAGTTGTTAAGATCTATGGAAGGAATGAGTGTTATATCTGTCAAACTGTGAAGTGGGAAATTTTTTTTTTTACTACTTTTGCTTTGCACTTCAAACCGCAAAAGTTACAGCCACAATATGAGATAAGCACTAAAAGTGGGAAGTACATTAGATTTATGGTTGGAAGACATGAAAAGAAGTGTGTTAAAACTGACTGCAGTCATGTTCAGTACTGTTTGCGGTTTCAGGCATCCACTGGGGGTCTTGGAATGCATTCCCTATGGCTAAAGAGAGATGACTGTATTTCATAAGAGTATTACAAAATTAAAGTGTTTTATTTCTATCATTCCTTATTCATGTATTAGCTAGAATACTTCTATAAAGAGAAAAATTATCCTGTGGTACAAATTTTGTAGGATAGTTAGGTTAAATGCTTGATTACTTCTCCTCTTGTATCCATTTTCAGATTGATACATTACTTCTCTAGCAACCTCCATAGGTACCCAATGGATTTATCTTTATTGTCGTTATAAATTTAGGAACCATTTTATGTTCAAATATGTAAAAAATCATTCAAATTTAGTGATCTTAAGGTGAATCAAAATATTAAACCAAAACCATGTGTACAGTTGAAAAGTAATATAAAAGAATAAAACAAAAATACTAGAGAAAGATTTGTTGAATATACTAAAAGAGTGATTTGTGTTTAAAAACAGTCTTTCCTCAGTTTTTGGAATGCTAATAGTACTAAAAAATTGATAGCAAATAAAATAGAACAACAAAATTCCACTAATACATTTCTTTCTTAAAATCTACAATGTGTTTTATATTTAGTGTATGTAGGATCTTTTCCAAACACTACAACTAATCATAAAGAATATTCTCAACTCCATGAAGAAAGGATTATTATTACCATTTTACATTTGAAGATACCTAACCTTCTTAGAAAGCTGATTGACAGTTAATATTATAGCTATTCCCTGTTTAACCTTCCTAAATTCCTTAGGGGGTTTATGAATGGCTCCAGGAGACCTACCATTCTCCTTAACTACCTGTGTGCATGTACATTTTTCTATAGGGACTTTCCATAGCTGTAACCAAATTTTGAAAAGAAACTATGATCTCCTATCCTCCTAGAAAGTCAAGAACCAGTGCAATACCTGAGTTGATTAATAAGTGTGTGATGAAGACATTGAGAATTCAGAAGTCTGATCATTTTTTATGTGCACAAACATTATGAAGATCTATCTGATAGTAGAAGCACTAGCTAGCGATCTTACTTTAGATGTATACATTTTTCAATAAACATGATTTTCTATCTAAAAACTTATATAGAGTTTCAAATATATCTCCTGTCTTAGTTTAAATGTTTTCCGATGCCAAGTAAGCCTTAGTATAAACATTGCTAGACATTATGTACTCTAGCTTTAAAATTTCAGTAGGTATACATTTGTCAATGCCATAGAATACAAGAATCAATGTTGAATGCAATTATATAGGAAATGCTTACAAATATTTCAGAGGATAAAGGTTGATAATGAAAACACAACCATCTAAATAAAATATAGATTGTAAATAACCACCACCTGTTTTAATGTACACGCTTGGCAAGAGTACTGAGAAGGAAACTCAGGCTGATTTCTCCCCCATCCCCAACAGTGAATTCTTTATTAAACACAGACTGCCAGTCCTTTTGTAACATAACTTTTCTATATTATTCATATAAATTTTGTTTCAGCAATATTATTGATGTCATCTGAAATATTTTTTAGTGGATTGGTCATTTTTTTGATAGCTCTGTGTCCTTCATCCTAGACTCCACATCTAACTGTCAGAACCAAATCATAATATCAGTTACTCACTATCAATAGAATTTCAAAAATACATTCATCAATTTATGTATAGTTTTAATACTGTATTCTAAATACTATATTTTAAGCACAAATTGTTCTTTTATAGAAAAAAAAAGCTTTTGCCCTGATGGGTATTCTATTTTATTTCTGCTTAATGGTACTTTTTATCATCCTGTTCATTAGATAATCATCCTGGAACCATAAACACACTCAATAAAATGCTTCAGGGGACAGATTACCAATATTTCTAATTAAAGATACTGTTGACCATAAGCTAATTAGAGTAAGCAACATTTTAAGCATGGTACAGAAATTATAAAATTGTAAATTACTAAAATTAAAGGTAGTGTGTAGTTGGAATTTTATAAGGCTACATAAAGCAGTTTTACATTGAAGTAAAAATAATATAGGACTGGATTTTTTCCATTGGAATTTTATTGTTTTTAAATTCTCTAATTACTGGCAACGATGCCACCTGGCAGAATTTATATTTATATCCAAGAAGGAATAAACACTATATTCTACCTTCATCCACATTCTGTTTGTTTATTTATTTATTGTTAGTTCTGGCTTCATAAGTTAAGTGGTAAATTGAAATATTATCTTATTAATATAAGCACAGTTCAAACCTTCACTTAAATAATTGAAATGGAGATTTTTTTCTTCTGGCTTGAATGAATCTACTTTGTTTTATGATGGAGAGGTCATTGTTAATGCCCAGAGTGAGGAGAAACATTAGTAAATGAATGCTTTATCCTGTCTTTGCATTTGTGTAAACACGATAACTGTGAATAAATCTTTCCTATTTTACCCTGAAAATGCAGTTCTAGAATGCATTAAGCCTTAAGCTGGAAACTGAAAGGACTGAGACAAGTAAAGTCAACCCTTTGGAAAAGCAGAGGCTAGAAGAGGGGCAATCCTGGCTCCAGAAGTCAGGTCAAAGAGGAGGCTTTGCTTGTCAGGATCATACTCTGTGACTTCAAACCGTGGCTCCAGGGCAGAGAACAGTGTTTCTTAGGAACGCTAGAAGAATGTTTGTCTGAAGCTCAAGAAGTCAAAGACTAATTGAATTCTAAAGCAGAATGAAACCCTTAGGATTCCATGATAAACTCAGAACTATATGCAAAAAGCGGAACAGAAGTGGTTACAATAATTCTTAAGTAATTCTCAAGTTAGCGGGGAATAAGGAATAAGATTTATTGGCACCAGAATTATTTGTGCCAATATATACGCATGGGAAAAAATAGAACTTTTAATTCAAGATTTAAAAGTGTTCAGGTCATGCTGAAAAACATTATACTCTGCCTTCCACTCCCTGCCCCTCAAGGGAACCACTAAAAAACAAAAAATTGGGCTTAAATTCCGCGATCGTTTTACTGTTTTATATTTGGCACATTAGATATAAAGATTTCTTCAAAATTACTTCTGGCCGTTCTATAGGAAATCAGTCCATTGCGAAAGAAGTGGTAGTAGATATTCAATACAACTAGCAAGCCAAACGTTTAAACTTTTAAAACAAGGAAATTGGTAAATTCAGGAAACTATTCTGGTGAAACTACTATGTACATAATTCACAAGGAAATGAAAACACTAGGATGCGGCCAGATGCTTGAAGCTTATATACCATCTTTAGGCTAAACAAGGGGAAAATGGTTTTGAGCTTCAGGATGAGGGAAGCAAGTTGGAAGAAGTGAAGGAGAGGAGGGTGTGGTAAATCAGGGTTTTTTTTTGTTGTTGCTTTTTGTTGTTGTTATGCAGCTATCAGTTGGGTGGTAAGAGTGGTCTCGAAGCGTAGCTTTCTTTCTGGTAAAAAGACATTTTTATAAATAGAAACTCCCTTTATAAATGTAAATTTCTTTGGCAAAAGAGGAAATGTATACTCTAGTTTAGGCAGTTAGCGGGCGCTAAAGAGCTTTTTCTATATTACTGGTCCTCAATTGCCTTTAGCCAAAATAATCTGTATGCCAAACAGACATATTTTGAAGTGGTATATTGTGGTACGCTTCAATCTGCACCTGTACTAAGTAGCACCTTTATCAGCAAAATTCTGCTGTTCTGAGTAGGCAACACCAGATAAATGTTACTCTTCCCACAATTATATCCCAATGAGGCCTATTTCTGTCAGGGTGTGTTTTGAGTTATATGAACCTTTTTGGAGCATCTGGTGCATGAGACTTATGGTGTGTAGTAGAATGATAAGGATTATTAGAGTATGTTCAGTAATTTTCCTCACCAGTGTAGATAAACCTAAAAGAATACAGTGGTGTGTTCTCAGGTTCTCTGTTTGGCATGTCGAGATTCTCTTATGGAGAAACCTTTTCTCTTCTCTGTTACCACCTACCTCATGTTGGGATTATTTAGCTACATCTTTTCTTCCGTACTGGAAGACCACTAATGTACTTGCCACCCTTGAATATGGGCTGGACTGGTGACTCCTTTCTAATCAGAATACATAAAAATTGTGGGATGTCACTTTCAATATTAGATTACAATGAGACTGTAGCTTCCTTCTGTGGGCCCTCCCTTGACCTCTCGCTGTCTCACTCTGAGAAAAACCAGCTGTCATATTGTGAACTTCCCTTTGGAGAAGCTCATGTAGCAAGCTGAGAGAGGCCTCAAGCCAACCACCCAGTGGGGGAAGTAAGGCCCTCAGTCCAACAGTTTGCGAGAAACTGAACATTGACCGCAAACCATGAGTGAGCTTGGAAGTGAGTACTCTGAGTTAAGCCTTCAGAGGAGACCTCAGCTGAGGTAGAGGCTAAGTTATTGAATTCTTGACCTAAAGACACTGTAAAATAATAAATATTTATTATTAAGCTGCTAAGTTTGCGAATGGGGGTGGAGACTCGTTATATGGCACTAGATAACTAAAGCACATACTAAGGCAGAATCTTCTTCTGAATCATTTCTTTATTCCCCAAATAACTGCATAGTCCCATGCTTTACTATGGATTATCTGGATCATACTAGATGCTCAATGAATATTTCTCAGATTACACTTTGAATAATAGCAAACAAAATCTATTAAATGCTAACAATGTGCTGAGCATTGTTCTAAGTGTTTCACATACATGTTTACTTCTAATCATTGCAACCTCCCTTTGAGGTAGGTTCAGTCATTCTCTCCATTTTACTAATGAAGAAATTGAAGTTTGGAGATATTAAGAAATGTTCTCAAAATCACGAAACAGGGTCCTATATTTGAACCCAAATAGTCTGGCTCCAAATTACATGCTTTCAGCCTTCATGCTTTTCTGCTTCTCTATGAATTGATGAATACTTGCTCAATGAAAGAATGAATCACCTAATCATTTATAACACTGAAACTTACATATTTAGCACTTACGTTGTGTCTTTTATTTTTCCTGGATGTGTAATGAACACTACTTAGAAATGTTAAAGCTGTGGTCTACAGATTATTTTTTTAAACACGCTATTTGTTTAAGAATATTTGACTACACATGAAGAATCAGAAATAGGTAATTTTAAAATAAAGAAAAATGCGTCTAAATTCAGAAGACAAATCTTACATTCTAGTGAAATAAAATTCTGGAAATATGAAATCATAACTCTTCCTCCCTTTCTTCCTTTCTTTCCCTAAAGAACATCTATACCTTTCCAAATAAAATACCTACTTTTAGATGTAATTCTTGAAAGCATGAAATAAAATTTATTTCCCTCATGATTTTCTCAATTCTACTTGTCTAACATTGATTTTTTTCTATTTGTAACGCAGCACAACCCAATAGGATTTCCCATGGTTTCTTTCCTAAAACCGTGCACCTGCACCATCAATTATGCCAGGAAGAGCTAGCACAACTTTGGAATGAAAACCAATGACATGCTATGAAAATAGAGACAAGACAGCTTAGAAGATTGATTCTGAATTATAGAGCTGCTTCCTGATCTGCAACCACCCAAATTCTTACAGCTTGACAGCTGGTTAGTGAGCACAGAACAGACCACAGGCTTGCCTCATGACTTGAACGAGGGCAGTTTGCACAGTTTGTGGTGTAGTTACCACAGAAAAGACTACAAATCAAAATCTTTTAAACTAAAGCACTGGAATAGTTCTGTTTCCAAGTTTTTTCATCTTTAAAATGGGAATAAAGGTATTTAAAATTTTAGAGTTGTTTCAGGAATAAAGTCAAATCACATATTTGGAAAATGTATTAATATAATCGTCAGTTAATATACAAATGCAAAGTATTACCCTAATTATTATGATTATCTTTGAAATCATATTATTTTTAATTTTACTACTATGCAAAGTTATCTTTTCATAATTTTAAGTTATAATTTTCAATTTATGAAGAATTACAAGAATGGTGCAAAAATGCATATCCTTTACTTAGATTCGTCAATTGTTAACATGAAGTGAATCTATTTTATTAAATCATTTTGTGCTCACCCATGCACTCTCTCAGGCATACTTTCTCTCTGAATTATTTGAGAGTAAATTATCTCAATAACCTGAGGATAAATTAGAGACATTAGTTTTTTATCCTACATACTTCAGAGTGTATTTCCTAAAAGAAAAGCCACTATTTACCTAACCACAGTTAAATAATCAAAATCAGAAAACTTAATATTGATATAATGCTCTTGTCCAACACACTATCCATACTCAAATTTTGAAAATTGTCCTAAAAATGTCTTTGGTAGCTATGTATTCAACCCAACCATTCCCCCTTTTTGGAGACGAATTTAAGCCTTTTAAAAATGCTTTTAGTCTTTCATGATCTTGACACCTTTTTAAGTACACAAGCTAATTTTTTTCTGTAGAATTTCCCTCATTTGTCTCATATGCACTGTGCCTTAATTTATATATTTGCATAGAAATGCATTAGGATAGAATTCCTAAGGCAATTTTGAAGAAGTCAAAGAAGCAGATAGCCAATATGCTCTTTGCTATTCCCGAGGAAAAAGGAAAGAAAAGGGGGGCATATTCCTTTGGATTTCCAAGAGATAAATTTTACTTTGGTTATCATTGAAAACTGTTAATATTTTTTACAAAAGCAAAAACAGACCAAATGAAATCAATGATGTTGAGGAGATGAAAAAAATGTTGGTTAGTGGGCACAAATATACAGTTAGATAGAAGGAATAAGTTGTAATGCTTGATAGCAGAGTTGGGGGACGATAGTTAACAACAATGTATTGTATATTTTAAAATAATTTGAAGGGAGAACTTCTACTTTAGGTGATCATATCCTGGAGGTGATGGATAACTTAAATATACTGACATGATAATCTTACATTTTATTCCTGTAACAAAATATCACATAGCCTCATAAATATGTACAAATATCATGTGTCAATTTAAAAAACACTGCTGATTTTTTTTTAAAAAGAGATATATCACCTTGAAATTTGTTGTGTTTTATACAACATATTCATCAATTGTCATATTCAACAATTCATCAATTCATCAGATACTAGATTTAGACACAAATCTGTAAACTGATAATTGTGTTTTCTATGTTTTTGATAACCTCTAAACATAGATTGTACTACAGTAGTCTCCAATTATCTGCAGGGGATATGTTCCAAGACCCCAAGTGGATGACTGAAACCACAGATAGTACTGAACCCCATTACAGTCAATCAGAACATGTTTCTATTCATGCTAATGCCTTTTCCAAATTTACTAAGCACTGATCATGTACTGTGACAGTAACTTTCCAACAGCAAAACTAACACAAATTTTTTCCCCCTCTCACAATTTGACAGACAATTCATTCTTACCTCCAATTTTAGCAATCTCAGCATGTGGTTTTTTTCTTTCTTTATTAAGTTGAGAACTTTCACCTTTTTATTTAAGGAAAACACTGCTTCTCTTTGGCGTTTCTCACAATTGCCAACATCACTACGTTCGTGCTTTGGAGCTATTACTAAGTAAAATAAAGATGACTTGAACACAAGCACAAGCATTAGGATACCAAGAGAGTTGACCTGATGACCGAGATGGCTACTAAGTGACTAACGGGCAGGTCCATAATGCATACAGCATGTATATGCTGGACAGGGAGATCATTCACATCCCAGGCAGGACGGTGGGGGACAGTGCAAGATTTCATTACACTACTCATTACCCCACTCAGAAGAGTGTACAATTTGAAACTTATGAATTGTTTATTTTTTGAAATTTTCATTTAATATTTTCAGATTGCAGTTGATCATGGGTAACTGAATCTGAGGAAAACTAAATTATGGATAAGGGGATCCCACTGTTATTCATCTTTTCTATCATGCCTTGAAGATTTCTTCATTCCCCAAAAATATCATACTGTCGAAAAGGGCAGCCAGTTTCTCAGTAGCTATCCTTTAACAAATTGAAATAGACGAATGGAAAGGCAAGGTGATGTGCTAAGTATGTATTCCTTTATGAATTCCAAGATCCCAACAACAGTTCTGAATCCATAGGAAACTGACCCATCATTGTGAGTTAAAACTTCAAGATGACCACATGCCTGGAATGTTAATTCAGCAAAGATCAAGGCAGAGCTTCATTTGTCATTTTCATTTCATCTTGTTAAGTATTAATTGCTGGTTTCTGTATAATCTTTGCATACTCATGACAATAATGACAGCTAAATCCATCTCCGAAAAAGGCCACTGTTTTCAAATATAACTTGCTACAATAATAACAGCTGCCAGTCTCATGAGGAACTTTGCTGTATTATTTTATATTTTATGAGCAATGAAATGGTAGTGTGAACGAACCCTTGACCTCTGACTTCAGGAAATATATGAACTGCTTCTCTTCTAGTTCCTTTGTTACTTTGCATATTACCAAGCACTGGAACAAAGCAAGCATGGTTTTAATTTTCACCTGCCAAAACTGCTAAAATCAATCTTGCTGTATTCAATAAACAACTCACTGTGCATAGCTGGGTAAATTTTATTAGTTGATGAATACCAATGGAATCCTGCCATTAAATCATAAAATAAAACCCATATATGTGACAAATATCTCTCAGTCCTTGATCATCTTCCTAGGTAGTCATATATGGTATGAAAGATGAATTTTCTTATGACCTTATGCGTACAGGACAAAATACAATAATGTTGTAAGTCATGAGCTTCATACAAAGTAGTTTGTTCTTAGTAAAGTGTTGGAAAATACTCCCAAGACTAGGAAGCCATCTTTCAGTACTGATTTGATCTAATAGTTAATCAAGGGTACTGTCTCTCGTGGGTCATTTATTCAGTGAACAAACTTTTATCAGATCCTATACTGTACAAGATATGATTCAAAGTTCTCGAAAGATAAAGATGGATTGAGACATATTACCACCTTTAGGGGACTAACGGTTTAATCAGGGAAGAAGCCACATAAGCAAATTATTAGCACAGAGTGACAAATGCAAATTATTATCAACATGCTGTCTGAGAAGCAGAACGTAACCCTTATTTGGGAAGAGATAATATGAAGTTTCATTTTCTTTATAAGTTTCTCCTCCTCCCCACTTTAGGTTAGAAACCCTTTCTCTGTACTTTCATGTGAATATGAGTATGTTTCTACCATGGTGTTTACTATACCATATTAAGGTTTGATCTCTTGCTAGCTGGATGACTGTGACAAGACAGACCTGTAAGTCAGTTTCTTCTTTTTTAAGTGAGGATAATTCATTCATTCATTATTGATCGAAACAATATTCTCTGCTACACATTTTTAAGTGTAATATATTTTTAATATTACTCTAGTTATAGGGCTAAAATGGGGATTAAATGAGTTAAATCAGGTAAAGCATTTAGCCCAGTATCTGGCACATGGTAAATTCTCAATAAATGCTGGCAACACATTTATTATTATGTTGCATAATTTTGTTTAATACTATATCTCTAGTGGTTTTTATCTTTTAACAGCATGGTCTAAATATGTGTTTAAAGTATTTGTATTTTTTTCTCCATATCATGAAAATCTTAAAAGTTAGAGGAGATTCAGATAAAGCTCAGGTAGATTAAGAGGTATATTTATTTTCAGAATTCAGTAGTACATATATTTAACAATTTAAGTTGTGACCAACTTTCTTTTCCACCAGAGCCTAGCCCACTACCTGATATACAGTAAGAGATAAAACATATTTGTCGTATTGATTTAACTTGACTTTATGAATTTCAGCCAGTTGTGACCTTAGTTGGAAGGTCTTCAAGTTAGGAATGATTAAGCCATTCATTGAACAATTTCTGTTTCTCCTGATAAATGCTTCTCCCTCTGTCACCTGCAAGAATAGCTTCTTCTGGGAAGGAAGAAAAACCATGAAATTTGGTGTTTTCAAAAAACTGGATGAATGGAGTTCACCTTTTTACCCTCCAATAGGGAGTTAGGGCAGACTTTCATTTTGGAAGTTTTATAGTAAATTCTTTTATTTTAAAGATATTGGCTTAATTCAATCACTTTCTATATACTGAATTTTACCTCATAATGCCATTTGCAGAACTTTAATTTAGCAAGCATTTCAGAGTCTGATTTTTTATTCTTAGTGGATTCATATAACATAGGTATTACATCTTGCTACAAAATGCCAAGATTTTTAATATGATCAATATTTGATAAGTAATGAATGTTCAATACATTTATTACTGAGAGGTACATCACTAATCTTTTATTAACTTCTTTTCTTCTGGATAATACATCCACAGTATGAATTTCCACTGGGACCTACAGTTATTAGATCAGGTAGATTGAAGCACACCATAACCAAATGGATTTTTTTTTTTCCTTGCATTAAGTCCCAAAGCAGCTGTCGTCATGAACTAGAGAAGCCAGAAATCTAGGTCTTAGGTTATACTTACTGACATGGTTTGGCTGTGTCCCCAACCAAATCTCATCTTGAATTGTAGTTCCCATAATCCCACGTGTTGTTGGAGGGACATGGTGGGAAGTAATTCAATCATGAGGATGGTTATGTCCATGCTGTTCTTGTGACAGTGAGTGAGTTCTCACAAGATCTGATGGTTTTATAAAGAGCTTCCCCCACCACCTTCACCCTGCACTTCTCCTCGCTGCTGCCATGTGAAGAAGGACATGTTTGCTTCCACTTCTGCCATTATTGTAAATTTCCTGAGGCTTCCCCAACCCTGCGGAACTGTGAGACAATTAAATCTCTTTTCTTTATAAATTACCCAGTCTCGGATATGTCTTTATTAGCAGTGTGAGAATGGACTAATACACTTGCTTACTGAACTTGAGACCTATTTTACATTTAAAAATATATATTATAATGCCTTGATACTTAATGGTATTTTCATATTACGGAGTCATTAACAGTGTGGGTGCCACTACATGGAAAAAACAACAACAACAGCAACCATCTGTCTATATTGTCCACTTGAGAATTTAGTTTCAACCTCCTGTTAATGAGATGCTTTTATTGTCACAATTTTTTTTAGTTTTTATTATTTTATACATTTTTTAAAAAATATGAAATGCTTCACAAATTTGCATGTCATCCTTGCACAGAGGCCATGCTAATCTTCTCTGTATCATTTCAATTTTAGTATATGTGCTACCAAAGTGAGCAATTCCCACCATTTCTAAACAGTTCTAAATTATTTCTTTGTTCTTCTTTCTTTTTTTTTTTTTTTTTGAGGTACCCAGGGGAGTGAAGTGGGGCACAGGTGTAACAGAGGGATTTGCCTACAATCCATAGCCAAACATGGAGGGCACAATAAGGTCACAGCTTCATGGGGTGAATGTTTATTTCTGAGCCCATCGAATTCCCTGAGGGACAGGAAGGCTGAGCAGCAGTGACATCCAGTTATAATTATTTTACCTTGCTGAAAGTAGGTTCAGTGAGCTGGGCAAGTCCCTTCTTATTCTCTAACAACAACATTAAAACATGAAGCAAGTGTGATTTCTGGATAGAAAGATTCTCCTGAGAATTCTGTGGATACATCATGTTTCATTTGTTGTAATATATGCACTTCAAGTTTCTGGGTCAAATGCACACATATCTTCATGTGGCTTATGTAAGTATCATGGAAAACAGTTTACAACTTACTGTTTACAGTTTCACAGCCCTTGAGAGAAGTGATGCATTAATTTTCTGGTAAGATTAGGGGCCTTTTTGCTTTATAGGGGAATTGGGCTAAGAGTTTCCCTAAACACCCAGGTTGTAATCCCTACCATGTTATTAACAACACAGTAAAACCAGTTTATCGTTTTAGTCTTATCTCTTCATTTACAAAATTGAAGTGTTGAACTGGATATTCTTTAAGGTATTGTGCCCCCAAAACAAACAAAAAAACAAATGAACAAACAAAACAATTACTTTTCTTGTTAAATATTTCAGTGAGAAAGTTTTTGTTCAATTGGAGTGAAAGGAAGTGTGTAACCCATCATGCTTGTTTAGCAGTGACATCGACAGAGCCAAGGATGATTTATTTGTGCATGCAAGTTAGATTTCCTGGTGACGGAACAAGAGAAAGACACTAATTAATTAGAGACACAGAAGGAAGTAAAAAGACAGCCCCAGACTTGACCCTCAGCAGGATTTGAAGCTGACATCCAGGAAACTTTCATTCTTAATCCTTGATGCTTCTGCTACTTTTGTTTTTTCCATCCTTTGCAAGCACGCATTGCCCCTGTCCTTTAAAGTCTTCTAATTCCCCTCCTCTGCTAATTCGTGTCCACAGGACGAAAGCACTGTATGGTTCTCATTGTATTGTTTTCAAACTCTATTATCTGCTTTAGGGCTACGTTACTCTTAGAGAGACCACTAAAAACAACTATAAGGAAGTTTTTGTAGACATTTTTCTTAGGATATCTTTTCAGAAAAGGAACTGCTGAGATGAACTACTGTATATGACACTTAAAGGTATTGACAAATATTGTCAAACTAGTCTCCAGGAAGATTATACCCCTGGAGGAGAGTGCCCGTTTCCTGGAATTACATTGTTGTTTTATTTTAAACATTTCCAAAGGGGTTTCATTTTAATTTACATTTATTTGATGACTAGCAAATAGAACATTTAAGTTTATTAGTCATTTTATTTCTTGTTGTATGAATACACTATTTATGTTACAGGATAGGGGTCCCGATCCAGACCCCCAAGAGAGGGTTCTTGGATCTTGCGCAAGAAAAAGTTAAGGGTGAGTCAACAGTGCAAAGCAAAAGCAAATTTGTTAAGAAAGTAAAGTTCTGAAAGAATAATTACTCCATAAACAGAGTAGGGCATTCTTGAAAGTAAGAGGAGTAATGTGTCCACCCTAGGTACAAAACCTTTTTTTTTTTTTTTTTTAACCTAGGTTTAAAAAAAAAGAAAAAAGAAAAAAGAAAAAATAGAGTACTTTTTTTTTTAACCTAGGTACTTCCTTTTACCTAGGTTAGAAAGAAAAAGATCATGAGGAGATGTGCTCTGCTACAAGGGTTTGTGATAAAGTATTAATTTTCTTAATTACTATATTTTGCAAGAATCCCTGACTTTAAAGCAAAATTAGGAATGCCTTTGTCCTCAAGTTATTGGGATATCAGGACACTCCCAAGTCTGGGTCTGTTTAGTAAACATCATCCCTCTGTTCCCTTAACTGTAAGCATGTAAAGGCTGGGAATAGTTAACTTTCTGGGAATGCAGCCCAGCAAGTCCCAGCCTCATTGTCCTAGTCTGCACTCAAGATGGAGTCACTCTGGTTCCAAAACCTGACATATCTCCCCAACTCCTTTACAAGAGGACCCTTAATCCTAAAGGTATAGTCACTTGCATGGTCACCAGAGAGATGTTATAGGAAAGGGTCCAGATCAAGATCCTAAAGAGGGCTTTTGGATCTCATGCAAGAAATGATTCAGGGCAAGTCCATAGACTAAAAGTAAAGGAATAAAAGAATAGCTACTCCATAGACAGAGCAGCCCTGTGGGCTGCTGGTTGACTATTTTTATGGTTATTTCTTGATGACATGCTAAACAAGGGGTGGATTATTCATGCCTCCCTTTTTAGACCATATAGGGTAACTTCCTGATGTTGCCATGGCATTTGTACACTGTCCTGGTGAGGTCACTGTCATCACCATTTTGGTTTTGGTGGGTTTTGGCCGGCTTCTTTACTGCAACCTGTTTTGTCAGCAAGGTCTTTATGACCTGTATCTTATGCCGACCTCCTCTCTCACCCTGTGACTTAGAATGTTTTAGGAATTCTAAGTCTGGGAATGCAGCCCAGTAGGTCTCAGCCTTATTTTACCCAGCTCCTGTTCAAGATGCAGTTGCTCCAGTTCAAACGCCTCTGACATTTATGTCTTGCTCACTTTCCTTTTGGTGTATCTGTTCATTTTCCTATGTAATCCAGCTCTTTATAGTAATGCTATAGCATAGATTCCAACATTTTATGTAATGAATCTCTAAAGTGAAGGTATTAATTGATATGTTCCAGATATCAAACATGTTGGGAGCAAAGTTGATTTTTATTTTGAAAGATAAGAGGGATGATTATTTTTGTAGTTTTGAACAAATGAAATACACCCTCATTCTCTATATGAAAAGGGACTGAACTGAGCAGTCAATAAATATTTGAAAGAGGGATACATATGTGAGTTTAGAAAAGAGAAAAAAATCAATCTGCATTATTCCCACAATATTCTTGGGCTATATTTCATCCTGGGATAATTCGTCCTGTTTCTCCTAAGTCACAGAGACAGTGATTTTTAAGGTATTACTGTCAATCATTCCTAGGTAACAAGCACAGAATCAAGGGCTTCATCAGTACTGGCCTTGTGATCTCTTTTATGTTGTAGAAACTCCTGTGTAAAGCTCACAGGAAAAGTGAACACTTTTACCTTCCTCTAGAACCAGGACCATGTTTGTCTGTGTCCTTCTTTGAGGCCATTTCTTAATCTCTACTTAAAAGTGAAAGATAAATGGGAATAAAATAAGCTACATATTACAAGATCCATAAGAAGAGACAAAACAATAAAAATAAGCACCTACATTGAAAGCACTGAGTCAAGCAAAATGAACTACAACAAAGGATTAAGGTAACTTTGCCAGCCGGATTATTTATAACCCAAAACAATAAAACAAACCTAGGATATAAAGCTTAAAGTTCAATTCTTAAAATATGTTTAAAGAAAGGGTTGCAGAGTATATATTTTATATTGTACAGTCAACCTTATGGTCTGGGTCAGTTACTAATGCCACTCTTTCCTACTCTAACTGTGATAAATGTCATTCATCAATCCAGCATTATTTTCAACTAGGACTAGACAAAGCCTTAGAATGTTTCTCAACAGAACTCTCTAAGCAGCTATTATCCATCAAGAAGGTGGTATTTGAATTAACACGTATTACCATTTCAATGCTTGACTCATCTGCTAAAGGTAGGTACAGTTTTATTAATTTAAAGATAGGAAAGCCAATCAGCTTTTATGCAGCAAGTTAATTCTTTCTCTAAAGTTAGCAGCTTTCTAGCAAAGGTTTCTTTCTCAGCTCTTGAATATTCTTTAAGCCAGAGCTTTCCAACTAGAATACAAACCAATAGGTCAAAACAAGTACAGGTACATAGAAGTTATTGATTCCTCAGCCTTGAGAAGGCCAGGTGGGGTTAAAGATACCAGAAATCCTGGGCTATTACTTACAGCCGTAAACAGCCACATCTGTGTACTCCAGTGTACAAATATTATTGTTTTCTATACATATTCTGAAAAAGATGGAAAGTTTTGCTTTGAATTATGGAACAAACAATCCTGCCCTAGTCAGAGACATTTATTAGTATATGAGTGGTTTATTTTAACTCTTACTCAAAATGTTAGAATTTTTCAAAATCATCACAATTTAAAAAGTCAAAGAATTTATATTTTGAATGGAATGTGTGTATATTTATTTATGTACAATCATGTGTCACTTAAAGTCTGGGATATGTTCTGAAGTGATCCTTAGGTAACGTAGTCATCGTGTAAATATCAGAGAGTGTGCTTACACAAACCCAGATTATATAGCCTAACACATCCCAAGGCTATAGGTATAGCCTATTGCTCCTAGGCTACTAACCTGTGCCTGTAAGACATGTTACTGTACTGAACATTATAGGAAATTATAACACAATGGGAAGTATTTGTGTGTCTAAACAGCTAAACTCAGAAAACGTGCAACAAAAATACAGCATCATAATCTTACGAGACTACCATCATACATGTGGTTTGCCATTGACAAAAACATTTTTATGCAGTGCATGACTGTATTTATTATATGTATACATATTTCTCAGTCTGAGACACAACTAATTTTACCTGGAGTGAAATACATCGTTGTGTGCTGCACTTTCCTAGGGCACAGCTATTTTTCGGTGAAGCTCCTTCCATTTAAGCATAAAAGTCCAGTAGATGATCATGAGTATTTAAGGAGCATTATTTGATAATGTAGGTTATTTTGGTGGCAGGAGATGTTAAACCCTAGTTGAGATTAACTTCACAGAGTGACTTCCTAAGGCACTTTTATCTTCTCTTTCTCATTCAAATCTGTCTAACTTGCATCTCTCTAGACACTTATAATCATGGTACTAGAATGATATGAATTAATAGGTTGATGGAAAATATTTCTTAATAAATTTAAATTTTTTAGGTACAATTTATTTTTAATGGCCAGGTATGTGTATTATGGGGCACTGAATGGGAACCAGTTTGGAAACATAAAACCAATTGTAATTTACACATTCAGTACAAACAAAACTACAAAATCAATAAAAAGTAAATTGACAGTTAATTTAATGTGACAGGTGATTACGTTTAGTAGAAAGCAATCACACTTAACATCACAAATATGAGCTGATTACTCCAGAGCAATTCTTTGGGCCAAGCAGACTGATGCTTCTTCTTGCCTCATAACTGGGTCTCCTTCAACCCTTTCTAAAATTGCTTTTAGAGTGATCATTGCAAATGATTCGGTTCTTTGAATGGCACCCTACTGCTTACTATAATACACAAATGTAAGTTGGTGAACAGAGTCCTTTTTATCTGAATCTTGGTTACCTCCAGCCTCACCTATTTTTAACGTAATCTATAATTATATAAACAGGTCTATATAATTTGTACCAGATATACTATACTAAGTATTTTCAGTCTCCATAGATGTCATCCTGTTTCTCTTTTCAGAGCCTTTCCAACATGCCATTCCCACTATCTTTGAAGTTTATACCAGCTAATGGTCATTCCTTCAGAACTGGGTTTTAGTATCTTCTGGGAAACCTTTTGTAATACACTCCCTTCCCTACTCTGTCTCTGAATAAATTGGCTCCTTCTCTGTGCCCACCACAACAGCCTGTGCATTCCTTCTTTGACCAGACTTAACACTATGCTGTAAATGATCGATTGATTCTACTTGCCTGTGAGCTCCCTGAGAGAAGGCTGAGGTCATATTCACACCTCTTGCATTTTTAAATTCTATTTTGACACTTTTACATTCTTCATAAATATTTTTGGAATGAATAAAATGAATGAACTCACACTTCTGGAGTTACCGTGCATGCTAGTTTCTGGTTTGAGCTTTATTTTTTGTTTGTTTTATTTTGTTTGGGAATGTGTGTGTATCCTCAGAATGCTGAATGCAAGAAGGATAAGCAGAGGTTTGGTGTGAGTTATTTCCCTCAGAGGGCTTCCTGTGAGATATTTTTCACCTTCCTTTTCTTTTTTGCTTTGTTTCCGTTCTTATTTTTGTGTCTATTCTCCAGCTCTCCCTCCTGTCTGAATACTTTATTAGACCTTTTACAAGTTCAGAGTCTCTCTTTTTTTTTTTTCCTGAAGCTGTGCAGTAGAGGTATACAGAAGTGAATTGTCCCTTGGAACTAGATTAACCATTTGTTTTGTAGAAGTCTAAGAGACGCTTTTATTTGGTTGCTACAAAATGTCAGATCAGTATGGTGTGGGTTTTCATTTAGGCCTTTGAATGGGTACCAGGTGGATATGCCAACATAAAACCAAATAACAACATTAAAGCCTTCGTACTAAAATAGATAGCTCAGTAAAGGAATATTACGTAATTTTTCTCTGTTTTCCACCCACTTTATTTTACTCATCAATAGGCATTGTCTAAAATTCCAGAGAGTCATTCATATAGTTAAAAGGAAAATAATGACAAATTTGAGTTATTTTGACAATAATAAAATAAGAAATTCTACTCAAATCATGAACGATGATACATATATTTGTTTTTGCCTTAGCTTTCATTAAGTTTGATAGAGAAGAATAATTTTTAAGGAACTCATTAGACATCACTGACATGCTTAAGAAAAATTGGCTGCCGCAATGATTTGTTTGTGCACAATTTCTAAACTCACACGGCATTAGAACTGAACCAGCACTGGATGACATCCTGTGAGTTCATTAACATTTACACTTTATGTATTTGTTTATGCAACAAATATTTATAAAGTGTTAAACATGTGCACAGCTTTCTTCCATGTCTTGGGAATAGTAGTATGAGAGAAGAGCCTATAGTTTTACAAAATACAGGCTTCCTCCACCTTGTTTGTATCACTTCTGTATAGCCATGTATTTTATTATACATACTCAAAACATTTGAGGGATGTAGATGACATAAATTAAAACATCTTGGTTTCTGAGCCCTAAACTAAATTATATAAAGCCATAATTTCTCACAGTTACCTGTGATCCACTTTCTGGCAATATCTGAAGTAGCACAATGTAGTGGAAACAGCAAGTACTTGCTTTGGAGCCAAAATGCCTGGATTCTGATCATCATCAGTTCTGCCAGAAACTCACTGTGCAATCCTAGATAAATAGCATGACCTCCCAGGTCTTTAGGAAATAACATTAGATTTTCTCTAAATGTGCTTCCATCTATGATTTTCTGCATACAGAATATAATAATTTGCTAACGAAGGCTCCCCATAATCACCGAATAACTGGTACCCATCTCTATTCCTGAACTTCTAATAGCCACAACTTATGAAGGAAGATCAGTTGCAAAAGCCATGTGAGTCTAAGCGTCTTCTAAACAAGAGCACACATATCCAAAGCAATGCAATGTAGAGAGTCAGAGAAGGCATATGTTGACTGATGTTACACAAGATCCACTAGTAACTAACTGTACATGTAACACAATAACTAGATTTAAATTCTTACTAAGTCGCATGAAACCTTTAATATGGAAATACTATCAGTAGCTATGACATGTTAGAAAAATGTAAAGTCATTTTCCCCTGCTTTTGTAAACTGCTGAGAATAGCTACGGTTACAGTTCTAAATGGAATTTCATTAAAGCTACATCTGAACCATGTACAAGTTCATCTCATATATCAAGGACCATCAGCACTTTACTACTATCCATGTGGTGGGATAAATTACTCTGGCAACACACATTTCTGGGAACATCATATTTACTGAGGCTAGCAATTAATCACTTAAAATTGTATTTGAATGAAATGTGTTTCCAGGAAAATATTTTAATTTTATTATCTTTTTTATAATTTCACTAGGCAAATTAGATGACTTGAAATAGAAATAGATTTCAACAAAAAGTAATTACTTGATAGTACAATCTATACAATCACCTAAATCCAACTTTATCGTGTGGGGCTTAGTTTATTGTAACTCATGAATATATAGATTTTGATTCATTTTAAGCTGCACATGTCTACATTAACAATAGAAGTAGTGTTCTTCAAGATTTAAAATGCAATTTTAAACGTCTTTTAAACATAAAGTTAACTTGAAGATTTTGCTTTGATAATTATCTGCATTTGATTTATAATTTTATTCCTATAAGTTATTTTTATAAGACCATCTTATCATTCAACATAATAAATAATTATTGTGGTGTTGTTCGAGTAGATACATGATTCTAAATAGCCAAAGAAAGTGCCATGCATACTTTAGTAAGCTCATTTTGAGGAGGATAGGTAACGATAAGTTTACTCTTTTGAACATTAGTAAATATGCACAAACTTTTAATGTTACTGAGATGAACTTAAGGTTTATATACAATAATTTTTTTTCAAATTGAAACTTTTCCATAAATTATTAATGTTATTTGAAAAGTTTGCAGACTTTCTTTTGATAATTTCTTATGCATAATTAAATGTTAATATTTTCTTTCTGTTATGTTATCTTTCTAATATGTTTTGTACACATTAAAATTTATTAATCCTGGTGCCTTAGTAATTTCTTTACATATATTTTGCTGGAGAAATAACAATAAACAATGATAAGAACCTCTCTTGAACACCTTCTATGTTCCTGGCTGTCAGGCCTTGTGTTGCATTTTTTGTGAGCATTGTCTCATTAAATCTGCCAATAATCTTATAAGGTTAAGCACTATGCTGTAATTAACTTCGTTTTAATATTTTGTTAGTAATTTTACATATGAATACTGTGGTAAAAAATATTTCATATTTTATTCTTGATTCTAGAGATTACTTGCACATTTCTTTTTTTATTCATATTTATTTATGTGTTGGGCAGCAGCTAAGGTCCAGGCAGTGCTAGAAGTGCTGGGAACATAGTAAGTGCTGATGATTTGGTAATGAATAGGACAGACAAGATGCTTACCGTCATCGAGTTTATATCCGGTGTTGCAGTACAGACACTAACACTTAAACAAATAATATCATAATTTCCAGTCATGATTACTACTAAGAAGAAAGTAAACCAAGGTAATAGCTGCAAAATGACAATGGAGTGAATGAGAAAGATGGTGATGTGAAATTAGGTCAGAGTGTTGGTCAGGAAGCAAATTATTCAGCAATTTGTAATTTTTAGCTTTAAATTTTGGATTTAAATTGTTAAAGACAATTATCCAAACTTGGATTTAAATACAGCTATGTAACCTTTAGGTAGAGTATCCTTATTTGAGTACTGTCACTCCTGACTAAGTCACAACATTTTTACAACTCTGTGAAGTTAGAGATTAATTTAGGGAAAACTGATAATGTGAAATGATTTTTCCTTCTATCCAGTAAAAAGGTGGGACTGCCTAAGTGGCTGCTTAAATAACTTTAGTCTTGCAGTAGATTTGAATAGGGTAAAATTTCTTATCACTATTTGTTTCAGCAAAGTATATCAGTGTTAATATTAATATCATTATTATGTCTTTATTACCCTTTTTGAAAATGATCTGATTCTACCTCTTGAACACTTATTACATAAATCGTGGGACTGTACTCCATTTTCTATCCTGTATATATACCATCAAACTTTTCCTTGTGTTGGCATCTTTGTCTTTTGTTTTTGAAGTTTATTTCCTACTGCCTTTTGAGACTATTTTCCACTCGTTATCCCACCCACTTCCTTCACATTTTGTTCATTATTATTATTATTTTTTCATTCTTTTGTTATGGCTTCCTGGTTCGGTTTTCTTCAAATAAAAATCATGCATTTTTGCATTTTATTAAAAATGTCGGCCGGGCGCGGTGGCTCACGCCTGTAATTCCAGCACTTTGGGAGGCTGAGGTGGGTGGATCATTAGAGGTGAGGAGTTCGAGACCAGCCTAACCAACATGGTGAAACCCAGTCTCTACTAAAAATAGAAAAAAACTTAGCCAGGCGTAGTGGCGCGCACCTGTAATCCCAGCTACTTGTGAGGCTGAGGCAGGAGAATCACTTGAACCCCGGGGGCAGGGGTTGCAGTGAGCCGAGATCACACCGCTGCACTGTAGCCTGGGAGACAGAGCGAGACTTCATCTAAAAAAAAAAAAGTGTCAACTAGTTATCTGAAATTTTCTTCTGATTTCTATGATAAATCATTTTTCTCTTATTTGCTAATTCTGAAACAAAGCTATATTATATGGTTGATAGGTGATTAATGCCCAGTTGACATCCACATTCTTAGCATATATCAGACATTCATAGAGTGTGGCTGGGTTCATTTTAAAGAAGGATCTGCTTATATTCCATGTACTTAGTTTTAACATAATCTGATCTCAAGGAAAGTAAAGCACTCTGTATGTTTTATATATACTTCTACATTACAAACCTCAATATGTATTACCTTCATGATGTTTCCCTACTACTACCCAGGGAAAAATATATTTCTATAATGCATGTGATTTACCCTTCTTTTCATTCACTCATTTTCTAGGAAATATTTTCTGCAAATAAACATAGGAAAAGAGATACTTGGCAATAGAGGTAGAAAGTGAGAAAGGCACTCCACTGGCTTCAGACTGCAGTAGTCAAAGACATGCAATTGAGGAATGGTTTCTGGATGCCAAAGATTATATTTCTAAATCAGAATGCATGAAACTGGGTAAATCAGTTTGTTTTATTTTCTGCCAATAGGCTACAGTGAACCTCTAATTGATTTCACGATTAAGTTCCGTCAGTCTTGTCGTTACAGCTTAGTAACAGGTTGTCTAACCTAGTTTTTAGTACTATAATGGGAATCTTAAAAAGGTATATTAGAAACTTCTTATTATAAGCGTATACTTTTGTAATGGTCTGCCAATAGGTTTAATTTACTTGGTGGTGATTTGGTCATTGAACATTATTTTAATAAAATCTAATTTGTAACTTTTTCTCACAAAGACAAATACTTTATTATTTCATTTTGGAATCTTAAAAAGTTTATCTCATAGAAACACAGTAAAAAGTGGTTAGCAGAAACAGTGGAAAGGGGAAGGAATGAGAAGAGGGAACATGTTGATCAAAGAGAACAAAATTTTATTTATAGGAGAGAACTCAGTTTTGGTGATCTATTGCTCTGCATGATGACTACAGTTAATAGCAATGCATTGTATGTTTCAAAATTTTAAAAATAGATTTTTAATGTTCTCACTACACAAAAAAGTTAATGAGGTGATGAATATGTTAATTAGCTTGATTTAAGTCTTCTACAATGCACAACAAAAATCAAAACATTATTTTGTATCCCATAAATATACACAATTATTATTAGTGTATTAAAAAGCAATTTAAAATTTTAAACAGATATGTAAAATCTAATAAATATTTAATATCTCATAACCAGGATAGCATTCTTACTGCTTTGGAATGACCATTTTCTTTGACACTTGCCTTTGAAATAATAAAGAATCCAGTTTACACTTGGAACACCTGATACAATTTCTAAAGAATAAAGAAACTGAGATTGTATATAATGTTTCAGAATGAATACTGCAATGATGTGTTTTGAATCATCATAAAGACTGCGTTATGGTAAAACAGATGGGTCTGGTTTATTTTGAGGGGCATAAAAATGTTATCATCTCTTTAATGACCTTGTATTGTCATTATCAAAATCCTAAAATGTGCTTCTATTCTATTTTTTTCTCTTATTTGAATGAATTACTGTTAAAGGACATTTTGTATTGGCAGTAAATACTCACATGATGGAATAGGTAGTCAAATAGATGAAAAAGTTGAGAAAATTGAGGTGAATGGATTGCTGAGTTTTTAATAGAATCTTAGTAGACTTATTGATAAACTACAACTAAGCCTTATTCATTTTCTTGGGTTTTATTTACGGTTATTTACACTATACCCACGTATCTTTCTCCAACTGAACTTAATTTTCCATCTAGCTTATATTACATTTCCTACTTTAAAATGTATATAGCCACTATTCTGTTTTCTTAAATGACTTCGTTACACATGGAGATTTTTTTTTCAATGCGAACTCCAGGTTGTTTGCTTTTGTATGTATTCTGAATATCAACCTTATATGTTCTATTTTAAAAGCATAATCTTATTAAACCATAAACTCTATAGTTGTGGAGACATGGAGAAATTTCTAAAAGTCATTAGAGATTCTCTTTTTTACTTGTTACTTTAAAAAAAATGAAAGAAAATAAATATGTTAATTGAGCTTAGTGCCTACCTACTTCTTGCTAAAGTTGTCTAGGATGTCATTGATTTGTGATTGTGTTCCGTTTTTACTTCAAAAACTATTTAGTCATCATTTTGAGTAATTTGCGTCAATAACTTACGATGCGTGAATCTTACCCAGAGATTGTTGATTCACCTTGCCTATGAAAATTCTATATGTATGTTAAATTTAATTTCAGATAGACCTTACTATAAATTACTTGAAATAATACAAATAAATATAAGATTACAAGAAATCTAGGTGTAATTTATTTTATTTAAACAAACAGGAGAACATTTTTTTTTCTAATCTCCCTCCCAAGAGTCTACCAAGTTGTTATAGATGACTTGTAAATTCATTAATTTAGGTCGTTCAACATTTTTCAGTTATTAAAGTAAATATGTATAGCATGTTAACTATTTTACCTTCAGAGCAATTTTTTCTTGTTTTAGACATATTTAATGATGTATAAACTTACAGAAAGAACACTGACATAATCAGATTATGCATTTGTTAATATAACTTTTATCAGGAAAGTGCAAAATATTAGAGTAAAATCACAAAGCGCAAAGTTTTAAAAGTAAAATTAATCATTCAAAGGGAAGAATCAGGGGCTATTGCTGAAGTGTGGATGGTTAATGAAGTTAAAGAAGCCGATATTATTTAAAAGTAGAAAGACAAGTAACTGAAGAACCAAACATAATTGTATAAGGATTAAGCTTTGGAAAGAGATAGGAAAGAATAGCTTAAAGTAAAATCTCATTTTGTATATCAGGAAATAAATTTATATTATCTAAATAATTCATAAATCTAGAAATAGTGCTATAAAAGTAATTACTAAAAGCACTAAATATGGAGATAGTTAAAGATAGTGCCTTTGGGAAATGGGCTTGGGGTCCAAGAGGAAGAACTTGTAGATTACTTTTCATCATAAGCTCAACTGTACTCTTCTTTTGAAACCATGTACATACACTATTATAATAGGAACATTTCTTAAAAGTTGATTATCTTTTGAAATTATCTCTTAAGTTTCATTTAAAAGATTCCAGATGGCTGAGGTGTAACCCATAGAGAAGCCCTGTATGAACACTAATTGATGTAGAACCAAGAACTCCAAAGAAAAATTCAGAAAACAACAGATCTGCTACACTCACCTACTGATTTATTCCACAGATGTCTATGGAGGACTTACTCATGCCAGGCATTCTGTTAAAGCACTGGGAAATGTGAGCAAAATTACCCAATATCCTTGCTCTTATAGAGCTTCCAGTGTAGAGGAAAAAAATGGCCAGTCAAATAATTTCACAAAAATATTGATTTTTAACATATTTACATGATATAGTAAGCACAAATAGCTGGTGGCTCCAACGTAGGCTTTTATGAGGGAGTCAAAGTCAGGGTGGACTCTCCTGAGAGAGTAATACACAATTATCAGAGGCATAAGTAGGCCTTAGTTTAAAGAAACCGGCAGATGGTTCAGATTTACAGTGAGCAGCCTAGGTTACGATGCTGTGAACAGAACCAACGTGAAAAAGTAAACAGACACCCTCCTTGTTGCAAAGAGTAAAGGAGAGCAGGATGTAAGATAGAACTGAGGGTGAAGGTAGTGCGACAGACATCACAGGCCATGCTTAGGATTCTGGTCTTTAATAGTGCAATAAGAAGCCATTGAAATGTTATAGAGATCATATTTATGTTTCATAAAGTTCTTTTGGATGTGGTGTTATAGGTCCATTAGACAGGCAAAAGAACAGATCTAGTGAGGGCAATGAAAGAATGTGTCAATAAGCCCTGGATGGGAGTGATTATTGTCTTAGAATAGAGAGGTGGTAGTAAAGATTTAAACCATGTGAATGGAATCAACAGATAAATATCAGGAAGGGGCAGCAGCGTTCTCTATTAAATTGTACGGAGGAGGTGGCCTTTAATTTCTTAGTTTCTGTATACAAAAATAAGTGAATTGAAAGAACATTGCATTAAGAGGAACTGCAGGAAGTAGAGTGGCTTTGAATTATGCTCTTAATTTACTTTGTTTGGACAGACAGTGCAATACTTGCAAAAATTCAGGAAGAGGGATTAAGTTGAATGTATGTTAGAAATACTGGTCTGATTTTCAGAGAAGAGTGTGCACTGGCGGTAAAAATTTGAGTCAACTCTATGGATGTTCAAATTGAAGGCCTGGGTGTGGAGGAGTTATCATGGGGAAAAAATGAAGTAAAATATAATGAGGGCTTAAGACATGGAATTGGGAGACCTCCAACTTGTAATAAAATTGTATAAGGGAGGAGTTGAATAAGCAAACAGGAAGGAGAAATGCTTATAATCCTAGATAATGGTTCATGTGAAGAAATTTCATTTTGTAACAAAGAAAAGGGGTGGGTGAAGGGGGCAGAATATGACTGTGTCCGTTTGAAATCCAGTCAGTCACAAGCTAAGATGTCCAAAATCAGAAATAAAAGTATTTTAATTTTCTTTGGTAATGAACTGTTTTAAAAGCAATTATGTTGTATCACTGACTAATTGGTCAATGTTTGTGTTCAACAATGCGAGATCAACTCATCAGAGCCACTGGGAGCTTAACTGTGCATTGGCTCTGTTGCTTGCAAAATGCCAGAGCTTAGTCTACAAGTTCCAAGTAGAGGACAGGCTGGAGTCAAATTATGAGATCACATAGCCAGAAATTCTAAAAGACTAGGTAAATTCTGTAAACCCTGATTGAAGATAGCAGGCTGCTTCTAAATGCCCAAGGCTCTGCCCAAATGGAGAACTTCTGTCTGAGTCAGAATCTTGATTCTGGTAGCAGTCACGTGACAGTCTGAATTCAACATTGTTCTTGTATTTGAATTATAATCAACGTATTTTTACTCTAAGTTGATGTCTCAACAACTGTTGGAACACCTGTTATCAATTCTTACAGTCTCTTCTCCCACTTTTTATGCCAAGAATGACACAAAAGATACTTAGATTATGTACGTGCACGTGCACATGTATAGTTTGTATGTGTTCATATAATTTTGTTGTGTTGGAATTTACATCACTCTAAATAAGCAAGCAATTAATGGATAAATGGATGTTTGGGCTTTTACAAAAATTGAATTTTACTGTAAAAATATTTTCAGTGTATGTTATATGATGCAGGAGGGAAAAAATTAGAATTTGGATAGCTATTCACTAACAAACAATTCAGTGAAGCTGAGTTGTACTCTTGCCTGTTATCGTTAGGATGGGGGTTATCTCCTAGATATTATTCTTTCCAAGAAATGAGCTGTTTGTACACATCTCGTTGATTGGCATTATCATTATGAAACATCAAAACACAAAAGAAAAAAATACCCAGATGGTGCTGTGAACATTCTCATGAATGAATCAGTTCCTTCACTACATAAGGCTCGAATGGGTCTTATCTCAAAATAAATAAGTAAATAAATAAAATAAAATAGAAAAAGGAAAAAATTCGAAATTAATTCTTGAAAAACATATGTGTTTTTCTGTATCTTGTGTTATATTTTAATAAACATCAGCCATTCCTGAAATTATCCACCTGATAATTTCAAGTATTGGGACATTGTGGGTCAGATTAACTTCTGGTATGCTAAGGAATCAGATACTTTATTTATTTATTTTATTATTATTATTATTTTTGAGACGGAGTCTCCCTATGTCTGTTGCCCAGGCTGTAGTGCAGTGGCATGATGGTGCATACCTGTAGTTCCAGTTACTGATAGGCTGAGATGAGAGGATCCCCTTGAGCCTGGGAGTTCAAGGCTGCAGTAAGTCATGATCATGCTGCTGCACTCCAGTCTGGGCAAGAGAGCAAGACTCCATCTTAAAATAAATAAATAATAAATAAATATAATTTCAATCAGAAATATATTTCACAGAAACACATCAGTATATGAAAAAAATTGCTAAAGTTAGTTCTTCCAATAGTTTTCTAAAATGGCAAAAACATTGGAACAAAAAACATTTAATGCTCTACTGTAATATTTACAGTGTTGTGATTAAAAGTAAATTATAAAATAGTACAGATTTATTTTTATAAATGTAAGCACTAGTTTTTTAATTAGATATAGCAAAATTAATTAATGTTTAGACATAATTTGCATTCTGAAGACTGCTATTTGTTTTAACTGAATCATCAATTCCTTACTGGAATTAAAATTTATGCTAAACACAACAGTTTTGCTTTAATAACTTTGAATTGTGTTTATCATAACAGTAAATGATAACAGTTATAGAATTTAAGAAGCATTGTGATAATGACAAGATCACTGACGTTAAGTAGAAGGAAGGCCTTTTGTACTTTGGAGAAGAAGTTAGATATAATACAAAGCTGTAAAAGTAGGTTTCATAATTGTACACAGATAGCTATAAAATTCAAGAACAAAGTTTTTATTGCTAGCGTGTAAACTTTTAGCCCTTAAGTCTCTTTTCTACATTCAAATTATTTGTATTACATAATTCTCTAATAATATAAGGTTTGCAGAAGAAAGCATTAAATGAGATGACTGAAAAAAGTGTGAAAACTGTTTGCAATTCTATGATACATGAATGTATGTGGATGATGATGTGTGAAAAATATATGATGCTGAGTCACTTAAATTGTTATGTTAAGTGACTGTATATTATCTTTGAAATTTAAAATAATTAAAGAATATAATATTGAGGAATAAATCAGTGTTACGATGGACTTTATAGAGCACTAAGCAATTGTTTACCATATATTTAATAATTAAAATATTTATAAATTTGGTTACAATTGGGTTAAAAATTTTAGTCAGAAAACAAGCAGCCAAAATACAGAGGAAAAGAAAAGAAAAAAAAAGTCCAGTCAGGGGCCAAAACTGTACAAAATTCAATGGTTTCTAAAATATTCAATAGATAATACTAACTCTTTTCTATGAGACAGGACAATGTAAAGTAAAATGCATCTACTCTAATTAATTACTCAGAAGCAGAAGAAAGTAAATAATTATTGAACTAATTCTGAAAGTGGACATAATTAGCACATTAATCATCCACCATAAATTATTTAATTCAATAATAATCCTGGAAGAAAAATTAGTATTATAGTCAGTAGTAAAGTGTTTTGCATTTAATACTCATCATCATAATGCTGTCAGCTGGAATAAACGATGCCTTCAAATAATTTTTAAAAAATATTTTGGTTAAATTAAATTGTTATTCTGAAAGTGGACATAATTAGCACATTAATCATCCACCATATATTAATTTATACTGAGTAGGATAATGAGTTTAAAAAAAAAATTCAGTGATTATCTCAGTGTTAGAATTTCTCTTAGACATAAACCAATTAGCTCTCCACACCCCAACATAAGCTTTAGCTCATTGGTACTGGAGTTTAAAAATTCTAACTAAAATACTGAAATAAGCAGAGGAAACATATGTAAAATAAGATTATAATGAGTTCTTTACAAAGGCACTTCAGAGCTGTCTGACATTAAAAAATTAAATGTTTAGTGTGTAACACATTTAGTTTTATCTTTTACCCAACATTCTAATATTTATCAGTAAAAGCCTATAAACACTGTGACATGACAAAAATACTAAAAATACATCTGAGTATTGAAAGCAAGCTGTGGAAAAATAGTTCTTCCCTTATAGGCTCCTGAGTCTTTTTATGCAGATCTGTTTAACGGATTGAGCTCCTCTGAATCTTGCTTGACTGACATTGGGAGTGATGTGGAGTTATGGTGAAAGAAAGGAAAATAAGCAGGAGATGAGGAGAGATAGCTGGGAATTCTCCATCGGTTTGGTTTGGGAAGAGTTTGAGAAATCAAAAAAGGAGAGCTTAACTATATGAGAATGAGATCAGAAAAGAGTAAAAGAGAAAGGGAATATTAGGTATTTTTGAGGTTATGATTAAAATCTACTTTTTGTATCTTGGAAAGGATTTAGTAAAGATTGCATTTGTTTTTGTCTGCTAAATACAGACTTCAAGTACATGGCCTCAAGGCAGGAGCAAGAAGCTTTTTAATGAGTAACACATACTTGTTGTCTAGTTTGGGGCCTCTGCCAAATACTCAGCCAAATTTTAAAAATAAAAAAGTGTTCCACTTTTGTAAGGTTATTGTCCAATGCATTATCGTTGGATTCAATATAAGCTTTCTACGAGTAATCTGTGGGTGTATTGAATTTATAAAGTATATTAAATGTTCACATCTTTGACTGATGTTTCTAGAAGTAGGAACTTTATGAGATTGAATAGCAATTATAATTTTTCCTCCTCTGAGCAATACATCACATAAAATAAATATGTATAAAACCTGTATATATAAAAGCCTAGGTAGTTCACTTTCTCATTATCCATGGAAGATGGCATGCCAGCCTTCACTGTGAATTTAGAAGTGATTGGTACATAATAGCCTAATTGGTATTGGTCGACGAAAAACAGTGGAGTCAATGACAATAATGGTCAAAGGGGAGAGGGCAGATAATTAGAAAGGAAGAGGAGCGCATATCAGAGTAGGCTATTTTTCCACTTGGTTTTATATTGCTTTGAAAAAGAAGAGATTCTACAATAGTTCAGCTTCAGGCACTCAAATTAAATCATTATAGTTTTGAAGCTTGTGTTGAGACTCAAAGACACTTGAATTTTGAGCAGTCTGAGAGCAACGGCAGACAACTACCAGCTTGTCTGTTGCAGTTCACATGCATCAGATGTGATAAACCTTCTTGTTGAGTGATCGTCACTTTTCTGTTTTCTTTTTTCTTTTTTGTGTGTGTTTTATTTTTTGGAGTCATCAATACACGGAATGGTTAAATAGTGTACTCTAGCTCACAGACCTGTCAAGTGTCAGAGCAGGGATCCAAATATGAGCAGTTTTGCTTCAGAGTGAATTCTCATCATCATTTTACGTGCTGCCTCTGGGGGAAAATGTATTGGGAGAGGATCATTCAAGTATCCTTCTCAGTTCCTTGTGATGAGGGTTTCTGAAATTCTTGTCCTGAAGGGGGTAGATAAATTGAATTAGGTTTATCCTGGATACAAGTCAGTAAGATATAAATATTTCAACAATATGCTTTTATATCCTCTGTTTTCTATTTCTCAAAATAATTTAAAAAACACAAAAGCCTATAAACAGATGAAACTATGAAGTGGTCTACTAGAAATCCTGCATTGGAAGATTTCTGGAGAAAATTATCGAACCATTTCTATTTTCCAGTATACTGCATATTATTTAGCAAATATACTATTAATAGGTAACATTCATTTAAATTCAAGTGTGTTCTCAAAGAGACCTGACAAAGCTTAGGAAACAAAATAGTGCCATCGTACTTCCCTTTTGTTCCTCTGTGCCTTCTCTGGGTGCTTTAGTTACTGCCCACTTTCCCATGATGACCTGGATATAAATATTTAAGAAATTTCTACTGAGTCTGCAATATAGAAAAAAAGTGAGAAGAGTGTTATATTGGGGAATGCAGTAGTTGGGATGAAGTATTTGACTATGAGGAGTTATTGCAGTATGCTTCATAGAAGAAGTGATATTTCCAGTGTCCATTTTTTTTTTAAGAAAAGGAAAATCGTAAAACAAGCAGTTATAGTAGAAGGTCCCAGACCCAATTAGACACAAGGACTGCGAAGGCAAGGTTTATCTGAAGAATAAAAAATACTCTGAATTTTTTTAATGAAAGCTCAGGGATGGAGTAGACATCGTTGACCTCAGTTTCCTCATATGCAAACTACAGACGTTGACCTAACTCAGTAAGTATTTTTCAACCCGGGCTGATCATCAGGATCACCCACCTGTAAATATACAGATGCTAGCAGTTAGATGATTTCTAAAATCTTGTATACCTTTACTTATGAGGAAAAAAAAGAGAAATGTTTCTTTTCTGAAGCACTTGAATGTCTCTTCTGCATGTTTTAGCCTGATTACTATATAGTCCTGTTTAGATTGGCACTTTCATCCTCTATCTCTGCTGAGAGGAGAATTGGTGGGATGGTGTCATTTGCATATTTGAACTTAAATTCTTCTACACATGAAGGGTCACAAAATAGGATGACACATTTTGAATGATTACAACTTCATTTTTCTATAAAATTGTTCAGTATTTCCAAGTTGAGCATACTTATTAAGACAAGGTAAGGTGATAGACCTACAGTTTAGGTCAACATTTATTTCAATTTGGAGGTTCCTTTGGAACATACAGCCAGTGAATTCCAAATGTGAAAACTTTTTTCTGTTAATAGCCCGGCATATAGCAAAGCTAATAAACAAAAAATTTAAAAAGCATTTCTTGAAAAGACAATTGTTTAAAAAATTAACTCCATACCCATCCAAGTTATAATACCCATATTAGAAAAGCATTATAAAGTTGAACGTCTCCTTTTACTCAAACAGCTCATTAAGTGTTGGATTACACCATCTCTTAAAATTCCTTTAGATTTTATTATTACACAGTTATTTATTTGATGAAGGAATTTAAAAACAGGTCAGGGATTGTATCTAACTGGCAATAAAAGCAGTGAAAGACCTCTGTTAAATTATCAAATATTACCATTCTTTTCTACTATATTTGTTTGCCTATCTGCAACCACATAAAAAAATGATTCAATCTTTTCTCATAAAATTTGAGTAGAAATATTCTGATCATACTTAGAAGTTAGAAGTATTTAATTATAAGTTACAATATATTTCTGGAACAGATATAGAATATACTGTGCTTTTTTTCTTGATTATTGCATTTAGTTATTCTTTAAGTTTTCTTTGCATAATAAAGAAATTATAAAATATCAAGATGATTTCTTAAATCATTTTGTATATATATTATTACTGCTTGAGACCACATGCAGTTCAGACACAGGCATCACTCCCACATAAGAGCCATCTCTTAGGGTGGATAAAGTGGTTATAAATACGAAATACCAAGTTATAGATGCTCTGCCTTTCAAATGGTTCTCGTAGTATAGTTCATACAGCAGCAGTACCAGCAGCATTACCTGGAACTTAATCAAAATGTGAATTATCAGTCTCCACTCCAGACCTTCTGAATCATAATTCTGGCAGTGGTGTCTGGAAATTTGTATTTGCATATGTCCTCAAGGTTACTGGGATGCACACTAAAGTTCAAAAACCACTGGTCATTTTCACCTATCTAACTTTTTATTCTTAACTATAGTGTAAGAATATAACTTCTGATTGTCCCCTGAATTAATTCTTGGATTCTTGTTTTATTTTATTTGAAAGAATTTTATTGTGTTAGGAAGGAGTACACAAAAGTGCAAACAAATTAAAATACAGATTGCAAGCAAACATTCAAAGTAACTTTGGGATAGCCATACCTTATTGTTACGGCCTCACTCATTGATTGATTGATTGATTTGCAAATAAATATAAGTTAGGATCATGATAAATACTGTGAAAAAAACTAAAGCAGAATAAGGGAATAAAGGATGTGCATGGGAGGGTATTATATATGCTATTTTTGTTGCATTCTTGAGGAGGACTTTGATAGAGAAGACAACATTAAGAAAGACAACTGAGGGAAATGAATGTGTGATCCACAGACATTTGAAGGAAAGTACTTATAGGCCTGTGACAGCAAATACAAATACCCTGGAGTAGGAGTTTATCTGCTGTTATTGAAGAATAGCAAAATATGAAATAGACTAGGAGAAAGTGAAACAGTGGTAGGAAATAAGGTCAGAGCAGGAAAGACACACCCCATCATAGGCTATACTGAGGAGTCTGGATTTTACTTTTTATGTCTTTGAATCCGTTTAGGACTCTGAAGTGTTTGTGCAGATGATTTTTAAAATTCTTCCTAACTCTAAAATATTTAAAGACTTGAAGCTATTTTGAGTATGCCAGCAAAATATGAATGAATAAAAAGGCAGCAAATCATGTGTCGACCTTACGGGGTAATGAGGACAAAAGAAAAAATTCAAAATATTTTGTAAACAAGTCCTTCCTAAGATATAATAGGGATGGGAAGAAGGAGAGTTGGAAAAGTTTATTAATTGAGGACCAAACCTTAAGCTTGTTCATGTCCCAGAAATGCATGAAATAGATAATCTTAAAGCATATCTAAGATGGATTAAACTACTACAGTGTCTTTCCACTCTATATAATATTCCAGCCCTTTAGTTAATTACCTTTTTTAAGTAGCAAAATAACCTTACATAAAGGCTGTCTCTTGTTGGAGAAATATAATTAAAAACAAAATCCTCTACCAACCTAGAAATCTTCTCCACAAAGGTAGAAGAGAAAAACAAAAAAAAAAAAAACTGTTTTATTTGTTGAATAAGCATTAAACCGGAACGTGATGTGCATCACAGGCAATCTGCTAAAGGGATTATAGAGACAAAAAAAAAAACTTTTAGCTTTTTATAAAGCTGAGCAGATACAACCCATTGCATACATTTTCTCAAGATAAACAAAAACTAGTCATCAGGTAAGAGGACGTGACAGCACCATTGAACACATAGTTCATTCTAAATTCACCTGGTAATTCAGATGGGCATCTGTTTTTGCTAATTGTCTTTATCCAAAGGAAAAATACGTTTCTCACACCCTTATGACAGGAGATAGGTTTGCAACTTGGGGCCAAGCACCAACTAAACTATAGGCTCCCAGCTTATCACAGAAATTAGGAGATAGGGGGCGCTATCTTCCTTGATGATTGCATTTCAGAGAGATGGCTCCCAGGTCCTTAATAAAAATATGTATTTTTTCCTGAGTCGTAGACTTGGCAAGAAGTTTATTTAGCTTTTAAAAAGATTTGCATGCATTTCAAAGGGAAAGAGAAGAATTCTAAAGTGAATGTTCTGAGAAAGGAAGCGGGGTCTCTTCTCTTTTTTTGCACAAAGAAGAATTTATTTTTCTTATTTTTAATTTTTATTTGCCCTATAGTCTTAATTGCAGAACAGTGTAGAAAGGCCAGGCACTATCACCTAAAAATCTGGGTGGTATATAATAACTCCATCTTCCTTCACTTACGATTTAAGAGAATGCTTGTAATTTTAAATAGACACCTGAGGTAATTAATTCTTTTGCAACCTAGAATTTGGAGATTTGTATGTACTATTCAGCCAATACATGGTGGTTAATTCAACTACTGTAGGGAGGTAAGGATAAAGAGAAGTGTTCAGATTCAAGAGATATTTAGAAGGTGAAATCTATTGAACTTGGAGATTGATGGGATATAAAGTATGAGGAAACGTCACAGATCAAATGATGATATAGAAGTTTCTGCCTTAGACTTCTGCTAAGAGCATTGTGGAACCATTCACAAATATTGTAACAGTAGAGGAGGAGAGGAGAAACATAGGGAGAGGTGAAGCAGGAAAATAAGCTCAAATATGTAACGTGAGGTTCTGTAGGATATACAAATAGATGTACATGTGTAAAGATGATTTCCTGTGAATCCTATATGCTCAAGATGCTCTATTTTAATAGGAAATTTTGTTAACCTTATGCCCTTCTTACTTCTCCTGGCTCCTCACTCCTCCTGCTACCACCAAGCAGCGTTGCTTTCTGAAGTTATAAAATACAATTAAAAATGAAACACTTTATTCATCATGAAAATGCAATATATTTCTATTAATGCAAAACAATAGTGTTACCCAGAACAAACACCTGCTATAAATTTATTTATTTTTAATACTATAGCTGAGGTAAACATGAACACTAATCTCATTGGTCATTAAGGGGATTGGAGTCTGTGGCCTCAGGTTACCATTTCTGTTAGTATCTATAAGATAAGAAATTAAAAGAATTTAGACAGTATTTGGTAAAAGTACATCATATAACAGAGTATGACTTCTATTTCGTAAAGAGTAATCACATTTTCCAGTGTTTTCTAGATAATTTTATCCTACATTGAAAACAAAAGAAAGACCTAGGATTATCTGTGTTGTGGCTAAATATGTGGAGATACTCAAAGTACTATATTTGTTAGAATAGAAATATATTTAAGTAATCCTCTAACATATCCCCTTGTTTTTCAGCTGAGGAAATAAGAGTTCTAGGTCGTGACAAATACTGAGACAGATATAACTGATAAAAAGGTACTTGGGGGTTGACAACCTTAGATTTTCTATTTTGTAGAGTATGAGTAATCATAGAGTCTGTCAGAGAGAACTAAAATGCTACTTCTGATATTCAATGGCCATTGAATATTGTGGATCAACAATGACTTATGGCTGGGTACTAGTGGCTCACGCCTGTAATCCCAGAACTTTGGGAGTCCAAGGCAGGCAGATCACTTGAAGTCAGGAGTTCAAGACCAGTCTGGCCAACACGTTGAAACCCATTTCTACTAAAAATACAAAAATTCACCGGACGTGGTCGCAGGTGCCTGTAATGCCAGCTACTTGGGTGGCTGAGTCAGGAGAATCACTTCAACCTGGGAGGTGGAGGTTGAAGTGACCCGAGATTTCACCACTGCACTTCAGCCTGGGTGACAGAGTGAGACTCTGTCTCAAAACAAAACAAAACAAAAAACAATGACTTGTGTTGTATCATTGTTATGTATTTATAAGTAAGGTCCACTTAAAGGCAAGGCTGTTTATGAATTCCTTTTTCTCATGTCCTTTCTATTTCTCTATAGAATCACTGCCACACACTCACATACCAGACTATAAATGAATATGACTGAATGTGTATGCAAGGGTATGCACAGGTATGTAGTGTTAACAATATTTATGGCAATTGATGTTATAATAATCAATGTTTGAATCTCAGTTGCCATTGCAAAGTAATCCAACCCTTGCTATGATAAAACCATATTCCAACCTTAACCTTTCTCATATGCAAAGTTTAGTATCCAAAATTCTAATATAAAAAACATATATTTATTATTTTTACTGCCAAACAGCATTTTTGTACTCAACTTCATAGCTTTATCTCATTTGCTATTTTAAAAATATAGGATTAGCTGATCAGCTGCTGGTTATTTCTAATGGCAGCTATGCAGCTGATAGCTGATAATTAGGGTGTCAGAGAGAGTGCTATATTTGTAGGATGCACAATTCCGTTCTTCACTTTGTGATGACCAGAAACAGAATGTGCTAAGCAACCTGAGCAACCTCATGATGACTGTTCACATACATAACGAGTTTTGGTAGGTAATCATTTTTGAAAGATTGCTAGACTAATTTTAACTATTCTAGATATTTAAGAGAAAAAAACTGGCCGGACGCGGTGGCTCAAGCCTGTAATCCCAGCACTTTGGGAGGCCGAGACAGGTGCATCACGAGGTCAGGAGATCAAGACTACCCTGGCTAACACGTGAAACCCCGTCTCTACTAAAAAATACAAAAAAACTAGCCGGGCGAGGTGGCGGTCGCCTGTAGTCCCAGCTACTCGGGAGGCTGAGGCAGGAGAATGGCATGAACCCGGGAAGCGGAGCTTGCAGTGAGCTGAGATCTCACCACTGCACTCCAGCCTGTGCGACAGAGCGAGACTGTCTCAAAAAAAAAAACTTCACTTCTGGTAGCCTAAGGTTTATGACTCAAGAAAAAGTGCGACCGCTTAGGTTATTTCTTGAATATATGTTGTTCTTTAGTTACTTTTTAGGACTTAAGACTCAGAAACAATCAAACTACTGAATCAACCTTGAAAACACTCTGAAAGCCTGTTCTTAAAAATTTACAATAGAAGAAAGAACTAGATGAAAGAATCAGAATATTTCTGGTAGATTTGGGGAGTAGTTTCTCATATTGCATATTGCAAAGGCATTTGTACTTCCAGCAATTAAGCACCTTAAATCCCTACATTTATGGAAATAGAAAATGAAAAAAGTTCAAAACACTTAAATGAATTTTTTTCTACATTCTTTCTGAAACAATTATACAATTATTAAATGATTCACTTTATATGTAGTAATATTTGCTGTTCAAAGGCAGACGCGTATCTCACATATATGTTAAAAATTTAGCTAAGAATATTATAAAACATTTTGCCAAATTTTCTGGATAACACAAGCAAGACTTCACAACAGTGGCAGGTAATAATTTACTTGGAATTCGTAACTTGAAATGTTTTTGTTTCTCTCTGAATAGCCATTATTGAATGTAAATTTCATACTCTTAAAAATACTACGTTTCTTGTTTTCTAGACTAGATGACTGACACTTCATTGGCCTTTTCCAATAGGCATATTTTTTAAATTTGCATATTTTTATACTACCCCTCTAAGGTAGGAATACAATAAAGTAATTCAATTGAGTTTCATACATACCCAAATGTTCCTTCAGGTTTCTCATGCTGATAGAATCATACTCTTGTAACATATGGTATTAATTCTTGTGGATTGGGTGTTATAGAAACATGGACTTATAATGCCTCTTTCTTTCACATATTAACTATTCATCTGCGTTAATACAGAGCATCTTTTTTTCATGTAACCTTCACTTTTTTTGAAACCATGTACTCAGTTAAGAACATAAATGGCACTAATCTAAATCATAAAGATCACTGTTTCATCTTTACAGCTGTGTCGCCATTCCCCAGATTTAGATATTTAACGTTTCTGGCAACCCTCAAATTTTCAAACTTGTTTTTTATCTTACATTTATAAAAGCTACCTGAATACTTGATGGCATACAGCTTGACTTCTGTACCTTGACTTCTGTACAGTAGTGTTCACTACTGTACCTTTAGCATATAGCTAGAGAATGGGAAGTACTCAAGTTGTTTTGAAAGAAAAGAAACTCCTTTGCTACATAATGCTGAAATGAAGGAATTGTTTACTAACTGTAATATATTTCTCAGAGATTTCAGACTTCATTCCACTTTATAACAAAATACTCAGTCACTGAATCACCGACTCCTGTTTGTTGTCCAGCAGACAGGACATTCTTTTAGTTTAGGTGAGAAATCTGAGTGGCTAGTTGGAGGATGAGGTTGAGGAGTTCAGCCCACGGTTACCTAAGCATGTGGAGTGTGAGGAGAATTTGCCTGGCACTCTCAATCTAGAAGTTTACTAGACTCCTGCCTCTCTCTCAACTCCTACATCTTTTCAATTAGTCTTCATTCTAGCTCCTAAGTCTCAATTCTTTCCTTTTTTTTTTTTTTTTGTCTCAATTGTCTCCACCATGAATAAAGCCAACTTTGATTCCCACTGGGACAACTATAGCTGCCTCAAACTCATCTCACTGCATCCTCTTTTAAAATTTCCATTCCATTCTCTGATATATCATAAACGAGCTTTCAAAACACCAAATCTGATCATGCCATACCCCGCTGTGTAAAACTTGTAGTATTTCCTGTTGTTGATTTTTAAGATTATATAAATGATAGCACACTATGTATCTATTTTTATCTGGCTTGTTCCTTACTTAGCGTGTTTTAGAACCTAACAGTTTTGATTGCTTATGGTTATATATTTAAATACAGAGTATGAAGTAAAAGGACTTAGGAAACCAAATGAATGATACTGGTTCTTTCTGGAGAGGGATGGAGGGAGGGCAGTAGTTCTGCAGGTAGTAAAAAAGACTCTAACTTTATTTATATTGTGTTTTTTAGATTAAAAAAGTATATATATATTAAAATGTTAACATAAATTCTGTTAACTCTGGACTATGGAAATATGTATATATGTATACATACACACACACACATATACACATATATTCCTTATTTATGCATTTCAGTATTTTTTTAATTTCTCAATTTTTCAGAAATGCCCTGGGGAGAGCAGGAAAACCTAACTGATTACCTTGCTCTTAAAGACAAGGTATGTTTCATGCTATAAACGCCCTATATGAATTCTTTGACTTTCTTTTGCACCACTCCAGTCATATGACCTCTTCTGTTTCCTTTGGTACACTGTACTGTTTCTTAATCCAAGGACTTTACATATGCAGTTTCTTTTGCTTAAAAGGTTTTTGGATGATAGGAATATGTGTCCTATCCTATAGTGCTAATGAGAGAGAAAAATAGGTGCAGCCACTTTTGAGTACAATTCATTGGGATATGTAAAAATTTAAAATTTGCATATTTTCTGACCCCAAATCCATTTCTCCATAGCAGCCTTACAGAAACCTTCACACATATGCAAACGGATGTATGTACAAGAAAATTCATGGAGGTTTTTATTACAATGGGAAAATTTGGATTTGTCTAAGTATATTAGAATACTATTAGAATTATGGAACACTATGCAACATCCACAAAGAATAATGAAAGAATAACATCTGCAAACTTAAAGAGGTCTTTAAGGCTTCTTTACAGAGGGAAAAAGAAAGGTCACAGAGTAATATATATATATGAAAATATTTAAGTAAAAGAAAGTAACATAATAGCATTATACAATTGTTTTAAAAATGTCTATGCATTAAAATACTGTAAAGTTTAGGAGACATTTTATTGGCGAGAGTTGCCTGTTGGTAGAATAGGGAAACAAAATGTAGGGCATGACCAAAATGGTCTTTAGCTTAACTTCAATGTTCTTGTTTTTATAATAAGAACAACTTTATGTATTTTACTTAGATAATTAAAAATTAATAAAATTCCCTGCCATCCTCCAAAGAGAAACAGTGATTATTATTCTATGGATCCTTTCATCTTTAATATTCTGATTTTATATTCTTTAGCCATTAAATTATGCATTGAGAACTACCATTCTAAGTTCTACATTTTCCAGTAATTAACCTGAATATTTTATAAAAAGTATAAGGTTCCTTGTTCTTTGAGTTATATATGTATATGTGTTTACATACATATACATATATACATGTGTGTTAACATATATATGTGTGTTAATTTGGAAACTTGAAAGCAATGAAGACAAAGATTCTCTAATGGCATTATTTTTAAATATACTCTAATTGAAAGTATTCAGTACACAACTTTGGGATTCCAAACTCACTATTAAAGGGAATATTTCATCTTTTTGTTGGAATTTTCTTTCATATTATTAACTAAATCATATAACTCTAGTTTGTCTTCCAGCTAAAATCAGTATGATGAGGCTGATGTTATCCTCATACTTACATCTTACTTACATCTCTGTTATCCAGAGGCAGATTCACTGTTGAATAGTGTAACTTTGTGTCTCTACACGTTATTGTTTCTTCTCTCAATTTTTCCTGTCTCGATAAATTGCTAAATATGTAAGAGTAGCATAGAAGTCTATCTATAAATGTTTATTCTCATACTATATCTAAAAAGTCTGGACATTGTTTATTGATAACTATAATGCAGATTTAGACTATTGAGTCTTTAATGCTATGTCATTAGTTTGACATTAATGTTTTACAATTTCCTATTGCTTATGGAGAACCATTTAATTTTAATATCAGCCTTAGATCAGTATATGGGTGATACAGATATAATGCTGAATCTTTTTTTTTTTTTTTTTTTTTTTGAGACAGAATCTCACTCTGTCGCCCAGGCTGGAGTGCAGTGACGTGATCTCGGCTCACTGCAAGCTCTGCCTCCCGGGTTCATGCCATTCTCCTGCCTCAGCCTCCCAAGTAGCTGGGACTACAGGCATCTGCCACCACATCTGGCTAATTTTTTGTATTTTTAGTAGAGACGGGGTTTCACTGTGTTAGCCAGGATGATCTCGATCTCCTGACTTCGTGATCTGCCCTCCTCAGCCTCCCAAAGTGCTGGGATTACAGGCGTGAGCCACCGCTCCTGGCCATGCTGAATCTTTTAAATCTAGCATCTCGTTGATATTTTTATTGAAACTTGAAATAATTTTGAAACCTTTGAAAAGTTCAGATAAGTCCTAAATGCCTTCAGAAAATAGTTGATGTCTTTTGTACTGAAAAATGGATTCAACTTTAACATCACACCTTCTAAAAATAGCCATATTGCTTTCATATGATTTATATATTCTTTGAAGCAACCTTGCAAGTGTGTCACTCCTTTTGTTTCATTTCATACCAAATGTGCTATGAGAAAGTGAGCAAAGCCTGTCCTATGATCTGTTTTATTTGTGTATCTCAGTACACTTCACGAGTCAGGCATACTGCAGAAATGTTAATTTTTTTCCTCACAGGAACCTCAAAAGAATTAAAAAAGCAGTAGGAGGACAATATGTAGTATCAGAAGGAGCAACAGAGATTGGATTTTTTTTTTTTTTAGTTCTGTTGGACAGTTTATGGATAGTATTTGTCACAGGAATAATGTGACTCATTTATATTGCTCCTATTCTTCTGTGGAGCTAAAAGCACTTTAGAAGCATTCTCATTAATCCTCAAGCTTTGCTATGAGCTAAGTATTAGGCAGCTTTTATTCTCACTTTATGGCCTGGGAAACTCCAGTTTAAGGAATGTCAGTATGCAGGCATTTGCAGAGTGTTCCGAAAACTGTCAATGGGGTTAACAGTAACATGTGGCCTATGACCAAGCATTGAAACTCAAAAGTTCTTTGTATGCAGAAGTATTCTGTGTGAACAGGTCAGGACATTTTACTTTATTTATAGGCTATACAGTAATACTCATCCGATGAAGCCAAATACTAAATATAATTATTTAAAATATTCTGACTCTTCTTTCCTTTCAGGCAAGTCTTCCTACTGAATCCGTGTGATTAATAGGACTTTTATTCTTATACTCATCCAGGATTGAAACCTTAATTGCCTTCTCTCTTAATTACCTCATTGCCACTACTCTCTTCAATGGGTTGCCAAGTCGTGACCATTCTTTATTCCTAGACTTTTCACATGGATCTTTACCTTTCTGTGTCCAGAGACATCCTAATTCATGCAGTTATTACTTCTTGTTGAGAAAAAAATAGCTTTTAACAGTAATGACATCAGAATTTTAATTTTGAAAGCTGAAAGAAGTAGACTCTGAACCCACCTCTATAGCTTACCAGCCATATGACTCTTAGCATTACATTGTTTCTGAGCTTTAGAGTTATTTCTACCACATGAAGATTACAATAACTAGTTTGAAAAGTTGGATCGTCATATATAAAGTGTAAAAATGGAATGAGACAATATATGCCAAGTATCAAGCTCTGCGCCTGGCACAAATGGGATCTGTTTTTACTGTTTTCATTATGAATACAATACATTGTGAAACAGAATTTTTCCAGTTCTGTTCCTTCTGCATTTCACTCTCAGATCAAAATTTCTAAAATCCCCTTTGATGGTACTAATTATCTTCTTAAAACTCCATAAAAAATCTCCTAGTACTCAATTTTCTTAATTTGATATATAAAACCCACCACAATAAAGACTCTATAATTTTAGTCTTAATCAACACCATATGTGGTCATCTCCGGTTAACCTTGGCTCCTTGCCATTCCCTTTTCACTGCTTTATTTTCCTCCCACAGCTCATTTAATCATGTTGATTCTTTTGCCTAGAACCAGCTCCCCTACAGTCATTTTCTGTAAAGTTTGAAACATATATGGAAAAACCCTGTCAAAGCCAGGCTCATTCTACACCAGATGTAGCTAATGAGAAGAGTTCTATTAATTGTTTTTTAGGATTCTAGCCACTACTTTAAAAGCACTTCTTATTTTCCCATGAGGAGACAAAAATCTTGCTCAATGGAGCCAGACTTTGACGTGCTGACCACTGAGCATTCATGGGACCGTGTTCTGACAGTTATTCATCGGCAACTTACTTAAATTGTTTCCTCTGACTATATCACTGTACTTTCCAGGTATCTGTTCTGCTTCATCTGGTGTTCCCAGTCTCTTCATGTCTGCTGAAGCATCTTTCCTGGTCCATTTCACATTTCCTGGTCAAAGACCTGGGATTTGCTGGCTACTGTATCTCTTTCATTCATTAAATAGTTGCCGTCATAAAGCTGGAATGTTTGCATTTTCCAGTTGCCTCCCAGCTCTTCTGATTTCCTCTCTGTTTCCATCCCAAGTCACAAATATACAATCAAATAGAGTTGCCAGACAGGGACCTGTTCTTACTCTGGAATAACTTCTTGGACTCTTTTTATTTTCCAGTTAAGATCCCACTCATTTCCTACCTCATCTAAGAAACATTCACAGTGTTGAGGAAGAGTGACACAAAACATTCTTTAAATGGAGCACTGGTGTAATATAACATCATTGGGTTGTTGAGAAGATTAAATGAAGGAGCTGAAAAAGAAAATTTTGGGGCCGGGCGCGGTGGCTCAAGCCTGTAATCCCAGCACTTTGGGAGGCCGAGACGGGCAGATCACGAGGTCAGGAGATCAAGACCATCCTGGCTAACACGGTGAAACCCCGTCTCTACTAAAAAATACAAAAAACTAGCCGGGCGAAGTGGCGGGCGCCTGTGGTCCCAGCTACTCGGGAGGCTGAGGCAGGAGAATGGCGTAAACCCGGGAGGCGGAGCTTGCAGTGAGCTGAGATCCGGCCACTGCACTCCAGCCCGGGCAACAGAGCCAGACTCCCTCTCAAAAAAAAAAAAAAAAAAAAAGAAAAAAAGAAAAAGAAAATTTTGGGCAATGTGAATAATCTAGACTTTTGTTCAAGCTCCATTATCATGGAAATGCTTTTAAAAGATGACTGTGTATAGGGCTGTTTGAAGTCCTACAGACAGAAACTAACAAAGACACCATTCCTATCCCTTAAGAACACCCTAGCTTATTAACAGGACCATTAGCGCTGTAGTAAGTACAGCCATGTCTCTCACTGTGCCGCTATAGCCTTTGCTGTGACTTCAAAGAAAACTCATTATTAAGTAAAATAACCTTTCAATGCACTGAAAAATATTACCTTATAAGAAAGTAGGCAACGCATTACCTTAGACTTTTATCCTTAGCCTTTTTTTTTTTTTTCTCTTTTGGATGTGAATTTGGGTTCCATTTCATAAAGTACTTCGAAGAAATGTACATCCAAAACCACTTACCAAATTACATTCACCAAATCATAGAACTTTTATGTAAGAAAATTCTTGTATGTATAAATTCAGAATAAGAATTAATAGAATATTTCTAACTGGAGTTCTCTGTAGAGACACTTTTCAATGATGAAATGATGAATCTGTGTCTCATTAACCAAGGGAATTTTTCCCATGGCAAGTGTTTTAAAATATCAGTATTTTTCTTCCGAGGATATCTTCTCTCACTATGTACCATCACTACAGCAAGAAACTGGAGTGGTAATCGGGTCACAGTTCTACATGTTACTAAGAGTAAAAATTAATTTTAATAATATTGTAAGAAAAATGATAAACAGGGAAGGGAATATATTGAAATCTTTTACACTGCCCATTCCAAACATGAGGGGCATTTCTGTAATAATAGTAGGACATTCACCTTAAATTTAGATGTATGTATGTAACTACAAAGAGCCTCTTTCAACATAAAAATGGAAAGATTTCTATTAAATTAATGTCAAGAAAATGCTGTATATATGATGAGTTTAAGGACTCAGAAGATGTGGAAAACTATCCCAGAGTCACTTCCTAATTAGAGGTGGAGCAAAGGCCAGATACTGGTCCCTGAACCCCAGGCCAGTCTTCTTTTCTTCTGTCAATGTTACCACGTCAAAAACAGGAAATATTCAGGAGACTACAAATAACTGAGAAGTACTTAATATATGCTAGCTCATTTATTCTAGCAACATCTGTATAAGGGAAGCAGGGGTTATTTTCCACTTTTATTATCTAAAAAATAAGTCAATCCAGAAATAAGGTACTGAACTTCTGTCTGTTCATTTAATCAGTCTCATAAAATAATGTGTTCTTATGATCTGGTATGAAGAATTAATGGTTGCACACTTTTATAACAACAACAAAAACAAAACATATTCATAGTTTATTTGCTGTCTTTTAAAAATGTAAACTACACTTTTTCCAAGACTAGAAATTTTGCAAATCATTCCAATGTTTATACCCTTCAAGTAAGAGATGGAAAGCTTCTCAGGGGCATGCCTCTGAAGCAGTTTACTTAGCTTATATTACGTGTAATGTGCAGATGGCCAATTATTCCAGTTATGAATCTAGACTACTCTCCTCAAAGTAAAGAACAAACTAGATATTTTATCTGTCTCTTAGTTTGTTTTTCTTATGATATAGTCTATGGTTGTTTCCAAATGTTCATGTTTTTAGAATGCTTTAGGGGATAAAATAGTCTTGGAGTAGACAAATGAGGAATGCCAAAGAATAGAAATGTTTAGAATTACATGCAATAGGGAATTAATTATCATATACACAATTTTTTCTCTGAAATAGATTTTTAAAATATTTATCATTATCTAAATATTACCACTGCTGCTATAAATCTAAATTTTCACTGAAAATGACAAAATATATTAATATAGACTTAGCAAAATAAAACCCTTCACCAGAGAAAGTCCTGTTTCTTGGGTGGAAAGTTCAGGTTACAAAACGTCTTTAGAGAACACGTTAATGACCATTATCTACTTGAAAACACAGGATTGTTCTTTGTTTTGATGTGACTATATCAATATGTACTAAAACAATAGAAACCATTTAAGGTAAGTTTCAAAATATATTCTCATAATTCTGTAAATAATAATCAATTCAATTACAGGACACACTAGATTTCAACTAACATATAATTAAGTACCATGCTTATGTCCTGTATAATGGCCAAAATCTAGTTTAACACCTTGCTTAACTACACATTAATCAAAACATTTTAATATAAAATAAGAATTATCCTTTAATTGACTGTGAAGTTTAGCACAAATTCCAAAACTGCATAGCCAAAATTTTATACATATTTAAGCATATTTGTTGGAGGGAAAAGAATGATGGTAATTTATATATTATAGTCCTTTGTCCCCAAATAATTGTACCTAACCAATATAAATGTTGAGTTTATGTGTCTAAACATAAAAATATTTTTAATCATGGGGAAAGTTTTCTAACCTTTTTGAGCCTGTTTCCTACTGATGATCAATATCTATGGATAACCTAATTGGAAAGGAAGACTCAAATTAATATTAACAAAGTCTTTACCTGTGTAGTACTTTTTAAAAAGTAAAATTATACTCTGCATAATCTATATATTCTTTTAGTATCAGAATGCATATTTTGCTTACAAATGAGTATATTGCTTTCTACTCCCTTTAATGTAAATGTAAATATAACTGTTGTTATGACACATTAGTTAAGTATTAAAGTATTATGATATTTACTGGGGAGCATAGCAAGATGTTTTTGCTTAGGGCCGGACCAATGAAATGAGAAGATGTGAACATCTGTGTCTTTATTTTTACAATTTCGTAGTTTCAAATTTTATATCATGAATCATGAATTTTAAGCTTACAATTAGACAAAACAAAACTACTCATTTAAACTTCGGTAATTAATTCATCAGAAAATTGTCACTGATCCCCTTTTACTCTGAGAATAATGCATAGCACAAAGCATTTTTAAAGTCAGTTTCCATTTTAAATAATAATCCAAACAATACTCTGCTGACCTTGACTAGGATCGATAGAAAATGGTAATATTTATAACCAGTGGGCGGTAAGATACTGAAATAATAAATGATCAGCTGTATTCACAAGGACAACAAAATGACTAACCAATTTAGTGTACTGGTCATTTCAGAAAAACAACTGTAAATTTAGTAAGCTAAAACAAAAATGAAAAAACATTTGTGCCAGTTATTTAAAGGTCTGACTTCTGTCCAAGTGGCAGCCCTCTGGAGAAAGTCAAATACAACATTCCAGGATAACATCGCTGATACCAGTTTGTTCAAATGATTCATAAAAGTGCAGCAGAAAATGTGTTTTAAAATCTCAATTTTTTTCAGCTCTGATTGCTTCGTTCTCTGGTAAGTCCACAATATTAATACTTTTAGTTTGTCAGTCTTTTATTATAATAAATTATAATAATTAAAAACCAGGAAATTAAAAATGTAAGTCAAATCACTTAGCTGTTGTCATATTTAATTGTGACTGAAATGAAGTGTTATAAATGCAATTTTTATCTTTGCACCACCAAGTTTATTTCTGAGGAAAGGACAAAAACAAAACCAAATGCTCTCTGATCATCTTATTATTCATTTATTATATGTATTTATTTTTATTTTGATATGTTTTGGGGGAACTGGTGGTGTTTAGTTACATGAATAAGTTCTTTAGTGGTGATTTCTGAGATTTTGGTGTACCCATCACCCAAGCAGTGCACATTGTACCCAATTTGTAGTCTTTTATCCCTCACCCCCTCCCATCCTTTCCCTCAAGTCCCCAAAGTCCACTGTATGTTCCTTATGCCTTTGTGTCCTCATAGCTTAGCTACTACTTATGAGTAAGAACAGATGATGCTTGGTTTCCATTCCTGAGTGACTTAACTTAGAATAATGGTCTCCAATTCCATCCTGGTTGCTGCAAATGCCATTATTGTGTTCCTTTTTATGGTTGAGTAATATTCTATGGTATACATATACCACATTTTCTTGATTGATGGGCATTTGGGCTGGTTCCATGTTTTTGCAATTGCGAATTGTGTGGCTATAAACATGCATGTGCAAGTATTTTTTTTTTTTTTTGTATAATTACTTATTTTCCTCTGGGTGGATACTCAGAAGTGGGGTTGCTGGATAAAATGGTAGATCTATTTTTAGTTCTTTAAGGAATGTCCATACTGTTTTCCATAGTGGTTGTACTAGTTTACATTCCCACCAACAGTGTACAAGTGTTCCCTTTTCACCACATCCATGCCAACATCTATTATTTTTTTAAATTTTTTGATTATGGCCATTCTTGCAGAAGCAAGATGGTATCGCACTGTGGTTTTGGTTTGCAGTTCCATTATCATTAGTGATGTTGAGCATTTTTTCATATGTTTATTGGCCATTTGTATATCTTCTTTTGAGAAATGTTTTTTCATGTTGTTAGCCCGCTTTTTGATGGGATTGTTTGTGTTTTTCTTGTGTTCGTTGTGTTTTTGTTTTGTTTTGTTTTGTTTGTTTTTTGATTATTTCAGTTCCTTGTAGATTCTGGATATTTGTACTTTGTCAGATCTATAGATTGCAAAGATTTTCTCCCACTCGGTGGGTTGTCTGTTCACTCTGCTGATTGTTTCTTTTGCTGTACAGAAGTATTTTAGTTTAATTAAGTTCTATCTATTTATCTTTGTTTTTCTTACATTTGCTTTTGGGTTCTTGGTCATGAAGGCTTTGCCTAAGTCAGTGTCTAGAAGGGTTTTTTCCAATATTATCTTCTAGAATTTTTATGGTCTCACATCTTAGATTTAAGTCTTTGGTTCATCTCGAGTTGATTTTTGTATAAGATGAGGGATGAGACCCAGTTTTGTTATTCTACATGTGGTTTGCCACTTACCCCAGCACCATTTGTTGAATAGGGTGTCCTTCGCCACTTTTTGTTTTTGTTTGCTTTGTTGAAGTTTGATTGACTGTAAGTATTTGGCTTTATTTCTGGGTTTTCTGTTCTGTTCCATTGATCTATATGCCTGTTTTAATACCAGTATCATGCTGTTTTGGTGACTATAGCCTTACAGCATAGTTTGAAGTCAGGTAAGGTAATGCCTCCAGATTTGCTCTTTTTGCTTTGTCTTGCTTTGGCTCTGCAGGCTCTTTTTGGTTCCATATGAATTTTAGGATTTTTTTCTAGTTCTGTTAATAATGTTGTTGGTATTTTGATCAAAATTATATTGAATTTGTAAATTGTTTTTGGCAGTATGATCATTTTCACAATATTGATTCTACCCATCCATAATCATGGGATGTGTTTCCATTTGTTTGTGTCACTGTCTTTCAGCAGTGTTTTGTAGATTTTCTTGTAGAGGCCTTTCTCCTCCTTGGTTAAGTAATTCCTAAGTATTTAATTTGTTTTGCAGCTATTATAAAAGGGGTTGAGTTCTTGACTTGATTCTCAGCTTGGTTGCTGTTGGTGTATAGCAAGGCTACTGATTTGTGTACATTTATTTTTTATCCTGAAACTTTGCTGAATTCATTTACCAGTTCTATGAGCTTTTTGGATGAGTCTTTAGGGTCTCCTACTTATATGATCATGTCACCCATAAAGGGTGACAGTTGGCTTCCTTTTTAACAGTTTAGATGTCCTTTATTTCTTTCTCTTGTCTGATTGCTTTGGCTAGGACTTCCTCTCTGTCCATTTCAAATTTGTTATTTAGAAATAGCTTATAAAAAGACATGTTAATCATTTTGAAGGAGACTGAGAATGTTGATTTGTGGTTTACTGATATAGTTAATTTGGGGGAAGGTAGACAAATACAGTTTTTATTCTTTTCCTTCTTCCTTTTATATATTAGTCATTTTTAAAATTATATAAATTGTACTATAAAAAAATATCATTGGCTTTCCATATCCAGGTGTTTCACATCCATGGATCCAACTAACTGCAGATTGAAAGTATTTGGGAAAAAAAAAATCCCACAAAGTTCCCAAAAGCAAAACTTGAATTTTCTCCGTGATGAGTACTATGTTGAATTCATGTGAATTAAGTGATGTGTAGGCATTGTATTAGGTAATATAAGTAATTTAGAAATGCTTTAAAGTATATAAGAAAATGTGGGTAGGTTATATGAAAATACTAGGCCAATTTATATAAAGATTTGAGCATATGCAGAATTTGATATCCACAAGGGCTCCCAGAACCCACTGCTGGCAGGTACCAAGGGATGACTACATAATGATTTAGGCCAGTGCTGATCTAATGTGCATACAAAGCACCTGGGGATCTTGATAGACTACAGATTCTGATTCAGAAGACCTGGGGTGGGACCTGGGATTCTGCATTCCTAGTAAGTCCCAGTTCATGCAGATGCTGCTTGTCCAAGGACTATGCATTGAATAGAAAGGATCTATGCAACATTGAGTGAGCAGCAAGGATGTCATGTTCACACACACACACACACACACACACGAGGTGCACAGGGTTGAGTTATATGTACTCCTAAATTCTGAAGTTGTGCTATTCTTCTCATTCACCATCATCATTAAAACACACCAGGCCCTCTTTTATTTAATCAGCACATTTTTATGTTATCTAACCTCTCGGTGCCTTCCTCTCAGTATGTGATATTTCTAATCTCTGAAGATTTATCTTCCCTGATGCTGTTTGGGTAATTGGCACTTGTATACACTGGCTTTTCTTTTATTTATTTATTTATTTATTTATTTATTTATTTATTTATTTTGAGATGGAGTCTCACTCTGTCACCCAGATTGGAGTGCAGTGGTGCAATCTCAGCTCACTGCAACCTCCGCCTTCCAGGTTCAAGCAATTGTCCTGCCTCAGTCTCCTCCCGAGTAGCTGGGACTACAAGCGTGTGCCACCACACCCAGCTAATTGTCGTAATTTCAGTAGAGATGGGGTTTCACCATGTTGGCCAGGCTGTTCTTGATCTCCTGACCTCAGGTGATCCACCCTCCTTGACCTCTCAAAGTGCTGGGATTACAGGTGTGAGCCACCATGCCTAGCCAACACTGACTTTTCAATTAGGTTTAAAAGTATCGCATCTTGTCACACATATCAAAAAAATAATATATATATACTGGCTACTAAGAGAGCATGTTTTCTTTACACAGCCAACCAGATGAGATTGAAGGGGGCATCAAAAGTTTGAAAAAGCATGACACAGAATTAAGGAAGTACAATTAGAACACATCTTACTTATTTTAATGCTAATTTCTTCTAAATTTCACCCACAGTAACTTTGGCTCTAGGTCTCTGAACTAATATATTATTTTTATTTCAGCAATGAAGACATTTTGGTGTCACCTTGGTAGTTTAGAAATTGTAGATGAAATGACAATAGTACCATAGTGAAATTATTTATTTGTGACATTTCAAACAATGAGTCAATGATGAAGTCAGACTTAGGACTTCGTTTATCCAATTTCCTCATTATACTATGTGCATGTAGCATTGAATCAGGGATTGAATTATTGATATAATGGGTCTGGTTTAGTCTTTATCTGGATTGCAAAGGGTGCATAATGTGAACAGAGAATTAGCTAGCTACTAAAATAAAAGTTGGTCTCCCTCAGTCTTTATGAAGCATAAACAAGATTCAGAGTATGATATAAATGCTGCAATCTAAAAGTTAAAATGCTAAAATGTAATGTCACAGTCTTTTTTGTTGTATGGTACTCTTTCTTTCCAGGCACATAATCCACTTAATTTTCATCTCACGTCTAATGAATTCTTATAGTTCATAAATATGCTTTAAAATATCACTGAATAAAAATAGTACATGTGTTTAGCTTTGTTCATAATCTAATAATAAAAAAGAAAATAAAACTCTTCTCTCAGCTGTTCTACAATAGACATAGGTTTTTTTAAAAAAATAACTTCTGTCTATAATTTAATCTTAGTGTCCTTTAAGTCCTGCTTTTAGTATCTGCTCTCAGAAGTGAATTGTTTGTCAAAGTTCCATTAAGCTGAAGGTAAAAAATTAATGAGGGACTTACTTTAGATATTTCAAAACTAATGCAAGTCTGTTAGTCATGCAGCACAAAAAATCAAAGATTTGGGTATGTTCAATTATGGTTTAGGGTTCACTCATATTTAACATTTAAATGCATTGCTTCATAAGCTTAATAGAGTATTCTAGAGAAAAATGGAACTCAGTTATTGATTTTTGTTAACATAAATATATCTTAGAGATGATTTTATTTATTTAAAGACTTTTTATCTACAAAAGTTAATTTTAGGGCAAGGATAATCAGTGAATTGATAGGGATAGATGGGTTTTGAAAGTTTATTTAGTATGTCTGCTGGGGGAAAGTATTAGCCAGGGAGAAAGCATAACTATATAGCAAGCATAGAATTATAATTTATTATTCAATTGTACCCCAGCTCAATTTTGTCAGGACTCAGAAAACCATTAAGACATAGGCATTAAGATTATTTTTCAAAGAATTGTTGATTCTTTTTTCTACCATTAATTATTGAACTCCTGTTACGTACCTGACAGAGTGCTAGGCATTGTATATCATACGATTATATAAGTGACTTGGTCCTTGCTTTCAAGAATTTATAGTTCAGACGGAATAAACAAAGTGATTTTATATAGTGATAATGTTAACTGAAAAAAAGGTGCAGATATAGCACACAGAGCTGAGGGTGCCAGAGAAAGCTTCACATAGAAGATGACTTGTAAGTTGGGCTTTGAAGGAACTGAGTACTTTAGACGTATGTGATGCGTGAGAAAAACAAGTGAAGTAAGAGGAACGGCTTAAGCAAAAACATGGGGGATGTAGCTCATGGAGTATGCAAGGGTATAGCTTAAGTTTTTGCTTAAGATGCATGAATTAAACTGATAGGAAATAATATTGAAAGATAAGGTTCAAGATTGTGAAGGGCCTTGAATAGCAAGCTAGAGTTTCGTGTTTGAATTGGGGAGAGGTGCAATCATACAGCATCTTAAGAAGTTCCCACATTCATGAAAACTTCAAAATGATAGACAACACATGGCGCATCAATATTATTTCATTACCCCATGCACGTTAAAAGCTCCAAAGGTAACAGCTGAGAGAGAAAATACGTACTGGAAAATCCAGATGGCTATCCCAGCATTTCCCAGCTAGTCTGTTCAGACATTGTCTCTGCTTTGAAACATGAATCAGTTTGTCCTCAAGTGCAGCCTGGAGTAGTAGGAGACTTGAGGCTCATCACTTTTGGCTGAGAGCAGCCTCCTATGGTCTGAAAATCCCTTTGGTTTACCTCAATAGGTTGTACAACTACTAGCATCTTCTACATAAATTATGCAGGGCCTGGTACCTTGACATGCCACCTGTGCAGTCTCACAGAGTCCCCTCTCCGAAGGGCCCCACACTTGATTTAATGCTCTCCTACTGCCATATTGAAATTCTTCATACTTTTTGAACAAGGGGTCCCACATTGTCATTTCACTGTGGGTCCTGCAAATTATATAGCCACTTGTGGTTCCATGAATATGAAAACTGTTGGGAAATAATGACCAACACTGTGGTCCAGATGCACTGTTACATAGATCTATATAAGGGAGCAATGAAATTATGAGGCCAGCACTGCTCTTATATAATAAAATGGATTCTAAGCTTAAATCTTTATTATTTTTTCTTCAAAGCCATGACTTCCATGACTGCCGTAGGCCTAAGCTAAATATAGCATTTTAGCCTTGTCTTCCAGATGATAAATTAAGGAAACACTCCTGTAACATATTTTCTCATTTATAATCTACCTCCTGCTGTAGCCTGGATACCAGTATCATTGAGCTCTGCACCCTCTGAAGTCCCATCAAATTAAATTCTGAGAAAAACCGTTAGCAATTATTTTCCCTAATAAAAGTTCTGAAAAATATAGCACTGCATCTGAAAACATCACCGGCTGCCTGATAGAGGCATTCTGTTGTGTACTTCCTTTTGTGAATCAGTAAAAATATATAAACTGAATAAGTATTAGTTATTTTCTTAAGCATAGTTTGTTTTCTCCATTATCTCTATTCTATTCATACACTTTTTTGTACTTGTGTTATTTTAACTGTTTTCTCTTATTTTTATTTATTTATTGTTTTTTGAAGTTATAGATGCATTTAGTTCATTTAAATAGTCAAATATTTCCACAGGCTTAATTTATAAAAATGTCACCTTCTCCTTCTCTTCCCTGTGTCTCTTCTCTCCTCTCTTTAACTCCTCAGGGCAAATATGTAATTGTTTTTAACCTCTTTAGTAGTTACTTACCTTTTATGTTTACCTTCCTTTTGCTCAGTTACGTGTTTGAGTTTGTTTTTCAGTTTTATCCATTATATTGACTTACCACTTTGAGAGATAAAGACTTAACTTTCACAAGTATTCATGTACATCACAGCCTGACTTTTTCCCTTTTCTCCTTTTTCCTAAAAAGGATAATTTTTGTGTTAAATCAGCAGTCATTATTTACACTATTATGACTATGTAAATATTATACATATTGTTCAATGATTAAATTTCTTCTTATACAACTTTTGGTCCCTTTAAGCTAACAGTTGTCTCCCTTTATAGGTTTCTTGTTTTTCTTTATAGCTAGACACTCTTCAAACCCTAACACTCTGCTCTTACTGTAAATATTCTCTCAATATGTTAGCACACATCTGGTATTCTCATTAATTTGGTCTTCCTAGAGACCTCCCTCCCCAGCTCTGCTGACCATCTGCTGTCATCCTCACTAGGTCTGTGCCCAGGGGCCAACCTAGGATTGTCCTTGGCTGAGATCTCTTACTTAAGAATAACAAAATTAAGTTGATTTGAAGTTCAGTATATGACTGGGATTTATTGACTGATAAATTTCAATGTAGGATGTTGTGGGTAAGTTATTTCTTTGTGGGTAATAGACCTGTTTTTGGTATTTTTAGATATTTTCTATTGATCTCATCATATTTGCTAAGAGTGAATCTTCTATTGCCCTACCTGGAGAGGTTTCTATATGCCAAAAGAGAAAACATCTGAGGAGTCCTGGCAATCACAACAAGATCTTTTTTTTTTTTTTTTTTTTTTTTGTGTTCGAGTCTCACTCTGTCACCCAGGTTGGAGTGCAAGTGGCATGGCTTGACTCACTGCAACCTCTGCCTTCTGAGTTCAAGCTATTCTCCTGCCCCAGCCTCCCAAGTAGCTGAGATTGCAGGAGTGCACCACCAGACCCAGCTAATTTTTATATGTTTATTAAACATGGGGTTTCACCTTCTTGGCCAGGCTTGTCTTGAAATCCTGACCTCAAGTGATCCACTCGCCTTGGCCTCCCAAAGTGCTAGGATTACAGGCATGAACCATCACACTTGGCCAACACCATCCTCTTTGAAGTGTGATGTTGCTCATTGTATTTGGTGTCTTCCTATTCAGACTGTAACTCTCAGTTTTCTGCTGAAGTGAAGAAGGAACAGGCACCCACACTGACTGGGTGCGTGAGAATTCCAGAGGGCAAGCCATTTCACAATCCGAATTTCATATGATCCTCTTGTTTCTGGTCTCTTTTGCAGCCCTACTTTAATAAATACCTGGTGTTGACAATTTCTAACCCTTTCTTTGTTCAGTGGTACAAACAGCATTCTCAGCTTCCCTACTAAGAACTTAGGTTTTAGGTTCCCCCCTCATGTCCTACATCACTGACACTTACATATCTGCTTTCCAAGTAGAATCGTATTACTACCTATTCTCCTGGCCCCTGTACATTTACGCTTTTTCATTATTTTGTCATCATTTTAGTGGAGTTTTATGGGACAATGTAGGTAAGTGCATATGTGCAATCTGCCATCTTTAACTAGGATATGTCATTGTATTTGGACTAAATGTTTACTGAGTATCTCAAATCGTGTTAATAAGTAAACAGGGTATAACTAAGGAGTAAATAAATGAATGAATATAAACTTACCAGTCATAATTTAAATACTTATTACAGATAACTTTTCCTTAAGTGTTTTAAATTTCTGTTTACTAAGGATTCTCTTCCTTTGTCTTTTGAATACAGATGGAAGTTTTAGGCAAAGCCGATCAAACCTCACCTCTCTGTTAGTGCAGCCCATCTCTGCATCACTCGTTGCAAAACTGATCTCTTCGCCAAAAGCTGGAACCAAAAATGATGCCTGTAGCCCTCTAGAGCTTCCAAATAATGGTAAAGTATTTAATGTCATTCTCTGTATTTTACAGTTTTTGTAAAGACCATGATCATGTTTAATCTCCTAAATTGATGTATGTAGCATTATTCTTTTCAAAAATGTTGACTTTTGACGAAGTGAGCATTATTTTCTTCTGTGGCTCTTTAGCAGCATGTTTGGGAAGTAATTTTGATAAAGACTGAGACTTGACCAAAATGAGAGATTAGAAAAAGAAAACCATTTTGAACTGCTACACAGAAAACTAGCTTTATAAATAAAGCATTTTTGTACATCCATGAAAATCTGCTTAACATAGCTTCCCGGTTTCAGCTTCAGCAGTCTCACTGCCTGCCAAGATTCAGTGGATAGCAGGCAGCTATCTAGGGTATGAAGTCTTTTAGTATAAAGCATTAAAGCCTAATTCCTGCAATTGACTAAAAAATCCCTCTGTCTATACGCATCATCGCCCGGGAGATGCTTCTTGTACTGTGGTGCAGTTTGTCAGGCCTTGTTGGACCACGTGGGATGAAACAGAAGTAGTTAAGCTACCTGTGGTGGGATGAAAGCCTTGGGATGCATCTTATTCCTGCCTCCAGTCTCAGCATTACGTTTCTAAAGAAAACACTCTCTTCATAATTTGTTAAATTTGTATCTATTTGCTAGGAACTACAACTTGTGGGCTCTGTTTTTTTGTGTCCAGACCTCTGGGCTCAATAGTCATATTTTATCTCAACTGTTTTTCTCTTGACAGCAAGAACATACAAAAGAGAATATATGTTGAAGAAATATGTACAGAAAAAAATCTGAATACATTAAGGATTTCTCTGTTAGGGACATATGCTTTTCAAAATCCTTTAGATTGAGAGCCTCCTAAACGGATTACCAATTAAACAAGGTGGGAAAATCAGAAAACAATAATAAGCCAATGTCCTCAAAGCAGGAATGAAGAAGCACTCGAGGAGATTTTTGTTTTGTTTTGGTTTTTTCCCTGCCATTTATTCTGAGCCCAACAAATTGATTATGGGCTCTATTTGTTAAGGTATGTAAAGAACACCACAATAATAGTATAGTTGTAAGAGACACTGGACTTGTAAAAGACCATATTTAAGCCCAGATTTAAATAATTAATTAATTCAATATATACTCAGAGCCCCCAATACATTCCAGCCACTGTCCTGCCCTCAAGGAACTGATAGTCCCCATGCTAGCTCCATGCCCTCTCGTATGTCATCTCCCACTGCAAACCTCTATGTCTGTATCTACAACAGAGAGCTACACCTTTATCACCTTAAATAGTTGTGAGAATCAAAGTATGATATGTGTATCAATTCTTTATTTTTACTTTTTGTGTTATATGTTACGTCATGTATTTCTTGAGACAAGGTTTTGCTCTGTGATCAGGGCTAGAGTGCAAGTGGCTTAATCATAGCTCCCTGCAGCCTCAAACTCCTAAGCTGAAGCAATTCTCCTACCTCAGCCTCCCAAGTAGCTAGAACTGCACATGGGTGCCACCACACTAGACTAACTTAAAAAGTATATATTTTCGCAGCCACAGGGTCTCGCTAAGTTGCCTAGGCTGTTTTTGAGCTCGCTAGATCCAGTGGTCCTCCTGTCTCAGCCTCCCAAGGTGTTAGGATTATAAGTATGAGCCACCATAACTGGATTAATTTTTTTGTATGTTGTAAAATGTTACGTAAATATTAAGAAGTATCATTGTTATCAAATAACTACTTAAAAAAAAAAATGCGTAGACATGTCTTACTCTATTGCCCAGGCTGGAATGCAGTGGCATGATCATGGTTCACTGCAGCCTCAAACTCCTGGGCTCAAGTGATCCTTTTGCTTCAGCCTTCCAAGTAGCTAGGGCTACAGGCACATGACACTACACCCAGCTAACTTTGAAATCTTGTTGAAGAGACAGGATCTCACTATGTTGCCAGGGCTAGTCTCAAATTCCTGGGCTCAAGTGATCCTCCTGCTTGTCTCCCAAAGTACTGGGATTATAGGCATGAGCCATTGTGCCTGGCCTAACTACGTTAATTTTCTTCTTAATATGCAGAATAATGTACTTGCAAAGCAAGATGACACTCTCCAGCTGCATTTCCATAATAAATTAACAACAGGCATGAAGCCTACAAGAAGAGTTGAGATGTACACCAGTGTTAAAGCAAGAAAGACAGGCCTGCTTTCTAAGAGACTATGACATATGAAATTGTTCTCATGGATATTGTTATGTTTTTAGAAAAATTGTTATGATTTTTAGAAAATTCAAAAAGATATATTTAAATCATTGAGAAGACATTCATGTTATAATGAGTTATTTATTTTTCAAAATACAGAATATACACTTAGATTTTCCAAATACTGATTGAGCAGTCTCACTGAGTCTGGTAAATCAGTATTTGGAAAATCTAAATACATAATTCTATATTAACGTATAACCCTACATTAAACTGAATTTAATGTAGGATTATAACCCTTTACCCCAATGTTTTGGACAATAATGCTCATAATTTTTCTGAGATAATTAAGTTTCTTCATAGATATTACAAAATGCATTAGTTATTCACAGTAATGTATATCAGGGTGGGATATGAAAAGGATACTGAATGAAGTACTGTCATTTTAACCAATAACAGCAATGCTTATTGTTTAAGGATTAAAGAAATAATTTAAAACATATTATAATTATAACATATTGTTGAATTTTCTAAGTATAGCCCTGATCTTTAGTGTCTGAAAATCTTCACTCAGCAAGTTTGGAATGGGCACATTAAGAATATGTGTGCGAATCCACTAATTATTTATCCTACCCATTTAACCCTTTATGCACACTAAATCAAAATTCTCTAAAATTCAGACAATAATGTAATAGAATTTTTCTACTACCAATCAAGGACTACATTTAATACCTCTAGTGTTAAAGTGAGTCATTGTTCAAATTTCAGAAATTGAGTCTTGGTCCTGTTTGTCCAAACTTGGATTATCCTTGAACCAATCATCATAATATAGTTGATGTAGTCTGTCAATAGGCTTGAATCAATCAGAATCTATTTCTAGGGATACTGCCAAATCTACTCATAAAATGCTGATGGGAAATGCTGGCAACAGTTCAAAAAGGGAAAGTGGCAAATGGATGTTGAGAAAGCAAGTGTAGTTCAATGATGATACTAGTCTGGCCAAGACGCAGTTTACAAACTTTAAGTAATGACTTGCTTCATCATTAAAGGCCAACAAGAAACCATGTAGCTCTGGGATCTTCCTCTAACCATCTTGAGACCATGGGAATGGAATGCATTCTACCTGAAAATAAAGTCAGCATAGGAAGGGATCAGATGAGTAAAGGGGAGAGAAATATAGAAATAGAGATAGAGAGAAGGTATGGGGAAAGATGGAGAAGCAGAGAAAAAGAAACCCTTATTTACATGATTAGAGCCCTAAATAAAGCCTTGTCTGAAGCCAAATCTATTGAACTTTTCATATTTATGAGTCAATACATTCCTCCTTTGTTTCAGCCTATTTATATTTGGTTTTTGGTTACTTGCAACTAAAAGCTATCTAACAGATAAAAACCATAACACTTAAACTAAAGAATTGAATGCCTTCATGCATGAGATAGGCGCAGCAAATTGAAGTGGATAACTGGCCATTTGTATGGACATCGCTGAAAGAACTAAAAAAAAGAAATATATGAGGAATGGAAAAAGAATCAGGAGAAAAATTCTTACTTAAATAGATTGTTTGCATTGATTAGATAATTGGATACTGCCTCCATTTCATTTCAAATGGTCTTTTTCTTTGTAGACCTGACTCATTCATTCAAGGTATTGTCAATATTTGTCTTTGAAGTTCAGTCAAAACATGGAAAACTTAATTTTCACATACCTATCTGAGCTTGTGATTAAAATTCATGACTACAGTGATTAAAAGGGAAGAAGAAACTTTAAAATCCATTAATGAAATTTAAGGTGAAAAGTATAAATGAATCAAGTTAAAAATCATTTTAATATATTTGATGATTCATTTATTTTGAAAAAATAATTGTTTACATGTTGCTTAAAACTTATCATCAGTGATGATGAAATTTTACATAAATAAATTTGGATGATGTCTCTTCAAGTGGATATACTACATATTTTTTATTTCCTTATTTACAATTCTATATGTTTTATCAAAATTACTTTTATGATTAAAATGACATAGTGTCTAACTGATCATCTTGTTTATAATTTTTACATATTTCTAATGCATTTTGTAAATCTATCTTCCTAATCTGTTAGTAGTTACTTTAAACAATGCATTACTAGCATTTCTTGAGTACAAATTTAAAAACATGTATTGAACATATTATCTACAAGTTGTAGTTACACAAATATTTGTTGACAAATGGTGCCTTTTAACTTTTCAAGAAATATCTATTAGCAGGAAATGTTAGTACAATTGAATTCAACATTGTGTGTTCTTACATGTGAAACTAATCAATCTATTCAGAGCAGCCTTGGAATTGCTACATGTGAAAAGTTCCAGTATATTATGCTACTCTCCTTAAAGAATGTCTTGAGATTTTCTCTCTCTCTCTCTTTCTGTGTCTCTCTTTCTCTCCCTCTATCCACCTACCTATCAATTTATCTTGGTAGACAATGGAGTAGTATGATCCAATATGACATGGCTTCCCTTAAGTTCCAACATAACAAATGACAAACCTTTTTGGCCACAACAAAACAAAGTATTTTTTAGTATACTTTAAAAGAAAAAAAAAGAAAGGGAAAACTAAAAACTTAGTTTTGATCAGAGTGGGCTTTAATAATGTTGATTAGGCTTTTCCAATCAACATGGAGGAAAATATTCAGAAGAAATGGGGAAATTTTAAATTTGTACAGACAACTTCTGTATAGCATGCAAATAGATATGATGGCTGCTCTTTATCTGAATAATTCAGAGAGCTAGAACTGTTTTGGAAGGACTGATATGTGTGGAGACAAATGCCAGATCAACTGTCTTCAAGCAGTCAGTTACATAGTGAGCATATGAGTCTGAGGTAGGAGTTGATAATGGAGTATTCCGTAGAACTAAAGATCAACATTCATGAGCTGCCAGTCTGAAGTCCTTGGACAAAAGGAAAAAGAGCTTCAGAATTCACTTTGAAGGACTGTTCATCAGGGATCTTAAACGGAGTGAGCGTAGCGGGGAAACCTATTGTCCAAAGTCCACAGAAAGTAGAGTCAATTCTCTGTTTCCTGGGGAGTGAAGGCTGGGCTTACTAAAGGTGACGCAGATCTGACATTCACCCAGAACTTCTCAAGTTTCCAGGATTCTGTCTCAACAGTTTTGATTTTAGATATCATTCAGCTGGAGTACAGTCTAGAGTTTTTGTTTGTTTGCTAAAAGACTTAAAGACAACCTGAGATGTACACTTGAAAGCAAAATTATTTTAAAAAGTGTTTTCTACTTTTAAAATATTTCTCAAGGTTTTTACAGCTTCTTATATTCTTAGCATATAATTTTTCAAATACCTGTCACTTTTTACAAATTATAGAAATTCCAACTAAACTTTGGAGTTTATATGTATGATAAAATCCATTAGTGTATACCGTATCTTTGTATTTTTATGTTATGGACCAACACTGTCATTTACTAAACAAAAACTTCCAGAGATTCATCACTGCCTTTGTGTTTCTATTATTCTGCTATTCCTTGCAAGTATCCAGTATTTCTCTGCATTATTCTATTCAATATTATCCAAACATATCTTGTATGTATGTGTCTCTAAGTTGTAAAGGCCCATTACCCTCTAAATTCTTACGGTTCAGTGCAAGTGTTATATTCTCCACCAAAAACCCTTTAGGGTTTCATTCAAGTTGGACATAGCCTCTCTTTATGACTCTCTCACGCATTTGGCATTTGTATGCTATTTGGCATTATGATATGATATTCTTCTGAAGCAGAGCATAAGCAACTGAATTTTCATTAGAATATGTTTTTCCTCTTTATAATTCAATTATTTGAGGTTTTCTTTATGGTTCAGGATATCATCAGTGTTCTATGAGTATTTGAAAAGAATGTATGCTGTGTTATTGTCTATTCTATACATGTCTACTTAGACTAAGTTCCTTAATCAGGTTGTTCAAATATTCTATATATTATTCATGTTAAAATCTCCTACTGTGAATATAAATTTGTTCATTTTCCCTTGTAGTTAGTCAATTTTCACTTTATATGTTTTGAGATTATTTCGTAGGTGTTCATAAATTCAAATATATCATATCTTCTGGAATAGTTGAACCACTTATCACATGAAGTGATATTCCTTATGTTTAGTAATTCTTGTTTTAAGTTTGAGTAGGCCTGATATGAATTTTGTAGCACTATTTGTATTAGTATCTTTATGCTATGTATTTTTTGCTTTCAACCTTCCTGTATCTTCCCTTTATATATGTCTCATTAATAGCAAATAATTTCCAATTTAAATGCAATCTGATAGTCTTTTAATAGGAGCATTTGGTCCCTTTCATTTAATGTGATTAATATGTACTTAGACTTACAGTTTTCATCTTAATTAGGGTTTCTTCTTTGAATCACATATTGTTTTCCTTTAGTTGTATTTTTTCTTTAGATTTAGATTTTTGCCATTAAATTTTTCTCTCTATTATTTAGAAGTTATAAATACATTTTGTATTCTTTTATAATTAATCTAAGAAATTACAACTTCTTAGAGATCCCGTGCCCCTGCTCTGCTTAGTGTCATTTTCTTTGCACTCTTGGGAGGAATTGGGGAAGTTCAGAACTTTAGGATTCCTACTTTATAGAGGAAGAATCTTTTTTAGAACCACCTTCTTCATCCCAATTTCAGCAAGCCCAGGACTTTGTCTTCTGACCTTTGCATCCCATGAGGCCATCAATATTAAAGGGTTCTCTTTGTTTACCAAATTCCCTTAGGTTGAAGATAACCTCATAGTTTTATTTACCTGGGTTCCCATCACAGCTTAAATTTTGACCCAGTAAGTTCTTAATTTCTTGCTAATTCTCAGATGCTGTTAACAAGATTTATTTTGTATTTTATTTGTCATTATAAGTTACTATCAGTGGGTGGATTAATCTGATATCCTAGCCCACCATATTTTTAGTAAAGAAAATCTTCTCTTCCTTTCCATCCATTTATTACCTGACAGCAAATATGGACTCAGAAAATTGTGTAGATTGATTGACATATAAATCAGGTCATCAGGAAAAAAGGACCCACTAAAAATGTGCAATTTAAGAGAATTTAATCAAGTGCTTATGCACATGGTGTGGACAGGTAAAGCAAAACAGAAAAGAGATACCATTGCTACTGCCTCTAAACCAGGTCTAGTAATTCCTACTACCTGTAAACATGAAAGGGCAAGAAGAGAGAGCAGTTGTAGGAACTGGCCAGTACTTTAGCTATAAGAGAAGAGCTGTGGCTTTCAGCCAAGCAGAGTTGTCACTGCATAATGTGGACAGTAAGGGGGGTACTGGAAAATAAATACTCTGGTCTTTCACTTAACCCAACCTACTGTCCTCTTGTTGATGCCTTCAATTGGGTAAACTAAACCTGAATCCAAAGAATAAAAGAACCAGGTAGATGTAATGCATAGAGGTTACTTCTCCTGGGGTAAGGTTAATGGAGGGTGGCAAATAGATGTGAATGAACAGATAGAAAATATGCAACAAAGATAGAGCTTCAGGTGATTAGTAGATTAGTAGATTAGTGCTTCAGGTGATTAGTGCTTCAGGTGATTTGGTAGACAGCTAAGAAAAAAATGGTCAATTTTTACATTTCTGAGGGATACAAAGAGAGTAAACGTTATTTTTTCTCATATTCATATTATTTAGAATATCTTCCTAGTTACATAACTTTACTAAATAAAAAGAATACAATTTAATTCAATGTTAATTGTTTTTCCAAAAGTATGGAAGCTCGCATGAGTACTTGCACATATGGGTGTGTGAAGATGTGTATGCATGTATCAGATAATCAGGGAATAGCTATATGTACTTGAAAGTTTACAAGTTACGATGACATAGAATCTGGAAGCAGATTATATTCAGATTTTCAGGCAAACAGTTGGCAATAGGAAAGATATCTGCAGACTGCAGCATCTCAGTCATCAAAACTCCCTCTAGAACAGATTCTAGTCCCTGTGAGGATCAGGAAAATTAAGAAAATAAAAGAACAATCTGGAAGTCCAATCCTAGAAAAAAAGTTCTTTTCTAGAGCCACATCAGCAAGAAAGGGACTCAAGTATATATAATGGGACAAATATTCAATTAAACTTAGAGACTCTAGAAGATCTATGCCTAGTATACTAACACACGCTTAATTATTGGATATGAGACTCAGAGTTAGCAGCAAGTGTATTCTTCAAATTTCTGTGAATAATGTTGGAATTTTTTCTAGATATTTGGTATAATTATTCAAAATACAGGTGGAAATGAAGGTTTGTTAGTTATCCCGGAAGAAGAAGATTGGGAACCAATTAATCTGGGTCTTAATAATTGCAACAAAAATGCAAGGCAGAATTGTCTCTGGACCATAAAATTGGCAGTAGTTATTTTTCTCTGCACATGATGAAATTAAGGGATAGAGAGAGGCAGCTATTTCATGTCTCTTAGCTCTGACACCCCTCACCCTATTTGAATACAAATGTTCTCTGAGTGGAACACATTTTTATATCTTGAAATCTTTTAAACTTCACATGTCATAATTAAAGCTGTCATCAAATTTTACATGAAAGGCAGAAATTGGTAAATGTGAGCTGGAAATGTAATTTTTAACTACCAGTACACACACACACACACACACACACACGCAGCAACTTTTTGAATAATTAACTGCCCCTAAATAATATTCTCCGGGAGTTTCTAATTACAACTTTCAACCGTGATTTTTTTTAAAACTTGAAATAAATGTACAGAAAGTTGCAAGAATAAAAGTATTTTTTCTTAACTACTCAAGAGCAAATTACAAACATAGTGAACATCTCTGACTTTGTCAGTGAATTCTCTGACAAACAATGACATACTCCTACACAGATGACACAACCATCACGATCAGGAATTAACCATTGACACATTACTACCATGCATTTCACAGACTCAATTCAACATTTTCCAATTTTCCCAGTAATATCCTGAATTACAATAAGATCCAAACTAGGCACATGTGTAGCACAAAATTGTCAAACCCACCATTTCCTTCAACCTGGAACAGTTTCTGTCTTGTCTTGACTTCCTTTGCTTTGCTACCTTTCGATGTTACATACAAATTATCTACAGTATTGTTCCTCAAATCTGTGTCTATCTGATGTTTTCTTATGAGGATATTCACACACTGAATCTTTAACAGTAATACTACAGAGTGAGACTATGTTTTTCCCATCGCATATTATGAGCTGGTGCATGATATTACCATGTGCCAGGGAATAATTTGTTTCCCTGTATGTAATCAATTGATGCCATTACTCCCTCCACAATGGATCCAACCTTAGTCTCTGTCTAATATGGGCTATTCACCCTATATCAAATGTTCTACCTGCCCCTACCACGATGTAGTTAACTTCCTTACTTTACTCAGGCTCTAACAATGTGTGTTCTCCAGCTCTTAAAAACAGATGTCCTTCTCACTCTGCTTTAGTTTGTCCCGTCTCTAGTGATGCTGCTACCTTTGATCTCTTGATTAAGGTGGTGGCTGCCAGGTCTCCTTATTGAAGTTACTTTATAATTGTTTTCTTTTACACTCAATAAGCATTTGAAATAATGTAGCATACTGCCTCTAACCCCTGCTATCTCTAGCCATTAGTATTTGTGTTCACTGACACTTGTTGCCCAGTCATTTCTATGATGATGCCAATGGTGACTTTCTAACTTCCTGGGTTTTTTTTTGGTTGTTGTTGTTGTTTTTAAGATACTTTCAGTCTGTTACTATAGTGCAGTGGCACCATTTTAGCTAACTGCAGTTCTTGAACTCTTTGGCTCAAATGATCCTCATGCTTCAGTCTCTGAGTAACTAGGACTAGAGGCATGCATCACCATGTCTGGCTAATTTTTTTTTTTTTTTTTTTTTTTTAGAGGCAAGATCTTGCTATGTTGCTCAGGCTGGTCTCAAACTCTCGGCCTCAAGGGATCCTCCCAAAGCTTTAGGATTACAGGCATGAGCCACCACTTCCAGCTGTAATTTTATCATCTTTACACTTATTAGTTGAAATTCCACTGTAAAGAAGAGATTTTTCTTTTTTCTATTCATTTCTTGATATGATTTCTTAAATTTACACATGCCAGTATTGCATCATTACTTGATTAGGATTTACATTCATAATAGATTCAATAGGTTATATACCAGTGCTATTTATATCTTGATGCTCAGATTGTCAAATGTTAGCCAGTAATAGCAACTTCAGATGGATTCTGTGTCCTTTGACATGTACTCATTATTCTTCATATATTTACTTAGTTTTTGGCACTATAAGACATACTAAATCGTCTTGTACTTTTCCTGTGCCAGCTCTGTTATCAGCCATTTCTCCAAAGACTCTAGGTCCTTTAAGTGGAGAATAGTCTAGAAAAATAGATCTAGATTCATCTATTGCTATTGAAGTGTTGCTTCTCTCCATACTACTCAGTGAACAAAACTAGGAAAATATAATTATATTTTAATATTATATTTTATGTAAATATATAAAAATATATCTATACACTCAGACATATCTGTATTTACTTTTAAATCTATGTGTGTGGGTGTTATACACACACATACACACAGTTTTATATATATGTATGTTCTCTTGGATATATATAGATATATATACAATCAACAACTTATATAGATATGTTCTCATGGTTTTATGTATATAAATATATAAATTAATATAAACTCATATGTCCTCATGGTTTTGTATATAATATATAATTAAAATATATTAAATTTTATAATTTAAATATAAATATAATTAAAACACATTATATATATATATACATATAAAACCATGAAAACATATCAACACCGAGTTTTATTTATCTTTCCATGTTTGTAAGTCTTTTCTCTAGCAGTTAGAAATCACCTTCTCATTAAATGGAATATATTTACTTAGGTAATTAGATCCCCTGCATGTAATCAATTGATGCCATTACTCCCTTCACAATGGATCCAACCCTAGGCACTGTTACATACAGGCTATTCACTCTATATCAAATGTTCTGTCTGCCCCTACCACAGTCTGGTTAACTTCCTCACTCCACCCAGGATCTAACACTATATGCTATTCAGCTCTTAAATTCAGATGGCCTTCTCACTTTGCTTCAATCACTTATCTCATTGCACTATTTCCCCTGGCAGTTGCTTTCCTCCTCATATTCAGGCCTTCTCACAAACAGGTACACATGCAGACACGCAGACACACACACACACACACACACTTAGACACTATCCCCACCATCCTTGGGCCCTGATATATCATGCTGGACCACAGGCCAAAATAGCTAGATCCTGAGGTCCACAACCACCATCAAAGAAAATTAGCACAACAAATACATATACCACCCAAAGTTACCATATTGGAACACATGGTATAAGAATTTAAAATAAGGATTAAAGTTAAACTCAAAAAGAGAATAAAATATATTAGCAATATAAAACAAAAATCAGAAAACATTTTTTAAAATGAGAGGAAATAATAGGTGCAGAAAATAAGATAATTGAAAGAAATACAGTAATAGTTAGGGTAGGTAGATAGATACAGTCATAGATAGATGTCACTGAAGAATAAATTCAAGAGCTAGAAGATCAGATTGACCTTCTAGATCCAGACAGGCTGGATCTAGGATAAATAAATACAAAAGTACAACTAAAAGATACAGTGGATTAAAATGGAGTTGTAGAAACAATATTAGAGGAAGGAAAAAATGGGAGAGAGAAAATGGTCAAAAAACTAATAATAAATTTTCCAGAAAAAAAGGAAAAAACACACCTATATATTTTATAATTAAATTCAAAAAGCACAAAAATAAAGAGGAAAATTCTAAAAGTTTCGACGGTGAAAAAGGGTTCAATGTTGTCAGGTGCTACACTAGGAGGAGACAATCTCTCTAGGTTTTAATTCCACCATCCCTGGGGATTTGGAGAAGAACTACCCCAGAGTGTAGGTTTGTTCAAACCTTTTTACAACAGTGCCTCACTCCAGCAGATTTGGGAAGGCCTGCTAAACCCGATTTCTGTTCCACTATTTAATCCCTCCTTTTTCATAGTTTGTTCATAATCATACATGTTTTTACCTAAGTTCAATCATTCTGTATATCCCTCTGTATTATTTTCACTTATAGCATATTCATGTTTCTATATATTCTTTTTATATTTAACAGCCACACATTTTATCACAATTTTCTAAGTCATTTCCCTGTTTCAGATGTTTATGTTGTTTTCTATTATTGCTATTATAGATTATACTGCAGAGAGTTGAATTATTCTTGTAGGATACATTTCAAAGTACAGGATTGCTTTTGTTATTGCTATGAAGAGTAATATTGCCTTACCAATGGATTGTTCAAATTAGCAATGCCAACAGCAGCAGATGTGTCTTTACAGCAAGTTTATTCAAGATCTTTCTGATATTTATTATTAAAATTTAAAATGTGATTATGGTGCTGACTCTAGTGAAGAAAAACAGACTCTATGCGTATTTATTTTCAGATGTGAGTATGAAATAATATAAGGATTGTAAATGCACCAATCATCACTCTGTAAAAATGCACCAATCAGCACTCTGTGTCTAGCTAAAGGATTGTAAATGCACCAATCAGCACTCTGTAAAAATGCACCAATCAGTGCTCTGTATCTAGCAAAAGAATTGTAAATGCACCAATCAGCACTCTGCAAAATGGACCAATCAGCACTCTGTAAAATGGACCAATCAGTACTCTACAAAATGGACCGATCAGCAGGATGTGGGTGGGGACAGATAAGGGAATAAAAGCTGGCCACCCCAGCCAGCAGCAGCAACCCGCTCAGGTCCCCTTCCACACTGTGGAAGCTTTGTTCTTGGTGCTCATTGGTGCATTTACAATCCTTTAGCTAGACACAGAGAGCTGATTGGCGTGTTTTTACAGAGTGCTGATTAGGGCATTTACAATCCTTTAGCTAGACACAGAGTGCTGATTGGTGCATTTTTACAGAGTGCTGATTGGTGTACTTACAATCCTTTAGCTAGACACAGAGTGCTGTTTCGTGCGTTTTTACAGAGTGCTGATTGGTGTGTTTACAATCCTCTAGCTAGAGAGAAAAGTTCTCCAAGTCCCCACTCAACCCAGGAAGTCCAGGTGGTTTCACTTCTTAATTCCCCTTCTAAACAGGACACCCCAACAACTGTTGGGAATTGGGCAATGACCACTCTAGCTACTTCAAGTAAGAAAGTGGTCCAGTAAGAATTAGTACATGTGTGTGAAAATGGTTATTTTAAATTTTAAGCACTATATTAATGCAAGGTAATATTGCAAGGAGTACAGTATACATATTGTGAGGCTTGCTCACAGCTAACTTAGACAAAAATATATTGAATTTTAGAAAACCAGAAAAGATTCTTCATCTATATCTATATCTAAAATAAGCAGGAAAGATCATTGAAAGGTATAAGGTAAAGAGTCTATAAAGTTCACTTATGTGGATCATCTGGAACAAACCTTGAGCAGGGAATTAGACAAACAGTCAAAACAAACAAACATACGAGCCCAGTGCTATGACAATCTTGAAAAGGCAGAACTATGAGACAGTAAAAAGATCAGTGGTTGCTGCCAGGGGTTTTTGCGGAGAGAGGGAGGGAAGGAGGGATGAAGAGGTGGCACATAGGGGATTTTAGAGTAGTGAAACCATCCTATATGATACTATCATGATGGATATACCTCATTATGCATTGTCAAAGCCCATCAAATATACAACACAAAGAGTGAACCCCAGTGTAAACTATGGATTTTATGTGTCATTATTGGTCTATCAGGTGTAACAAATGTTCCACAGTAATGCAGGTGTAACAAATGTTCCACAATCTATCAGGTGTAACAAATGTTCCACAGTAATAGGAGGCTTGGGAGACAGAGGATATTTGGGAACTGTGTACTTTCTGCTTAGTATTTTTGTAAACCCAAAATGCTCTAAAAAACAAAGTCTATTAATTGAAAAACAAACAAAAATGCATAGTACCTAAATTAAAAGCACAATGCTCAGGCTCTACAGAGATTTACTCACAGATAGATAATGCACTCAGGCATTCTCTAAAGGCCTCTTTACTTTTGTTTTGGTTATTATTTTAATGAATTCAGTGTACTGATTTTCCATTTAATTTGTTTGAAAGGGTACATTGAGGGAAAGAAGTAATGTATTTATTAGAACAATTTCTATCTAGCAGTAAGAAGTGAACGTCTGTGGGCCTGCCAGTATCATGTGGCTACTCTGCATTACCTGCTTTCAAATTTGCCATGCTCTGCCCTGACACTAACACCTAGCTACTCCTAAACCTCTGCTGTAAGGAAAACTTTAAAGATCCTGTGAGCCACTTCCCAACCCAGACTTCTCAGGATCCTTCAAATACAGGATTAATACATTTCATCTCCAGAGACTATGTCAGTTCTGTGACTAGAGTCCCTCCTGATTTGTGTCTTTGCCTTATTTGCAAAATTTTTGAATATCAAACATAAACAGAAAAATTCAAAGAGGTAGAGTGATTAGTACGGATTTAGAATAGAGGTAAGGAACCTACAAACCCAGATAGAAATAAAAACTCTAATATATGAAAACATGTACAGCTTTAAGAATCTTTATTTATTTTTATGTTGTGTAATGCTTTATTTACCATTTTTAAAGTGTTAATAAAATAGTGAGTCATACTGGAAAGGTTATTGTCCACATGTTCTTTATCTGAAAATAGAAAAGTATTCAATATTCTTTGGAAATATTTTAATCTATTTTTTTCCCTTTTTAAAAACATGAGTTGCCCACATCTCCTGAAGGTCTTCTGAATGCTCTCATAATGAACCCTCATTGTAGAACTGAATGTAAGGTTTAGAAGTGCCTATTTATGGCTCTGAGGTTCAAAGATGCTAGCAATTGTATCTTAGTCATCATTGCATAACAAGCACCTAAAATAGAATCTGTACAAAATATTGAATAAATATTTGTCAGAAAAAGTATAACTTTGGTTATCTGAGAACATTCAATTCTGTGGAATTCTTTTGCTGATGATACTGGATAAATAAATTTTAAGGTTTAAAAAATACAATAAAATATAAAGAAACAAAAGTCTTTAAATTTTTATTTTTTTTCAGAAGTAAGAGTCATCAGTATGCAAGTTCAGACGGTGACAAAATTGAAAACAGTTACTAATGTTGTTGGATACGTAATGGGCTTGACATCTCCAGGTAAGTAGGGTTAAATATTTATAATCTACACTTTTTATGAAACTTTACAAGGAAATGCTCTGTAATAATTTAATATCATACTTAAATATCCTACTTTAGATGTAACTAGAAATTTGTCCCACTCTTAGAGTAGATAAATTTGAAACTAAGAAGTGGGTCTTCATTCTCTTTCCTACCATATCTCTTGCAAAATAAATCTTAGTGTGGGGGGAGAGAGAGAGAGAGGTGGGGGTGTCTCAGGATGGGATGAAACAAGAAACAGAGTTTAGATTTGGTAAACTGGCATGTTCTACAAAAGCCAAAGTTTTCTTTTTTTCTTATACTCACCATAACATCATTGAAAATTTTATTTTTATTAAGAAGACATTTTAAAGAATGATTTTTTTTTCCCTCTCTGCAGCCTCCACCTGCCGAGTTCAAGTGATTCTTGTGTCTCATCTTCTTGAGTAGCTTAGACTACAGGCACCCACCACCACACCCAGCTAATTTTTCATTTTTTATTTTTAGTAGAGACAGGGTTTCACCATGTTGGCCAGACTGGTCTTGCACTCCTATCCTCATGTGATCCACCCGCCTTGACCTCCCAAAGTGCTGGGATTACAGAGGTGAGCCAAGCATGCCTGGCCAAGAAAGATTTTCGTTTTTAATGATGTGTTTTTTTATAAATACAAGTTTTGGTCTCCAAATTTAGTTGTCCAGTTTTAATCTACATCCCACTCTGTATCCTTGGTCCATTGTCAAATTTGTCAAATGTCTGCAAATGGTCACCTGCAGTTACTCAGGAGGCTGAGGCAGGAGAATCGCTTGAACCTGGGAGGCGGAGGTTGCAGTTAGCGGAGATTGTGCCACTGCTCTCCAGCCTGGGCAACAGAGAGAGACTCCATCTCAAAAAAAAAAAAAAAAAAAAAAGAAAGGAATCTTCAGATATTATGTAGGCTAATTAAGAGATTAATAGCAATACTTCCAAACACATTGTAAGACTGAATCACATATTACTGCCTAATGTGCCTGTTATACAGTGTAGCATTTAATAATCTTTTTATTACACTTTTGCTACTTCTGTTGATTTGGGGACATTTACACAAGTTCTCCTTGGAGAATTATTCTTCTTCATGACTTTGGTAAAATCGGCCTAGTTGCTAGCTCAGAATTTTAAGATCAAGTTTTATAGCCTCCCAGTTTCTTGCTGGCCAACTCTTACAAAGTTCATGAAAGTCAGTTATTTTCTCTGATTTCTTTACAGGTACAATGTTGCACAACCTCTGATTATAGTTCTTTAAATACAAGATATAAATACATTTGAAAATTGTTACTATTGAATTTCAACAAATTTCCATCATAAGGTTCTCTATTGAAGCACTAGAATATTTATCATCACTGATTCATTCACAAGTTGTTATTGGAAAACCCAGTTGTACAAATTATACTAGCTTTAGACTAAAGAAAATTCAATCTACAAAATATACTCCTGAAATTTAAAAAATCAATTTTACCATTAGTATTCTTCAGTGAATTATGCAAAGCTTCTGAAATGTTGCTTATTTGAATTTTACAAAAAATTGACTGTTTATTTACATGGCTTTGAAGATTAGAAAAAAATCATCAATTAGCTTTGTTTGTTAGATACGGTTTATTTAGAATGCAGACAATTCCAGGCAAAACTTTGAGACATTTATGGGAGATAAGTGAATAAATTATTGGGTTTTTAACATTTGTAGACACATTATCACACTATGTATACCATTAATTAAATCTTTTTTTTTTTTTTTTTTTTTTGAGACTGAGTCTCGCTCTGTCACCTGGCTGTAGTGCAGTGGCATGATCTTGGCTCACTGCATCCTCCGCCTCCAAAGTTCAAACAATTCCCTGCCTCAGCCTCCCAAATAGCTGGAATTACAGGTGCCCACCACCACACCCGGCTAATTTTTGTATTTTTAGTAGAAACGAGGTTTCACCATCTTGGCCAAGCTGGTCTTGAACTCCTGACCTCGTGATCCACCTGTCTCGGCCTCCCAAAGTGCTGGGATTACAGGCGTGAGCCACCATGCCCGGTCCCATTAATTAAATCTGAATAAAATGTTGGCAGATCAAATCCATTGCCAATTCCTGTGTGGAAAACTAAAATATCTTCATACCGTGACATTTATTGTAAGGTAGCTTTTTGGTGTTATAAGTCAAAGGGTGATTCATTTATTCCACACATGTGTAAGACCTTCTTTGTGTTGAGCATTGTTCAAAGTGGCTTACAAAATAATGACTCCTAAAATTCAAAACAACTAAATGTAGGATGTACTGTTTGTTTTCCTACCTTAGAGATGAAAATACTAAGGCATCGAAAGTTGAAATAAGCTTTCCAAGGTCACAACTAGTAACTTGCAAAGCCTGAATTCTAAACCAAGCAGGCTGGATTCAGGGTCTACACAATTTATCATCCAGTTTTGGGACATCTGGTAATAAAATGATATTCAATGAAGAAAAATTTTTGCATAGATATATGAGGATACTTGGTCAGATAAATTCAGATTTGTTATTATTACCAATAACATTCACTGACAACAAAATCAGAGGAAACTCTCGAGGGGCATTTTCAGCCTTATTATCGAAAATATTCAGTAATGTACATTGAATAGGCTACTTCCATGTGTTAGGAAGGCTCTCCTAATAGTGTATCTAATAAATTTTAAATGATTGTATGAAATAAAATATGTAAAAGGCAACTTTTATAACAGTTGAATGACTTTTGATATTGGTGAATTTTATTTTATTTTTTCTTCACAGGAAGGAGAAGGCCTACAATTATAAGTTGGAAGCTGTAATTAATTCCCTATGGAATTAATTTATTGCAGAATCCATACATGACTACCACACTTTTAATATTTAAAGCTACTGTATAAGTGCTTTCTTATATGTATGAGTTTATTAATATTTACTGAGCATACACACATTGTTTACAGGGCACTTCCCACTCTGAGTCTGGAAAAATGTTAGATAAGGGTTTCATTGTGGCCTATTTGTATGCTTCATTAATTAATATTCATGTTATAAAGGAGAGTAATATGGATCTAAGCTTTGGATTCATAATTGGGTTCAGCAGCTGCCTCAGCTTTGATATATGCAGATGTGTGAATTAAGACAGTGGGCAAAAAAAATTAAAGTAGTCTTAATTATTAGAACAATTTTGCTTAATTATTGCTCAGTTGTGCAGTAGGATTATGTAAATGTCATTAAACTTATTGTTAAGGTTTACATTTTTTTAAATGGCTCTTGTCCCTTTCTATTTTCAGACCGGTATATCATAGTTGGCAGCCATCATCACACTGCACACAGTTATAATGGACAAGAATGGGCCAGTAGTACTGCAATAATCACAGCGTTTATCCGTGCCTTGATGTCAAAAGTTAAGAGAGGGTGGAGACCAGACCGAACTATTGTTTTCTGTTCTTGGGGAGGAACAGCTTTTGGCAATATTGGCTCATATGAATGGGGAGAGGTAAAGCAGAATATACATTAATTACAGTGCTTTTCTTTTCTTTTCTTAGTTTGCTAAAGTAGACAAAGTAAAATTTTCAAGGCCAAGGGCAATAATGTGCTTCTCAACTAAAGTGTCCTATTGCCTAATTTGCTGAGATGGCTTATAAGAATAAAACAGAATTAGAGCTAGACCACAGCAAACTACATATGACCTTCAAATAGCTTATCCCTATTGTTACCAGACTTACAAACCCCGATACAGTCTAACACACAATAGTGTTTACCTTGTTGTTGTATTTCTCTTTAGAAGACAGGATGACAGGCATTGGACAAAAAAGGATCAGACGATACATATTATCTTTCTTTTTCTACACTTTCTAGGAATAATCTGGAATTAGGGAACAATCTCCTATATTAAATGTTTATTACCTTAGCATTACATTTTATCTATACAATATGGATCCTGAATGTAAAATACATTTTAAAATCCACTTTTTTCTCCTTCTTCCACTCCACCCTTTCACCCTTAACTCCCTACCTTTCGTTTCTTACCTGCCTATCTATTGCCTACCTACCTATCTAACCACCTTAGGAAACCTGTATCCAAATGAAATCTAGCATGCAATGAGGTGCAGTTAGAATACAACTGAAATATTGGAGAATTTAAGTCTCAAATGCTTCTGAAAGATCTGTGTCTCATAAATGCACTGTATTTTTAATGGAATATGATAACTGATAATTGGATTGATAGAAATTCTATTTACTTTTGTGATTTGTTTTAAAAAAGAGGTTCAATAGATATATGTAGACAAAAAACACTACATAATTTTACTAGGAAAGTAAGATAATTTAATACTATAGTTTTTTCACTACTTCAACTTTGAGGAGAAAAATGTAATAGGAAATTATTTTGCTACATTTTTATTTTTAATCACCCAAAAATGATAACATATCTATTAAATCAAAGAAAATATTTAAAAAGGTATAGAAAAGAACATAGCAAGTATCTTTTTTAATTTGAAGGAAGGAAAAGACTTAAAGATGAGAAAATTTTTTTCAGTGTAAAATTCATCCAGATTCACACATTGCAAATTGGAATGCTTTTCTGTATGCAAATGAGTGGTGTGTATGTTTGAGCCATATTCAAAAGAACTACTTCAAATGAAAAAATTCCTTTGCTTAAAGAATCTTTTTAAGTTGACACATTTGTAAGTAAGCTGGAAATGAAATAGATGAACCAACCTCTTAAACTCATATTCCAAATTACTTTAAAGATTGGTAAACAAGTTAAAGAACAGTTTAGGGAATATGTTTGTAATCTATACCATTTTTAATAAATCAGAAACAATTAATGTTTTAGTTTTCCTGTAACATTAAAACACATATCTTTAAAATGTCTTAAAGATTCTTTTCAAATTCCAAAGATGTATTTTGCTATATCAAACTATATTTTAGGTCTTCTAGATACCTATCTAGTAACTTTCACAATTAATTTATGTTAATTCTAAATTAATACATATATTTCTGAACTATGTTTTGGAATAGGCTAGGCTTGTCTAAAGTAATAGTTTCTAATGTAAACATCTGAAACCCCGATGGATGGGAAAATTTATTGTAAAATTTAGTTGAGCATCAGGCGTCAGAACCTGTAAGTTGAATCAATGTGGGCTTGCATGTGTGTCAGCAATAGTTTTTGTCAAAGTAAGTTGATATTTTTGTGGTTAATACACATTCATTTTTAAGTTTTTGTGAAGTCATTGCACCTTTTAATAATTGTATATTTTCTTAGTCAATTATGCTAAAACTACAGCAACTACAATGTGGGAGTTCACAGGAAAAAAAGTTTGTTAAAAAGGTTGTTCGTATTCAAGACAAGTACCAGTGTCTTTGAATGTTTATATATGTATTTACATTTGGCAACTCATTACACATTCATTTACTGGCATTTTAGGTGACTAGATGGGCAAAGACATATGAATAATGAACATGGTAAATAATATACATTTGATTATGGGCTTATGGAATATATTTTTATAATTTACTGTGTCTCACGAGATTGTTCAATGCAATTCATGAAGCCATTTTGTAAACATCCTGTTGAAGAGAAATTTAGAAAATTGCTAGTTGTCCTGTTTTGCCTACTCATGTCAAATGTACTCCTGAGAATGAAAGAGTTTATGTTAGATTGAAACTAATTATGCTTTAAATATATCCCCCTATGAAGGGGAGTGAGGAAAGCCCTTATTGACATATCACATTGCCCCATTTAATTATGCTTGCATAGAAACCTCTGGAAACCCACAGTTGTAGTTAAGAGGATTAGGTGATGTTGATCAATAAACTTAAAATGGAATCATAGACAGAATTATTAGAGAAATGATTAAATACTGATCTTGATCTTTGAGAAAAATTATAACATTTTGCTAAATAGGTTCTATACTTTAAAAAGTACCATTTCTTCTGTGAAGAATCTTCATGTGTCAGAGGCTATTGTGGAAATATTATAGATATTAGAGTAAAAGAATTCATAGTTCAAATTCTCTTTACCATAGAACATGTCATTTTAGGCAAGATTAACTTCTCTAAGACTTGATTCCTCCAATGAGTCTACTAATGCCTATCTTACGAGGTTCTCATGAGAATTATATAGACTAACATATAGACAGTGTTCGTGTGGTAGTGTGCTAATAGAAGCTGATATTTCATAGCACTTAAGTAACAGATATTTTTGAACAATAATTATGGAGAAATTACTCAAGCTTAAAATTCATCATTTATGTGCACTTAAGATGTTTATTAATTTTAAATGATTGTATTTTCCACCCTCTTACAGAATTGAAATTCAACATAGTTTCAATATGTTGAAATTATGAATTTTCAACATAAAATATGGATAACAGTGAAAATATGCAGGATTTATGTTTCCGTCCCGGGTTTCTTTTAGTTGGCATTGTATTCTCCAGTTCCATCCACGTTATCACAAAGGAGAGAAGTTTCTTGTTTTTCAAGGCTAAATTGTATTCCATTGTGTATATTTAACACATTTTCTTTATCTACTCATCTGTAATAGAGTGTAGAATGGTGGTTTCGGCCTAGGGTATGGAGGGAATGGGGAGAAAATGGTCAACTTCTATTATGTATTGTGTGGTGTGGTGAATATACTTAGTAATAGAGTATTATACATTTCAAAATTGTTAAGTAAATTTTATGTGTTCTCATCACAAAAAAATGTTAATTATTTGGGGTGATGAATATGTTAACCAGCTTAATTTAATTATTCCATATTATATTCATAAATCATAACATCACTTTGTACTCCATAAAATTATACAATTTTAAGCCATTTACAATAAAAAAAAAAAACAGGATGACATTATCAATTTGGCAGGTGTACAAGTCCTTGTAGTCTTTCATTTCATAGTATTAGAAGAAGAAAGATACTTTCCTAAGTTATGACATAATGTAATCTTTTAGGACATTTCTGTAGAACTGCCACCCACTATGATGATTATTTGTTAAATGCTTGCACAAAAAAGCAGGGAAATAACAGAAAGACTTAGTGGTCATTCTTAATAGGATCAGTGGTCTTCAATTTTGTGTGGTAAGGAGCAGAAGAGAAGTGGAAAACTATTCTATGGAATCATTCAGTGTTGCTTGTGTGCATGAAATTCATCAGGTTTTTTTTTTTTTTTTTAAGGTAATATTTGCAAGATTACATTGTATTATGCCCCATTTTGCTCATAATACAGGGTTTATTTGTGCAGAGTAGCTCATTGCTTCAAAAGAGAAGGGCTGGTTTTATTCCTCACTGGAGTGCTTTATCTATACCTCTCCTCTCATTCAGTGACTCTAAAATTAAGTTGCATTCATACTCTGTAGTTGAATCCATATTACGTTAACCTTTGAAGAACATTTTCTGTTAAAATTTGACTTTGTCAGGAACATGCTTTAAAATATTTTATTATATGTTATGTCTAACTCATCATTCTTGTTTAAAATCCTTTTTATAATCTTTGTGTACACTATTAATAGTATAGGATCACTTTGAAGGTACTTATGGCCAAGCGCAGTGGCTCATGTCTTTAATCCCAGCATTTTGAGAGGCCGAGACGGGCGGATCACGAGGTCAGGAGATGGAGACCATCCTGGCTAACACGGTGAAACCCCGTCTCTACTAAAAATACAAAAAATTAGCCGGGCGTGGTGGCGGGCGCCTGTAGTCCCAGCTACTCGGGAGGCTGAGCCAGGAGAATGGCGTGAACCCGGGAGGCGGAGTTTGCAGTGAGCGGAGAGGGCACCACTGCACTCCAGCCTGGGCGACAGCGCCAGACTCTAGCTCAAAAATAAATGAATAAATAAATAATAAATAATTATAAGGTAATTATGCAGTATAATAATTTTAAGTATGAATTGTTCATTATTCAGTATCTAACTAATAAAGTAGAATCTATTTGTTTGTGTTACAGATAGATCCTTTTTTTGATTTCAGGATTTCAAGAAGGTTCTTCAGAAAAATGTTGTGGCTTATATTAGCATCCACAGTCCCTTAAGGGGGAACTCTAGTCTACATCCTGTAGCATCACCATCTCTTCAGCAACTGGTAGTAGAGGTAAGATGAACCACTCTTGTATCAAATTATTATACAAAATTGCCCTTTTCTCTATATTTTGGCATTTCTTGATTTTTTCATTTGTTTTTAAAAATGCATCAAATGTTGTGTGTTTTAAGAAATGACCTATTGCTGACATTTTATCAATATACCGTAACTAATTTCTTATGTTCTGGAATTCTTCACTTGCTACTCTTTTATGGTCATAATTCTAGAATACATGAATCACACAGTTATAGAGAAGGTGTACAAAAATATATTTTTTAAAAAAATACGAATTTAGCTCTCAAATTCCCAATTCTGTAATCTTGACATTTTATGATAAACTTGGTTACTTTTGAATTTCTTCCCTTTCATTCATGTTTTACATAAATTTGAGAGCTGTCCTATCTTTACAACTGCTGTGTAGGCCCCCTGAGAGCAAGAATATAGTGATAACTAAATTTAAAAGATTTAGAAAATCTTGTTTGAAAAAATACTTGTTGGAAAAGAAAGCATGTTTTCTTACTAATTACCCTAAAAAATCATATATTCTTTATGTTTCATTGGAGTTACTTATTTTCAAAAATATTTTGTTACTTCTCACCTAATTTAAAAAATTAGCAGAATAGTTTTTCCTGTTTATTAGTAGAGTTCACACTTTTATTTCTGCATTCTTATGAATTTCACTATAGATAAAATATGTGCTATTTCTCAGTATGAAAACAATCATACCACAACTTAGGAGTGGTTTCCTCTTAGCCTCAATGTCTCTATCTCTCCATATATACACACACACACACATATATATACACACACACACATATATATACACACACACACACATATACACACAGATATATATGTGTGTGTGTGTGTGTGTATATAGGAACCAATCTTTCAGATGCCCACAGGACTTTTTAGGGAGTGATGCAGGAACTGAACTCGAAAAAGAGAGAGGTAATGAACAGAGTTTTGAATTAGCCATAATTTTTTATTGAAATGCAATGCAAACTAACATTTTACAACTTTCATAAAGTATTTTTTAGCTTAATAGGTTTTATTGGCATTTCCATATGTAGTACAATAAAGAAGACATTATGAAACGTGAAGTAGATAATTCTGTACATTTAAAATCAGTCAGGCCCCTGTGTGCATGCCCCAAATTATATCCATATCTGTAAGTTAATTTATCCTGCTCTGTGTACTACTTTGAATTCCTTGACTCTTAGCTGCCTGGAAACCTTGCAAAAGCAAACAAGCCTCGGATGTCTCCCTTGGAAATTTAAGATATTTCTGAATGAGTGGATTATAAGGTAGAAGAAATAGTGACCTCAAGTATCCAGAAATAGAGGAGGGTTGGTTTAAAAATATGTCATTTTCTTATCGTGTGTTACAAGTTTTCTATTTTGAGAATCTTGAAAGATACTTAATCATTGAAATTAATGGGTAAATAGAAATAGATAATTATTAAGAAGTATTAAATCTACATAATCTTATTTCTGAGAATATAATGCTATTTAAAATATCTTTGCACATCTTATAACAGGACTAAAATATTTCAGTATCTAAACCTAATTATGTGAGAATACAGAATGGTTTCTCAATCATGAATGATGATTGATGATTCACAAATGATGACATACATGTCAACATGTACCTCACTTTTTGGAAGAGGAATCTTTTCTGTCCTATAATTGAAAATGTTTACACACTAACATCTAAAAATGAACTGGAATGTGTATAGAAAATATTTTTTTTCCGTTGAGATCGTGTGTGTGTGTGTGTGTGTGTGTATTCATGCTTCATATGACAATTTAGAAGGTTAGGAATATCACAACTTCAAGCAAAGGATAGCATTATGTAATTTCAAACAACGGGGATTACTTACATATACCTAATTTTATGGAATGAATGTATATGATAACAAGATATATTCTCATACAAAAATTTAATATCACATTTTTAAAAATTATAAATTTTCAAAACTCTCAAATATATAAACGTTTATACATTTTATAAACACTCAAATATATAAATGTTAAGAGATATGAGGAAAACAAAACTTTACAGTAATTTACATGATTTAATTAAAACAATTTACCGGCGGGGCGTGGTGGCTTATGCCTGTAATCCCACCACTTTGGGAGGCCGAGGCGGGCGGATCACGAGGTCAGGAAATCGCGACCATCCTGGCTAACGCGGTGAAACTCCGTCTCTACTAAAAAAAATACAAAAATATTAGCCAGGCGTGGTGGCGGGCGCCTGTAGTCTCAGCTACTCCGGAAGCGGAGGCAGGAGAATGGTGTGAACTCGGGAGGCTGAGTTTTCAGTGAGCCGGGGTTTTCAGTGAGCCGGGGTTTTCAGTGAGCCGAGATCATGCCACTGCACTCTAGCCTGAACGACAGAGCGATACTCCATCTCAAATAAAAAAAAAAAAAAAAAAAACCAGAAACAAACAACAACAACAAAAAATTTACCACTAGTAAAATTTAAAAGAAATATTTAAAATGTTTCTTTCAAATATAAAATAACTAAAATGATAACATCCAGAACATATATAACCTCACTTCCAATACTGAAGATTTTATCAACGATTAAGGACAAAGGTATTTCATTACTTTGTTTAGATTTATTTTTCTTTGAGTATCCACACAGTAGTGGGATTGCTGTATTGAATTATATTTACCGTTAGTTCTTTTAGGAATCTCCATACTGTTTTCCATACAGGTGGTACTAATTTACATTCCCACCAACAGCATATAAGCATTCCCTTTTCACTATATCTATGCCAATATCTACTTTTTTAGCTTTTTAATATTGGCCATTGCGGCTGGGGTAAGGTGGTATCTCATTGTGGTTTTTTTATTTGCATTTTTCTGATGATTTGTGAAAAAAGCATATTGACTAAATTGTAAATGACACAAGACTGTATAGAATATCTAATCCTTTGTATAGCAATATGTAGATTACAAAATATTTGATCAAGTTCATATGATAGATTTAAACATATAAGGTGAAATCTTTAAAGTATTAGTATCAAATACTGCATTTAATTTTTTAGAAGCTAAATACATATAGGATCTTTTAATACAAATGCCTTCATGCAAAGTAGATTATGAAATTAAAGATAAGATTTATCTCCAAATAATAGTTTTATTATTTTATTTTATTTTATTTTATTTTATTTATTTTGAGATGGAGTTTCGCTCTTGTTGCCCAGGCTAGAGTGCAATGGCGCAACCTCTGCTCACTGTAGCCTCTGCCTCCTAGGTGGAAGCAATTCTCCTGCCTCAGCCTGCAGAGTAGCTGGGATTACAGGCATGTGCCACTATGCTCAGCTAATTTTATATTTTTAGTAGAGACAGGGTTTCTCCATGTTGGTCAAGCTGGTCTCGAACTCCCGACCTCAGGTGATCCACCTGCCTCGGTCTCCCAAAGTGCTGGGATTACAGGCCTGCGCCGCTGCTTTCGGCCCAAATAATAGTTTTAAAAATAAGATGCAGAACAAACACATATGCACCTCTCCCTCTATGTTGCTGTTCTGCTCTTAGTTTTCAAAATCATCTTTTCTAGATCACAGAATGTATTGATTTTGCCTTTAGAAAAAGAGAATTTGATCATCCATATATTAGGCAGTGTTCTGTAAGTCTTAAAATAGCAATGAAATTTCTAACAGGTTATTTTGGGAAAACCTGCAGCATTTGCACATATGAAAGTAGTCCATCTAGCCATATTCTATTTAAATGTTGCTTTTGCAGCACCTGACAGAAACTGGCAAACCTGATTAAAACTAAATAATTATATCAGTATTGTAAAACTTTGCAGGGGATAGACAGTGTTTTTTTTTTTTTTTTTTTTAAATTTTAATTTAATTTAATTTTAGAGACCCAGGCTGGAATGCAAGTGGCATGATCATAGCTTCCTATAACCTTAAACACCTGAGCTAAAGCAATCCAATGCCCTCAGCCTCCCAGGTAGCTAATCCTATAAGCATGCACCACCATGCCCAGCTAACTTTTTAAAAAACAGTTTGTAGAGATGGGGGTCTTGCTGTGTTGCCCAGACTTGTCTCGAACTCCTGGCCTCGAGTGATCCTCCTGCCTTGGCTTCTCAAAGTGCTGGGATTACTACCGTGAGCCACCGCATTCAGCCAAATGTTGTTGTTGTAGCTGTAGTTGTTATTGTTGTTAAGTCTCTGAAAAAGTAGCAAAGATATTTTTGTAGTTTCTTCTTTAATTTCATGTTTTACTTTTTCTATAAACAAAGCACCACAAAATACATACATATATCTCAAGTCAACTACATTCGTTGGAGTTTTTGAGCTCCAAAATGGACTATAGTATTATTTCTTCATTGTGAATATCCCATTTGTTGCAAAGTCTACTGATGTGCTAAATATTTAAAGAGAACCCAAACTGTGCACAACATTGCTTTAAGTGTTGTAGGGCACACAATAAGCAGATGAAATGCCCCTGTTTCCCAGGAGCTTATAATTTTACCAAGAACTTCAGATGTGCATAAATAGCTAAGATATAAGAGTGAGTATGATATGTGCTATCCTAGAATTCACAGGAATGGGAAAATATGATTGGTTTAATTTGGAAACATGCATTACATAACAGTGGCAAAAAACTGAATGGACTCAGAATCTTAAACAAATTAGCTATCTGTGCTTTCAAACCTCAATCTTTCAATCAAGTAAAAAACAAACAAACAAACAAAAACCAGTATTTCTCTTCAAGTCACAAGAAATAATGCCCATTCCCATTTTCTTGCTCAATTGAGTGCAAAGTTGTTATGCTTCTGCTCTTTTCTTCTTGTGTGAGGGCTGCTAAAATGCCACAACTTTGTCAACTGAGGTACTTATACAGTTACTTCTGTGCTGTTTTACCTTCTGCCTGACCATGCCACAATTCTTTAGGGTACATAAACAATACATGTCTGACATTTTTGCTTGAGTGACTGAGATATTTATTAATTTTTTCTTGACTTTATGTTTACATATTCTGTAATAATAAAAATAACAATTAAATCTTGTAATAAATGTAAATTAAACCTTGTTATACCCTAGAGCTTGCACAAGCTCTTGGGTAAATCAATAGATATTTCCATGAAACAATACCACTAGGCTACGATTTTAATATTTGAAAGGATTTCCTCAGATCAGGCATCAGAGAAAAGGCCCCAATCATCTTTCTGGGGACAAACACCAAAACATTGGGAGCCATATTGAAACTTGACCACTTGCTGAGAAACAAACTGCAGATAGGTTACCAAATCCAGAATCCTATAAAATAGCTTAGAACTTTACAGATGTTTCTTGAATTTCTTTCAGTGTGTATATAAATCAATATATAAATATATCATCAAGCATCTTTTAGAACAGATGTTACTACTTTTCTAAATCTCTTCCAATGCTTTCGAACCTGACTTTTTATTGACTGCATTAACACCTCATAGTTGAATTTTAGACTAAAATCAATTCAGAATGATGATATTTAGCATATTAATTTCCCAAAGAATTATAGAACTTCTTTATTTTGTAATTGAAAGCCTATAACTTTATTTGGAAAATACCCGCATATTTTACTTTTTAGAGCTTTTGAAAGGGGAAAAGGCCAAATGAATTAAAGTCCTAACCAGAAATAGCTTAATTTACTGTACCTTTGTTCCCTTTGTTTATATTTTTGCTCTCATCTTGTTACTTCATTTTCATATTTATGTGTTTGTTATTCCAACTTTAACCAAAGACTTCTATCTGCTACTGGATTTCCATAATATGCTTTTGCATATACAGGTAGTTACAAATAGTCACTGCGCAAAAAATGTGGAAAACAATGTGAGATGAACAGTCCATGTGTTGCTCTGGGTTTGGATGGCATTACTGCCTCAATAGAGCCATTCAAGGTTTTTATTTTTTGTTGTTTCATTTTATAGTGTTTCACTGGTGACACAATTTAGACTTATTTTTTCCAAACACTCTTTTTTTGGTTACTTGCAACTTTTTTTTTCCACAAGAATTGTTGACCGAATATATAGTAGCAGATTACAGAAGGTATGGTGGTAAAATAAAAATAGCTGTCTTCTCACTCTGCTCTTGACAATTTAATTCAGTACTGAAACAAAGCTTAATTTCTCTTCTGCTTGCTGTAGGATATAACAGTACAACTGACGTTGAAACATTCTGTAAATTTGTCTTTCATGACACATGACATAGATTCTTTGGGGTTTTGTTTATATATTTTTGTTTTGTTTAGTTTTTAATGAGAGAAATTCTATTTTCTTATTCACCATGAACTGAAATTCTTTTCTTGGGGTGCTCCTTAATTTATCTTCCTTTCTGTTGATGTTTTTACTTCTAGTCAACAGAAGTGACCATAAAGACTAATTAACTGATTTAAAACCCTTCTTTACACTGCTTTACCACTTCGATAAAGTTTCACACTTAAAATTGTGATTCTATTGGCAGGTTTATCTATCTCCTAAGTTTACAAGGTTTTGCTTTGTGTTAAAACCAATGCATCTCTCCAGTTTATTACTGTTTTACAAGGCTTTCTGTTCAGTATATACTGACAATATGTAAATCCCTTTTTATTTAGATTTAGATAACAAGAGAAGTCTTAGTGAGATTCTGCTTAAAACTCCAAATTTCAGAAGACAGCTGATTTATATATTTGAACTATGTAACCAAAAAGAAATCCAAACAATTTAAATCTTGAAATACTAACTCATTTAGCTTGAACACAGCCATACCATCATAATTAATACCACATTGTTAAAATGGCTTAAGCTGAGTTATTTCGTCTATAATTTTTTGATTGATATACTGGACACAGGCCTCTTCAGGACTTGAAAGACTGACTGTTTATTCAGGACAGATATTAGTGAATCACTACTGTTGGGAAGTTAGATAAAATTCTGTAACAGCATCATTAATGCCGTATAGTACACTTTTCCATTTAAAAGATGAAACTTACTCTGATAAATTGTTGCTTTATTCCCCCCCTTAAACACTAAACAAGTCTTACATGTTTTGGTTAAAAACCTATCACTAATGCTATCAGTTAATAATTTACATAACACTACAGTAGTGATATTCGTTCTTATGACATGTGACATTTTATATGGTAATTTAATGAATAATGAAATAGATTTAAACAGTTTTATGCTGAACGAAGAAGTAACCCTCTCAAGAATAAGTACTGGGGTTATTTTAGTATCTGTTGTTACGTACTTATCTTTGATAAATCGTGTAAATTGTGGATTCTTGGTTTTTGCCATTTCTCTTTTTAAGTTGTAACTTGATTAAACAATTTTGTATTTGAATGGTTTGCTTGACTTTGACAAAATAATTTTGTTCAATGAAAGAAAAGCTAATCAATGTAATAATAGTGTTAAATAAATGGTTAAACAAACAAATATACCAATGAACTTGCTTTAAACAAGCAATTCCCAGTGTGCCTTATGAAAGGTATACAAAGTAGAACCTTCAGTAGGTTACCTTGCATTATAAACATCCAAAGCTAAATAGAACATGCAGCCTTTTCCAAGCTTGTTCTATTCTGGAACATTTTCCTTCAGACATCTTGTGAAAAATGGCCACAGGAATGCTGCTTTAAACAAACCCTATAGTATTTAAAATATGAAATTGTACAAAAACTAAGTATGTTTCCAATATCTTCACTTTGATAATGAATTTTTCAAATGTCAAGATCCACAATTTGCATTTTTCAGTGCAAATACACTTTTTCAGAAGCACAACTCAATATACAGTGCTGATAAGACTTGAAGGCACTGATTACTCCTTCCCTTTGATCTGTAATTTCACCTGCAAATGTATAGCCTTAAGTGTCCTATAACCTGACATGAATCTCTCCATAGTTACTACTACTAACTGTAGTTTTAGTTGCAAAATTATAACTTTAAGGTGAGAATTATAAAAGAAATCGAACAGCAGAACATTGAGCTATTTTAACCCTGAAAAAACAGTTCTCCTAAGGGCCATGAATAGTAATTTTATGTGTGTCTTCACGATTTACAGAAACAATTTCAATTCAGCCTAAGGAAGAATTCTCAAATAGGAAGAATTACCTTCAGGTGCTCAAACACTGCATTGATGTAGGGAAGAGGAAGTGAATATTTTTATGGATGAACACTTTAGTCAATATTTATTTATAGAGTAATTCATTTGTAAATTCATCTTTTATTTGTGTTTGTTTGTTTGTTTAGCCTTTATAACATATAAAAGAGCCTATAATTTATTTCTAGGTGCCTCTGATTTCTAGGCTAAGAGCTTTCATATATATAGTTTATTTAACTATATTGTGCCTTAACAAATTCTGGCTCTAAATCTGCAAGCCATATATGATAAACACTGGTGAAATACAAGAAACCATGAAAATTTTAGGTCCAGTGTTAATGTTTACAACTCTTTTCTGAGACTGTGTAACCACATAAACATAGCACATTGTTGTAGACATATATCAATGGCAACCATCTCATTCACAAGCAACTCTAACTCATTTATCTTCAGTAATCAATGGTAACTCCAGAAGGAGTTTAAGATGGCAGTAGCCTGGATTGAAATAGACATGATCTAGTGAGGTTTAAGGAGAAAAATCTATTTTAGAATCATAGCATCAAAAGTAGTATTCTATTCCACAGCACCCTTTTTCAAGTAAAGTAATCCAGAATTATTTACTTTGAAATTTCAGAATCTAAATGAAAGGTATTAATTTATCCATTATGTTTTACATAAAGTTGTCAACCTTGAAATAAAATAGTTTTTTTACAGCTTTATACAGCCTTCTAAAATATTAAGCAGATTTCAGTAATATTCAGTAGGTAATCATAGGATCCGAAAATAATAAGGCATTGTACAATCCCTAAATAAGGTGGGCTGCTGCTCTAGTTTGATAAAGATTCACAAGGGTGATTGACATTTTCACTTTAACCTAGAATTTAAATAAAAGAACTATGTATATTAGAAAATAGCTCCTTGAGAACTAATATAGCTCCTTTTATTATCTTATCCTGCTCTTTGTAAAAAGTATATAAACTATACATGGGCAAAAAGAAAAACATAATTCATCAACTATAATTTTACTATCCAGAGAGAAACACTGAGAACATTTTTCTTTCTGTAATACATGCAGATTATCTTCTTACCTAAAGGGAAATGTGATCTGCAGTTTTTTCCTTTTAAAATTCTACGAGTAGCTGCTATTTTTTTAAAAAATCATGTATTATCATTGGTACATAAGTGAATGTAGATGAACGATATATGGGAATTCACTGTAATATACTTATAACTCTTTTGTAGATTTGAATTGTTTTTGAAAATAAAAATGGCCTATTAGTATATGTGTATTATTTTATTGTATAGCTATATCGCCTTTATGAACCAATTGATTTTCTTTAACATTTATATACATTTCAAAGATTTCTTTGTAATTTACTAACAATGCCACTAAGTATGTATATATAGTTGTGTCTACATACTCTTTTCCCTTTTCAATTAGAAAGCTTGGGGATCCAAAAGCTACTGCTTCAAATGTTGACTCTAGGACCACAGCATCATAAATTGATAGGTATTTGGAGCAACTTCACTCATGATGGTGTAAAATGGTGCCATCACTTGAAAAAATGGTTTGAATATTTTTTATAAAGATAAACATATATCAGTCATATGACTCAACAGTCACAAGTCTAGGTATTTATCCAAGAGAAATGAAAATACATTATACAACAACACACACAAGCATGTTCATGACAGCTTTATTCATAGTAGCCCAAACAACCTAAATGTCTATCAGGAGGAAAACAGATAAATTTTCCGTGGTTTACTCACGTAATGAAATACTACCTAGCAATAAAAAAAAAAAAAAAAGCATAGTCTATTGGCAGATACAGCATCATGGGTTAATCGCAAAACATTGTGACTTGCAAAAGAATCTAGACACAAAACTACATATTATACAATTACATTTATGAAAAGTCCTAGAACTAACCTATGGTAAAAGAAATTGGTGTGTACTTCTGGACTGGAGTGCCATTAGATATAAACTTTAATACATCTATATTCAGTGTATCTCCAGAAAAAAAAAAATCATCTTTCAAAAGTTCCAACTCATGCTTAAAGACACAAAAACTTACCATTGCACTGAGGCGAAGCTTACAGTACTATTGGGAAAAAAATATTAAAAGTTATTCACTTTTCAATAAAAAAAAAATTAGAGAAACTAAAATATATTTATCTAAGGGACACATATTGGCCAACATCTAGAAAAATCTCAGCATGAATGTTAAAGTAATCATTAGATTCCAAGTCTACTAAAATTACTATAATTTTATATTCAGTGAATTCTTCAGTTTGCACAGAAGGCTCCTTAAATCTGAAGTTTTCAAGAGGCTGCTGTTGATTGTTAAATTTCCAGTGACCAAATGTATCTCACAAGATAAAATCACATAAATAGTTAGCTTCGAATATGGAACCGTAGACTGCAGATGTAGAGTTTATTTTGCCAAAAACTTTTTAAGTGACTAAAGCCATGGTTTATGGTATGGTCTTTTAATCTGTCAATGTCTTTAAAAGCACTCATTATAACAATATAGCTTCCAGCTCCCTTTGAGAAAATCTTTCATCATGACATGTAAGTTATCATTTGGATATGTTCAGAAATATCTTCTCAAAAGATCTTTTCATCATGTTTACAATTCACACAGATTTCTAAACGATAGTTTTTCGTACAGACCCACTGCTTCATTAAAAGTACTTAATTCATGTCTGTGTTTTAACTAACCTACGAATTTTGTTTAAATTATCTCTCCCCTTCAGCTTACAAAATAATAGTAAATTTAGGACACATTAATACTCTTATCTGGATAATACTCTGATATCGGTCTGGAAATTCTATGAGGAAAGGATAGTAGAGATTTAACATAATCTTTTGGGATAAACACCTGAAACTTTTACTTATTTTCTGGATCTTTAGTAATTTCCTTAAACATTTTACTAGATGTGGGGAATTAGTTTTTATTTATAAGTGTCCTATCTGCTCATTCCAACAACGTCTTTTGGACAGGAGCACCCAGTTAGTTGAGTCCACTACATTCAAATAAACATACCTGTTCCTTAAAATAAACGTACCTGAATAAAAAGTCTGAATTTCGCAAATGCACAAAATCACTACTTGAGAAATAAACCTACCTAGGGAATGGTACTAGTTTAGCAAAACTTTTATGTATCAAGTTGCTGTGTTATATATAATAACATATATTTTCAACCTCTGTAGCCTAATAATTGCATCTTATTCTATTGAAGATATGTACAGGAAGTGTATGGAGATATGTTGGGGGAAAAAAGAGTAATTAAGTCTTTAGAAAGCATGCACATAGTAAGCTCTATGCCAGGCATGATTGCAGATTATGCATCAATGCAGATTTAATTGCAGTTGACTTTACTTTTTGGCTTTTTTTTTTTTTTAACTTTCCTTTTCTCCTTTTCCTGATCCTTTAAACATCTTTTTTTTTTTTTTTTTTTTTTTCCTGGCTTCTTTACTAATCTTTTTTTCTTATTTTTCTATTTATTTTTCTTCTTTTCAAAGTACTTAACAATCAAGTGCTTGCACCTAATATGTCTCCTAATCTATCATTTAATTTTAATTTTTTTGCACTCCCATTAATATATTTTTTTATAACTAAATTTGACCTCAAGTCAGCCATGCTCAGGGCTAGAGCTTCAATAATGTTTGGTTTGCATAGTCATCTCAAAGGAATGCATTTGGTGTTTCAGGACTAGGTTGCAGAGGACCATTGATTCAAACGCAGATGTCCCATGTTGAAAGCAATAGGCTGCTGGTTACTGGTTTGGGGAAGAAATAATTGAATGTGTGCTTGGGTGATTGAAAGTCTCAGCATTGGGTACTGAAAGCAGTGCAGACATTTTACTGAGAAGAATAGAAGGGAAAATAAGTATTAGTTTGATGCAAAAGTAATTGCTGGTTTTGCCATTACTAATATTTATTGAGCATGTGCACCCCAGGTCCTATACTAAATACATGTTTATATATTATTGATTATTGTTTTCTGGAAGCAAGCTTACCTCACATTTTTAAAGCAGCTGGTCCTGGAAGCAGAGTAAAGTTATGACCAACTGAATCTCTTAGTCAAACAGATAACTAAAGAGCAACACAGTTTAGTAGAAGGACCACTTTGGGCAAGGGCTGAAATTATAAGAAAAAAAAAAGATACAGATAAATACCATTTGCCATGCATAGTGTACCCAGGTGCACCAAGAGTAAAATGTTTCCTCTTGCTACAAAAGTTTATCTGTTAGGAAAACACATTTAGAAAAAAATTGATTAGTTACTTTTATAAAATACACATATTTGTGAAAACAGTTCACAGTTTTATTTGATCAACATTGTAATCAGTACTTTCGAGTCACTGAAAATATGTATTTTTGAAAGTATCTCTTATAAGAAATAATTATTTGCAAATGCTATGCAAGTAACATAAATCATGTTTACAAGATACCTTTTAATCATGTTATAAAATTGCTGTCATCACAGTTAAAATGCCACTGTATTGATATTGTGTGTTTCAAACTAAGGATGCTATGTGGTCATTTACTGTTGCCGTTTATTCTAAGAAAAGAACATAAGTCAACTCACTTTCTTTAATAAAGAAAATAAATTATATTTTAATAATGTCAAAATCATTCTTAAAATACTATAGTAGGGAAGCATTTTATAAAGTAAAAAATGTACAGGGATATATGTCATTTCACAGACATTTTGTGTATATAAATTGATTTAGTGTTGATTAGACTTGAGGCTAATCAGGCCAAGACTTGCTAAAAGCTGTAGTTAATGACTGCATTATCAATAGCAAATTACGTTGGTTAAATCGCCAGCCTTACCCGGTAGCATGAGCAGTTGATATTTTTTTCTTTGCTTTTTTTGTCATATGGAAACAAGAAGTGAAAGTTTGATGACGTGGTTCTCTGTTAAGACAACAGAACTGTTAATTGCTGTTCTTATCAGTGTACTCGTTTCCTGTGTACACTAGTTCTAAGTGGAAATATAGCTACCAGTTGCTTTAATACTTCCTGGACTTTCCCAACCATATTGGTTAAGAATGGATAACAGTAAGAATGCAGGGATCAAAACATTTGTATATGAATGTATATCTACAAAAAAGTGATCCTGGTTTAACAATGTATTGGTTTCGTAATATCTTGCCTATTGCTTAACCTCTCTTAGTCTCAGTTTTGTTTCATCTTTCTATAAAATAGGAATAATACTACTCATGTTATTGCTATGGACTGAATGTTTGTGTCTCCACAAAATTCAGATGTTAAAACCTGATTCCTCAATGTTATGGTGTTTGGAAGTAGGACTTTTGGGAGGTAATTAGGTCATGATGGTGGTGCTCACATAATGGGGTTAGCGTCTGAATTAGGCAGGATTCTCCACAGCAATAGAACAAATAGAATATACATATATAGAAAAGGGAGTTTATTAAGGAGAATTCACTCATGCGATCCCAAGGTATTATTCCCACAATAGGCTGTCTGCAAGCTGAGGAGCAAGGAAGCCAGTAGTGGCTCAGTGGGAGTCCCAAAACCTCAAAAGTAGGGGAGCTAACCATGCAGCCTTCAGTGGCTGAAGGTCTGAGAGCCTCTGGAAAACCACTGGTATAAGTCCAAGAGGCCAAAAGCCAAAGAACCTGAAACCTGATGTTCAACGGCAGGAATCATCCAGCAGGGGAGAAAGATGAAGGCTGGAAGACTCAGCAAGTTAGCTTTTCCACCTTCATCTGCCTGCTTTTTCTAGCCACACTGACAGCCATTGGATGGTGCCCATCCAGAATAAGGCTGGGTCTGGCTCTCCCAGTCCACTGACTCAAATGTTAATCTCCTTTGGCAACACCCTCACAGACACACCCAGAAACAATACTTTGCATCCTTCGATCCAAACATGTTGACATTTAATATTATCCATCACAGAGCCCTTATAAGAAGAGACAGGAAAGAACTTGCTTTTCCTCTTTGTTCTCTGTCATGTGAGGATGCAATGAAGCGACAGCTGTCTGTGGACCAGGAGACAGGCTGACAACAAAACTCTAACCACGTTGCACCCTGATTTCAGAGTTCCAGCCTTTCAGAACTGTGAGAAATGCACATTGGTTGCTCAATCTGCCCAGTTTATGGTATTCTATTATAGCAGCCTGTATTGACTAAGACATTTGTCTTATCTACTTCAAAAAGTTGTTCTGAAAATCAAGAGATTTTGTCAAAAGCAAGTTTAGATATTGCAAAATATATAAATCTTATTTTTCCACTGCAAGACTGTGGAAAAGTCTTGCAAGATGCAAGACTACATCATATCTGAAGTACAATTAAAGGAGAATAACATATCACCTTTATCCTGCTCCTCAAAACAGAGTGTAAGTATCCTAGCCTTCCCAAATCTCTTTTTCTGGGAGGGGACAGGCTAAAAAGAAGGCTCACCTCTGGGACTCATGGAGTCTAATCCTCACTATGTACTCTCTAGTTCCACTTCCCTTCACTGAGACTCATCTCTTAGTGACTCAAAGGACATTTCTTGCCCAGTTAACATTTCTCTCTCTATTCCTTGACCAGTTTTGGCTTCACAAATGATACGTTTTGTGTTTTGAAACTCCACATTCATACTTCTGACTTCTGTTTTTTGTCATCTTCAGGCTGTGTGTGAACTTACACCCCTAAAACTCTGGGGCTATCATTCTTAAATAGCTTTGCAAAGAGAGAGGCCTCACCCACTCTCTAGAATGAAACTTTTTAAATGTGGCAAAATTTCTCTTGGAGGCTGGTTTAGAAACTATGTGAGTGCCATAACACAGATTACTACATGAAATGTTTCTTTTTTTATCTTGTCAGTCTTTTGTGCAATGTCAGACACCTTAACTCTCACTCAGTTGTTTAGGACAAAGACCTTGGAGACCTCTTTCACTCCTCTCTTTATCTCATACCACTTGTACATTCCAGTGGGAAGTCCTGTTGGCTCCACTGTCAGCATATAACCAGGATCCAACTGTATCTTGCCACCTTCTCTCCCTCCACGCTTGTCCCATCTAAGATGATTTCAGTAGCCTTTTAACCACCTTCCTCCCCAATGCCCCATGTGACCCATTCTGAGCATAGTAGCCAGTTATCCTTGAAGACTTAAGTCAGATCATGCTGTGCCCTTTTTCTCATTTCACTTAGAGTAAATGCCAAAGTCCTTATAATGGCCTGAGAGGCCCTGCAAAACCTGCCCTTCCTGCCTGACTGACCCTATCTACTACTCTCCCCTTTGCTCACTCGGCTGCCATTGTGATTTTTCACAGTGAGACCCACCTCATCTACCTTCTGTAATTTGCAACCCCCACTGCACCCAAGCACTACCAAATCCCTTACCCTGTACTATCATAGCACTTATAATATTCTATATAATCTACTTATTGACTGTTTCTATCATCAGTCCCTCCTTCTAGGATGTAAAGCACAGGAGGATATTGAGGCATAGTTGTCTGTTTTGTACCCTGATGCATTCCTGAAACCTAAATGAGTGTCTGGTACTTAGTGGATTGTAAAATAATTGTTCTACAAATGAATGAAGCATAATTTATTTGTCCATCCAAAGCACTATCCATGAACTAAGAGCAGATTTCTGTGTTTCTTCCTCCAGATGCCTTAGTTCCAGGTTTGATGATTAGTCCTCAGTATATCCACAGAGCTCTTATATGAAGAGAATTCTTCCTCTTCTAACACACATAATGACCTATGAAGATCTTAAATATTTTGCCCCTTTCTGGAGTCTAATCCACATATCAATATAAATTTTCACAATTATTAGTACAATGTCTTCTTAAATAAATGCACACAATGTCTGAACAACTTAACGTAAAGATACATTTTAGTAGAAAAATTTACTTGGAAGACTGTGTGTATGTAGCAGAAAATGTGTCTAATCCAGATATGGTAAATAACTTCTTGACAAGACGTAGAATGTCTGCCATTCCCAGGTTTGTTAGAAATGCATGTTTTTAAATTATTTCCTTTACTGTATATCTATCAAAGAACTATGTAGTCTGGGAAAGACTGGCACCAATTTAAGTAAGGGGATTAATAGGCCAAAACAAAGCAAACACTACTGAAATGGAAATGCCAAGAAGAAAAGTGACATGATAAAGTTGACATTATTGAAATGGAAAACAGTGTAGTGTTTAATAGCATGAATAGCTGAGATATTCTCTTGTCAGAAAAAACATCGCCCTTCATTGAAATACTTCAACTTTTGTTTAATTCTACATCAAAGATGTTTCTTTGAATGTTTGACATAATTAGTAATTTCTTTTGTTACTCTTTCAAAAGAAATTGAACAAAGATTGTGGGCACACATAATATGAATTAGAGGACAAACATGAATTAGTTTGAAGACCTAGACCTTTATTTACTCTAGTGTTGAGTCTAACTATAATCTAGAACGTGTAGACAATATGATGACCAACAAGCATTCCATTACTCGACTAAAATGTGTGGAATATGTTAAACATTACTTAGAAATCATTTCTATGCCTGGTTTTCCATTTGTCTGGTGTGTATGTGCTGGTATGTGCATGTGCACACATACATGCATATTCGTCTATGTGTAAATTAAAACATTCATGAAATATGATTTTTCTTACATTTGAATTTTTAAAGTTTCTCTCAAAACCAATAAGTTAATGAGTAATAAAGTGTTTTTCCTCCTTCATATGTTCTAATTTTACTTTTAAGTAGATCTTAGGTTAGAGAAACTGAACCCATTGTGAGATTAAATGTTTGCCTTTGAGATTGTGCTAAGGCCATGCTTCACATGCCTGCTCCACAGAAGTATATTTTTCTACTGATAAGTTATTGGAAAAGGATGCAATAAAACATACATTTTATGAAAACGTGTTTGTACTTAGACCAGAATCCCTTCCAGGACATCTCCTGCTTGATTAGAAGAGGCTGGAAGATTTAGTCATGTAGAATAACACTACCACTGGTTATATGCCAGATATATAATAAAGAGCCAGTCTGAATAGCTGGTGGCAATGGCTATTGGCATGAGTATGAAATGGCTGATGGATTTCCCTGTGGATGGCAGCCATGGCAGCAGTTACTGGGGCGTAACAGACCAGGATTTCATCTTAACATCTAGAAATACAATAAAAACTACTATTGAGGAAGAATGAAAAATTACATTTATCAAAGTGATTGCTCTTGTGGATAAGGATTTACGCTGACTCTAACACTTCAAGTAAAACTAAGGGTAGTGTAAAAAGATGTTACACAAATACTTAGAAAAATATATTAAAGGAATATTTTGACAAGGCAATTAAGTAATACTATTATATTAAAAAAATTCACACCTATGATCTCAAAGAAGAATGGGTTATAGTTAGGGCATCGTAATGAAAATTAAGCTACATATTTTATATTTGGTTGCATGGATTGACTAATTAAAAATAGTTAAATTGGCATATGGTGGTCATAGACATGTATAAAATGAAGCCTGTTTTCGTTACCCATATTCCAGAATATTAGAAAGGGGAGGAAATGCCACGGTGAACAAATAAGGCAGATGTTTCTGCAAGTCATTATGATTTAAAAGAGAAAGACCTAAGTTGTTAGCATATGAAATTTTAAAAACTTGACAATTCTAGATAAAACTATTCAGTTCTGGATCACTGATCTGAAACTAACACATGTCATGTCATAAGAAACTAAAACGCATTACCATAGTGTCTTATGTGAAATAGGGTAATTCTTAGTTTTTTTTTTCCCCAAGATAGAAATGGCCATGTATGCTATTAATTTTTAGAAGTAAGCTAAGTTTGCAATTTGTTGAGTGAAAACAATTAAGTTAGATGAAATACACAGTCTTCTACTCCTTGTAGAAGAGACTCCTTTTGAGTCTTCTACTCCAAAACCAAATATACTCTCATTTTAAAAATGGAGCATTATTCCTTGTGAAACTACTATAAGTAGAAGTAATAGTCTCTAAATTAGTATATGACAATTGACATTTTTGCTTTTAATCTACTCCCTTTCTTTTAGGAAAATAACACCTAGATTTTTCTGGGTACTGATACCCTCCTCCGTTTTTAGGCAGATGATATAGGTAGATTGTCCTGACCGTCACTTCTAAAGGTGGGTTCTACTTGGCTTAATCATCGCGGCCCATCTCTCTGTCAACCATGATCAGTTCATGGATGGACACATTACACAAACAGAGCCAATGAGGTAGTGAGATGTTGACTGCCTTTCAGGAAATAGGAGCTTTTTCTCTTTCTTTTGAGAGTGCTGGGAAAGATAACCCTTTCTTTGCTCTAATGGTGTGAAGATAGGTCAGAGAAACAGGGCAGTATTAAGTCCTTGATGATAACCTTTAAGTTGCTAGATCAATTCTTGCCCACTTTAGACTTTCAGTTAAGAAAGTAATGCATTCCCTTTATTGTTTTAATGAATCTTTTTCCTCGCTTAAAACATAAGTAACTATTTGTATGGAAAGTACCATCAGAAGCAAGATGGTAGCAATAATAGACCCTAAATGTGGGAGTGAATGAATTGAAAAGGTACAAAGGAAGAAAATGGAGATCCCCTCTCCCCGACCAAACAGGGAGGTAGGCAATCCGTGGAATATCATAGCTGAATAGCTGGGTTAATTATTACCTTATAGTTAGGAATTCAAACCAAGACTATGCACTTGAGGTAGGAGATTTTAGAAAATTTTAGAATGTTGATATATAATGACTGTATCTTATAGCCTTCAAATAAGGTTACTTTGAACAATTGAACCCAAGGATGGATAGAGACTTTTTAAAAACGTTTAAATTCCTTTCCAGCAGCCGCATTTAAATCAGTCTGTCCAAGCTCTAAGAACATTCAACAGCTGCCACTTCCAATACCCCAGAGCTACAACATTTCCTTCTGTTTTTTTCCCATCAGGAAATATTTTATTGTCCTATGTGCTTGTCTTTGTTTATTGACTTGAATTTTTTTGTTTTTATTGCATTTTGTTTATATTGAATCTATAGTAAATTTTGTCTCCCCACTTTTTGGTCTGTGTATTTGTCTTCTGTGCTTATCTAAAACTTCTTAAAATTTTGTCTTTTGAGTATGCTTTTTTCCTCTGTTTGAAGTATATGTTTTAAATTTTTATATAGTTGAGCTTTTAAACTTTTGCTATTGTTAAGAAACTAACTTTAGGATTAAATTTGTCACAGCCGAAAGTTTAAAAATAATTCCCAATATATGTTTCTAGTTATTTACTGTTTCATTTGTATGAAATTTGATTTTTGAAGAATAGAATTATTTTCCACATTGTTGTTATATTTATTAGCTGTGGACAAGGCACACTAAATTTACTACAATATAAAGATCCTTACAGAACAAGACTTTCTGACTGGTAAGCCATGCCACCTTGCCACACTACATATGAGGATTACCTGAGAAACCATAGAGAGCTTGCAGCTCTCAGTACCTGCGATCTATCTCCATCTGTGGGCATATACCAACATTTATAGCAATGATACAAATGTTATCAGTTTTTGTGTGCCATAAAATGGAAAAAAGACTGAGAATCACCTTTTACTAAAATTATGATCAGAATAATTTGCAAATGAATTTACCATTAAAAAAATCTCAGAAAAAATACTTTTGATATTTTCTGATCTCAGCAAGGTTATCCGTTTCTTAGAATGGGTCCACCATGGAAGATCATAATTGAACCTCTGGGTAAGGCTATGTAGCAGTTACAAAAGTACAAATATCAGACTTATATAACTTGTTTAATACAGGCATATAATAAGAATTTTTTCAAAATAATTTCCACGGTAAAATGTTCTTTTGAGTTTTGACGTGAGAAAATGCTGCCTCTTAATGTGGAATAATACTGTTTATCTCTTATAGTTGAACTCTACATCAAAAATTTTTCCTTCCACAACTCCTTTTAGTTCAGCATGATTGGACTCAATTGCTGCTCATTCTTTAGTGTATGGAGTAGTCAATCAGTCAGCTCTGAAAAGTGCTGAAATGAAGCCCTTGAAGTTGAATTTGCGGCTTTGAGAGACAGGATACTTTTCATCTGCATTCCCACATTTTATCATTGTCCTTAAAGTATCTTAGAAAGAAAAGAAAGACCTTAAGATATGTGGAGTATAAAATGCTAATCAGGTACGAAGATAAGTGCCATTCAAAGGGAGAGATGAAACCCATATAATGGATCTTGATTGTGAGTATCTGACAGTTGTGCCAACATAGTAGTGCCTTTGGCAGGGAAGCAGTACCTGGAGAGAAGCCTGTACCCATTTTTCCATAACAATTCCAAACATTAATAGATCGTTCACATGCATTTAACCCGTTATGTAATTCACATACATATGAATTACTAAAACACACACGGATATGCACACATATTCATGTGCAAATGTAAATTATATATGTTCATCTATACGTAAACATCTGTATAGGTATATACATATATTATATAGCTGTGTAAATATTATCCCACTGATTTTAAATAACACCTTTAAATAAGAAAACCATCTAGTCCCCTTTATTTTCATAACTACATGACTGATATCTAGAACATATGGCTCTTTCTTCCATTAAAAACATCTTCTAGCTCTTTTTACCATTAAGCATGTTATAAATATGCTTTTATTTACATGGAAAATAGGTTCATGATACATTTTTAAAGTGAAAAATTATGTTTATAACAGATATTTATGTGTATACATATGTTAATGTGCATAACTTATGTACACATATATTTCTGTATATTTATATTCATATAAATATACATGTATTTATACATATGTATATACACATATAAATGTTAATAACTAAATACTGTATGCACTTAAATGATAACAGTGGGGTCATGTAGTTTTTGATAGTTTACTTATTTCACACTTGCCTCCATTTTCTGAACTTGATAGTAAGCACATTAATTTTATCATCAGAAAATACAATAAATCTATTTTTATTTTAGAAAGGAATATGAAGAGCCACTTTTTCCAGCAACCTCACATTTGTGTAATTTGGATTTCCCTTCTCTTGAAAACAAGACTGAAGTTGTCAAAACTCTAATAAAATAGAGATCATCCAATGCTATAACAATGTGCTCCACTCTTAGGGAAACATAATAGGTAAAACATTCATCTCTTACGCATGTTAACTATTTACTGCACAAGTTTTTCCAAGCTCAATTCTCATATTACACCAGCTCACCGGAAAGCAACACAACTTAATCATTTACTTTGTCCTGCACAATATTTCTTGTACAAAACTTCAATTGATATTATGCCTGTGAAAGCTGCATATTTTAACCAAAATACAGCTCAAGGCAACTCAACTTTGGTCTATGTAGCATTTCCCTTACCAAACATTATCATCTATGTCTTTTCCCAAGGGCCAATGTCTAATTTTCACCGGTATAACAAATGCAACTGTTTTTTCAATCTGTTAGTACAAGTATTGTCATTATGTTATTTTGCATCTCTTTATTTGGATGCCTCATTAAAAACTATTGTCAAACTCTTAAATAATAGACATACACATACACTCAGTGAAAGCTGTACTATCTGTTGAGTCTTCTTATTCCCTTAGGAGCTGGGAAGTTCAGATACAAGTTTTAGAACTAAGTAGGATTAGCTTGGATTTATTGCTGTAATTTCATCCTATCTTGTTTGTAACATACAAGGCTTAAAAAATATTGTCTCATGTTAAAAATATTGCATACTTCTTGTATACAAATTTTAAAATGAAGAGAAACACACAAAAATTGTAATTGTTTATAATCTCACCATTTTAGAAATTATACTCTGAGAGTCTTTTATCTAAATGTATATTTATTTATATGTATAAATACCTGATGGCAAGGGACAGCAGGTGATAGGTCCATAGTACTCATATATCTACATACTATATATAAACAACTTGATTTTCACTTAATGTATTAACTATTTTCCCATGTTGTTAATTAATGTTCTATAATTTGTGATGTCTACATATTTTGAAGCATTTAAACCATTTTAATTTTTCTGTTAAAATATGATGATAAACATGCATGCATACGTATGCATTTCTAGCAATTAGAATGCCAGAGTAACAATGTCTATTTATTTTTAGGAATTTAACACTTTGTGAATCTTTAAAATAAACCTGTAGCTTCAGGAGATCAAGAAAATTATATATTCCCTGTATGACTGGAGTTCCTAGTGAGAATTACAAACTTTCAACAGTTCTGAGATCACTCATAAGCTGGAAGTGAATGGAAGGTCAGTTTCTTCAGTTCTAGTTACCAGCATCATCTCAGAGTACAGCATAATTTCAGTATATTCCAACTCTCCAGAATCCATGCTTTTTCATTATGAAAAAGCACAGGAAAAATGTTCTACACTGATGTGACTAATACCCACAGGTGATTTCCAATCGGGACCTAGGACCCCTCTTTAGGTACTATCTTTACGTATCTGCTCTACCTTGCCATCGGGTATCACAAGCCTTCATACATATATCTGTGCTTTCTTCTCACTGTAGTATTTTGAAGATTTTAAATACAATATGTGGTCTGTGTTTTCCAGAGCAAGAGGCTTTTGATATGCGATGCATATTTTGACTGACTTCTCCAAATTCCTTATTTTGTCAAGATTTGCAGTATTTTCTCTCCTGAAATATTCTATTGTCCTGCTTCAGTCTGGAACAATTGCTTACTAAGCCTGCTACACAGTTATCATCCTGGAATTTCTCATTGCTGCTCTTCTGTTTTGAATCATCTGTATGGGCAATCCCATATATATATATATATATATATATATATATATATATATATATATATATATTTAATTTTAGATTATTTCTAGATCATGCTGGAGCACATGAAAGAGTAGCTTCCAAAGTATGCAAATGTGATACATTTATTGAATTCTTAAGTGTCCAAACATCTTTAATTTTACTCCTACCTGTGATTATTAATTTGATTTCATATATAATCTTAGTTGAAAATTATGTTCTGTCAGAATTTTTGTCATAGGTCTGGTAATATTTTTATTCACTCAACTTAAGATGAGGCTCACTCCATCCTTCACTATGCCTGGTGTTGATGAATGCCAAGTCATTGCACTGTGTCCAATTCATTCAGAGAAGAAATATCCAGCCTTCTGCCTGAAAGATTGGAACCTCTACATGAAAGGGGGATTAAGGGAAGCAGAGGTGTTAACTCTTCAAGTATAGACTTTCAACTTCTAGGTTAGTGCAAACGTAGTTGCAAAAACCACAGTTACTTTTGCACCCACCTAATCTTTTCTGAGTCATATTTTGCTTTCTTCCTATGCTGTCAGGGGGCCTTTAACTTCTGAAGCTATCTTGAGCTTCTGCTTAGTGGATTGAATCTCTCTGCTTGTACCCTCTGCACACACTCTATCGTCATTTTCTTACCCCAGATAAATCATTTACCACTTACTGCCCCATGTTCTAGCTCTTCTATTGATGCCTCTTCTCTTCTCCTCTGTGTTTTTGAGAGTCTTTGATTGTTTTTATTCTACTCTTTCTTTAATTTTAATTGTGTCTAAGGAGGAAGAAGAGATACACAAATGTGATTAACCTGCCATATTTTTTAGAAAATGGTTTTATGTTACTTTCAGTCACCCAAATATGTCATCCAGTGTACTAACTAATAGCTGCTCCTAGATTTTACTTCTTCCAATTATATATGTTATTTATGACTCGACAACTTCTTTACATGATTTAACCAAATTCATCCCTCCATTTATTTAAGTGCCATCTACTCTAATGTGACAAAATATGTCTGACACCCACTTCTACCTGTGGCAGACATGTTTCTACTTGGAAGCCTGTGTTACAGTCATTAGTATGAGATAATGCAAAAGTAAGTAAATTTAAATATTAAAACAAGATACAGTCTAATTAGATGGCAAAATAAGTAGACGCCAGTAAAATTCACACCAAAATTCAAAGTTTGTCGGAGGTTACAGATTAAAATGACTTTTTAAATTATAGTTTGTTGAGATTTCAGCAACTTTAAGACTTGTATTGCATGTTGCTATTGTTTGTGATTTATGATGTCTTTTAACTTATATTGTATTATATCTTTAAAAGTTAGACAATTTGTTATGTTTCTCTTTTTGATTTTAATATTTTCTTCACCCATATGTTTTATATATTATTTATATAAACTTATTATGTCAATCAACAAATTAACTTAATCTCCTGGCAAATCAGATGCACACCAATTTCATCTTTGGATTCTTTCACTTAATAATGTCTTTGTATTGAAGCTAACACTATTTTGTTGTTGTTGTCATTGTTGTTGTTGTTGTTGTTTGATACAGGGTCTCATTTTGTCACCCAAGCCAGAATGCAGTAGTGCTATCACAGCTCACTGCAGCTTTGACCTCCTAGGTTCAGGTGATTCTCCCACCTCAACCTTCAAGTAGCTGGGACCACAAATGCACGCCACTATGCTCAGCAGTTTTTTGTTTTCTTTTTGCGGAGACAGGGTTTGCCATGTTGCCCAGGCTGGTCTCAAACTCCTGGGCTCAAGTGATGCACCTGCCTCAGCCTCCCAAAGTTCTGGGATTACAAGCATGAGTCATCAGGTCCGACTGCTAACACTATTTATTGAACACTTTGTATATGTCAGATACGGTGCCAAGCACTTTACATAGAGTATTTTGTTTAATACCCCTTATCGCATAAATATTATTATAACATGGTTTTATAGATGAGAAATTAAAAGCTAAGTATTTATATAACTTGTTCAAGATCACACAGCCTATATTAATGGGGTACAAACCAAATGGCTTGTAGTGTTTTTAATTTTAACTTTAATGTTTTTAGAGACAGATTCTCGCTGTGTTGCCTAGGCTGGAGTGCAGTGACATGACTATAACTCACTGTAACCTCAAATTTCTAGGCTCCAGAGATCCTCCTGCCTTAGCTTCCCGAGTAGCTGAGACTTACAGGCACGCGCCACCACAACTGGCTCTCAGACAGCCGGTTTTTTATAGCCCAGCCCCTAACTAAAACATTATACCTCCTTGTACAAATCAGACACAAAATAAATGTCTGGTAAATAGATGAATGTAAACTTTACTAATCTTTTTCATCCTTAAGGAGTTCACACATTTGCAGAATTCACTTTTTAAAAAATGTGTAAGATTTTACTACCTACTAAGTGTGAAAACCTCTACCACAATTTTTTTCTTCATTTGTATTAATTTGCAGTCATTCATATAAAATTTCAATTTATACCCTTTTTAGAGATTTGAACATTGTAAATGTCTAAGGAGTAGTTTCAAGTAGACAATGACCATTATATCATATGGTTGGAACAAATGACTGACAATAGATAGATTAGCCAAACTCTTAATCTAAATTCTTAAGGTCAGTACTGCTTTTCTTTTTCCTTTGAGTGAATTTTGTGAAAATAGCTACCATATCACAAGGATGATATTCAACTGCTATTTTAATTAGAAAGTAAAATCTTATTTTTAAAAATGCATATGCAGTATATAAGTGTTGCAGTATAGGCTCTGGAGTCAAACAGCTTGCGTACAAATCATAACTAAGTTTCAGTTTGTTCCTCTATAAGTTGGAGATAAAGAGTTTTGTTATCAAATGCAATATTGAAAATGCTTGAAAAGCACTTGATATAGTGCCTCTCACACAAAAACCATTCAATTAATGTTGGTGTGCATGTAATATTTAGAAAGATGAAAGAAATTGTAATAATTAATAAGTATAAAGCAGAAATTCAGTAGCTGAAAAATGCAATTTAGTTACTGAAGAATGTATCAGAGTCCCTTACCAGCCGAACTGATCAAACAGAAGAATTAGTGAACTTGAAAACAGACCATTAGAGATAGCACAGTCAGGAAAGAGAAAAGAACAAATAATAAAAAAGAATGAAAGCTTGCCTACAAAATACAGAATATAGCCTCAAAAGGGCAAACCTAAAAGCTATTGACTTTAAAAAGAAGGTAACGAAAAGATCAGAGTAGAAAGTTAATTAAAAGGAATAGTATCAGAGAAAATACTAATTTGTACTCTTCAGAGCAGTGTATGAGTGTAAACCAAGAAAGTTTTGATAGGAACGCAAACAATAAAATATGAAAGCCTTAATCCCAGTCCAAGAAACCTTTCTTAACGGGAACTGAAAGATTATTGAAAGTACATTTTGATATTTTACAACCTTGCCTGTGACTGACCTACGTTACCACTCTACTAAGAATATTATTTTGCCTGGAAATAAACTATCTTGGAGTTCATTTGTAATACCATGTGGGTTATAAAGTTCAGGGTCTATCTTGAGTTAGGCTCATCTGGATTTTTATATGTGATTTTGCTTTCTAATCTCTGCATGAGTATTATGAACTGATATACGTAAGAGTTGGACTTTATCTTTAAAAATAATATATGAATTGTCCTTCCTGCTGATTTACATTTTAGGGGCATTATTTAAAAAGCCATTTGCACCAGAATTGTTTTTCCCCAAAGATTCACGTGTTAAAGTCCTAACCCAGAGTACTCCAGAATGTGACTGTATTTAGATAGGGTCTTTAAAGAAGTAATTTAGTTAAAATAAGGTCATTTGTGTGGCAGCCCTAGCAAAGTAATGCAATCATGGTAAAGCACACCTTAGAGATCCTATCTGCATTCTTACATTATTAATTTTACTTAAAAACTTTATTTTCAGTGATTATACTACTTAAATTTACCATGCTAAGAATTTCAGGTTATTTTCTCATTTCTGAGAAAGTTTTCAGTATACAGAGGCTACTGTACATAGTTATTATGCATTTTTTTGTATTTCACTGTAGGGTTAATGCAGATTAAAACTAGGTATTTGAGGTATGACTCATTATTGGAAAACCCGTACTTCAGTGTGTGATAGATTTGTTAATATTCAAGGGGACTTAGTGCAATGACAGGAATACATATGACTATTTTTACACTGTCTAATTTCCTATTTGTTTTAGTATTTGTCAAATGATTAACGTGTCACTAATAAAACTAATAAAATATGCATGTAGCCAATGAGATTTCACCAAACATTTAAACTTTACTTAGAAACTTAAACACTGAATTCCTTCAACAAATCTAGCATAAGAGCCTCTTAATGCTTTAAATTTTTGTTTAAAAATTAAACATATAATTATTTTAAATTACTCTCTTAAATTGGGTAGAAAATATTAAACCTGTGTATTTTTTTTTTTTCCTGAGCTCTAGTCTTATTCCTATTTTTAACTTCTGAAGTTTTAGTTCTTAGATCTACTTGGTATTTTTTTGCACCTGACTTAAGTTCTAGGGTTTCAGTATGAATTGTGGGATTTATGTGACAGGTCCATGATTCAGATTGGAGCTTTATGTGGGCATTTCAAGATTTTTCTTTTTAAGTCTGTTTCCAGTTGGACAGATCCCCCTTATTTAATTTTGCTAATTTCATCAATTATTGCACAAATTATTGCCTCTCATATATTAGCTATATTTTTATTACAATATTAGTCATTTCCTCAAAATAATACTTGCTTGAGTCTTCTACTTGTAGAAAGCCTGCTATATATTTTCTTTATTATAAATAGATAAAACCAAGTTTTCAACTGTGGGTCTGAGTAGAGTGTAAAATGGTGCAGGTAAACATAAAGCTTTTGGCCTCTCTGGTTCACTAATATTGGAATATTACTTTCTCATAGTCCAAGTAGAGTGTCAATATTGACATCTAGATTTTTATTCCTACTAGCAATAAATCTTGTTATATATGCATGATAGTCATATACACTAACACAAAAATAAATACTGAATGACTACCCCATGCATGACCCTCTGCTAGGAGCTATGGGATACTGCAAAGAGAATTCTTCTGCCTCCTAGAATCATTATCCTTTAGAAATAAGATAATGTGCATACACAAATAACTCTAATGCAAGGCAGGGAAAAAATAGCTGCCATTAGTGAAGTCTAGATAATCCAGAATGAGGTATTTTGCAAGGGAGGAATTGCATTTACTTTTGGCCGGAGGAATCTGAGACAATTACCTCAAGTAAGGTATTGAAGTATAGATGGTAGTTTTTATATGCAGTGGAGGAAAAAAAAATTATAGGCCAAATCAGTAGTATGCAAAAAGGCACAGAAGTAGAAACATGGATATGGGCCTTCTTTGAGAGCAGAGAGGTTTTTTTACTTAGGTAACAAGGAGGATCAGAAGGTGATTTCATTCATTCATTCATTGAGTATACTTCTAATGGGGGCTTCCCATGTGTCAGAATATGTTACACACAAGGGCTACAAAAAACAAGGTAAAATAAAAGCCCTGCGCTCTAACATTTCACTTTCCATAGCTAACAATTATCCTGTGCCAGGCATGCTTAATGTGCTTCTCTATTATCAAGTACTTTAATCTTCTTAACGACATTGTGATATGGGTGCTATTATTATCTCCGTCTTACAGATGAAGAAAGTGGCTCACAGAGAAATTAAGGTACTTTTAAAAATGTACATAGCTAAAAAGTGGCAGATCCCAAATGTGAACTTAAGAATCTGGTTCCAGAGTCTAGTCTCATCAACACCACATTTCGCTGTATGAAATAGTGGATTGAAAAATAATTCTCTACATATAAATACAGATAGACAGTGAATGACTCTGAATGACAAGCCAAGAAGTTTGACCAAATCAAACTGTAATTTAGAATGATAGTTCTGGGAAGAGTGAATAAGATTGATTGGAACAGGGAAGTTTTACAAGTGGGTGGCTACTGCTTTACTCTAGATGACAGATGAAGTTTTGAGTTAGGGTGGTTTGTGTGATAATACACAGAAGAGGATTTTATAGGGGTAGATTAATCAGGAATTGAATAAGAGAACAAGAGTCAAGTATAATGGCCTGGGCATCAGTCAGGAGTCCATAGATTACAAATGACAGGAAGCCAACTCAAACTTGCTTAAACAAAAATGAAAATGTATTGGTTCATATATTTGAATCAAGACATTCTGTCTATTACTATTTCTCAGAACTGCTTTCCTTTTATTGGCTTCATGTTCAGGCAGGTTTCATATATGTGGTGGTGAAGGTGGGTCCTGCCACCTCCAGAATTACATTACCCTAGAAGTTAAAAGATTGTTATCAAAAGGGAACATCTTTTCCATAAGTTTTAGACAGAAAAAAAAAAAAAAAGCAGCATATGATTCTCATTGGCTCAGCGTAGGTCAGATGTTCACACTTGGAGCTGGAGGTTGAGTCAGTCCCATTTTAGTAACTTGGACTGAGAGAGAGAGAAGATTTCCAAAAAGAGTGGGTACAAGACAGATAACAAACAGGTAATCACCTCACACCGTTTTGAGCCTTAGTGATTGAGGGTCTGATAAATGTCCTTTATCTGAAATAAGGCACATAGGGAAAAGAGCAATAGCAAGTTTCAGAATAAAAATTAATCACTTGGAGACACATTAAGTTTGAACATTTGGATAGAAATGACTAGTGAAAAGTTTGAAATTATGAAACTTGAATTTAGGAGAAAGGTAAATGCTAAATATAAAAAATTAGGACTCAAGTGCCTAGCGAGATGATTGCTGTGTTTGTACCCACAGATGATTGCTGTAAACTGTGAACTTTAGTAGTTTTAAGAAAAGTGATAGTCACAAATATCAAAAAACATTCCAAAGTCAAGTACTATCATGGAAACCAAGAAGTAAGCATTTCAAGAAGGCATATTAGTCACTAGGATCAAAAGCCATAGTAAGATCAGGAAAGGGCTGATTAAAAACACATTTGGTCTACAAGAACAGCAAATCAATGGAGACTTTGAAGAGAACAATTTCAAGTAAAATAAAAGCACATTGTGGGGAACTAAAGAATAAACAAGGGAAAATAAGGTGGTCATAAATTCCTATTCAGTCTACTAAATAGCTAGCTATGTGACTATGATGGTTAGTTTTATTAAAACTTGACTGCACCAGATATTTGGCAAACCATTATCCTGGGAGTGTATTTGTGTGTGTGTGTGTGTGTATGAGTGTGTGTGTGTGTTTGGATGAGATTAACATGTGAATGAGTAGGCTGAGTAAAGCGGATTTTCCCACCTAATGGGTGTACCCCTAATGCAATCAGTTGCAAGGCTGAAAAGAACAAAAAGGCTGACACTGCAACAAATGAGGCGATTCTATAAGTAAGAGTCAGGCTAACACTGCTTGACTGCTTCAATCTGGGACATCAGTCTTTTCCAGCTTTGAGAATTGAACTGAAACATTGGCTTTTCTTGCTTGAGCCTCATAGCTTTAAGACTGGATAATATACACCATCAACTCTCTTTGCTTTCAGGCCTTTGGACTTGGACTGGAACCACGTCACTTCTCCTGGGTCTCCAGGTAGCTCACTGCAGATCTTGGGACTTCACAGCCTCATTAATCATGAGTCAGTTCATTATAATAAATGTCTCTCTCTCTCTCTCTCTCTGTCTATATGTGTATATATATATAGTTCACAGTTCACATATATATGTGTGTGTGGGGTGTGTGTGTGTGTGTGTGTGTGTGTGTGTGTGTATATATATATAGCTTCTCTGAAGAACCTGAACATCAGGATATATCTATTTATTCTTGTCCCACCACTGTAGTTTGAACACAGGAGAGGAATTTTGCCTCATGAATTGTACCTCAAATCTCACCCATATAGGAGTTAGATATATTTATTTTTTTCATTTTAGTTTTTGCAGGAAGACAGGCTTTTTAATGAGATTTTTTTCTTTTGTTTTTTAACCATTATTTTAGTTTCAGGGGTACATGTATAGGTTGTTTTATAGGTAAATTTCATGTTGCAAGGGTTTGGTGTAGATTATGTTGTCACCCAGGTAATCTGCATAATACCAGCTAGGTGGTTTTTCAATCCTCACCTTCCACCCACCATGTACCCTCAAGTAGGCCTTGGTGTCTATTGTTTCCTTCTGTTTGTTCATATGTACTTCATATTTAGCTCCCACTTACAAGTTAGAACATGGAACATTTCATTTTCTCCTGCATTAATTTGCATAGGTTAATGGCCTCCAGCTCCATCCATGTTGCTGCAAAGGACATGATCTCATTCTTTTTATAGCTGTGTAGTGTTTCATGGTGTCTATGTACCACCTTTTCTTTATCCAGTCTACCATAGATGGGTATTTAGGTTGATTCCATGTCTTTGCTATTGTGAATAGTGCTGAGATGAACATACATATGGGTTGTGTCTGCCTGAAGACAGAGATATTGGAACACACCTGTGTGACAATGACTTATCATCTTTCCACAGCCCCAACTACCATCTGACAAAAACTACATGATAGACCCTGAGTAGAATTTTCCCACTGGAACCTAGTCAACCCACAGTCCTTAAAGATAAGAAAAAAATATTGTTTTAATCCAGTATGGTTTGTTTCATAGCAAAAAATAGAATAGACACTACTAGTAGGAATGAAAAAGTCTAGGGACAATGTTGTTGGCTAATTTTTTTGTTGACTTTTGGTTTGATTTATTTAGAAAGTAGACCTGAAATATACATAAGCTAAGGACTTGAATTCGGAAGAGAGAGAAATTTAACTTACAGGAAAGTCTTCACATAATGATAGTAAGAGCCTGGAAAAAACAATAAAAAGGTATTCAAGATCCTAGGGAAAGGAGTTTGTCTTAGCAAGCAAGATAAATACCTCTTCCTCTGAGAAAGAATAAATGAGAAGAGAGAGAGAGCAAAGTCTGAGGTGTATAGTAAGAACTACAAGAGGTGTAAGATAGTAACAAACTTTCTTCATTCATTTTAGATTCAACTACCAAAGACTTACATCATTGGATCTCCTTCTCCTTCTGGGTTCTGGTGATTGGTATCACTTCAAGACCAATCAGAAACGTGAAAACCCAAGGTCTTGAGCAGACCTCAGCAGGCTTTGGGTCATTTACTACCAGATTCCCTTTTGACCTAAGAATTCTGACTACTGCTATCATTACCTTTTTCTAATACCTCAGGGAACTAAAATTATGAGCTGTAGTACTTAAAGATTCCTTTAACACAGATATTTCATTGCTTTTTGCTCAGGTGAAATGGAAAAATAAAAAAAAAAGACCTTAGATATAGAGTGGCGCTTTGGCAGATCTGCCAGTTTATCTTTTGCAGTATGTGCCATGTAAACATTTCTGACTTTAATGCACTGCACATGCATCATCCGTGAATGTTTAGTTTCATTGCTGCAGAAGTGATTTCCAAAGGTCATCTTACAACAAATGAAAACTTGAAGGTTCATGAAATTTATGTTCATCTTAGATAATATTGTACAACATTTAGAAACTATCATCTTCCATTCTCTAAATGTTTAATCTAATAATTTTAAAGATAAAATATGTTATCTATCTTTTGGAAGCATATACGTTTGCTATGAAAAATCATATTCAAATATGGGTTGAAAAATGTAAACTGTTCTACTTACTTTTATTTAACAGATTTTAATTCATCTCAGTCACATGTCACTGGACTAAGATAGTGAGAGACAAAACAGAATATTTCTAGGAGTGTAAAAGTTACAGGAAAGACTTAACTTTAAAAGATGTACTTTAAATGCAAAAAAGTTTGTGAGTCTGAGCAATATCACAGACGATAGTAAGATAGTAAAAGTCAAATAGATGCATAGCTAGAAGGCCAATCACTCCTGCAGTGGTGGTTCCTAGATGACCTGACCCACGCTAATCATAATCTAGTCTCATAAAACTCTTGGAAGAGACGAAGAGCCAATGTCAAGGGCTGAATATCATATGGTTGGAACAAATTATATCATATGGTTGCTTTTGCATTGGAAAAGGGCAAAGATTCAATGGGGACATTTTGGTTCCCATGTCCAGGTGTCTCTTTTCAGCTCTTAACTATCCAGCCTGATCTAAATCTTTCTTATTGTTTTGATTATTAGGCATTGTTACTTTTTTGTTTTTTGAGACGGAGCTTCGCTCTTGTCTCCCAGGCTGGAGTGCAATGGTACAATCTCGGTTCACTGCAGCCCCCGCCTCCCAGGTTCAAGCAATTCTCCTGTGTCAGCCTCCCAAACAGCTAGGATTACAGGTGCCCATCACCACGCCCAACTACTTTTTTAGTAGAGATGGGGTTTCACCATGTTGGCCAGGCTGGTCTTGAACTCCTGACCTCAGGTGATCTGCCCGCCTTGGCCTCCCAAAGTGCTGGCATTACAGGCATGAGCCACTGTGCCTGGCTATTAGGCATTATTAATGTTTTATTTTCCTACTTCAACAATCCAGTTTTTGGTCATCTCTGTATTCATCTCCTAAATATTTTCCCTCCACATTCATGTACATGCATAAGCCCATGGTTTTATCCTTAGGTTTTTTTCTTCTTTTTCTTCTACTCAGGTTGTTCTTTCATTGATATAAAGAAATACCTGGGACTGGGTGGTTCCTAAAGAAAAGAGGTTTAATTGGCCCATGGTTCCATAGGCTTCACAGGAAGCATGGTGCTAACATTTGCTCAGCTTCTAAGTAGGCCTAAAGAAGCTTCCAATCATGGCAGAAGGTGAAGGGAGAGCAGGCACATCACATGACAAAAGCGTGAGCAAGTGATAGAGAGTGGGGCAGAGGTGCCATACATTTTTAAATCACCAGATCTCATATGAACTTAGAGCAAGAGCTCACTTATCACCAAGGGGATGACCCAACTCGTTCATGAGGGATCTGTCTCCATGATCCAAATGCCTCCCATCAGGCCCAACCTCCAACAGTGGGGATGATAATTCAACATGAGTTTTGGTGGGGACATACATTCCAATTATATCACTCTACTTGGGTGATCTCATTACATCCTATGGGTGTCAACTACCATCAACACCCCAGGTCACCTGAACCTCTCTTTTTAGTGCCTATTTACCTCCTTAAATATTTTCAACACCTCAGCTCCAATGTAATCAATGTTTATCTCTTTTCCATCACTCCTCAGACTTCATTCACCTCTTCTATATACTCTCTCAGTTAATGAGTTATCCATTTACTTAATTTAATATCTAGAAATCTACCTATTATCTTATTAACTTGAACTTTATCACCAACATTCTACCATTTTTGGCATGCAAAAACAGCAGTCTTCATATTTCTCAACGTAATTGTTTTTATTTTCTTTTCCTCTTGCTTATTTAGCCAGTCACCAAGTCCCATACCTTTTACTTCAGAATGTCTCTAAATACATTCATTCTTCTCAGTTTTAACTTCCACTGCCACAATTCAGACCTCTTATAATAGCTTATTTACATTATTGAAATATTTTAATTGGTGCTTTTGGGTCTACTATTTCTCATTTTGAAAGTTTTTTGAATATTCACATTACATTGTCTTTAAGAATAGAGGGCTCTGCATGATGAGTCATGCTTGTAATCCCAGCACTTTGGGAGGCCGAGGGAGGTAGATCACCCGAGATCAGGAGTTCAAGACAAGCCTGGTCAACATGGTGAAACCCCATCTCTACTGAAAATACAGAAATTAGCCTGGCATGCTGTCGTGCAGCTATAATCCCAGCTACTTGGGAGGCTGAGGCAGGATAACCACTTGAACCCAAGAGGCAGAGGTTACAGTGAACCGAGATTGTAACATTGCATTCCAGCCTGGGTGACAAGAGCAAAACTCTGTGTTAAAAAAAAAAAAAAAAAAAGAATAGAGAACTGCAAAGCCCCTATGTCTTTATGTCTTGCATGTCCCTATACTGTAATATTTATTTTCAGTATCATGGCACTCATGTCCTAGTTGTTGATAACTGCCACAACTTCACTAGTAGCCATCCTCAGGTACCCCACAAGACCTGGTCCCATTCAGGCTTCCTACCATCAGACTTGCATGAGTGGCTTGCTGGCTCAGGAACATATTTTGCCCTGTAGTGCTGCAGGTAGCAATTCCAACATGAATATCTCTCTTATTCTTCCTCTCTTGGGGATATGTAGCTCATTGTACATATATCCCCTGCTCCATGAGATCATAATTGATGTCTTTACTTCTCATTCCACTAACACCATAAGAAAAAAAATCACTCCTTTTTTGTGGATATTATAAAGGTTCTATTGTAGCAATGGTCACATTGTATTAATTATAGGTGTTTATTTATTTGAAGTTTCCGCTATAGTATTGGCTCTTTTTGTGCCATAGACTAAGTACTTAAGTGTTAAATGAATTAATTAATAAGCAGATGAGTTAATGAATATGTGTCAGTCCATTCTCCTCTGCTATAAGGACATGCCAGAGACTGGGTAATTTATAAAGGAAAGAGGTTTAATTGACCCACAGTGGCTCAGGGCTGGGGAGGCCTCAGGAAACTTACAGTCGTGGCAGAACAGGAAGCAAATACGTCCTTTTTCACACAAGACCAGCAAGGAAAAATGCAAGAGCCAAGTGAAAGGGGAAGCCCCCTATAAAACCATCAGAACTAATGAGAACTCACTATCCCCCAGCACAGTATGGGGGAACTGCCCCCATGATTCAATTACTTCCCACCAGTTCTCTGCTATGACATGCGGGAATTATGGGAACTAAAATTCAAGATGAGATTTGGGTGGAGACACAGCCAAATCATATCAGAATAAAAATTGGAGTTCCCTTCTGTGTCTCAGTTTTGTTCATTCCCACATGCATGAGACGTATCAGTTGGCTTTGTCATGACTAGTCTGTCAGCAATGGCACCATGAGTAGATCTGCAAGTCTCCTAAAAAGAATATTACCACCTGCTGGTTCAGTTGTACCAACTGTTTGGAAATGCTTTTTAAAAAACTTGGTATTTATAATGTGTTTTACAATTTCCAAAGTCTTCCTTTATAAACTGCCTCACTCACTTTTGCAACAACTCTGTAAAATAGGCACTGTTACTGGGAGACACTCAGAAAAGTTGAAGAACTTATTCAAGGACACATAGGAAGGCAGGGACAAAACTATGAAATCACCAAAGATGTCATACTTTATCTTGCTATTTGTACTTTGGGTTCAGAATGCCTGGATTTAAATCCCAGGTCTCCCACTTAGTAACCCTAAAACCCCTTTCATCACCCCTAAAATCAGGATGATAGAACTACCTACCTCAAAGGTCCTTGTGAAAAATAATGGACTTAATATGTCCACAGCTCTTAACAGGGTGACTGTCATATATTTAGTACTCTACAAATGTTATTTGTTACTATGGTGATGATGTTATTGGTCCTCTCTATAAAAGAGGTACTGGACTGGTAGCCTAGATAGAATATCTCTCTCATCAATTAATTTAAGAGGTTAAATGCCAAAAAGTTTGTGAGTCTGAGCAATATCACAGATGATAGTAAGATAGTAAAAGTCAAATAGATGCATAGCTAGAAGGCCAATCACTCCTGCAGTGGTGGTTCCTAGATGACCTGCTAATCATAATCTAGTCTCATGAAACTCTTAGAAGAGACTAAGAGCCAATGTCAAGGCCTGAATAGTGTTCTCTCAAAATTTATGTTGAAGCCCTAATCTCTAGTACCTCAGAATATAACTCTGTTTGGAGATAGGAACTTTAAAGAGCTGATTAAGTTAAAATGAGGTTGTCAGGGTAGGTTCTAATTCCATCTGACTGATGTCCTTATAAGCAGAGGAATTTGGACATACAAAGAGACAACAGGGATGCACATGCACAAAGGAAAGGCCACATGGTGAGACAGTAAGAAGACAGCCATCTGCAAGCCAGGAAGAAATGCCCCAGAAGAAACCAAACTTGTGAACATGTTGATCTTGGACTACCAATCTCCAAAACTATAAGAAAATACGTTTCTGTTGTTTAAGCCACCCACTATGTGGCATTTCTTATGACAGTCATGGCAAATAAATACAGAGCCTCTCATTCATTGTTATCCAACAGTTGAGTCAGGTGGTAACTAATGTGTGAAGAGATTTAGTGACTTGCACCAGATCACACAGATTCTGACAGAGCCATAAACATGCCAGTTCTACCTCAGGGATAGAGTTTGCACTTCTGCATTAAATGCATTCAAATGCAGTAGGAGATTCCAAGTGTGAGGAACTACTATGCAAAGAACTAGTCCTTGTTACAATCATACTTTAACCTAAGGTATGTTCAGTTTTGTCTAGATTAAGCTTCAATCAATGGCCCTGTCTACTTACTGGCTTAAGAAACAGACTCCTAGGCTGGGCATGGTGCCTAATGCCTGTAATTTCAGCAATTTGGGAGGTTGAGGTGGAGGATCATTTTGAGCCAGTGACTTAGAGACCAGCCTGAGCAACATAGTGTGACTCCATCTCTACAAAAAAAAATATTAAAAATTAGCTTGGCATAGTGGTGAGTAGCTGTAGTCCCAATTACTTGGGAGGCTGAGACTGGAGGATTAATTGAGCCCTGGAGGTCAAGGCTTCCTGTGATCCCACTACTATACTCCAGCTTGGGGGCAACACAGTGAGACAGTTTCAAAAAAAAAAGAAAGAAAGAAAAAAGAAACATGTTTCTTGAACTTCTGGAGCATTTTCATAAGTAATTGGGTCCCATGTTAAATGTTAATGATTCTGGATCAAGTCTGCAGAGGCTGTATCATGGTCAATGATATCACCAATTTAATAAAGGAATAACTGAACTTTTAAATAATTATAATATTAATACATTGAATTTATAAGGCATTGTTACCTGCTCCAAAGCTTTTTATTTCCCCTATTTAAGATTTTATGAGGAAAAGCCAATTCTTAAAAACTATATCCAACTTTATTGGTACTTTATAGAGAGAAAGAAATGAGAACTTCAGATGAAAACAAATCTGCTTTTCCACAATTATTTTTATCATATGAAAGACAGAAGACAGAAGATAAAGCAAGAATTTATGGTGGTGTCAATGTGGTGAAAAATGTTCTTGAGTAGGAGCCGAACTACTATACAATTTTCTTGAGAGGACCAGCAGTCTTCCAAATGAGATATTATCTGCTGTCACTTCTATGAAAAATATAGCACCTGCTTCTGCATGTTTCTTCTTCTCTGAACAGATCTCCTGGGTGAGACCTGAAAGGTTGGCCAGCAGAAGCAAACAATTTGCCTTTGTTTTCTTGGATCAGCAGCCCCTGACCTCACATTCTTTCAAATTCAAAGTTGAGCTGCTATTGTCTAGTTTTCAGAGAGTTTATCTATTGTCCAGACTTCCCTGTTTGCAGTGCAGAGTGAAAGAACATATTCAGAAGCAACTTTACCAGAAGCTACTCTAAAATATACATGCAGTTATTACTTATTGAACATGCTGTTCTGAGCTCAATGCTGCCCCAGTTTCTGTGTGCTTCTTATTGCAGTTTTTCAGGAAGTTAGAAGTGAATAGCATAGTACACAGTCACAATTTACTCACTTACTTATTTAATTAATATTATTAATGAAACATGTTCATTAAACGTGCAGGGTACAATCCCGGAGATGAAAAGAAAATAAAAAAACTAAGAAAAAACAGTTGAGACCTGAACTGCTCGATAGTGTAGCCATGAACCATATGTGGATTTTAAAGTTTAAATTTAAATTAATAAAATTTAAATAAAATGAGAAATTGAGTTTCCCAGTCATACTAGCCAGTTTTTGCATGCTCAAAAACTATGTGTGAGTGACTACCCTGCAGAGTGGCATCAAAGAACGTTTTCATTATTACTGAAAATTATTTTCTAGTCTAGAGATTAGCATATCCAATAATGTGCATATTCTGATAAAGCATAGTTTAATTCTGTTCATGATGGACAATACTGTGGAGCGATCCAACCTATTTTAGCCAAGGTAGGGAAAACGTAATTGATGACTATATGTAAAAAACAAGCTTTTACATTTATGAAATATGTAAAAGACTATATGTAAAAGATCTTTTATTAGTTCTGTCCTTTTCTAAAATGGGAAATATGATTCACAGTGGATATCTAAGGGATGTCAATGTCATAGTACAATAGACAGCAGCATGTGGCGTCTTGGATCCCAAGGGCTTAAGAAAGATGTACGCTGGTAGTCAATACAATTATAAAATTATACAAAGAGTTATCAAACTTTCTCCAAGGTCAAGGAGTCCTGTCATAGTAGGCAAATAAATCTATAATAGGTGGTCAGACAGACACTTGCCTTTCCAAAGGGTGAGAGGATCAAAAATGTAAATTTGGGAGACAAAGCTAGACATAAGAACCAGATGTGAGCAGTGAATCAACCACAGGGCAATCTACGTGGATTTCATTGAACAGACTGCTTGCTTTCTCTTCCAAATGTATTGATTACGAGGCTTTACAAGTGACCTCAATGTCACTCTTTTCCAGAAACAAGATGGGTAACTTTGGGTTGTTTAGGGTCATGGTTAAGATTAATGTGGTAAATGCGGCATGATAATTGAATGCTTCTATAACCCTTGTAATTCAATTAATTTCTTAATAAACACTTGTAGTTATTTTTCTGTCATACTTTTCTTAGTGCACACCTATAAATTGATTACTTGTGGATTTAAGTGGTAAGTTATGTTACCTAGACAATGAATAACATTATCACTCATGTTGGAAAATGTATAGGTTTATTAGCTTTCATAATGTATTAACTATAACATAATGAAAGAGAAAACGATAATATTCACTCTGAAAATATGAGGGTTTTCATCACATTTTTTATTGTTTTTATCTTCTTTATGAGTACAAAAGATATTTTAGGGGACATTGTATATGGTTATTTCAGTATTAATCACTGCAGTGGTATTATGCCAAATCACGTGAACTTATCAAATTTGGATTTGTGATCTCCTCCTTTACCTGTTTGGTTCTGTATAATCCTCTCTTCCGGTTGGAATGCACCAAAAGTGCAGGTAGGGGAGTATATGGAGAAAAGTGCAGGAAACAGCTACAAGCAGCGGAGTGTTGTCTTTGAGAAAGAAGTCCTGATAAAATGTGAAATATGAGCCACACAAGCACACAGAGTCTGTGGCAATTATTAAGAGGCACACTAGAGGCAAATAAAAGAAGGAAAACCAGATATAAATGAGAAGTAGAGCTAATACTGAAAGGAGTAAAAAAAGTTGCAAATATTAGTTCTGTGTGTCTAGACACATGTCAGCAGTTAGGATTTTGATATTTTCTAAGCAGACTCTGCCTGAGTGTCTAGTCTCTATAGCACAGTGGGTCTTCACTGGGGATGAATATCTGAATTACCCATGGAGCTGTAATATATATGTAAATTCTTAAGCTCCACCTCCAAGAAATTCTGAGGTGTATCCCATTTAGGCCTGTGGAGATGTATCTGTTTAAAAGCAAGTACTTCTTTGCCTACCTCTTGTAGAACTATCAAAGGATTCGATCTGTGTCATAGTATTTGACCAATTTTCTTTTCTTCAAATCATGTGAGTTCACTTTTTCTTTTTGTGGATTTGTAGAAACCTAAAGTAATGTTGCAACAACTTGTCCCATTAAAAATAGGCTGTAAATTAAAGCAAGAAAATTCTGTCATACAGAAATAGCTAGTATCAAAGAGAGCCTGAGATTTCTGCTGGTAGAGGCCTCAACAAATAGTCTTGCTCATGACTCCTCTGCTTCTTGCCATTTCTCTACAGTCATTGAGAGACTGCCATCCTGCCTTCAGAATGCAGCCAAGAAAGGCCATTTAGAGGCTGGTGTTTTGATGATGAATCTTATGATTCTTGATCCTAGCAATTTGGTATCTAAATTAGCTCAATGCTATTTGAGGAACTGGAAGGAGTAGTGTTTTGTACGTGGTCTTAGTTGCAAGCAACAAAAGAGAATTCTAGCTAATTTTTTTGGGGGGGAAGCATACTAGATAAACACACAACTGCCGAAAGAGTCTTATTAGAAAGCTGGAGGACCCAGCTCTGAACTAGGCACAAACCAATGAAAGTTGGGCATCAAATAAGCCAGCAAATCAAATCCACTAAGACAGCCTGGCTGGATGGACATTACTGGCACTGGCACAGCCTGGAACTCTCCAACAGCTTCTCATTGCTGCTGTGAATGATTTCCCAGTTGTTTCTGTATTTTTTTCCTCTCTCATGAGACATAGTTCCAGGAGGGAACCTCTGATCACTAAGGCTGTATCATATGCCTGTACCCAAGTGTGAGAGCAAGATGGAATGTGTCTGGTTGCTTCAATTTTTACGGGGGAAACTGCAGCTCTAATGAACATCTTTCACTTCAAAATCCTTTTAAAATAAAGCTGTTTTATTTTAAAATAAATAAAGGAGAGGTATAGTCTTTAGGGAAAACGTTTATGACAGACACTATTCATAATGCCCATTGGCAATTACCATTGACTAAACTGAGCATGTGATACATTTGCCCCTTTGACAGTTAGGAAACAAAGTCTCAAAGCTGCATGGAATGTGTCCTATTTGCTGAGGCCATTTGTAACATTGATTGTTGTCACTAACATGCATAAGTGTTGAAGGGAAAGAAACACCAGCAAACAGAAAGTTCTCTAGGACTAGGAGATAGCCCTATTATTTATCTTTTGTTTAAATATTGGCCCATATCTCTTCAGACTGAGAAGCTGACTTTTACCCTGCTTACATAGGCAGGGAGAAGTTGTCTTGGGAGTAGAGAAGAGTTGACATCAAGCTTTAGTGCTTAAATGTATCGATATGTGTGAGATAAGTATTTGTGATAAGCTATGCAAACTACTTCATGGTACCAGTGTGATCCAGATGTGCACTGTTAGTTGAAACTTTCCTATTTTAAAGGTCTGGGATTCAATTATCAAATCCTCCTTCTAAGATTTTAGCCATGAACCTGAAATCTTCAAATAATGAAGGAAAACAACTTATTTGCCAGTTATTGTTTTGAATGCCAGTTAGAAGAAAGAAAAAATATCTTGAGGAGTATCTTTTTATTTTGGAAATGGACACACTTTGAACTATGGATGGCTCTAAATTGCGATCACTTTACTCAATTCATTCTCTGTATATTGTGAAATTTTATTCAGTCTTAATGATTTCAAATACAGCCATAAGAGGACTCAATATTTTCTTTTAATGAACTTCCCTCCAAAATCTGGACATCTGCTTGTTAGTATCACTTCTGTTAACTCTAAGATGTTTTTAAGTAATTTTCTTACCATCTCTGTAAGTTTAACATGAAGTACCAGCCTTGCCCACCTTATATGTGCCACTTTTGGAGATGATACAATTGCCTAGCTAATTTTTATGTGCCTGTATCTACATCTATTTATCTTTCTAAAGATTCTTCAAGAACAATAAAATAGTCTTTAATTTGTGTTTATGTAGTAGTATTTTTGTTTGTTTTGTTTTCTTTTAGACAGAGTCTTACTCTATCTCCCAGGCTGGAGTACAGTGGCATGATCTTGGCTTACTGCAACCTCCACCTCTCTGGTTCAAGTGATTCTCCTGTCTCAGCCTCCTGAGTAGCTGGGACTACAGGCTTCTGCCACCATGCCTCGCTAATTTTTTGTATTTTTTAGTAGAGGCAGGGTTTCACCATGTTAGCCAGGACGGTGTGGATCTCCTGGCCTCGTGATCCACCCGCCTCAGTCACCCAAAGTGCTGGGATTACAGGTGTGAACCACCGTACCCGGCCCATGTAGTACTATTCTTAATAACAATTCGATCTTTAGCTATTTTAACACATGAGTTGATGACATTGTATCCCAATCTATGCCCTTTACATTTCTTCCAAAGTTTCTACTCCTAAATACATAATATTCATAAGACTTATAATGGCTCATATCTGCTCCAATTTATCAGTGGATGGACAAACATTTCATAGTGGCTTTTACAGTTTCGTAAAAGGATGATGTCCAACTATGACTTTAAATGAATGATTATTTTTCATGACATCATGCATTAGTTATCTTTGAATGGTCCTTATTGTGCAACAAGGGCTAAATAAAGAGCCAAAATACTTTTTTTCTTTATTCATATCAATTTAGAAAAGATTTTTTCTTATGTATTTCTGATATCACACAAGAATATTACAGAATTAAAACTAAATTTTTGACACATACCAATGCTTCATATAAATACATTTCGTGGCAAATTTGCTATTTTCTCAAATTTTAAATTTAAAGATTACTACAATTATTTCATTAATATCGAAAACCAGTTACTAGCCTACAATTAGAATTGACACAAAACAGGTAGTGAAGCGTCATTGTTGTCTGTGGTAAATACTTGAGGTTCATCATCTCATGCAAAGTAGATTAAGGGCACGGACACACACAAGGAGTGAGTTTAGGAGTAGAGTCTCCAAAGAAAAAAGAAAGATAAAGGAAAACAGCTCTCTTTCTTGAGAGAGAGGGAAGGGCACCCAAATGGGAATTCAAGCCCTTGGCGGAGTGCACTGGATTTTATAGAGAGGCTTGAGGAGGCAGTGTCTGATTTACATAGGGCTCGCAGATTGGTTGAACCAGGCGTGATATTTACATAATGCATGGGGAAGACTGGCCACCCCACCCTAATCTTATTATGGAAATGGGCTTTCCACTTGGTCAGTGCCTTGTTGTCTGCTTCTTACTGTACGCATGACTGGAAAGGAGAAAAGGATATGGAGCTTCCATTTTGAACATGCCTAGTCCCAGATAGCCTTTTCTTAGTGGCACAACTGCCAGCATTCACCCATGCAAGTTTCTAGCTTGCTCGTCTATGTTTGCAGCTCAATTTTATAGGCTGCTCTTTGTTAGAAAAGAAAATAATTTGGGGCTGCCTTTCAATAAAAGGAAAATCTTCAGAGGACTTCCTTACACTCAGTATCTGCCTAAATAATTTCTTCTTAACTCCTGTATCAGTAAGAACTGCATTCATGAGTTTCATCCTCTTTCTTAAATTTTCAAACAATTAAACCAGATGGTCTCTCATTCCTAAGACCCATAAAGGAGATCATAAGCAGGAAGAGCACCCGTAATTCTTTATGTCTTCTTTACTCTTACAGCATATCGTTCAGAGTGGCCACACAAATATGTATACATACTGTCTTAGTCCATCTTTTGTTACTTAGAATATATGAAACTGGCTAATTTATTTAAAAGGAAATTAATTGCTTACAGTGCTGGAGGCTGAGAAGTCCAAGGTCATAAGGCCCCATCTGGTAAGATCCTTCTTGCTGATGGAGACACTCCAAGTCCCGAGGTGGTACAGGGCATCACATGGTGGGGGGACAGACATGCTAGTTCAGGTCTCACTTCCTCTTTTTGTAAAGCTGCCAGTTCCACTGCCATGATAAACCTATTCATCTATTAACCCATGAATGGATTGATCCATTCATGAGGGCGGAACCTTCATGAACTAATTAAAGGTCCTACCTCTCAATACTACCACATTGGGGATTCAGTTTTGTAGATCAAAAAATCAACCTACAAAAAGCAGATTAATAGGAAAAAAGGCATACAAATTGTTTTAATATGTATACATAGGAGCCTTCAGAATAAAGACCCACAGTTACAGGGGTAATTATTCACATTTATGCTTAGGTTCAACAAAGCATTGATAGCTTTGTGGAAATATGATTGAACAAAATGACTGTGATCTAATGTTAATAGCCTGATTGGGGAACCCCGTAGGCCTTCTGTATAGATTCTTCTTGGCCTCTCTGAGCATGTATTCCTTCCTTCTGGGTATAGGGCAGGGACCCCTCTGGAATGGGGCTCTTATAACCTACAGCCAAACCAAGTAGGTCAGATATTCTTTATGGCCAATTTGTACCTAGAAAGGCAGAGGGAAAACTAGAATGATATATTTAGGCTTTATATCTGACTTTTAGAAAAGGGGATCTGGTTTCTATTACACATTTTGGGGAAGAGAGATTCTAGTTGCTCCCCTCAGGGGAGAAGCGGACTGAGACAGGAGTGCAGGAGGGTGGAGAAAAACTTTTGCTTCTGAGGCTGCCACTGAGGTCTTCATTTTAGGATGCTGTTTTATGAGCCCCAATAGTTTCAACATGGGTTTTGGAAGGGTCATTCAAACCATAGCATATACACATAAATGTGTGCACACAAATACACATAGAAATATGTCAGTTTGCAAAATAGAGACAGACTTGAAACACATAAAACACTCCATATGTATTTATTGAGTTAGTAAATAGAAACATTATGGAGAGGTCCATTAAAAGGTAAATGATCTGGCTTGTATGTTAATCATGATGATGAAATCCAAATGGTTACCATGACAAATAGAATTGAATCCACTTAATTCCTATTCACCAAAATGAAAGATGAGGTGTATTACTAGACTGCTATAAAAGAAAACTCCTGTATATACTTTAAAATACTAGAATTATAAAATATTGAAACGCATTGTTTTTGGTTATTATCAGTACAATTATCCACATTGCATTCATATATTTTCTATTATCTCTGAAACTTTACAAGTTTTGACCATTTCACTAGGATGTGCAATTAATGACATCAAATTTCAAATCAATCTATTTCTATACTTTTTAGTGATTCTGTAGAGGCTTAGTGTTAGAAAGAGTCTTAGATAAATGAATAAGATGTAATTGGAGAATTATCTGTGGGTTTTAATTATTCTTGCTAATGCTATAGTTTCTATTATAATAGATAATTAGGCGAGACATGTCTTAGTAACAACACATGTGGAAAACTCTAGAGATTTTATTTGGCAACAAGTTAAATATGAAATGACAGTGTTACATAACTGTTAATAGGCTAACTTTAAATTGCATTAATAAACTTTATATAAAGGAATAGGGATAGTAGTCACTCTATCTTTCACTATTCTTATTGTACCACCTGTGGAGCATTTGGATAAATTCTAAAGAATGCTATTTAAGAAGGCCATATACCAGAAGAAAGTGAGTAAAATAGTGAATGAATCTGAAATTGCAGGATTTGAAATATAATTGAAGTAATTGGTCTGTCAAGCCTAGAGTAAGAACTTAGGATGAATAACAAAGCCTCTCTCACATATGTCAAAGGGATTAGATGTATTCCTATAATTTAAGTAGATGTAACAAGGACCAATGGAGAACATTAGAAGAGAGTGCTTGTTGACTGGCCAAGAAGAGTGAAAAATCCTCTCCCATTTATAGATGTCCAAAAAAGAAGAAGAAAATAAAGGCCTACTTTTATGGGTAAAATGAGAATCAAGGGTTAGAATCTAAAATTTCATGATCTGTTGGCAATTTGAGAGAGAGAGATGATTGTCTGTCATATAAAAATTTAATACTGTCTCCCTTCAGCCCTAGAGAACACAGATTTAGATTAGAATGCTTACAACAAATCTGAACGTATCAGTTTCATAATATTGACAATGCACAAATCTGGAAATGTTATAAATTAAAAGCTAATATATCTAGTATGATAAAATATCTACGGAGATTTTATTTGTCTCAAGGGAGTATACATTTTTCCCTTTTTTATAATTTTCTGAATATTTAAAGTGAATATGATTTCTTATAATCTGAATAAAATAATAATACTATTTTAACTTGAGACAAAATAAATGTTACTATCTTTGGAATGAATCTTGTAGTTAATATTAATTTGTATATTTCTACAGTTCTCAAAATAAATGGATTTTTGTTGTTCAAAATATATACAATTTAATTCGTTCTACCTTTTTTTTTTTTTTCTCCCCAGTGAGTAAGCACAATATTCTGCTTTTGATGCTAAGTGGTTAGCATCTATAGAAGGTGCTTTGGGTTGAATTGTGTTCCCCAGAGAGATATATTCAAGTCCTAACTCCCAGTACTGAGGGATGTTACTTTATTTGGAAATAAGTTCTTTGCAGATGTAATCAAGTGAAAATGAGGTCATACTGAATTAGGATGGGCCCTAATCCAATAACTAATGTACTGGTAGTTAGAAAAATTTTAGACGCAGAGACATACACGGAGAAGGCCATGTGAAGACAGGGGCAGAGATTAGAGTGATGCTTCTACAAGCTAAGAAGTGCCAAGGATTGCAGGCATCCACAAGCTAAAAAGAGGCAAGGAAAGATTCTTGCCTAGAGCTTTCAAAGAGAAATGTTGGGATCCAGAGCCTGAGACAATGAATGTCTGTTGTTTTAAGCTGTGCAGTTTGTGGTGCTTTATCACATCAGCCCTAGGAAATGAATATGGAAGAAAATTCTTGATGATAGATTTTTATTAAATAGGAAAATTCCCAGGATATAATTAGTAAGAAAAACAATAATCAACATTTTTCAGCTTTCTAACTAAGAAACCAAGTCATTATTTAAAAATGTCTTTCCCATATTATTTTCCTTTAGTGCGTGCTATAAAGATTGTATTTAATTTTCATATTAGCTATAAAAATAAAATAGTTGATTGAATAATCAAATATATTAAACTAAAATCTCAATAATTTGGAGAGAAACATCCTTAGGTCTTTGTTTTATTCTCTTCTAAGCATATTATTTAAAATTATATTTATTTTACATATATATTGATTTACTATTCTTCACTATAATGTAAGCTCACTAGTTGTTTTAATATTGACTGGTGCATAGAAAATATAAAAAAAAATTCGTTGAATGCTCCTAATATATGATCAGCAGCTTCAGGCTTAGCATATATAGTAGGACAAAAAGTTTCAATTGCCAGGGTTGACTTATTAAGGCCCCACTGAGGTCATGTCCCATATCTGGAGCAGTGGAATGGCGTGCACTGAAATGGCATGCTCTGGGTTAGTGCGCTTTTCAGTGAAAACAAAAGGTGGGTCAGACTAGTTACATCTCGGTGATCAGAATAGGAGGTGAGATATGAATTCTCAAATAAAATGTGGTCTGCTCTAAGTAAGATATAGTTGAAAGTTGCTAGTCATGTAAAAGCAACAAATTTAACTACAACAGCCTTTGTCATGCACGTCCGTGTGAAGAGACCACCAAACAGGCTTTGTGTGAGCAATAAAGCTTTTTAATCACCTGGGTGCAGGTGGGCTGAGTCCGAAAAGAGAGTCAGCGAAGAGAGATAAGGGTGGGGCCGTTTTATAGGATTTGGGTAGGCAAAGGAAAATTACAGTCAAAGGGGGGTTGTTCTCTGGCAGGCAGAAGTGGGGGTCACAAGGTGCTCAGTCGGGGAGGTTTTTGAGGCAGGATGAGCCAGGAAAAGGAATTTCACAAGATAATATCATCGCTTAAGGCAAGGACCGGACATTTTCACTTCTTTTGTGGTGGAATGTCATTGGTTAAGGCGAGGCAGGGCATTTGCACTTCTTTTGTGATTCTTCAGTTACTTCAGGCCATCTCAGCAAATATATACAAGTCACAGGGGATGTGATGGCTTGGCTTGGGCTCAGAGGCCTGACATTCCTGACTTCTTCAATTAATAAGAAAAATAAAACAAAATAGTGTTGAAATGTTGAGGTGGCAAAATTTTTGGGGGGACAGTATGGAGATAGAATGGGCGATGTTTCTCAGGGCTGCTTGAAGCAGGATTAGGGGCAGTGTGGGAACCTAGCGTGGGAGAGATTAAGCTGAAGGAAGATTTTTGTGGTAAGGGGTGATATTGTTGGGTCATTAGAAGAAACATTTGTCGTATAGAATGATTGGTGATGGCCTGGATGCAGTTTTGTATGAATTGAAAAACTAAATGGAAGACACAAGGTAAGAGAAGGAGAAAAAACAGGTATTAAAGGACTAAGAATTGGGAGGACCTAGGACATCTAATTAGAGAGAGCCTAAGGTGGTTCAGCATAATTACTCGCTTGGTTGGTGAGTTTTTTGGGCTCTATCCTTGAGTTTTTTTATGTTGTCATATACCAGGCCAGATTGATTTAGGTAAAAACCACACTCTTCATTTAAGAATATACAGAGTCCTCCTTTTCCAGCAGTGAGTAAGTCAAGGCCTCGGCGGTTTTAGAGGACAACTGCAGCTAAAGAGTCAACTTGGGCCTGGAGGACTGATAAAGTTTGTGATATGTCTGTGATGCTACCAGAGAAGTCATTAGACAGGCTACGGAAGGTCGTGACAGAGGTTGAAATGCCTGCTATTCTAATACCGAAAGCAATAGTGGAGGCAGAAAATCCTAAACCAACCAGCAAGGAATTAGTGGAATAACTCTTTTTTGTTGTGTTGGTGTCATGAGGGGAACAGGGAGCTCTTCGGTCCCATTTGCAAACTGAATTTTGGGAGTAAGGAAAACTAGTGTGCATGTGCCTGTCCAATTAGCAGGTAGACACATGTAGATAGAAGATCCGCAGAGGAAGAAGAGACCCTGTGTGAGGCAAAACTGGCCAAACTGAGGAATTGTGTCTGACAGAAGGGAAGAAATGACCGTGGTGGCCTTCTCAGACCCTGTGGGAAAGGCCTCTACTTATCCAGTGAAAGTGTCTACCTAGACTAAGAGGTATTTTAGTTTTCTGACTCGGGCATGTGAGTAAAGTCAATTTGCCAGTCCTGGGCAGGGGCAAATCCCCGAACTTGATGTGTAGGAAAGGGAGGGGGCCTGAACAATCCCTGAGGGGTAGTAGAATAGCAGATGGAACACTGAGAAGTGATCTCCTTTAGGATAGATTTCCATGATGGAAAGGAAATGAGAGGTTCTAAGAGACAGGCTAGCAGCTTGTAACCTAGATGGAAGAGGTTATGAAATGACGACAGAATAGAATGGGCCTGTGAGGCTGGAAGGAGATATTTTCCTTGGTCAAAGAACCATTTGCCTTGTGTGGGAAGAGATTGATAGGTGGAGGTTTCAGCAAGGGAATAGGTGGGAGTGGCCAATGTGAAGGAGGAAAACTGCTATGAGGGATAGAAGTTGGAACCCTAGCTGCTTTTTTAGCTAACTTATCAGCATAAGCATTGTCCTGAGCGATGGTTGGGGGAAGAAAATAGATTTTGGAAGTTATGAGAACTGTAGAGAGTTGAGCATAGTTTGTGATTTTTAGGGCCTCTAACAGTATTAAAGCAGTGGCAGCCACTGCACGCAGACATGAGGCTAGGCTATCCGAGTCACCGCACCAAAATGTCATGCGCGTCCGTGTGAAGAGACCACCAAACAGGCTTTGTGTGAGCAATAAAGCTTTTTAATCACCTGGGTGCAGGCGGGCTGAGTCTGAAAAGAGAGTCAGCGAAGGGAGATAAGGGTGGGGCCATTTTATAGGATTTGGGTAGGTAAAGGAAAATTACAGTCAAAGCGGGATTGTTCTCTGGCGGTCAGGAGTGGGGGTCACAAGGTGCTCAGTGGGGGAGCTTTTTGAGGCAGGATGAGCCAGGAAAAGGAATATCACAAGATAATATCATCTCTTAAGGCAAGGACCGGCCATTTTCACTTCTTTTGTGGTGGAATGTCATTGGTTAAGGCGAGGCAGGGCATTTGCACTTCTTTTGTGATTCTTCAGTTACTTCAGGCCATCTGGGAGTATATGTGCAAGTCACAGGGGATGTAATGGCTTGGCTTGGGCTCAGAGGCCTGACAGCCTTTGTTAAATACTTTTTCTCATACTTGATCTCACTTCTAATATTGTCTTCTCAGTACACATTTAGTACAACCTCTAATTTTAACTTAAAACATGCCTGCTTTCTCCACAGAAAAATAATCTGAGTTATTTTGATTTTGATTATGGAAATTACTTTTGGTAAACTGTAGTTGAGGCGTCTTTTCTCTCATTTCGGTTTTTTCCGTCAACAATATTCAATTTCTCTACATATCCCTTAAAATCACCCAATTGTATATAAGGTTCAATTGCAAGAAATAAACATTTATGAAAGTTTTCCTGGAAGACACATAAGCTACCATTCCTTTAAATGAGGTTCTTAACCTGGATACACAGTGAATCCATGAGCCCTGAAAATTACATGTACATTTTTTGTCTACATATGGGGGATTTTCTGGTTAAAGAATCCATAGTTTTTCTTAATGGAATTAGTGGTTATACCAAGTAGTGAAAACTAATTTTCTAGGGACATAGTTATCAAATAGGGTTGATTTTGCCCCCTGGAAACATTTGTCAATTTTATTTAGTCGTAATAACTGGAGAGTCCAGAGTTGTTAGAACTGAGGAGGGGAAGTTGTTACTGGCGTCTGATGGATAGAGCGCAGAAATGCTGCTAAACATTCTAAAATGTATCAGGCAGTCTTCCACAACAAAAATTAATCTCCTTTATAATGTCATTACTAACGTCACTGTTTAGAAACCTTGCTCTAGATAATCTAATATTCTGTCTCTTTATACCCAAAATTAATACACTATTTAGAAAACTTGCTGTAATATTCTGCACATTTCCACCCAAAATTAAGACACATAAACAGATTATAAATAAAGTTTTGGTGCCGCAAAAGAAATAGCACTTGAATATAAAATTTTCTTTTTAATTCTCAGCAAGGCAAGTTACTTCTCTAGAACGGAAGCAATGGAGCAATGGTGAGCATACATTTGGATAAGGGAGGGTAAGGAGTTCTTATCGCTGACACACGTGGCCCCTGATGCTGTGTCCTTCCCTTTTTGGCTAGGGTTAGACCACATAGGCAAAACTAATTCTCGTTGGCTAATTTAAAGAGAGTGACGGGGTGAGTGGTTTGGCAGGAAAAATGGTTATGACAGAGCAGGTCATTGGAATAAGTCACGGTGGAGCAGGTAATCGGAATGAGTCAGGGTGGAGCAGGTAATGGGAATGAGTCAGGGTAGAGCAGGTAATCGGAATGAGTCAGGGTGGAGCAGGTAATTGAAAAAGATTGCTTTACGAGGAAGTTAAGTTTAAAAGTAGAAAGCAAAGAATTGAACATACTGACGTACTGATTCTTTGAAAAGAAATTTTGAACTCATATCTAAGTGCAAAATAGTTGAACTGTATTATTTTAGTTTGTCTCTGATTTATTATACTTCTTGTTTGCTAGCATGATGCTGTCACCCGATTTCAAGGCATGTTTTAAAAGTCTTTCTCTGGAAAGTGATTTTATGTATTGTGGTACTGGGAAAGGTGCATCTCACACAGGCTTTGTCTTATACACCTACAGGTTTTCTTAGGAAAATCTATGATTTTAGGCAGATCAACTCTGGTATGTCTTCAGGATAATTTGAAGTAGAATTGATCTCACTTCTTTTTTGTTTTTGGTCTTTAGGAAGATGTGAATTCAACTTGAGAACCATCATCTAATCCTCTGACTAGTGTATTAATTTTGGGCAGAATATTAGATTATCTAGAGCAAGGTTTCTAAACAGTGACATTAGTAATAACATTATAAGATCTTTGAATAATGGTCTTATTCTGGCTTTAACTTTTTTTCAAGTCTTTTCTTTCTAACTTGTAATTTTTTGTTTACTTTTATCATAAGTAACTTTTAATATAATCTACATTTGGGGAGATAAGGTAAAAATAAAATCCTGTGGCTCATAAGACTTAACACAAATGCTAACATCTAAGTAGTACATGATTTCTCTTCCTTATATAGTTTATACCACTTAATTCTGTAATATCAACACTATTTCATATTGCTCTTTCTCTTTAAATTACAGGCTATACATCTTCCAATCATTTTTGTTTCTTCTATGGTTACAGTCATTAGTATATTCCTTTTATTCTACCAAAAATTTTTAACACTTATTGTGCTAGCAGACACTGAAGATATAAATGTGAATAAAATAATTTTTCTCAATATGTTAACAAGAGAGATAGCTTGTTAACAATCAAGATATATTGTTAACAAACATGTTAACAAGTAAGATAGCTACATGTAGCTATCATATTAAAAGGAAGATAACTACATATGTGTTACCAAGTGGCATAGCTACATAAACTAATAATAATAGAGAAATATACTAACCCTTATAACAGTAACATGCTTTAAACTTGTATATGTCAGCAGAAAGAAGACATGATCAAATTGGGCAGATGGTGACTGACAGAGAAGGGTGCATGTAACTGAACAATCTCTACTTTTTAATTTAAAAATTATTTAAGATATAAAGTGATATATGTGTATTGCTAGATAGCTATAGACATATAAATGTATATAGATAATAGCTTAATAGATTCCGGAAACTTCTTATTGCTTTTCAAATTTCTTCTGGTTTTTAATATGTTATCTAATTTTTCATTTTTTAACACTTCTGTTTATCACCTTAGTTATATTTATATGTAATCTACCCACTTAATAAGGAAACTAATCCAGATCATTTTAATAAAGGTAAGCAGGACAATGCTCAAAATTAACCTGGGTAAAACCTAAATATTTTATTATTCTATGTTTTCTTCCTCTATCCTATCCCATTTCTCCACTCACTGCCAATTTACTTATTTGTTCTCTGAGTCTAGCCTGCTGTGGACACATCTAATGTGAATGAGAATTAATGTAAAGTTTTATAACTTATTAATGAGTACACATTTAACGATCAAAGCATTTAAAACTAAAAACTTTTTAGGCTTTCTCAAATCTAGTTTTCTAAAGCTTTATTCCTCAATAATTATTTTGAAAAAAGATTTTTTTTTTTTTTTTTTTGTCAAATGCATTTGAGGAAAACAGAATTAGTCAAAGTTGAGTGAGTTTTTCAAAAATTGATGGACTTTCTTTGTGCCTTTATTTGTGCTAATGAGCAATCCTCAAGGGGTGGGATTAAATAAATGTTTTCCTATAACGTTTGACTATGGAATGCCTAATTAAAAAGATGTCATATATTACAAAGTTTCTCTTTACAATGTGGTATTTATATGATTATATATTCATAATGATTATATATTCACATATAATAAATATATAATATATGTGAATATGTCATATATATAATAATGTGCTTTTATGGCAATGACCTGGTCATTATTAGTCATGATTATTTTTCCAAAAAGTAACGTGTTAGCATTAGTCTTTCTCTAAGGGATATAAAAGCCAACCCTGAGCCAAGTTCTGTTGGGAAAGTGCTTCCAAGAGCCCTGGTAGATTTTAATATTTATCAGAACTGTGTGATACGGAACAGGAATGCCTGGAGCCTTTGAAAAGAATAATCTGAAATTCACAACCAGTATCTTTAAAATGTAAAGTATCAGCCTTTTTAAAACTGAGGACAGTCTTGTCAAATGCTAATCTTGGAACTACTTAACTGCTGTTTTTGCAGTAGCAACTAGTGTTAGCACAGAGCAAAAAATAACATTAGAACAAGTCATGCATTTTATAGTAAGCTTCAGTTTATGAAAAAGATACATATTATCCTTATTCACTTGCATTGGTATAGCTGTGCTTTAGAATATCTTTGGGTGTATGTATAGATGTTAGCTAGAACTGACCCTTATTTTACAGTTAAATAGTTGGAAGGAGGAATTTGCAGTCATTATTCCCTATCCTTGCTCTTTAAGCATTTTATGCATTCCAAAAATAGTTGGAAAATTTGCACAGATTAAGTCATTTAGATTTTGCTTAAAATGAGAGCCAAAATTTAAATGAAATGAAACATTTTACTCTTTGTTAATTATTTTTTTTATTTCTATAGTATCTGTAGGTCAAAGTGTGTTTAAGTATTTGATGTTATTTCAGGTTATCTAAGCAGACAAATATAAAGTGTATTAAAATGGCAGGTTTGTTAAGAAACTGGCCAGAGGTGAGGTGGGGGGTGGGAGTCATTTCTCTAGGCAGAAGTTTAATGAAATAGAGCTTCCAAAAAGACCTAAAAACCAAACAACAAACAAAAACCCACTGTTGTTCTGTTTTAATTTGTTCCAGGGGTCCACCAGCAGAGACGAGGAACTTTCTTCCGGGGAAAACCAAGAGCATTACTTTCACTTTTAGGTAGTGTTTGGGTGAATCCACTTGCAGAAATTAAAGCATTTAGCTAAAACCCTCCTGGGTTTTTTTATTAGCATTAAAAAAAAAAAAAAAAAAAAAACAAACAAACAAAAAAAAAAACAAAACGGAGTTACACTCCAGGCTTGAGATCACAAGTCCATTTCTAAAGATTTGTCTTTCTTTCCACCAATTTTTGTCACTCTCCTTGTGCTGTTTCCTTTTCTTTGAAATGATTGGCAGTAAGAACCTTAAAATGAATGGAGCCTGAGGGCTTGTTATCTGAGCACCCAGGAAGAGAAGATCCTGAGGAATCTGCTAATCTGAGGAAGAAAAGGGACCTGCCACAACTAATTGAGGTGGGAGGAAATTTGGGTTTGGATTGGTGTTTGCCCTCAAGTGAAATCATGGTTAGAGCTTTGCTTTTACATTGACTTGAAGACTGCATTAGCCAGTTTTCAGTGTGGCATATTTACCTGCCATCATAGCTGATGAGGCCCTTCAACCAACATTGTAGCTATAGATGGATAGTCAAGTTACCTATAATTATAATCTAGGTTAATGATGGATTGGCAATATCTTCTTGATGATCAATAACCCACCAACATTTTCTTATGATAAAATATTTTTAGTTACTCAGCTAAACCAAAATATACTTGAGAAATTATTGTTGGATTAGGCAGTCTTCTAAGCCCCATCTACCCCTCTACAATTTTGATTCCCCCAATAAAATAGATGATCCTAGATAGTACAGAAATAATACTCAAATGAGTGAGTTAGTCAAGTGGGTCAAAATCACTGAGTTACAAAAGGCATTTTAACATCCCCCTCACAATATGTGATATGTACTGAGTTGAGTACCATTTTAAAATAATAACTACTTCTCAGCTTCTTGGTTAAGATCAAGGGCAGTAGCATTTTAGAGATAAATTTAAATGCTGTACATCCCCAAAACATTTTATTTTATGCTTCTAATAGATTAAGATTGTATAAGTCATTATATGCATTATACATGCATATTTGTTATGTCACATACACATTGCCATACACTTGAAAAATAGTTATACACAGGTTATATATTGACTTATTCTACAGACAATTCTTTGTGCTCATATTCTAGAACCACTTACCATGATCTCATGGTCTCTCCTAGGGGTTGAAGGTCCACAGGTTCTGAATCTTGTTGATTCTCAAGAGATAGGATATGGCACTCTGTACAGGGGTTAGTGTGTAGTTTGAAAAAGTGTACTCATATTTGCATAACAAAGCACTTTTGGTTGGTGAAGTTCTCAGAGAAGGAAAGTGAAAGAAAATCCTGAATTAAGTTCTTTGGTGTGTTAGGGTTCTCTAAAGGGACAGAACTAATGGGATAGATATATATAAATAAAGGGGAGTTTATTAAGTATTAACTCACAAGATTACAAAGTCCCACAATAGGCTCTCTGCAAGCTGAAGAGCAAGGAAAGCCAGTTCGAGTCCCAAAACAGAAGAACTTGGAATCTAATGTTCAAGGGCAGGAAGCATCCAGCACAGGAAATAAATGTAGGCTGGGAGGCTAAGCCAGTTTTTCTGCCTGCTTTACATTCTAGCTGTGCTGGCAGCTGATGAGATGGTGCCCACCAAGATTAAGGGTGGATTTGCTTTTCTCAACCCAGACTTAAATGTTAATCTTCTTTGGCTGCACCCTCTCAGACCCACCCAGGATCAATACTTTGCATCCTTCTATCCAATCAAGTTGACACTCAGTATTAACCATCACAAGTCCACCCCTTGTCAACTTGAACCCATACATATATCCTGAGATCATACATAAACTTCAAATAAAGATAATAATAAAGTCATAATTATGCCTAACATAATACAGCTATCCTTTGCACAACTGGAAACGTACCAGTCCCCAATTCAAATACTATTATATAAAGTTAACAATACATGCAATACATGCTGATATGAAGTCAATAAATCTTATGTCACATGATAAAGGAAAAAGGAAATAAAATGAAGATATTTTCTTAATACAAATACATACATGCATGAACATGTTTTTAATAAAAGAAGGACGAAATACTCATGACAATTACCATCCTTGTTTATGCAGCTGGTCACGTGGTTGTAGTTGGTATTAATGACTACCTTCTTCTACTACCCCTTCTGTATTCCCTTTGCCTTCAGCAAGCACCTCAGCAGGTCATGGATTTTTTTCTGGTAGAGTAACCCAAGCCTTCATTCCTGAAGGGTCTGGGCCATTTGTAGTCCTGCCTGGATTGGGCTGTAGTAGTTTCCCATTGACCTTAATCACTGGGCATGGTAATAGTAAGAGACACGCTAATGGATCTCCTGTGTTCCATCCATATTCTTCCTTACCCCTGTTGTGGATTAGTAGACTGATTTCATCTTGATTTTCTGGGTCAGCCACCCCAGCCAACACTGTAACTCCCTTCTTAGCCTGTTGATTTAAAGGTAGGAGGAGCCCAAAGTGTCCAGGTGGCAATCTTAACTTCCAGTTTAATGGAATCGTTGTTGTGTCTTCTGGTGGCAGGATTCCTCCCTCTGGAGCTAAGACCTCTACCCCAGCAGAACATAATGTAGAGGGAACAGGAAGCAAAAATTTTACTAGAGGTTGACTAGGGGTGATGGTGAGTGGTGCCACAAGGGGTGCCACTGCCACCCCTTGATTCCTGGACCTGTGATTCCTGGCTATGGGAGAAACAGGACCATATATTGGACACTGAATCAGAGCATACATGGCCTTCTGGAGAACTTTCCCCTAGCCCTACAAAGTATTGTCACCTAGTTGGCATTGTAACTGAATTCGAAAGGCCATTCCACCATTCTATCAATCCAGCTGTTTCAGGATGATGGGGAGCATAGTAAGACCAGTGAATTCCGTGAGCATGAGCCCACTGCCACACTTATTTAGCCATAAAGTGACCACCTTCGTCAGAGGCAATGCTATGTGGAATACCATGATGGCGGATAAGACATTCCGTGAGTCCATGGATGGTAGTCTTGGCAGAAGCATTGTGTGCCTGATAAGCAAATCCACATCCAGAGTAAGTGTCTATTCCAGTGAGGACAAACCTCTGCCCTTTCCTTGATGGAAGCGGTCCAATATAATCAACCTGGCACCAGGTAGCTAACTGATCACCCCAAGGAATTGTGCCATATCGAGGGCTCAGTGTTGGTCTCTGCTGCTGGCAAATTGGGAACTCAGCAGTGGCTGTAGCCAGGTCAGCCTTGGTGAGTGAAAGTCCATGTTGCTGAGCCCATGTGTAACTTCCATCCCTTTTACCATGGCTACTTTGTTCATGGGCCCATTGGACGATGACAGGGGTGGCTGGGGAAAGAGGCTGAGTGGTGTCCACAGAACGGGTCATCCTATCCACTAAATTATTAAAATCCTCCTCTGCTGAGGTCACCCATTGGTAAGCACTCACATGGGATACAAATATCTTCACAGTTTTTGACCATTCAGAGAGGTCCATCCACATACCTCTTCCCTAAAATTATTTGTCACCAATTTTCCAATCATGTTTCTTCCAAGTCACTGACCATCCAGCCAAACCATTGGCTACAGCTCATCAATCAGTATATAATCACACATCTGGCCATTTCTCCTTCCATGCAAAGTGCACAGTCAGGTGCACTGCTTGAAGTTCTGCCCACTGGGAAGATTTCCCTTCATTGCTGTCCTTCAGGAATGTCCTAGAAAGGGGCTGCAATGCTGCAGCTGTCCACTTTTGGGTGGTGCCTGCATATCGTGCAGAGGGCCTGTGATATCGTGCTAGGGCCTGTGAACCAGGCCCTAGCCTTCTCTCCCTCTATCAACCAATCATAGGCCACTCCCCATGAGGCTTGTAGTGCAGGCTGGAAGAGAGAAGGTAGGGTAGCAGGAGCGAAGACTATGGGCATTTGAGCCACTTTCTCATGTAACTTACTTGTGCCTTCAGGATCTGCTTGAGACCCATCACGTATATACCACTTCCATTTGATGATGGAATTCTACTTTGCACAACACACTTTATAGCTAGATGGGTCAGAAAGCACCCAGTCATGATGGGCAGTTCAGGTCGTGTGGTGACTTGATGACCCATAGTCAAACATTTAGTTTCCACCAAAGCCCAGTAACAGGCCAAGAACTGTCTCTCAAAAGGAGAGTACTTATCTGCAGAAGATGGCAGGGCCTTACTCCAAAATCCTAGAGGCATCCACTGTGATTTACCTATGGGGACCTGTGAAAAACTCCAAACAGCATCCCCAACTGCACTGATACCTCAAGCACCATTGGATCTGCTGGGTCATGTGGCCCGAGTGACTGAGCAGTTTTCACAGCAGCCTGCACCTGTTGCTGAGCCTTCTCCTGTTCTGGACCCCATTCAAAACTGGCAGCCTTTAGGGTCACTTGATAAATGGACCAGAATAACACACCCAGATGAGGAATGTATTGCCTCCAAAATCCGAATAGGCCCACTAGGCATTGTGCCTCTTGGCCATAGGAGGGGCCAAATGCAGCAGCTTATCCCTCACCTTAGAAGTAATATCTTGACAAGTCCCACACCACTGGACACCTAGACATTTTTCTGGGGTACAAGGTCCCTGAATTTTAGTCAGATTTATTTCCCATCCTCTGGCACACAGATGTCTCACCAATAAGTCTGGTGTGTTTGCTACTTCTTGCTCACTGGATCCAATCAGCATAATGTCATCAATGTAATGGACCAGTGTGATATCTTGCAGAAGCAAAAAGTGATCAAGGTCTCTCAGAATAAGATTATGACACAAAGTCATAGAGTTGATATATCCCTGAGGTAGGACAGTAAAGGTATATTGCTGGCTTTGCCAGCTGAAAGCAAGTTGCTTCTGGTGGGCCTTATGGACAGGAATGGAGAAAAAGGCATTTGCCAAGTCAATGGCTGCATACCAGGTACCAGGAGTTGTATTAGTTTTCTCAAGCAATGAAACCACATCTGTTACAACAGCTGCAATTGGAGTCACTACTTGGTTAAGCTTACAATAATCCACTGTCATATTGCAAGATCCATCTGTCTTCTGCACAGGCCAAATGGGATAATTGAATGGGGCTGTGGTGGGAATCACCACCCCTGCACCTTTCACGTCCTTGATGGTGGCGCTAATCTCCACAGTCCCTCAAGGGATCCAATATTATTTTTCATTTACTATTTTTCTAGGTAGAGGCAGCTCTAATGGCTTCCATTTGGCCTTTTCCACCCTAATATCCCTCACCCTACCAGTCAGGGAGCAAATGTGGGGATTTGCCAGCTGCTAAGTATGTCTATGCCAATTATGCATTCTGGCACTGAGGAAATGACCACAGGACCCACTGGACCCACTGTAAGTCAGACCTGAGCTAAAACTCCATTAATTAACTGACCTCCATATGCCCCTATTTTAAATGGAGGTCCAAAATGACATTTTGGGTCCCCTGGAATCAACATCAGCTCAGAGCCAATGTCCAGTAGTCCCCAAAATGTCTGATCACTTCCCTTTTCCATAGTACAGTTATGCTGGTAAAAGGCCGGAGTTGTCCTTGGGGAAAAATGTGAGAAAGATTAACGGCATAAATTGTCAGTAGTGTAGTGCAGTCCTTCCTCAAGGGGACTTGGTCTCCCTTTCATTCATTGGGTTCTGGGTCTGTAAACTGGCTTAAGTCTGGAAATTAATTGAGGGGCCGTGATTCTCTGTTTTTATAATTCAAATTAGTCTTTTGTCCATTCGACCTAGAAGTTTTCCGCTTATGTATATTAAGTAGGAATGCAGTAGATTTCCTGTCAATTTTACTTTTAGGAATACCGTGATTAATTAGCCAATGCCAGAGCTCTACACAAGTCAGGCTATACTGATTGCTGATTTGTCTCTGCTGTCCATTACGGGTGCTAACCCACCTTGCCTTTTACAGATGAGTGTCACCACCTGGCTCCTGCCACCTTGGGATCCAATTATTCCCATTGTATTTAAATTTTGTAGCTGAGTGACTGTGGATCCCACTGTTAGATCTGACATACAGAGAAGAGCAATTACAGGGCTCTTCAAAGATGCAGGTGCTACTCTCACAAATCTGTTTCGCAAGGCATTGGTCAAAGGTATATCTTCTGGACCCTCCCAGCGGGGATGAGTAGGTCTAAAGTGACTAATCCACTCCATCATCCCAATCTCCCCAAGCCTTTGGATCCCTTCCTCTGCATTAAACCAAAGGGAGATCAGACATTTCCAGCTTGGTCACAGTGAGTCATTTTTAAACTGTATTTCAGTTAACCAAGCAAATAAACTATTAGAACCTTTTTTAACTCCCTGAGCTGCAACATTAAATGCAGAGTCTCTACTTAGTGGGCCCAAATCAATAAATTTAGCCTGTTCCAGCTCTATGTTCCTTCCACCATTATTCCATGCCCTTAATATACATTCCTATGCCTGTTCTCTCAATTTCTGCTTATATAGATTAGAAAACTCAAGCACTTATTTTCGAGTGTAGCACACCTCCTCATGGGTCACACTCTCACCCTCACCTCTACGACCCTGCTGGGACGTTAGCCTTGTTATGGGTCTAGAAGCAAACAGGGGTGTTGATGGTGGCTCCTGAGGAGAATCAACATTATCTTGCCTAGAAACTGCCTCAGGGGAGGTCATCACTGTTGCCTCAGGCAGCGCAGGGTTTATGTCCTCAGACAAAGTTGGAAAGATTGATGGCAGAATGGGTCAGGGAGGGGATGTTGCCACTACTGGGCATGGGGAAGCTGTTTCTTCTGGCAAAAAAAATGTTCATCAGAGTTTACACACTCAGTGTCCCCAGCTTCATCAGGGTCCTCCCACACATCCCCATTCCAAGTTGTGGGGTCCCATTCTTTTCCAATCAATGCCTTCACTTTAACAGTAGACACCTGGTGAGGCTCTGCATGCACCTTTTGTTGCAGGTCAGCCACTTGCTTGATAAGAGCTTGTGTCTGTTTTCCACAATTTCAGCTTTTTCTCTACAGGAGGTAAGACTCTCACTCAAGCCAATCTGAGCAGATTTGAGGCTGAGTATCTGCTTCTGAAGCCAGGAGTTAGAATTCCTGAGTTTATCATTTTCTTTCATCACTTTGTCTGCTGAACTTAGGAGCAACGAACCAGCTTCATTGTGTTCCTTGGTTCTCCACATATGGTCAAAGGTATTATGTACATAGTCTAACTAAACTCCTTGCCTCTCACAAGTAGTGAATCAGGAGTGTCAAATGCATTTATTTATTATAAATAATCCTTGGATGATTTATAATAATTTATATTTTTAAATTGTATTTTATATTTAAAATTATATTATTAAATTATATTTTATAAATTATAAATTTATAATTATTTAATAGTTTTAAAATAATCCAAGGATTTTTATAAATTATTATAAATAATTAATTATTTATAATAATTTATAAAAATCCTTGGATTATTTATAATAAATATTTATTATGCCAAGGATTAGCAGTGTTCTCCATACTATTAGAAGTAGAGTTCTTAGCATTTTGGAGTCTAATCATATTAAACAGCCAACCAAAACTAATAAAATAACTCCATCCTTAATATTCTGTTCCTCTAGAGCCACTCCTGGTACCAAAATCTGTATTAGAGTTCTCTAGAGGGACAGAACTAATAGGATAGAACAAATAGATAGATGGATAGGCAGATAGATGGATTTTATTAAGTATTAACTCACACTATCACAAGGTCCCACAATAGGCTGTCTGCAAGCTGAGGAACAAGGAAATCCCATCCTAACTTGGAGTCTGATGTTCAAAGGCAGGAAGCATCTAGCACTGGAGAAAGATGTAGGCTGGGACTAGGCCAGTCTAGTCTTTTCACATTTTTCTGCCTGCTTTATATTCTAGCTGCATTGGCAAATGAGTAGATGGTGTCCACCCAGATTAAGGGTGGGTTTGCCTTTCCCAGCCCGACGACTCAAATGTTAATCTGCTTTGGCAACACCCTCACAGACACACCCAGGATCAATACTTTGCATCCTTCAATCTAATCAAGTTGACACTTAGTATTAACCATCACATTTGGAAAGAAGAGTGTTGAGACCCAGTAGAACATACAAATGAAAGAGTGGTCCAGACATGAGACTTCAGAAATAGATAAGACTGGAAGCTGCAAACTATGTGAGATTGTACCAGAAAGGAGAGGAGAGGGAGAAGCATAAACAGTAAAATGTACTGGCTACAAGCAGCCTCTAGAACCCCAGCTGGGGAGAGGTTCTAGTAAGGCTTTCTCCTTTGGAATCATATTTCTCCCATACTCTCTATCTGGTAATCATTAATTGAAAAAGATAGTTTATTTTAAAATATGATTGTGTTGAGCTGAAGTTTCTATAATTTGTAATATGAAAACATGTTTTTTTCTTTTCCAAATATAAAATTATATTTTACTACTATGTATGAATTGTTCAAATAATTCTACTCACCCATTTATCTTGAGAACTTCTGATTTTCAAAAGAAATGCCTCCTTGAATAAGAACTATTGATCTAGTCTCACTTCTTCTTTTTAGTAATAAGAAAACTGAGGTTCTGAAATTTAATTGTTTTTTCAAGAGCCTGGATCACATAAGTAGAATCTCAAGTGGAAAATACAGAAGTAAAAACAAAACAATCCAGAAAGTCAAGGTATTTATTTGGGAGATTTTAGCCAATTTTTTAGAATTTCTGCATAAGGGACTCGCTATCAAATGGGGCAAAGTTCCACTTAATTTGATGGTAAGATGCCTGATATGAGGACATTCAAGTAGATGACTTAAAAAAATGTCTATTTCATATAACAAGGTTAAGATCCTCATAAAGTGAAAGATTATTTTTAGAGTTGATTGTATTGATTTTCTGTTTTTCAGAATGCCCTTAGTTTTGTCCCCATCATAAAGGCATAGCCAGAAATTCTTATTATGAGAAAGTAATTCTATTTTTTATAAACTATTTTCGTTTCACTGTGTGTGTTTTTAAACCCCCTTTCCATTTTGTTTTCCAGTGTTTTGTTTTTAAAATTTCTTCTCCAAGATTTGTATTGCTGCCTTTCCTTGCTTGTAGTAAAGACAACATCTGTGTATTTTCAATCAAATCTGTTTTTCTGATACACATTTGAACATTTTAAGAAGTAAGCAGGCCGGGTGTAGTGACTCACACCTGTAATCTCAGCACTTTGGGAGGCCAAGGCAGGTGGATCACAAGCCTAACCAACAAGGTGAAATCCTGTCTCTACTAAAAATACAAAAATTAGCCAGGTGTGGTGGCACGTGCCTATAAATCCAGCTATTCAGGAGGCTGAGGCAGGAGAATTGCTTGAACTCGGGAGGCAGAGGTTGCAGTGAGTGGAGATCGCACCACTGCACTCCAGCCTGGGCGACAGAGCGAGACTCCATACTCCCAAAACTAAAAATAAAAAAAAGAATTAGAAATAAGCAAAATTAGCACCGTAGAAACGTGAAATCTGTAGTCCTTTTTATTGCATATAGGTATGTATACACACATATAAAATAATTGTCAATGGATTTAATAAATTCACATGCATTATTTACTTAGCATAGAATTTAGAATTGAGTGAGATGGAAAAAAGAAATGCCAGATAAAAGTTATATCTGTAAATTACACTTCTATAATATAGTAATAGAAAATTAAACACTGATTTCTTCTGATCAAACCCTTAAATTTATATCCCGTATGAGAAAATTCCTAAAATTGAGATTTCAACACATCCTTAAAAGCAATTCAAACAAACTTTATTTCTTGCTATATAGAAAGATTTATGTGAACTCTAAAATGTTTAATTTTTAAGTGATTCTGAAACATTTCAAGTACAAGTGAAACTTATAGGAAAAATGACATTTAAGTGGGTTTTGTCTGAGCCAAGTGATGCTGGTGATGCAAAATAAAAAGGAGCACACAATTAATCCTAAATGTGTCTTGTACCCATGATCCTAAATGTGTCTTGTATAAATGACTTTATACCCATGGCTTCAGTTCCCACCTATGCCAATGATCCTCACCCTCTTCCACTTGCATTTGTATTGCCAGCTTTTTTTCTTTCCAATTAACAGAAAACACAATTCAACTGGGTATTTAAATGATAAAGGAGGCCTATTGACTCAGAAGTAGTTAGGACTATGCCCCTGGTAAAAGAATGATCTTTCTCCATTTCTTTAGGATTTATTGGCTCTATGACTGGTTTTCTTACAGTCAGTTTTGTTCCCAAACTGGTTTATCTCAAAGTTACACAACAGTTGCAGTAGTTCTTGCCTGCCTTTCTTTGTTCACACTGTTAAAATAAAATAAAATAAAATAATAAAATAAAATAAAATAAAATAGAGAACGTATCTTTTAAGGGCTTCGTCCATACAACGAGAGACCTACTTGCTCAGAAGTCCTCAGGGTCAAAATCTGTACTGACCAAGGGAAGGTTTTGTACTATCTGGCTTCAACCTGCTTCCCTAAACCAATCACTGTGGTGAGTTATTAGAGCAATCAGATCCACACCTAGAACGACTGAGTGAGTAATTCTACTCAGTCATATGGCTGCTATGTAATACAGAAATAACAAATTGGATTTTGGAGAGATAACAATGTCCACTATTCTGTATTTTCTTCTAATACGTTTTCTGTTTTAGGTTACGAAAGCAGAGACCTTGAATGAGCATAAGTGAAAACGTTTGTTAGATAAAAAAGGACATACAGCAATATTGAGGAATGTATTTTTGGAAAGATAGGCTAATATCCTAGAACTTGAAAATTATCAACCATGCCTCTGTCCTTCTTTGTATTGCTTCATGTTCTCTCCTCTCAGCTTAACTCTGTGTTTCTGTTTTACTCTCCTGCTACTCTCCAGGACAGTTGTCTTGCTCGGTTTATTTAACAGACAGTATATTGTCAAGAAAAAATGATGCAAGGTCCTAGTTTACATGGCCTAGCACCAACCTACCCAGAGCAATGCCTAGTCATGCTTTGTGTCCTAAACTCAAATTTCTAGTGACTCGGCAGTCCAGTTCTACCGAGTGTCCATCCATTTGTGGTTGGGGGGGATAATGCAATGTCACTTGATTTATAGCATTTCCTCTTCAAGGGTGAGAAAAGGATAATAGCAGGAGGGAAATGACATATTTGTGTACTAAAGGAACATGTATTTTAAATGTTGGGAAATTGAACCACCTGTTTCTCAAGTTGGAAACCTGAGAATAATTTTTTTGTGTGTTTCTCAGTCCTTAAAGTCTCACCTCTTCCTGAGGTAGCATGGTATAATAACTGCCTGTAAATGGGTGAGATCTCAAGCAATATAAGTGCTTTGTATATAGTATTTCATTTCATTCTCTCAACAAACTTATGTGAAATACACTACTATGTCCATTTTTTAGGAGTCAAATTGAGGCACAGTGCAATTTAATACCATTGACAGATGGCAAGTCTGATACTGTATCCCAGATCAATCTGATAATAAAACCCCAAGTTTTTGCACTGTTCACAACCATCTGCACATGGGCTTTCAAACCAGGCAGATTTTTGTTTGAATTCTGGCTCTGCCACTTTATTTGCTATAAAAATCAGAGGACAGCAGAGCGCCCTTGAATTGTGCTTAAAATAAATTCAAAAGTAAATAGCTATGTATTTGGCAAATAGAAGGTTATCAACAAATACCACTTTCTGCCCCATCTAATCAATGGAATAATATTTTGGGGAAAATAATGTTGGAATTGAAAGGGCAGTTAAACATCAGTTTAAATTTGGTAGCTGCCATTTAGTAGCTTTCTGATCGTAAGCAGGTTACCTAACACATGACCCTCAATTTTTTCATCTATAAAAGCAAAGCGGTACTAATTTTGCCTACAATGGTTGTGATTGAATTGGATAATATGAGGAACGTCTTTTTTGCTAGCCTAATTTTATAATGTATTTACTGTACATGGTAGTAACAATTTATCATGTATTTACTAAATGGAAATACATGATATTTAATTGATTAGACTTGAAATTAAATATTAAATTAATAGACTTGAAAGATGGACATTTTTAAAAGGTATATATACTGAAGGGCCTTTGTATTGCTAATTTAAAAAATGAGCCTATTTTATTTTGCTAAAATAAGAATGTATTATGTTTATTGAGCTACTCTGACAATGCAGACACTGGGTTGGTGTTTGTATCTGTATGAAAATCTCACAAAATAGGCACTATTATTATCCTTTTAGAGAAGAAGAAACTGAGGCTCAGAGAAAATATATAACTTGTTCAAGGATATAAAGGTTGTTGGCAAAGTAAGACCAGATTTGCCTGATTCTAAATTCATGTGCCTTTTTTGAATACTGCTGCTTCTCAAAATATATTCTATGTACAAAAATGAATTGGTAACACTTTTAGCCATACAGAAAAGATAACCTATGACTTTGTCCATTTATTATATCACTGTAGCCTGTGCTGTGAAATCAGAGATTTTGTTTTCTTTTGTGTGTGAGGGAAGAGCAGAGATTGATTTTAGAAAGTGCTTATTTTCATCTATGCTCACAAAAAGTGTAAGACAATTAGATAATGAACTAAAGGTTTATATTGACTGTTACAATTATGGTTTAGTGTTCCCTTGAGAGCAACTTTCAAAGTACCATATAACTACATCAAAAAGTTGACTTAGAACTAATTTAAGATACAGAATCAGTAAAAATAACATACCTTAGAGAACCCTCTGCTGCTAGCTTCCCAAACTGAAAATTTACATGTTGTGAGTAGAATCTCACTGCCTGACATTGTCATATGTGTTACAAGAAGACACAGCATAAATGATGAGGTTAGCAAAGACAATCAACGTTTAACAAGTTCACCTCCTATTTACAGATGTCTAAATAAATTTGAAGAAATATGCCTGGCATGTACAGAATTGGGAAGAAAATGCAGTGGTAAAGTTAAATATTTGAAATCTGAAATTTTTCACTTCTGTTTGGTAGGTTTCATATCACAAGTTGATGCCTTTTGTGTATTTAATTGTATAAAAGAAGAATTTTAACAAATTTAAACTGGCAAGGATGATGTGCCTGAAACCTTAAGACATAAATTCTGATTTTCAGATACCTACGTTTTGGTGAAGCATATTAAAGCTCCATTAGATGTTATTGTTGCCATTAGGTTTAATTAAATTATCTTGGGAAGTGAAACATAGACTAAGTATTATCAGTGACAATAGTCCAGAGGAATTTCTGAAAAGGTAATATTGTGTTAGCTTGTATAAAGAGAATGTCAAAATTTGATATTCATTTATTATATTCATTTCATGTGATAGATATGTTGATAAAATTCTCTGTCCTTAGAATATTTGACTTTAATACATACTTTTTAATTTTAATATAATATTACACCAATTATTTTAAGAAAAGCTAAAACAGGGTGTAAAATATTAACATTTTTTCCTCTTTAAGTAAAGTAGACATTTTAGAAAATTTTTTTAAAAAAGTATCTTCCAGCTATTATGCAAAGAAGGCTTTAGATTACCAATCCCAAGGGAAATTAAGAAATATGATGGTGGCTATATCACACACAGAAATATGAGCCCCATAGGATAGGTCCTGGCTTTGTTCAAACTTGCTTCCCAAACAAACATTAGCTGAAGTTTTGTATCCTAATATTGAAATATATAGATAAAGGAATAGATATATAAATGAGTTACTTTTTCTTTCCATTTTTCTTCGTTCATATTTTTAATATAATTTCTCAGTAAGAAATTTTAATTTGAGATATCCAAGAAGGTACAGGCTATGTAAATTTTTAACTTTTTAACTCTAAAATATTTTATATCTGAAAAGCTCTTCATTTAGTTAACAAGTATTTATTAAGCACTTCTTACATAACAGATGCTAGCTACTAGGGCTAATGTGGTAAATAAAGTCATCCAGCTTACTTCTTTCCATTCAGGGAGGCAAACAATAAAAATGTTGATTTAACAGCTCAAGGACAGATATACTAGAATTATATAGAATCACGATAGAAAATGACAAGAGCAGGCAGAAAAATTCATAGTTCGCGTTTTTCTTCAAAGGGTAGCTGTTTTCTAATCAGATTAGTTAAACAAAATAATTGTCTTCACTCTTAGGAGACAAAATAAACACAGCATTTGAAGGCCAATGAAAAAATTAGACCTACCTGACTGCTGTAGTTGGAGAGATCTCTAAGAGGGAACTTCAAAGGAGCTCAGGAACATGTTCTGTTCTGAGTCTTGAATCACAGCAGTTAGAAGGTCTTGACAGAATCTTGATGGAACCACCAGCATTATCAATTGGTAATTCCCCAAAATACCACCAGAAAAAATACTTTTGTTCAAGCAAAGCTAAATCGGTTAGATTTCTACAGTAAAGTTGAACATCACCTTGACAAAGTCATTTATTATTAAATAGAATCTGTTTATACCTCTAAAAATCTGTTTTTATTGACAGTTATGCATTGAGCTCCCAATAATTGAACCCATTAAATATACTGGCTAAGAAAACTGGCATTGTACAACATTGTGTAAACAAATATAAATAAATAATTATAATGATTTTTTATTTTATTTTATTAAAAATTTTTTTTTAGGTTCAGAGGTATAGGTGCAGGTTTATTATTTAGGTAAGCTCATGATTTGGAGGTTTGGTGTACAGATTATTTTGTCACCCAGGTACTAAGCATAGTACCACAGTTGTTGTTGTGGTTGTTGTTTTTCTGAACCTCTCTTCCCACTGTCTTCCCCCTTGACAGAATCTTATTAGGGCTTTAAAATGATAAATTGGGACAGGTTACTCATAGTGTTAGGACATGGACTGAGCAATTTTGAGATGGGTCTTGTAAAGTGAGGAACTGGTTGGCATTGAGAAGCATTTTATGACATAATTCCTTTGAACTGTAGGACATAGTGAGGTGAGGGTCTTGAAGTAAAACTTGATAAGTATTTGTTTATGATTCACTCATATCTTCCATACACAGGTATTGCCTTGAGTAAAGAGTGAAGTTAATTTGCTTGCTATCGAGCAAAAGGAAAAAAAAAGTACACTTCATAAAATTACTAGAATTACTGTAGAAATTTCATTTAGCACAGTGACAAGAAAGTAAGTTTGAGCCCTGAATTATTTAACACATGGGTAGGAAAATATACCTGTTCCTGTAATTTTTGACACAGAAATAGCGGATTAGTTTGACTTCAGGTTTCAGACAAAACAAAGAGATGATGTAATGTCAGTTGACAATAAGAGCTGTGAAGAAAATCAAAGTAGGCCAGGAGGACAGAGAGTAAGAAGTATTAATTAAACAGTGCCATCAAGAAAGATCTTTTTAGGGAAGTGAATTTTGAGCCGAGATTTGAATGAGGTGATCCTTATGGATATGTCTGAGGGAAGAGAAAATGAAGTGCCAAGTCCTGAAGGGGCAGTATGTTAGAGGACGATCAAAGAGGCCAGTAAGCCGGGGGCACAGCACCTAATGCCTACACTGGGAGATGATGAGGTCAGAGAGCACAGGAGACAGATCTTGTAGGACCTTGGAGGCCATGGCAGAGCCTTTGGATTTTATTCCAGTTACCATGAGAAGTCATTGTAGAGTTTTTAACTGGTGATTAATGTAGTTTAATTTTTTTTTTTTTTAAGGTCATTGGTGGCTGGGTGAGACTATGAAGCTATGGGAGGAGGTATCTGGCAAGAAGAAGGCCAGATAGAAGGCCATTGCAATAGTAATGATGGTTGGTTGGACTCAGGTGGCACTTCTGGGCTGGTGAGATGTAGTTTGAGAGTGGAATTGACAGGCTTTGTTGATAAATATGATCCAAAATACTAGAGAAAGAGAAGCATCGAGTTTCTGGACTGAGAAACGGGATGAGTGAATAGTACCATTTACTAAATAGGGGTTCCTACCGAAGAACTAAAGACTCACCTTCAGTTATTTCACTTCGATAAAATTAAAGAGCCAAATACTTCTTTAGAAAGAAAATTTACCTCAAATCTTACTACAAATGCAGTAGGTAAGAAATTAGGTCAGGTAGATCAGGTAAACAAACCAAGAGACAGATAAGTTGATTTAGTGATAAATGCCATGAAGAAAATAAGAGCAAAAATTGAAATAGAAAATCACTAGCTACAGTGCTTTTAGATGAAGTCCTCAAGCAGAAATAAAGCTTATGCTAATGAGGGGAAAATGCTCCAGACCAACCTGACAAGTCAGGCGAGGCCTTGAGATATCTTTTGAATCCTTCGAGCCCTTCACTCTCAATCACCAGTCAACTTGTGAGAACAAACGCTAATAGCCAAATCTGTTTTTAACTGATTTTATTTCTTCCTACTCTCCAAACAGCAGAATGTACAAATGATACTCAATTTATGATGGAGTTATGTCCTAACAAACCCATCATAAGTTGAAAATATAAGTCAAAAATGCATTTAATACACCTAACCTATTAAACATCATAGCCTACCTAGCCTACCTTAAAGGTGCTCAAAGCACATTAGCCTCCAGTTGGGCAAAAGCATCTAACACGAAGTCTATTTTATAATAAAATGTTAAATATATCATGTAATTTATTGAATTTATCGAATACTATCCTGAAAGTGAAAAACAAAATGTCTGTATGTTACTTAAAGTACAGTTTCTACTGAATTCATATCACTTTCACACCATCATAAAGCTGAAAAATTGTAAGTTGAACTGTCTTAAGTCCAGAACAATCTGTGCAATGGAGGCCAAGATACACTTTTTCCCTTTTTTTTTTTTTCCCTCAAATACTCTAAGACCAATATTTGTGTGCAGTTGTTTGTTTGTTTGTTTTTTGAGACATAGTCTTGTTCTGTCACACAGGCTAGAGTGCAGTGGCATGATCTCAGCTCACTGCAACTTCTGCCTCCTAGATTCAAGTGATTCTCCTGCCACAGCCTCTCAAGTATCTGAGATTACAGGTGTGTGCCACCATGCCCAGATAATTTTTGTATTTTTAGAAGAGATGGGGTTTCACCATGTTGGCCGGGCTGGTCTCAGACTTAGCTTCAAGTGATCCACCTGCCTCAGCCTCCCAAAGTGCTAATTATTGAGCCACTGCACATGGCCTATATGCAGCTTTTAATCTTCTCTTGAAAGGAAGTCATTGTCAACAATCTCTAATGCCCAGAAAAGTTTTTAGAACAATAGAGGAGAGCAGAAGATTTTTTATATGAAGTGACTGTTAGTGTAATGGCTTTGAATTAAAATCCATCAAACACCATGAAAAATTTACAAGTGATCTCTTGCATAAAATCACTTTTATTATTAATATTTTAATGTTTTAATAAACTAAGGGGAAGTTTCTAGACACAGGAAGATAACTTGGTATATTTTGCAGAAAATGAGCACATAATGAAAATGAGAATTTCAACTATATTTCCAGATGTATGTTACAACACTTCTAAAGAAAACCCCCCAATTTTCATATGTATCTGTTTCTTGACATTTGTGGGAAATTGGTTCCAGGTATCTCCAAATCTGTGCATATTCATGTGCTGCAGTTGCTCCTGTGGAACTCACATGTAGGAAAAGACAACCCTCCATATTCTTGGGTTTCACATCTTGTGAATGAATGATGTATTTCCTTTTTTTAGTAGAGATGAGGGTTCACCATGTTGGCCAGGCTGGTCTGCAACTCATGACCTCAAGTGATTCACCCACCTCGGCTTCCCAAAGTGCTGGGATTACAGGCGTGAGCCACTGTGCCCAGCCTTGTATTTTCAATTTGACTTCGATTCCAGAGGCAGAATCCATGGACATGTGGAGCCAACTGTAATTATTGAAAAAAAATCGGATATAAGTAGACCCACACAGTTTAAATTCATGTTATTCAGGAGTCAACTGCATGTTAATTCTGAAATATTTTGATAAGTCTATTCAATTCACTTGTGACCTTGAAGTGCCTTCAAATGCCTTATTCTTTAGGTGAACTGGAAAATGAATAAACTGGAGGAAAATGGATAATAGACTGGATAGAGGTAAATTCCTATTAAAATTTTTTATAGCCCTGCCTAGGCCCGGTGACTCACACCTGTAATCCCAGCACTTTGGGAGGCCAAGGTGGGTGGATCACGAGGTCAGGAGATCAAGACCATCCTGGCTAACACGGTGAAATCCCAGCTCTACTAAATATACAAAAAATTAGCCAGGAGTTGTGGCGGGTGCCTGTAGTCCCAGCTACTCAGGAGGCTGTGAACCTAGGAGGCGGAGCTTGCAGTGAGCCCAGACCGCACCACTGCACTCCAGCCTGGGTGACAGACTGAGACTCCATCTCAAAAAAAATTTTTTTTTTTTTGAGAGCCCGTTACTCTCATTAGGATACATTATCCTTGCATCATTTAAAGCCTTATGTGATGTTGCTTCAACATATCACTTCACCTCCACTACAAGAGATTTTCTTAAATGAATCCAGTTTTATCCAGTTTCTCTGACGTATTTTTTTTTTTTTTTAAGATGAAATATTGCTCTATTGCCCAGGCTGTAGTGCAGTGGCGTGATCTAAGCTCACCGCAAGCTCCACTTCCCAGGTTCACACCATTCTCCTGCCTCAGTCTCCCGAGTAGCTGGGACTACAGGCGCACATCGCCAAACCTCGCTAACATTTTGTATTTTTAGTAGAGACAGGGTGTCACCGTGTTAGCCAGGATGATCTCTATCTCCTCACCTTGTGATCTGCCCGCCTTGGCCTCCCAAAGCGCTGGGATTACAGGTGTGAGACACTGCGCCTTGTGACGTATTTAATTTCCAAAGAGAAGCAACTCACTGTTTCACATAAATTCTTATCCACCTAATACCCTGTTTCTCCCAGTGCCCTTCCATTTCTCTCCCTACTGCCTATTGATGTAGGTTCAAACTCCTCCCATATCATGCAAGGTTTATCTCAACATTATTGACAGAAGACTGACGAAGATACCATAAGAATGTCTTGTAGGTCAAGTAAAACTAAGTATTTAGAACTGCTGCAGTAAGAAATGAACACCATGTTGATATTATCAGTAATTAGGAATTGAGAAGTGGAGGTCAGGGGAGGATATTTATAGAGTTTGGGGTGTTAAAGACAAATGTACCAGGTGTATTAGTCCATTTTCATACTGCTATGAAGAAATACCCAAGACTAGGTAATTTATAAAGAAAAAAGAGGTTTAATGGACTCACATGTCCACATGACTGGGGAGGCCTCACAATTATGGCAGAAGGGGAAGCAAACATGTCCTTCTTCACATGGTGGCAGCAAGGAGAAGTGCCAAGCAAAAGGGGAAAAGTCCCTTATGAAACCATCAGATCTCACGAGAACTCACTCCTTATCATGAGAACAGCATGGAGGTAACCACCCCCATAATTCAATTACCTCCCACTAGGTCCCTCCCATGTCATGTGGGGATTATGAGAACTACAATTCAAGATGAGATTTGCATGGGGAAACAGCCAAACCATATCACCAGATAATTAATGGTAAGATTTTATTTAGGCTATTGAAATAGAGAGAACTTACATTAATAAGGAATATCTCTAAGAGGAGGGAAAAAATGTGGAATTTTGATAGAGGTGAATACAGAAAGACATCAAAAGGAAGTCTTATCTGATGTACAAAGGCAGGGAGTTCTCTAAATATCTGAAGACAGAAAAGTCCTTTGTGGTTAGTTATTTCTCAGAACATAAAAGCATATCTGTGTGGAGGGGTAAGGATGGAAGTAGGAGATAGTTTTCAAAAAACAAATAGTAGGAGGACAGGGCTCAGATAAAGTTCAACAATGTCAGAGTTCTGGGCTCAGTTGAGTTACGATGGTCTTCTAATGTGGAAAAGTGGGTGGCTTTGAGCAAACTGTAATAACTTATGATTGCTAGACAAAACAAGGTGAAAGTCATGAATATAACCTTGATGAGTAAATTACTTTTGATAAACAAGCTTTTTGCAAAGTTATTTGTCTAGACAAATTGGTTTGCAGAAAATTTCTGATTCAAACAGTAATGTTAATTTATTGGCTTACAGCTTTACCTTCCTGCAAGAATTTTCTGGAACAAATAAGTAAATCATGTTGACATGACAGAGATGGTCTCAGTTTTGAGTCCTGATGGTTAAAATATATGGATATAGGCAGTTTGTATTCTAAAACGTAACTTTTCCATAAATTTTTAATGAAATTTTCCTATCTTCTTTTTCCACCACAACCAAACTAAACTGTTGAATCTTTATAATAATTGTTTGGTGCATTATTATTTTCTTCCCATAAAAGCCACCTGTGTACTTGTCACTATTCTGCACATTGGAACTCAAAGGATGAGAGTGGGTTTGGATATTCGCCTATTTTATAATGTTTTTTCAATGCTCCTTCTTCCTTCATTTGGCCTCCCTCTTTTACTCCTTTTCTCCTTTTTATACCATCTGAGCCCTTTTATATTCCCTTCATTATGTCCAAGTCGATGCCACTCTGCCTGAAAATCCAGTGTTCACCTAGACAAATTTTTTCTGCCTATGTTATGGTCTATCTAGAATTAGCTTTTCACTTGTTCCCCCATCCAAGATATTTCCATGATTTACCATTCAGCAAAATTGTCTCTGGCAAGCCTTCTTTCCAATGAAGTGAATACCTAAGGATAAATGTACAAACACTCAAGATTATTTTGATGGATGATCTTTCTATAGTCCAGAATAATAATAATTCTAGTAGTATTAATAATAATATTTTCAAACATTTGCATGACAAACAATAATATTCAAGAATTGTCCGTATCCATTTAGATTTTTCCAACAACATTGTTAGACAGGCCAGCAATTTGACAGAAAAAGAAACAAGATCAGAAGTCTTACATGATTTATATGATCTCACTCAACTAGTAAATAGTAAATATCCAGAATTAAAAGGAAATCCTCTCATCTAGGTCCAATGGCCCAAACAGCCTTAGAGTAGCCAATCATTTATGCTCTGACAGCCCTGACTAGTGAAGTTCGTTTTAACTTGTAGTATTAAATCTATAACTAAGTCTTTAAATGTAACAATAATGGTTGTTATATTTACTAATTTATTAAACTGACACCAATGAATACCACCACTTACCATCTTGTAAAGGAATGAATCATTTCCACAGTTTCTATGTTTGCCTTTTGTATGGTATTTTTTTAGACGTTATTCCACAGTGTTTGTTGTGTTTGCAGACACTTTCCACCTTGAATAATATTGTTGGTTCTGTGATTGTTTAATAAGAGATAACCTGCTAAAAGCACTGTATCTGGCATGTAAAGCACCTTGCATTACTATAAGGTTAAATATTTATTATCATGCTGTTTAGATGCTAACAAACTTCAGTCCATGTTTTAAAACTTATTTTGCCTTCCAGGGCTTGTTAGTTTAATAAAAGTTGAACCAAACTGTTAAATGCCAACCTACATGAACATGAATATTAATATTCTCAATACATCAAAATTCTGAAAGATCTGCACATAGAAAAGTTTACTTCTTTAATATTTAAGCATTGTAATCTAGGTTTTGCATTTCCATTCCATATCACCATAGCTCTATTGATAAATTTAACAAATATTTACCATGTACCTACTTTCTGCAAGACAAAACAATTTATATGGTGTGAGATACAAATAAGGCAGATAAAACATAGATGTAATAGGGTACAATACAGCTTAAAGAAATATCAGTGAAGAAGGCAGCAGGGAAGTGGAGACCGGTAGACTGAATGCTGAGGTACTAAGACACCATGAGCATTGTGTTCACAGGATGGATAAAAAAAGACTTCATTGTGTTTTTTGGTCTTTGTTGGTTTAAAGTCTGTTTTGTCAGAAACTAGGATTTTAACCCCTGCTTTTTTCTATTTTCCATTTTTTTTGGTAGATTTTTCTCCATTCCTCTATTTTGAGCATATATGTGTCCTTGCATGTGAGATGGGTCTCTTGAAGACAGCATACCATGGGTCTTGGTTCTTTATCCAGCCTGCTACTCTGTGTCTTTTAACTGGGGCATGTAGCACATTTACATTTAAGATTAGTGTTGATATGTGTGGATTTGATTCAGTCATAATGATGTTAGCTGGTTATTTTTCATACTAGTTTATGTGGTTGCTTTATGGTATCATTGGTCTGTGTACTTCAGTGTGTTTTTGTAGTTTATGGTAATGGTATTTCCTTTCCATTTTTAGTGCATCCTTCGGGAACTCTTATAAGGCAGGTCTGGTGGTAACAAATTTTGTCAACATTTGCTTGTTTGAAAATGATCTTATTTCTCCTTTGCTTATGAAGCTTAGTTTGGCCAGATAAGAAATTCTGGGTTGGAAATTCTTTAATAATGTTGAATACTGACCCCCAGTTTCTTCTGGCTTATAGGGTTTCAGCTGTTAGTCTGATTGGCTTCCCTTTGTAGATGACCTGACCTTTCTCTCTAGATGCCTCTAATATTTTTTGTTTCATTTCAACCTCAGATAATCTAATAATTAAATACCTAGGAATACAACTAGCTAGGGAGGGGAAATATATCTACAAGGAGAAGTACAAACCACTGCTCAAATGAATCAAAGATGACAGAAACAAATGAAAAATAAAATACATGCTGATGGATAGGAAGAGTCAATATCATTAAAATGGCCACAATGCCCAAAGCAATTTATAGATTCAATGCCATGCCTATTAAACTACCATTGACATTCTATACAGAACTAGACAAAACTATTTTAAAATTCATATAAAACCAGAAATGAGCCCAAAGAGCCAAGACAATCTTCAGTAAAAAGAACAAAGCTGGAGGCATCACTACCTGATTTCAAATATATTACAGGGCTGTAGTAACTAAACAGCATGGTAGTGCTGGTACAAAAACAGACAGACCAATGGAATAGAAGAGCACCCAGAAATAAGACTACACCCACAACTATCTGATGTTTTACAAACTTGATAAAAACAGGCAATGGGGAAAGGACTCCCTATTCAACCAAAGGTCCTGAGATAATCGGCTAGCCATATGCAGAAGATTAAAACTGGGCCATTGCCATATACAAAAATTAACCAAGATGGATTAAAGGCTTAAATGTGAAACCCAAGACTATGAAAACCCTAGAAGACAGCCTAGGCAATACCATGCAGAACATAGGCATAGGCAATGTCAAGATTTCATGACAAAGATATCAAAAGCAATTGTAACAAAAGCAAAAATTAACAAATGGGATCTAATTAAACTAAGGAGCTTCTGCACAGCAAAATAAACTGTCATCAGCATGAACAGACAACCTACAGAATGGGAGAAAATTTTTGCAAATTTTGCTTCTGACAAAGGTTGAATATCCAGCATCTATAAGGAACTTAAACAAATTTGCAAGGAAGAAACAACCCATAAAGAAGTGGGCAGAGGACACAGACACTTTTCAAAAGAAGACATACATGTGACCAACAATCATATGAAAAAAAAGCTCAACATCACTGATCATTAGAGAAATGCAAACCAAAACCACAATGAAATAGCATCTCATACCAGTCATAATGGCTATTATTAAAAGTCAGAAAATACCAGATGCTGGTGAGGTTGTAGAAAAAAAGGAATGCTTATACACTGTTGGTGAGCATGTAAATTAGTTCTACTATTGTGGAAGACAATGGGGCGATTCCTCAAAGATCTAAAGATAGAAATACCATTCAGTGTAGCAATCCTATTTCTGGGTATATGCCCAAAGGAATACAAATAATTCTATTATAAATACACATGCACACATATGTTCATTGCAACAAAATTCAACATAGCAAAGACATGTAATCAACCTAAATGCTCATCAGTGAGAGACTGGATAAAGAAAATGTGGTACATATATATCATGGAATACTATGCAGCCATAAAAAATAATGATATTTATCCTTTGCAGGGACATGGATGGAACTAAAGGCCATTTTCGTTACTCAACTAACACAGGAACAGAAAACTAAATACCACATGTTCTCACTTATAACTAGGAGCTAAATGATGAGAACACATGGACACATAGAGGGGAATAACACACACTGGAACCTATTACAGGGTGGAGTGTTTGGAGGAAGGAGAGGATCAGGAAAAATAACCAATGGGTACCAGGCTTAATACCTGGGTGAGAAATAGTCTGTACAGCAAACCTCCATGACACAAGTTTACCTGTGTGACAAACCTGCACTTGTACCTCAAACTTAAAATAAAAGTTAGAAAAGACTTCACAGATATCATTGGAATAGTTGAGTGACATGGTAAATTGTTGTTTTATGTACTCCTAAGCCTTGCTAAGTTTCAGTACTTCTAAGACTGCCTTTACACCTATGAAAGGCAGTGCACAGTGCTAGAAAATGGAGATTCAGATATAAATTGTCCTGGTTACAGCTAATGCTCAAATTGCATAATGATTTGGTAAATGGTACAAAGTGAAAAAAGTCTAACTGAAATATGAATATACAGAGGAAAGGATCATTAGTGCTTGCTGAAGGGATCCTTTACCTGTGTTTTAAAGTATTAGTGGGTGATTCATAGATAGTAGTTAACAGAATCAAAGCTTCATAGGTTGATTCTAATGCTTCTACCATTTATTATTTCTATCACACTCCAGACGAGGAAATGCCTGAATTGTGTTCCTCAAGGTTTCTAGCTATCTGGATTATCTTGCAATCTAAGAAATTCAAGCTCTCCTTCTGAATTAATATGTCATTAAATTTTTAAAATTTTTCTCATTTATAGTATAGAGAAAGTGACTTTTTGATACTGTATATATACAATTTTGAGAGTATCACTTATTTTCCCTTGCACATTGTTTTATTCTTTCCTTGTGTAGTTCCATGATGTGATTAAGACTATTTTCATTACTCTATAAATAATATCCCACCCTTTTTGTTTAGATTTGGAAAGCCAAAATAGAAACCAAAAAAATTGGATGTGGGTATCTGTTTAGACATCTAACCGTCATGTTATTTTCCTTTAATGAACATTACAATTTATCCATATTCAGTTGTGTACTCTCTGAATGTTAAATCTATTCTTTAAATTACTTTTTTGCATTATAAATACTCTATTATTTTGGTCTGTATGAATCTAATCATACATTTGTACTTAATTTTGTTCATTATGAAAGTGTATCTAATTTGTCATCATAGTAGTGAACTCTTATCATGTCTCCATGATAAGAGATGACAATACAACTTTTTGGAGACAATCAGAGACTGTGAGCTTGAAATTCTTGATCTACCACTAATCATAAGACATAGAACATTCTATTTCTCATTTTTCTTATTGTGAACTAATGTCAATAATTAGAGTTAAGTATTGTATGTTCACACATTTAGTGAATGCTCATTATATGTTAAGTGTAGGCAATACAAAGACAGTCTACAAAAAACTTAAGTCTTTAAGACTTATAGTCATAAGGTATTATTACACTAGCAGTGGAGGAAACACATCTCCCTTCCTAGATCAATCACTGACTGGGGCCTGTTAATTGAACTGACGAAAGACAGATTAACAAAGTAAAATTGTATCAATTTTATTTGATGTTAATATTTTAGTTTTTATATCTATGCAGAGGCTTTTGTATAAAAGAAACACAGACGCTAAAGAAATAGGTAGGCCCAGAAGCTTGTAGATCATTTTAACAAAGAGTGAACCTTGTGGATATGTGACAAGACAAAGAAAAAAGGGGTTTAAGCTAGGGTCGCTATTATTAGTTAAGTGTAGGATCACCTATATAGTTTTAAATCCTAAGTTTTCTTTCTCTTCCATCATACTGTGAGTTTTTATTGAAGGGGAAGTTAACAGACAGCCATTGACATTTTGAGCAGAATGGTCAGAATATATACTGTCAACATGATATTTTAAAAGTGTTTGGGAGACTCTGGAAAACATAATAGAACTTTTAGTATACCTTAATCTAAATAAACTGGTTCCACTACACTGGAGACCTGGATATCAAAAAGCAAATAAAAAGTGACTTTCAGAGAAGAGAGAAATGTAAAAGGAAGAGGAGCATACATTTTCCACTTTGAGGTACACGGCACAAGGAAGATTCCAGAAAAATAGTAACTTGACTAGGTAGAACCAACATGAAGGCAAATATTAAAATTCATTGTTTATAGATCCTATAAAAAGGCAAAAGCTATAGCCAAGTTTTTTTAACTGATAAAATAAAGATACTGTTAAGGATACTGATTGTTATTTTAATCCCTTCTTACAGAAAAGCTGTGATTGTAGATTCTATATTGTGACACTTGAGGAAGGTCTTAATATTGTCCTTAATCTGCTTGGGCAGGAAGGATGCATTATTCTGATCTCAGTAACATATTTGGAATAAACAATGATGGGAAAGAAGTAAGAATCTCCAGTTGTACGGTGGTTATTGAGCCAGTATTTCTGGAATGGGAACTTCCAATAAGGCAGCAAACATGGAAATTTCCGTGTATCAGGAATCTCTAGATATATACTATTTGAGGGGAAACTCACATATGCCTAAAACATTTGGCTGGTGCCATTTAGTTTGGAAGAAACAAAGCCCTGGATTGATTTAATAGCAACAGTATATCAAAAGAGAAAAGAATAGTATTATGGGATTCAAGGTTGATTTCAAATGGATTTATCTGTTGTGGTAGAGTTGGGCATAATTATGGAATTTGTCTGAAAAGCATTTTTTATCAAAATCCATTTGGAGTTTGTATAGCGTGAGAGAGAATGTGTGTGTGTGTCTGTGTGTGTGTGTGTGTGTGTATGTGTTTCCTAGCTGAATTTTCTTAATGGAACATTTGTTGAGGTGATTGTGAATTTGGCTAAGCTACAGGCAATACTTAAAACTTTAATGATCTGAACTGACCAATCAAGAAAAACAAGTAATTATGGGATCCTTCATCTGAGGATGAGAAAAACTCTTTCATTATGATTGTATCTAGAGTCTGCAGCAAGATAGGCTTTCAGAGAGTGTCAGTGTTGTAGGGTGGGGAGGTTTTAGGCTAAGCAAAGACAGTAACAAAAACAATAGAAATACAATATCATCTGTCATCTCTTGGTCAGATCTCTTACTTTTGACAGTGGGATATATAAAAGAGCTGTTGACTGACAAGATTGGTTGGCTTCACATTTTTCAAACAGTTCATACATAGTTGTTAAATTTTCCCTATGCAATTAAAGTAAGGGTCCCACTCATAGTATTTGAGAAGTGTCATCCCTCTCAAAGTGAGGATTATTCTCCACTGTGCCACTTTGTATATGACAAATTTCACACAAGACGGAATTATTTTTCTAGGTTATCCCCTGGTATATTCTGTTTGTGATAAATGTAGAAATTTAATGTCGACATATCATTATTTTATTGATTTATATGATCTAATTTCTTGGTTTAAACCTATGTGTATATATAAAATATGTAAGTATGTAAAACCAAGTAAAACATATAAAACTATGTACATATTGTGTATCATATATACTATAAGGGGAATAACTGTTTATAACCAAATGTCTAAGTAAGCATCAAAATGATTATAAAGAAAACATTTGTTAAGTAGTGATATGCAGTCCATTGGGAATGCAATGAGATAAAATGTTGCTGTTCCTTTATTTGAGGTGTCTAAAAGAACAGTGTATTCACTAATAAATGATGTCTTCATATTTACTTCTTTCTTCTCCTTTCCAGAAGGCCTCTAGTGAAAAAAGAAAATAGAGTATTAAATTTTGCATGCAAATTTTTAGTAGTTTGCAAATGACTGAGGGCAATTCTGCCTATTAAACTATTTTATTCCCACTACTGGTATTTTAGGATGTTGAACATCCAGTTTATGTTGAAATATACAGCTATACTTTTATGTTACCAAGATTTACCAAACTATGTGGTTGTCAAAATCTGAATGTTTCTTTTTTATAAGATATTTAAAGAAATGTTATATTAATATGTGTGCTCTTGTCACATAGTCTTATAATGCTATGTTGGAAGCTGAATATTTAATAAAAGCATAACAAGTGTGAAGCATGTATTAAACAATACATTAAAATTTCCTCTTTGCTTTTGTTATATTTTTATACCCTTTTTTTGATTTAGAAACATACTGATGAATGTAATGCATTATAACATTTTTCACAGGTGTACAAGTGTACACCTATGATATGCCATAAATTTCTAGAATTAATTGCTTAATTCAATAGAGGATAGGGAAGAAGTTTAATATAATCTCATTTAATTTTAAGCAATTGTATTTTAAGAGATACTTCTGGTGACAAATTGGTTATTTTTATTTATTTCATCATTTTTATTTTATGAACTAAATCAAATGTCATAAAATTGAATTTACTCTTAAAGATTTAGATTTACCCTTTACTTTTTTGCCTTTCAATACATTCAATGTACAAAAAGGGATTATAGGTAGCTTGTTAAATATCCATGTTTATGCTTATAGCTAGTGTATATTTGCTGACCATGATGTCAAGATCCCAGAAAGTAAACAGAAATAACTCATCTCATATCTAAGTCAATATATCAGTTATTTCATGTAGCAGTTGTTGAATATGCCTAAAACCTAAGAACAGTCTATATATTTTAGATCTCTCCTGATCATTGGGCTCTATGCCAAATGATTGAAATTAGGATATTTTAGGTTTGGAATGTCCTAAAAGAGCAAATCATAAGGAATGACAATATTTTAAAGTTCCCTGAAGAAAGTTTCTCCCAGAATATTTTTAGGATGCTTTTTCTTCTCCATGAGTCCAAATCCTTCCATGTATTTTAGGATTAAGTTGTATCTTCTCCATGAAATCTCCTCCAACAGCTATATCCTACATGAATCTTGTTTTTCTTTATATAGCTCTTGTACTTACACATTGAACTAGTTTTTTTTCTTAATTACATATTGCTTTGGACTTTTGTAAAAGTTTGACATCATGATGTTTTATTTGCTTCAAAAACCACAGTTCCTGAAAATGATTCATTTTGGGAGAAACATTTAAAAAAATTCCAGAGGCTATTCCCAGGTGGTAATGGTACTGAGTATTATAGCCACCAAATTAGGTATTTTATATGGTAATTTAAAATTTTCCATGTAGTCATTTTTAAGTATATTTAATTTTTCTTTTTAAGAATGTTTATATTGAAAACTTTATCAGTATTGATTAATTTGTTAATTTGAGAAATATTTATAAAGCATCTTCTATCTACCAGCCATATTATACAAGATATGGGCTTTTATGAAGTATGCATCCAAGTGGAAGGAGTCAGATGATATACAGAGTTAATAAAGAAGTAAACAGAACATTATCAAGTGATAATGAGTACTATGTAGAAAATTTAAGCAAGGTCACATGATAGGAAGTGGCTGACTGCTTCATATTGGATGGTCAAGGAAGTCTTCTGGGAGGGGTCTTGTGGGACATTCAAATTAATAATGGAAGGAGCTGGCCAAATATAGACCAAGGGAACAAGTATTCTAAATACTGGAACCAAGTATTCCTAAGTGGAGGATGTTAATTGGTGAAGCAGAGTACAAGAGGAGACTTGTGAGGCAGCAATCGGGAGTCATGTCAGGATGGGCTTTGTAAGCCGGGGTTGGTTTTTCAGTTTTATTCTGAATGCAATGGGAAGCCCTTGGAAAGTTTAACTCAAGAGGGAGCATTGTGGCAGGATTCACATTTTTTAAAATAAGTATTTTTTCAAAAGCATGTTTCATACTACTTGCCTTTATAATCATTATCTTTAATAGCTACAAAATATATCATGACATGTAATTTAAGCGTTTATGTTTTGGGGTACTTAGGCTATTTCTAATATTCCCTACTTATATATTATTTTCAGAAAGTATAATATAGGTAATGATATGGTCAATATCTTTATGTAAATGGATTTCTTTTAGGTTATATGGGGGTAGTTTCTCAGAAATAGGGTCATTGGGTAAAAGGATAAAAATATCTTTTTTCAAGTACTTGATACATCCTGCTAAATGACTTTCTAAATGATGGTACCAATACAATTTATTGTAGGGTTAACAACTTTAGAAATCATTTAAAAATCTTGTTAATTTAATAAGCAAGAATCCCATGATTACATTAGTACATATTTAACTTAAGATAAAAAATATTGCTTAAAGTGAAAAATAAAAAACACAGCTGTATAAACTCTGTCTCAGTTTATATGTATACATTTTACCTGTTATCAATTGCTATTTACCTTATTCTAACCTGCTCTCCTGGTCTAATTATAATACACTGCGCTGTTTTAAGATCTTGGAAAGCAGCCTGAATCTTGGCAATGTAAATCTAAGAAAGACTTTTATAGATTTTTCTCAGATCCTCAGGGATAGGATAATTTGGCATAAAGCTAGTCACTTTAGGGATAGCATCTTGCAAGTATGAGCCAAGACCCTATCTATTGGTGAGTCCCTAATGTTTTTGTTGTTTTTGTTTCTGTTTTGCCTTTCTTTACGTAGTTTCATGTCAGAATGAGGGAATAATACAGTACTGTTTGGCTCCATGGATGTGAAACAGAAGCCCACACTTAACTGACAAAGTGATCACATTAGTAATTTACCTGTCCACTACAGTGCTCAATTATCAGAAAAGAATCTTCTAATTAGCAATTCTTATTGCTAAAAACTTCTGTCAGTCTTTCAAATAGTAGTGAGTACATTTATTGCATTATTTACTAACCTCTTTGCTATTGCCACAGATTTTTTACCTGTAGTCAACTGTACTGAATTTGTGTTAACATCCTGAAGTAATTTTCAAATCCGTACACTCTAACCTTTAAGGCACCCTTTAAACAATATATTCCTTATCATTTAAACATTTCATATGGGTAAGCATTTCCTACCCAACTGTATCACAAGCTCCTTGAGTATATAAAATATATATTTGTTCATAATTTATGTTTTCTAAACCATATCATACTTAGTAGGTATTCAGTAAATAGCTCTTGATTGTGCAATGGTTATAAAATATGAAATATATATATATACACACACTATATACATACATATGTATATAGCATAAATATCTCTGATTATTTACTAGGATGCATATTGTAGATGACCCTGAGAGATTAAAAATGATAATTCTTAATTACTTGTTGAGAAAGGAGCACAACCTTGCCTAATTATTAGTGTCATATTTGGCTTATGGTTTCTGAGGGACAGGATTCTTAGCGGAAAATTTTACCTTCCCTTGAATGTTTGAGATCACAACTGAATTGACTTTCAAAAACGAAAAAGTCTCTTAATTCCTCTTAATTCTCTGTTTAAACTTTCTTTAACTTTTAAGAAGCCATTTTGAAGAACTGTTGCACTGATGTAGCCAAGCCAGAGAAGAGCAGACTCCAGAGCTAAGCATATTGTCTCTGAGTAGCCAGTGACTCACTTCAGCATTTATTAATGGGATCAGCACCATACAGTATAAGGGGAGGCAGTGATAACAGCCTGTCTCTTGCTTCCTCCTTGGCACACATGCACCAAGAAAATAAGGTTCAAACAATGGAGAAGCTTTTGAAGCAACAAATATTTAAAAAATATGTTGAAAAGTCGTGAAGACTATTAAAATAAAAAGCTGAAATAGGAGTCAGGTTCTACTGGAGTTTCTACTACCTGTTGTTTATGATTATTGGGAATTTTTTACCTACCCATACCTCAGTTTCCTCATCTGTCAGATGACTATAATACCCTAATTACCTCAGAATACTATAAAAATGTAAGATTCTTTAGGTTGGAATTCTGTCTAAAGTGTAAAGAATAAGATAATATACCTTAAAAAATAGCTCTCAAGCTAATAGTTTATAAAATAGTAAAAGATACACTTTTGATTTCAGATGATGGGAGTTGTGCTCCAGGTGGAAAGCTATTATAGATTTCTGTATGAAATTGCTACTGCCATTTAAAATTGACATCATTTTGCCGAACGCCAAATCTATAACAACAACAACAACAAAAAATCTCAGGAAAGCAGACCCTGGACTATGGGGAATAAAGTTATTTTTGAAAAAAGTCTCATTTCTCTGAAGTTACAGAACTATCTTACAAACTTTTCTTCTATATATCTTAACTGTTTTTAGAATAGTAGCAATTCACTTGACTTCTCTAATCTCTTATCCCTTATTTATTGGTGTTAACATTAATGGGGATAATTTTCAGATGGTTTTAGCAGTCTCATTCTTAGAAATAGTTCAGGAAAGGTCATACTGCTCTCTGCACAGCAGGCAGCACAAACAGAATGACAAAATGTTTATACTGACAAAACCTAGAAATGGGACCAAAGCTGTACCTTAATTCAGGGTTTACAGCAGCTCATTGTCAGTTTTGAAAGTATGGAAATGTACATAAAAGTGTTTAAGGAGCATCTTCATCCACTGGGGGTGCTATAACAACATACCATAGACTAAGCAGAAATTTATTTCACAGTTTTGGAGACTTGGAATTCCAAGATCAAGGTGCCTGCTGATTTGGTGTCTGGTGAGGGCTCATTTCTTGATTCATGGGTGAAGACCTTCTAGCTGGTTCCTCACCTGGTAGAGGGGATGAAAAGAGATTCCTTGAGCCTATTTTTGAAGAGCACTAATCTCTGTCATGAGGACTGTACCCTCTTGACCCAGTCACTTCCCTAGGAGTCCCCCTTTCCAAGCCATTACCTTGAAGGTTACGATTTTAATTTATGAATTTTGGGGGAACACAAGCATTCAGAACACAGATAAGAGTTTCCCCCCAGAAGGAAATGAACCTAAATATGTAATAAGTGTGTAGGAATACATCTGTACAGACATTCTCTAAGACTAGAGCGCAAAGACTGAGCTTTGATATATTTCTCAACTCCAAATTTGCTGTAAATAACTCCTATAAAATATCCTATGGAAAATACATGCTCGTTATATTTCTTTTTCATCTACCAAATTTACCTCAAAATTTCTGTTCTTTTAATTTATTTTCATTTTTGATTTTTGTGGGTACATAGTAGATGTATGTATTTATGGGTTACATGAGATATTTTGATGCAAACATGCAGTGTATAATAATCACATCAGGGTAAATCACCTTAATCATTTCTCCTTTGTGGTTAAACACAACCCAATTAAACTCTTTTAGTTATTATAAAATGTACAATTAAATTATTTTTGACTATAGTCACCCCATTGTGCTTGCAAATTCTAGGTCTTATTCATTCTTTCTAACTGTTTTTTTGTACCCATTTACCCTCCCCACTTTCCCCCAGTCCCCAACTACCGTTCCCAGCTTCTGGTAACGATCCTTCTACTCTTTATCTCCGAGAGTTCAATTATTTTAATTTTTGGTTCCCACAAATAAGTGAGAACACATGAAGTTTGTCTTTCTGTGCCTGGCTTATTTCACATAGCGCAGCAACCCCAATTTCCATCAATGTTGTTTGGTTCCCTTTTCTCCACATCCTTGCCAGCATTTGTTTTTGCCTGACTTTTGGATAACTGCCGTTTGGTCTAAAGTGATATGATACCACGTTGTAGTTTTGATTTGCATTTCTCTGATGATTAATCATATTGAGCACCTTTTAATATACTTGTTGGCGTTTGCATGTCTTTCTTTTGAAAAATGTCTAATCAGGGCCCCGCGCGGTGGCTCACGCCTGTAATCCCAGCACTTTGGGAGGCCGAGGTAGGCGGATCACGAGGTCAGGAGATCAAGACCATCCTTGTGAACATGGTGAAACCCCGTCTCTACTAAAAATACGAAAAATTTAGCCAGGCATGGTGCCGGGTGCTACTAGGGAGGCTGAGGCAGGAGAATGGCGTGAACCCGGGAGGCGGAGCTTGCAGTGAACCGAGATTGAGCCACTGCACTCCAGCTGGGCGACTGAAGGAGACTCTGTCTGAAAAATAAAAAGAAAGAAAGAAATGTCTAATCAGGTCTTTTGCCATTTTTTAAATCAGGTTGTTAGATTTTTCTTCCTATAGATTTGTTTCAGCTCCTTATATATTCTGGTTGTTAATCCCTTGTCAGATGGATAGTTTGCAAATATTTTCTCTCATTCTGTGGGTTGTCTCTTCACTTTGTTGTTTCCTTTGCTGTGTAGAAGTTTAACTTGATGCAATCTCATTTGTCCATTTTTGCTTTGTCTGTGCTTGTGGGGTATTACTCAAGATATCTTTTCCCTGTCTAATGTCCTGGAGAGTTTCTGCAAAGTTTTCTTTTAGCAGTTTCATAGTTGGAAGTCTCACATTTAAGTCTTTAATCCATTTGGATTTGATTTGTGTATATGATGAGAGAAAGGGGTCTAGTTTCATTCTTCTGCCTGTGGATATCCAGTTTTCCCAGAATCATTTATTGAAAAACACTGCCCTTTCCCCAATGTATATTCTTGACAATGTTGTTGAAAATGAGTTTACTGTATATGTATGAGTTTATCACTGGGTTCTCTTTTCTGTTCCACTGATCTTTGTTTCTATTTTTATGCCAATACCATAATGTTTTGGTTACTATAACTATGTAGTATAATTTAAAGTTAGGTAATGTTGTTCTTCCAGTTTTGTTCTTTCTGCTTAGAATACCTTTGGCTATTCTGGGTCTTTTGTGACTCCATATAAATTTTAGGATTTTTTGTTCTATTTATGTGAAGAGTATTACTGGTATTTTGGTAGGGATTACATTAAATCTGTAGATTGCTTTGGGTAGTATGGACATTTTAACAATTCTGATTTTTTTCAATACGTGAACATGGAATATCTTTTTATTTTTTGTTGTCCTCTTCAATTTCTTGCATCAGTGTTTTATAGTTTTCATGGTAGAGATCTTTCACTTCTTTGGTTATAATAATTCCTAGATATTAATTTTACTTGTAGCTATTGTAAGTGGAATTACTTTCTTGATTGCTTTTTCAAATTGTTCACTGTTGGCATATAGAAATGCTACTAATTTTTGTATGTTAGTGATTTATTGTGTAATTTTTTAAAAATTTATTAGTTCTAATTTTTTTTGGCTGGGGTTTTTAGGTTTTTCCAAATATATGATCATATCAACTGCAAACAAGGATAATTTGACTTCCTTCTTTCCAATTTGGATTAACTATATATATATTTTTTTTGTCTGATTGCTCCAGCTAGGACGAGTACTAAGTTCAAAAACAGTGCTGAACATGGGCATCGTTGTCTTTTCCCACATCTCATAGGAAAGGCTTTAGGTTTTTCCCGATTCAGTATGATACTATCTATGAGTCTGTCATATATGGCTTTTATTATGTCGAGGTATGTTTTTCTATGCCCAGTTTCTTGAGGGTTTTTTATCATGAAGGGATGTTTAATTTTATTAAATGCTTTTTCAGCATCAATTGAAATGATCATATGATTTTTGTCCTTCATCCTGTTGAAGTGGTGTATCACATTGATTGATTTGCATATGTTGCACCAATCTTGTATCACTTGGATGAACCCTACTTGGTCATGATGAATGATCTTTTTACTGTGTTGAATATGATTTGCTAGTATTTTGTTGTGGATTATTGCATCATTATTCATCAGTTATATTGGCTTATAGTTTCCTTTCTTTTTTTATATGTCTTTGTCTTGTTTTGGTATCAGGGTAATATTGGCCTCGTATAATGAATTTGGAAGTATTCCTTCCTCTTTCATTTTTCAGAAAAGTTTAAGTAGCATTGGTATCAGATGTTCTTTAAATGTTCGGTAGAATTCAGCAGTAAAACCATGGAGTCCCGGGCTTTTCTTTGCAGGGACTTTTTAAAATTACAGCTTTAATGTCTTTACTTGTTTGTCTGTTCAGGTTTTGAATTTCTTCATGATTCAATCTTTGTAGGCTGTATGTGTCTAGGAATTTATTCACTTCTTCTAGATTTCTCAATTTAGTGGCGTAGTTGCTCATAGTAGCCACTAATGATCCTATGAATTTCTGCAGTATTACTTATAATGTCTCCTTTTTAATCTCTGATTTCATTTATGTGGATCTTCTCTCATTTTTTCTTACTTAATCTGGCTAAAGGTTTGACAATTTTTATCTTTTCAAAAAAACAACTTTTTGTTTCAATGATCTTTTTGTCTTGTTTTCATTTTAATTTCAATTTTGTTTTCAATTTTGGATTTGCTTTGATCTTTCTTTTCTAGTTCTTTCAGATGCATCATTAGGTTGTTTATTTGGTTTTTTCTTCTTTTTTGATATCGGCACTTATAGCTATAAATTTCCCTCTTAGTACTTCTTTCACTGTATCCCCTGGTTTGTTTCAAGAAAGTTTTGTTTGCAGTGCCACTATCTCAGCTCACTGCAACCTCCGCTTCTCGGGTTCAAGCGATTCTCCTACCTCAGCCTCCCTAGTAGCTGGGATTACAGGCACGCGCCATCATGCCCAGCTAATTTTTGTGTTTTTAGTAGAGTAGCAATTTTGTATTTTTGTATTTTATCTACCACTTCTGTAGATCTTATAAACATGCAAGCCCTACCAGATTAAGGCCCTATACTTATGACTTAATTTCATTTTTATCCTCCCCTCATAGACCTTATCTAAATACGGTCATTTTGGGAGTTAAGGCTTTAACATGGTGAAACATGGGGTTTCACCATGTTGGCTAGGATGGTCTGTATCTCTTGACCTCGTGATCCACCCGCCCTGGCCTCCCCAAGCGCTGGGATTACAGGCATGAGCCACTGCACCCGGCCCATAACTGAACATTTCTAACATTATTTGAAGTGGGTTCAAAAAGGAAAGTAAGGAGAGAAGACAAACTATTTTTTTTTACCTTATATGATTTGAATAATGTATTCTCCCAACTATTGTCTTATCTTGAAAGGTAGAAAACTGTCTAAGGCCTGCTACTGGGAAAAAATTTGGTTCATAAATGTATAGCAAGTTTTAAAATTGATAGTGTTATATACAGCTATTGGAGCATTGGTTCTAGGACATCCCATGGGTGCCAAAATACAAAGATACCAAAATCCCCGATATAAAATTGGATAGTATTTGTATATACCCTATGCACATCCTTCCCTATACTTTAATCTCAAGGTTACTTATAATACCTAATACAACATAAATGCTATGTAAATAGTAGTTACACTGCGTTGTTCAGGGAATAATGACAAGGAAAAAAAGTCTGTACATGTTCAGTACAGGCAGAATATTTTTTCAAAAAGTTTTATTAAAACTATTTCTTTTTTAGTGGATTTAGGTTCCAAAACCCAATAACGTAGTATTTGCTTTTTCCCTTATTTTGTAAATGTTAGATGAAATATGACAGCACATTTTGTAGATATTACTATCAATAGATAGTATTTCACAGATATACTATCTACAAAATATACTAAACAAAATATGTATACTGTATGCAATATTTTTAGAAGTATGTATATAGAATTGGCATGGGTTCCACTTCTGTAGATCTTATAAACATGCAAGCCCTACCAGATTAAGGCCCTACACTTATGACTTAATTTCACCTTTATCCTCCCCTCATAGACCTTATCTAAATACAGTCATTTTGGGAGTTAAGGCTTTAACATATGACTTTTAGGAGGGAACACAATTCAGTCCGTAGCACTTTAAGTGAAATCATACAGGGCATCTTTTTTTGTGTGACTAGGTTATTTCACAGCATAATGTAGACTTTAACATTTGATGTGTTAAGTTTGAAGTAACTATTTGACATCCAAGTGAGAAGTCAAGGTGGCAGTGGTGGGAGGACATACTAAATAATCATTCGTGTGCTTTTTGTGTCTATCTGCAGAATGCCAAATTCAACACAAAGTCTCAGATCAAATTAGTCTGTATTTGATCTGAGTCTGTATTTCAGAGTGATTTCAGTTCCCGATGTGGGGAAGAGAGAATTTCCCAGATAAATTTTGAAATCTGACTTTTTTGGAATCCCAGTATGGGGTTAAAGAGTCAAGAATACCGGACTTAGAAACTATGGTGGAAATGTTGGTCTTATCACCACCTGAGTGACCATAGATGTTTTACTTAATCTCTTTTAGCAAGGATAGATTTAAAACAGGTTGAAGATAATTATAAAGATATTGTATATGAAAACACCTGGTGAACTACAATAAGTATTTAGAATCACAGTAAGAACTACAATAAGTATTTGTTAAATCTAAATGTATTTTATGTATTATGTACATATTATGTATATGTTATTTGACATATTTTTAAATGGTAGTTCACTACTGTTTGGATATATTTTTACCTCTTTTGTTTTCAGTTATACCACTATTTTTGATACTATTTTTTATTGTTTTACCATCACAGATTTATCTTGATTCTATTTATATTTTATTTAAACATCTAATGAGTTTATATAGATTGCATCTACAATATCAATTTCTGTAATTATGTAGTGTTAGAAAATGCTGTGTAAATAAAGGAATTTTATTACGAAAAAATATAATTTAATTTAGGAAATTAAAAAATGTTTGATAGAAAATTTCTTGATACTAAATGAACAAGTATGTAATGGTTATTCTATGATTTCTCAGGCATAGATAATCATCTTTTACTCAGCCTAACCCCAATTAAAAAAAGTCTTCTCTAATATTGTGTAAGGAATATAAAAGGAATATAATCTTGAAAATATTTGACTTTCTAAATATGATCATTCTACATCTTAAAAGGCAGGAGAAAATACAGTTTTAAGCAGATTTGGTAGAAAGGATTGTCAAAAATATAGGAGGGGTGTGTGTGTGTGTGTTGGTTATGTAGTGGTAATGATAATTTATAATAATAACAGTACGTAATAAGTGCTTTACATTGATGAGTGCTTTTATATTTTATATAACTTAGCATTATTTCATTTATTCTCTGCAGTCTTCTAATATTATGAATATATTCCTTTTTTACATTTGGGAAATTCAAGGCTTCAAGAAGTGAAGCAACTGCCCTATGGTCACACTGATAAAGAGAAGCATCATTGCTTTTTAAGGGAGAATGCAAAATTGTCCATCTCATCTGTAGTCATGGCTTTGATTGTTCTTTTATATTTATCTCAAGCAACTGCTTTTCACAAGATATTTTGTGATGTCTGTACATACTTATTGACTTCCTACAGATGGCTAATGGGATTCATAGTTTACTTGAAAGCAGGATTTGCCCAGGAAGAAATTAATAGAGAATGTTTTTTAGAATTGTTATGATTCATAAAACTACCTGAAGTCAACTTCAAACTTCCTGCACTTTGGCACTCCGAGTCTAATTATGTTCAGGTCTAAACCTACTCTAAACTAGATGGTGTTTGTGTAGTTCTTCTCTTCTTGACCATTTTGTCCCAGCAGGAGAATTAGATAATAAGTGGATTGATCTCAGTTTTACAAACTCTTATAAGTACCTATTTTATTGTGCTGACCAATATAGGGGCAATAGAAAGATAGATAAAAAAAAATTCTCTGCCTTCAAAAACATGTAGGAGGAGAGGCAGAAAAAATACAAAGGTGAACTAAGTTAAAACAGTGATATGAGTGAAAGACTCCTTGGTGCATTCTGACCAAGGTAATGGCCCTTACAACTGGTGCAAAGAAATCTAAACATGCAAGGATTAGCACTGGGGTGTGAGCCATGGGAGTATTTGGTTATCCTATACCCAGTGCTCCTTGAATACAATGGTGGCCCACAAAGGTCTAAATGGGCTCACTCCAGCAAAGCTATTCTGAGGATAGCAGTTATTTTGGCCCATGCTTTTAAGATGATGTGATGATGCTGTCATCTGTCAGACTTGGACATATTACTGCTGATGGTGTTATTTCCTCTGCCCGATTTCTCACTCTCAGCACTTAACCTGCTTGAAATGGTAATGTGTGGTGATATGCCATCCACATCCTTTTGCCCTTCTATTTGCCAAGTCTGCATTTTTCAATTCTTTTTCTCCCTGTGCCCTCCTAAAATTAAACGAATTACCTCTAAAAAACCTGAGAGCACCTACCTGATTTACAACTGCCCTCTAACCCTGGTCACAGAGAGGACAGCAAACTTTTCTCTGGTATCTAGTGAATGATGCTAATATGCAAAATAATTTGAATTGTTTCTTTGCTTCTGGTTTAGTTTTATTAAAATGTCTGATTTTTTTTAAAGGAATGTACTAAACTGCTTCATCTACAGAAGATTTAATTTAAATATTTCATTAAGCATATTTACAGCCTGAGAGAGTTAATATGGATTTGAAAATCAGTTAGATTTTTTCAGTTAATTTTTTTAATGCCTGGCAGCTGGAATACATCACTGACATGCTGACACCATATTATTTAAAATAGCATTGCCTGTGAGCCTAAGAGAAGCTATTTAAGACAAACCTCAAGAAGGCTGGTGAAATAATAGCTGAAGTTATGTTATGTCAGCCAGTTCCTCAGCATGGAACACCATTGTGAGGCCAGAGTTGTTATCCTTCACTGAGACATAAAATCTATATCTTGATTCTTTTGGTTATTTAAGGTCCTATGGGAACTGTACCCAGAGGGAGTGTCCTTTTATCCAGTGTGTTGACCAAAGGTCAACCTGGATGGGACAGTCGTATCTTTTCAATGTGTTCAAGGTTTCATTTACATATGATTAGAGTACAGTTTTTGGAAAGGCTCTGGATGTGTCATTCTATAAATAGTTTGCAATTTGTGAAGAAGTAGGTTTAGCTGCTGGAGTGACCAATATCAAATCTACTAAAAAAGTGCTAATGTGCCAAAAGAATCCATGGAGTCTTTTAATCTAACAAATTATTTTTAACTTCCATTTCTTTTACATTGAAAAGGTAATTTTAGTTTGGGTGATTAATCAGCAGCTTAACAGCTCTTTCTCTATAAGTTGAGGAACTTATTCCTTGTTCCCTTAGCTAAATGGGAGGAAAAGTCTTTAGGCCAGCGGTGGAGGTTGAAGAGAGTAACAATCTAAGTTAGAAACTTCTGCCTGCCTTTCCATTTACTATTCTTATGTCTATAGGGGATAACAAAGCTTTTAGTCTGTAAAATGGAATAAAAATAACTCATACAATTGCATTATGATCTAATATGATATCCATTTGTAAATGATAAGTCCTTATATAATTGCCTCCTTGGACTAAGTGAGGTTGTCTATATTTAGCATATTTTGATAATACATTGATAGTTGCCTAGAAAATGCACAAACACACAAACCGTGTAAGCAAGAATGTTCCTGAATTATAATCATAAAATGGATGGTGTTTTGCTTTCAGTCTTGGCCCACCATCTTTTGGCTCTTCTCTCCTGGCATCCTGCTGGTGAGTTGGGTTGTCAATTTAAGTGTCCCTCACCCCAGCAGAGGCCTCATGCTGTTGTACCATTCCCAAAATCTCTGTAAGAGACCCTGTTTTTCCTAAAAATGTGGCAGTTTATCTTATCTGTTCTCTCCCCAGTGGTATATGCATTTTTGATGGTCCCAAATCTATTTCACAACTCTAAATACCCAATTTCTCCACTATTAGGCATTTCTTCAATTGTGAATATTTCAGAAACTGGGCCATATCTGTTATATGGTTTGTTTATTCCCTATGTCCAAACAAAAGCCTTTTTTTTTTTTTTGAGATGGAGTCTCTCTCTGTCCCCCAGGCTGGAGTGCAGTGGTGCAATCTTGGCTCACTGCAACCTTCGCCTCCCAGGTTTAAGTGATTGTCCTACCTCAGCCTCTTGAGTAGCTGAGATTACAGGTGCATGCCACCACACCCAGCACATTTTTGTACTTTTAATAAAGATGGGGTTTTGCCATGTGGGCCAGGCTGGTCTTGAACTCCTGACCTCAGGTGATCCACCTCCCTTGGTCTCCCAAAGGGCTGGAATTACAGGCGTGAGCCATCGTGCCAGGCCACAAAAGCCCTTTTAAAGCCTTTTTTCATACTATATCTTACAATCAAGGGAGTCTTAGAATTGAGAACACATAATGTATAGTTCAGAGGGAATTTTAAAAACGTAACATTTCACGCCTGTAATCCCAGCACTTTGGGAGGCTGAGGCGGGTGGATCATGAGGTCAGGAGATCAAGACCATCCTGGCTAACACGGTGAAACCCCGTCTCTACTAAACATAAGAAAAAATTAGCCAGATGTGGTGGCAGGCACCTGTAGTCCCAGCTACTCGGAAGGCTGAGGCAGGAGAATGGCATGAACCCAGGAGGCGGAGGTTGCAGTGAGCTAAGATCACGCCACTGCACTCCAGCCTGGGTGACAGAGCGAGACTCTGCCTCAGAAAAAAAAAAAAAAAAAAGTAACATTTATTTTTTGGAGAGGTGCTTCATTCACAGAAATACAAAAGTAATAAGCAAATAGACAATGGAAAGTTTTTCTTCTAAACCCATTCCTCACACCAGTGTTTCTCCCCAGAGGCAAATGGCATTTGTACGTATTAGAGCATACAGACTTTTATTTTTAATGTTTGAAACGCAAATGTTATCTTACAGAATATCTCTGCACATTATTTTTTATGTAAAAATGTATCTGGGAGATTGTTCATTATCAGTGTGTAAACAGATTCATTTTTCTTTCCAAAGACTATAATTTCATTATATGTGTGCAATCTAACTTATTTAAATTTTGTAGAATTCATATTAATTTTTTTCCCCAGTATGAGGCACCAGATTTCTCACATCCTTCAAGACACAGTCCATATTCAAACAAACTTGACAAAGGTTTTTGGGAATAAATATAAAAGTCACTTTATGTGTCTTTTATGTACAAAGGCATTTATAATAATTTTTCTGAGTAATATCAGTTCATCATTCATTTTTTATATCAGCTTATCCTTCTTTTTTGTATATTATAGAAGCTAGCTATTTGTGAAATAATTTGTAAATATTTTTCCAGGTTTTCATTTATGTTTGTGTATGGTAATTTTTGTCATACAGAACAAAGTTATAATTTTATGTAGTAGGACTAATTATTTTTTTTTATCTTCTGGGTTTGTGTCATATTCAAACATGTCTTTTTCATTCTGAGGTTGTTAAAATTATCTTCCATTGTTCCCACCACAATTTTATGATTTAGATTTTTACATTTTAAAGAGGGATTCATCTGGAATTATTGTGGTGTAAGATACTGTAGAGTAGGTACTATTTTATTACTTTAGTGGCGGTTTTTACTTAGATGCAACAGTTTGGTTGAATTATGAATATTTTCTAATGTTTTAAAAGAACAAACCCTGTTTTTATTGTTACACAAAGCCTTAAGTGGAGAGAGAAAAAATGAAGAAATCTTTCTTCTTCCATCTTGTGACTACTGGTGAGGGATCTTAAATTGGTCAGAGAAGAGGAAGAGGAAATGAAGGTCGGTTGTTGAGAGAGTAGAGAAGAAGACACCAGCTAGAAGTTGGAGAAAAAATAAGAGCAAATATTTTGGTGTTTCTCTATTTTTCTCTTAGAGATTGATCTTTAAAGCACTCATTAGTGCATAATGAAATTTTAAATCTAATAAAAAGTATTTCAAATATAAAAGAACATTTTTCTATATCTGATAACAAGATTAAGGTTGTATAAATTAACAGAAGAGAGATAAGAACGAGAGGGTGTTTTTCAATTTGGCAATGCTACTTGTGTAGAATAGAAGATGAGCAATTTTTCACTAAAGCTGAAAATACTTTTTGTTAACATCCAGTAAGTAGGTTTTAAATCTTTGAAGAAACCCTGAGAAATTGGAGGTTTTGAAAAACCCATATTATGGGTTGAATTTTTCTCCTCACTCTGTCACCCAGGCTAGAGTGCAGCGGCATGATCTCGGCTCACTGCAAGCTCCGCCTCCTGCATTCAAGCAATCCTCCTGCCTCTACCTCCCAAGTAGATGGGACTACAGGTGTGTGTCTTTACACTCCGCTAATTTTTGTATTTTTGGTAGAGACACAGTTTCGCCATGCTGGCAAGGCTGGTCTCGAACTCCTGACCTCAAGTAATCTACCTGCCTTGGCCTCCCAAAGTGCTGGGATTACAGGTGTGAGCCACCATGCCTGGCCCTGAAAATTTCTATTTTATGATAAGATGAAATCTGGTTTTCTTCTCGTACCCAATTTAATCTTTAATAAAGGCATTGCAAGTTATATATATTAATTTTTAATTTTTTTTTACTATTTTGGAGATATTTTGTTTATGAGAAGCTCATTAGATGTTGGCATTTAGAATAACTTAAAGAAACTTCTAGTATACAATAGGAGAAAAAGTCAGTAATCATAACCTCTTATTTCCTATCAAAGATTATTAGAAGATATCTGTAATGCATCATTCAATATGGGGTACTGGGTTCACATGTTGGCATAAAAATACAAGTTAAATAAATGAAGAATACATGGCACACACAGTGAATAAATATTGACAAAAATTATAGATGTATAGTTTGTTACAACTAGATCTGGTGATGCAATATGATAAAAATTTAAAAAGACCCATGGAATCCTAAAAAGGACAAATTTAGAAGTAGTTTAATTCCCATGCATTAATGTAGTTTGTGAGCTGGATATATCAATATAATACATAAAAAAGAGCATTGCGTTTGAAGTGAAAAGTTCTGGGATTAAATCTCAATTCTATTAATTTGGAGGCCTTAATTTTCTAATTTGCAAAACACTCTATTTTGCTAGGAGAGTTTCCCTGCTGTGGGCTATTTTGGCAAGCTGCTAAGTCCTACATAGACCCAGTCTCAAAAATTGTGTTTTAAATGCTTCAGTTAAAATGCACAGGGTTACAAGGAAAGCAATGATATTAAACTGCAATTACCTAAGTAACATATTTGCATTTTTGCAATATATAGGCTTTTTAAAATTAACACATTAAATGACAAAAGTCAGCAAAGTGTCTTATAACTGCAATAGGTCCAAATTAGCGATAATTTCAATTGATATTTCAATGTTTTGGCAATAACTGAAATATGATACGAAAACATCTGATTTTATTTGGTTACAATGTTACAAGTACTACTAATATTGTAGCAAATGTTATTCGGTTCCTGGCCTATTTCATAATTGAATGGAATGTTGCATTTCAGTTAGAAGCAAGTTAAAATAAAGATGCTTTTTTTTTTCTTCTTCTTCTGGTTCACCAAGTTCACAGATCTTAAATTCTTTCTGTGGATCTCGGGATAAGAACCCTTGGGCATTAGGATCTTTAGGTTGTTTTCTCAGTTTCAAATGTAATGATTTATCCATGATCCTTCAATTGTTTACATGTTCACATTGCCCAGGACCACATCTATAAAGTTCTAAACTAAAAATGTTATAACAAAATTTTGTCAAATTACCTCCAGCTAACCAAATAACACAATTCTCCTCGCTACCATTAGTTAGAAATTAAAGTTTAATTTTTCACTAGTTTTAATGAACATTTCTTAACAAACAAAAAGGTGACCTACCTATCATCTAAGACTGCCTATGTTAGTCAGAGTTCCCGAAAGAAACAAAATCAATAGGATCTATCTTGCTATAGACTAAATGTTTGTGTCCCCTCAAAATTAATACGTTGAAGACAAAATAACATGTTGATGTTATCTGCAGGTTGAGCCTTTGGAAAGGTACATAGGTCATGAGGATGGAGCCCCAGTGAATGACATTAATGCCCTTATAAAAAGAGAGGTAGATACAAGATCTCTCTCTTTTTCTGCTCGTCATCATGTAAGGATACCATGGGAAAACTGGCATCTGCAAACCAGGAAGAAGGCCTTCTCTAGAACTTACCGTGATGGCACCTTGATGAACTTCCCAGCCTCCAGAGTCATTAAAGATATATTTCTGTTGTTTAAGCCACCTGTTATGGCATTCGGTTATAGCTGCCCAGACTAACCAATACACACATACACACACATACACTCTTAATATATAAATACATTAATAACATATAATTACATGGTAATATATAACTATATGAATTTGTGTGTGTGTGTGTGTATTTGTACATATAAGGATATTTATTATAAGAATTTGGCTCACCAAGTTATGATGGCTGACAAGCCCAGAGATCTGCGGTTGGAAAGATACAGAACTAAGAGAGACAGTAGTGTAGTACTAGTCTGAGTTTGAAGGTCTGAGCACCAGGAAAGCTATTAAGTTTCAGTCCAAAAGCCAACAGGCTTGACACCCTTATAAAGCTTATTTTTGGGGGGTTCTGAACCAAAGAAAGGAAAAGACCAATGTTCTGGTTCAAGGCGGTCAGACAGAAGGAGTTCTCCCACTCCCCTTTCTCGTGGGAAGGTCATTCAGGTCTTCAGCTGATGAGATGAGGGGCGTCCACATTGAGGAGGGCAATCTGCTTTCCTCGGCCTGTCAATTCAATGTTAATTTCATCTAATAACACTCTCATAGACACACTCAGAATGATGTTTGACCAAATATCTGGGCATCCCATGGCCCAGCCAAGTTGACACTTAAAATTAACCATCACACTGCCCTATAGCAAAAAATCATTCTTTAAACATCATTGGTATCATTGTAATAATTGGTACATTAGTATACTGTAAAAACCAGGAAAAACAGTGAAATAAATTATTTCTACAAAATTGAACTTACAAAACTATAACTGAAATGAAAGTGACTTAATTTTATTATGGGATATAGACTATGGCATTTTTATTTTGAGCGTTACACTTTTCTTGCCGTTCAAGTAAATAATCAACTTAGATTTTCTATGCATGTAAATGCTTATGTACGCAGGAGAAAGCAGAATGTGGGGAAATAAAACATTTGAATTATTAAACAGATTTTTTAAATACTTTTAGAAACTGGTCAATGTGTCCTGGCATCACTATTTAACTAATGCAAATATTGACTTATTTTTTTGTTATCTCACTTACATGATCATTTGCTATGAAGTTTTGCCTTTCAGTTTAAAATTGTACTTGCAAAGAGCATGCAGATTTAGGAGTGAGGTAGTGATTTCATTTCAGGTCTTCTATTGACTTGTGGGTGGAAAATTAAGCTAGTGACATAACCATGGTCCTTGCCTAAACTTGCTCATTTTATGAACTGTAATAAAAATTCTTGTTATCAAACATTAAATATGAGGCATTTTGAACTCCTTGGATGAAATTCTTAATATGCATTTACTCAGCCTTGTAAATAAATTTAAAAAATTAATTGACCTGCACAAATTTGTTGCCAACCTCCCATCTTCCATGGTGCTTAACTTCTAGTAAAATGAAGAAAATTAACATTTCTTCCTACTTGTCTCCCAGATATTAATGCTTATGAGGGTTTAGTAGATCAATGTCTGTTACCTCACATGGATCTATCATAATCCACTGAAGTGCTGTGAGGAAAAACAATTCACATTAGGATTGAATATAGATTTACGATCACTTCAGGTCTGTGAATTTGGCCTTAAATTCATTACCTTAAAGTAATGAATAATGAAGATTTAGAGAATAGTGTTTCTATGCCAGGAATGTTTTTCTCTTAAGGGAAATCCCTAGATAAAATGACCTGGGGGAAAAAAACTTCTCAAATCTGCAAATTGGGTTCCTGGCTTTTGGGTTATCTGGGCAACTTGGGCTATCTGACTTTTTAACTTTGAAGCTAGTTAGAAACAAAAGCATGAAAAGACAAAATGAACACAGGCTTGAGGGTAACATGCTACTTCCCCTCATCACTGGTTAAATTAGTGAGAGAAGGAAGTAAAGAATGAAGTAGACAGAGAGGAGGAGAGAAGGTTGTGTGTGGAGTGGGCATGGGGTGGGGGAATGGTGAATTAAGTCCTCTGCAAGGCCATCAGAGAAACTCGGTTCAGTAGGTGAGAAACAGGCTCCAGGAGTATTCCTCAGGAAACTCTGTTGTCCCTGAAGTCCCCATCTTGGTTGGGCTTTCTTGAAGCATTTTCCCTCCCTTTGGGCTTAGGACATGAGGCGACTCAAAAGTTAAGTGCTCCCAGCATGGGTCATGCAACCGTTTTTTTCTGTATGCTGTCCCCTCTCCATAAATAGTCCACATGTAGCATCAGATATGTAGTTTAATAGATCTTAACCCTCAAAATAAAATTGTAAGATATTTCTAGATAATGCTCACTCTGTTGCCTTCTTAGTTGGTTTACCTCCCCCCCCGCCCCCGCCCCCGCCCCCGCCCCCAAAAAAGTTTTTGTATGGCAGAGGCAGCAATATAAACCTTTAGGGAAAAAAATTAGACTTTTAAATAAATAGGCAAGGCAGAGCAAACTATAGTAGGAAGAATACAGAAATATTTGGGGGAGTGTAATCTTGAAAGCTGAATGCTGCCCTTTTGATTTACCTGAACAATACAAAACATGTAAATATGTACTTAAAGGAAACCATGGAAATGGAATGCAATGAAAATACTGAAGCTATATAATAGTGTGTCGGGAATTGGTGGGTTCTTGGTCTCACTGACTTCAAGAATGAAGCCGTGGACCCTCGTGGTGAGTGTTACAGTTCTTAAACATGGTGTGTCTGGAGCTTGTTCCTTCAGATATTCAGATGTGTCTAGAGCTTCATCCTTCTGGTGGGTTCATGGTCTCGCTGTCAGGAGTGAAGCTGCAAACCTCCGTGGTGAGTATTATAGCTCTTAAAGGCAGCACGTTTGGAGTTGTTCTTCCTGGTGGGTTCGTGGTCTCGCTGGCTTCAGGAGTCAAGCTACAGACCTTCAGGGTGAGTGTTACAACTCATAAGAGCAGCGTGGACCCAAAGAGTGAGCAGCAACAAGATTTAGAGTAAAGAACAAAAGAACAAAGCTTCCACAATGTGGAAAGGGACCCCAGAGGGTTGGCACTGGCTGGTTAGGGCTGCCTGCTTTCATTCCCTTATCTGGCCCCACCCACATCCTGCTGATTGGTCCATTTTACAGAGAGCTGATTGGTCCACTTTACAGAGAGCCAATTGGTCCGTTTTGACAGAGTGCTGATTGGTACCGTTGCAATCCTTGAGCTAGACACAGAGTCACAGAGTGCTAGTTAGCTAGATACAGAGTTAGCTAGATACAGAGTACCAACTGGTGCCTTTACAAACTTTGAGCTAGACACAGAGTACTGATTGGTGCATTTACAATCCTTGAGCTAGACACAGAGTCACAGAGTGCTAGTCCTCCAAGTCTCCACTAGGTTAGCTGGATACAGAGTACCAATTGGTGTATTCACAAACCCTGAGCTAGACAGAGTGCTAATTGGTGTATTTACAAACCCCAAGCGCTGATTGGTGCACATACGATCCTCTGGCTAGATATAAAAGTTCTCCACGTCCCCATCCAGTTCAGGAAGCCAGCTGAATCCTGCACCAGGGCTGCAGGTGGAGCTGTCCACCAGTCCCGAGCCACGCCTGCACTCTTCGGCCCTTGGGCTGTCCATGGGATCGGGTGCCAGGGAGCAGGGGGTGGTGCCCGTCTGGGAGGCTCAGGCCGCGAGGAAGCCCACTGCAGGGGAAGGAGCTCAGACATGTCGGGCTGCAGGTCCCGAGCCTGCCCCGCCGGGAGGCAGCCAAACCCCCCCGCGAGAATTTGAGTACAGTGCCGGCAGGCTGGCACTGCTGGGGGACCCGGCACAACCGCCGCAGCTGGTGGCCTGGGTGCTAAGCCCCTCACTGCCCTGGGCCGTCGGTGCAGGGCGGCTGCTCCGTGTGCAGGGCCCGCCGAGCCCGCGCCAGCAGGAACTCACACTGGCCCGCGAGCACAGCCCTGGTTCCCACTGGCGCCTCTCCCTCCACACCTCCCCACAAGCACAAGGAGGAGGCTCCGGTCCCAGTCATCCCAGAGGGGGCTCCCACGGTGCTGTGGCAGATGGAAGGACCCCTCAAGCGTGGCCAGAGTGGACACTGAGGCCGAGGAGGCCCCGAGAGTGAGGGCTGCTAGCACTTTGTCACTTATCAATAGTGAGAGGTGACAATGTGCTGGCAGCCCTCACTCTCGGTGCCTCCTCCACCTGGGCATCCGCTCTGGCAGTGCTTGAGGAGCCCTTCAGCCTGCCACTGTGCTGTGGGAGCCACTCACTGGGCTGGCCGAGTCTGGAGTTGGCTCCCTCTACTTGCTAGGATGTGTGGAGGGAGAGGCGCAGGTGGGAACCAGGGCCATGCGCGGCACTCACAGGCCAGCGTGAGTTCCAATGGGCACGGGCGCAGGCTCCTCAGGCCCCCACTTGGAGCAGCAGGCTGGCACTGCTCGCCCAGGGCAGTGAGGGGCTTAGCACCCAGCCCAGCAGCTGTGGAGGTTGCGCTGGGTCCTCCAGCACTGCCAGCCCTCATGCACTGCTCTTGAGTTCTCGCAGGGCCTCAGCTGCCTCCCTGCGGGACAGAGCTCGGGACCTGCAGCCCGCCATGTCTGAGCCCCTCCACTCTGCCGTGGGTACCTCCGTGGCCCCAGCCTCCCCGACGAGTGCCTCCCCCTGCGTTGTGGTGCCCAATCCCATCAGCCATCCAAGGGTTGAGGAGTGCAGGCACAGGGTGCGGGACTGGTGGGCAACTTGGCCTGCAGCCCTGATGCGGGATCCACTAGGTGCAGCCAGCTGGGCCCCTGAGTCTAGTAGGGACTTGGAGAACCTTTATGTCTAGCTAAGGGATTGTAAACACACCAATCAGTACTCTGTGACTAGCTCAAGGTTTGTAAATACACCAATCGGTACTCTGTATCTAGCTAACCTAGTGGGGACTTGGAGAACTTTTCCATCTAGCACTCTGTGTCTAGCTCAGGTATTGTAAATGCACTAGTCAGCACTCTGTGTCTAGCTCAGGGTTTGTCAATACACCGGTCAGCACTGTGTGTCTAGCTCAGGGTTTGTAAATACACCAATCAGCACCCTGTGTCTAGCTCAAAGTTTGTAAATACACCAATCAGTACTCTGTATCTAGCTAACCTAGTGAGGACTTCCAGGACTTTTCTGTCTAGCACTCTGTGTCTAGCTCAGGGATAGTAAACGCACCAATCAGCACTCTGTCAAAACGGACCAATCAACACTCTGTAAAATGGACCAATCAGCTCTCTGTAAAATGGACCAACCAGCAGGATGTGGGTGGGGCCAGATAAGGGAATAAAGGCAGTCTGCCTGAGCCAGCCACTGACAACCTGCTGGGGGTCCCTTCTTTGTTATTTAACTGTGTACAATAAATGTTGCCACTGTTCACTCTTTGGGTCCACAGTGGCCTTTATGAGCTGTAACACTCACCATGAGGGTCTGCACCTTCACTCTTGAAGTCAGCGAGACCATGAACCCGCCAGAAGGAACACATTCTGGACTACCATTTTTAAGAACTGTAACACTCACCGGGAGGGTCCGCAGTTTCATTCTTGAAGTCAGTGAGACCAAGAACCCACCAATTCCAGACACAATAGTAGCTATAGCAAGAACAGAGAGACTAGAAGAGAACTCACAGTGGCTTCAAAAATAACAGGCTAAGGCTAAGCCAGAACTGTGCTCTATGTAACTGTTAAGAGTAAACAAATGTTGCCAGTAGCTGGGCCCAGTAGTCCCAGCTGTTCAGGAGGCTAAGGTAGGATTGCTTAAACGCAGAATGTCAAGCTCAGCCTGGGCAACATTTGGCAACATAGTGAGACTTCATCTTGAAAATAAAAATAAGAATTGCAGGGATTGATTGGAGTGGGGTCATTTGTGCAATCTTAGAAACACGCATATGTGAGAAACACCTTTTGTCAGAGGGCAGCTATTATGTAACTAAATGTTTATGTAACTAACTGACAATGAAAATATCAGATGTTAAACTTAAATACAACGTTTATTTTTTAAAACATAATTTTAATAGGCATATATTGTAGAATTTGAAATTGTTAATTTTTGACTGTGCCATTTTTCTGGTGAGAAAAAAAAATTTAGATCTAAGGGAAGTGGCTGAGCATTTGTGGATGTTAAGAAATAACGTATGTAAAATGAAGTTGAAGCCAAACTATATTTTCATTTATGTTGATAAGGATGCTTTTGCTGTCTTGAAAAGACATACATGTTACTTCATTAAAGAGAAAGGTCATTTAAAAATGATTTTTACTTTCATTAGTCAGGCATCTGGAGAAAGTAAAAACCAGATCTTATCATATCCTCATTTAATGACATAAAATAGTGCAACAATCTCGGTTTTGCAAATTCAAAGGCCTCTGGCCCTATTCAGTAAACCTGAATGAGTAGAGCAGGCTGAATGTGAGGCACTAGTGATGGATGTTAATCAATGTCTTGCCTCCCCTAGGCATTCAAATTCAATTTAAAAACAAACAACAACAACAACAAAAATCTAGCTAAACAAATACCTCCAGAGGTGCTTGGGATTTATAACATGATATAAAGTAGTTTGTTTTTCATGATCTAGTGCTTAAGACTAGCTCTTCTTTGGGACAATTCAAGACCCTCCCTATACTGTCCCAGCTTACAATGAAACCCCAGGAGTCTTAAGCCAGAGGAATGTGTCAGAAAGTGAAAAAGGATTACCCCCTTTTCGAAAAATTCAGCTTTGGAAAGAAGCCAATCGGTGGTGAGGGGTGGGGGTCACCATAAAAAGGATTAAGTTGCTACTGATTAGACTGTACGGTTAAAACATTATTTTTCTATTTCCAAAGTGGTTAATCAGTCAAGATAGTTGTAAACACATTAGACAGAAACACTGCCTTGTCTGTAAACTGAAACCCTGACTTGCTTGTAAAGGTTCTTACTGACTTTCCATTTTAATTGATGTTTAATTTTGTTGCAAAGATCTTTCCATTAGATCTTCAAAGAAACTAGTTATTGAAACATTATTATATGTTTATAACATCTAGCACTGTAGTTGAAAAAAGTTGGAATAACTAATTTTCTTAATATTACACCACATATTTTCCAGTTTTTTGATAAATGTTAGCAAAAGACGAGATGATCTGCAAAGGAAAAGTGGGGAGCTTTATTTACTATTAAAACAACAATCTCTAGACTAGGGAGGCACAGATTTTAGTATAAGTGAAAGCGTGTTTTCTGAAGAACAAAGGGAGGGTCTAGCTTAAATAGGAAAAACTACCCGCTCACTTCTCAATCAGGCCTGTTTATGCAAATGAAGGATTCAAACTTGTTTAGTTCTGATTGGTCAAAATAGTAGAGTACTGATTGGGTGTTTTCTATGTCCCCAGAACTCTCTGTCAAACTTTTGATTGGGTGTTTTCTATGCCCCAAACGAGAACTCTGTGTCAAACTTTTCTTTCAAAGGGCTGGTGAGGGGCGGTTTCCAGCTCGTTTCTCTTGTGTCTGGTTACAGGAACTGTTCTGACTCAGGATGTAAAGCAAATGTTTGTGGAGCTGCTTTTTCCAAGAATGCACGTGGCTGCTCTTTCTCACTCTAGCAAGGCCACTTGCTTCTGTTTTTAAATTTAATCATCCCTGTTAACCACAGGGACATCTATCTCCCCTGTAGAGCTTGAGTCTTATTTTCCAGTTTTATTTTATATACATTATATTTGAAAGTATTTTTGAAATTATGTCATGCCAAAGAAGCATGAGAGGTTGAAAAATGGATGTCTTGACTCAAAGACAAACATGGATTGAGTACATACTTTATGTGCCTGTTACCACATGTGCTGTTCATATATTTATTGCCTCATTTTCTCACAACTGCCCTGGAGATTGGTAGTTTTCCACGTTTCATAGTTGAGGCCACTGCATCTCAGATTTTTGAGAAATGTGTTAAAAAATACATTTTAATAAATATTAATTAAAAGACCTTTAGTTTGTTTTAGATGTTTGTTTTATTTTTGTAAAGCTACTGTCATTTGTTTTGCATGCCAGCCAACTCTTAGTTTAAGAAATAATAGCCTATATCATCTTATATTACCCAGATCTTGCACTTAGCTGTGTGGTTCACTATGATCCACTGTAGTTGTTGGCCTATAACCTTAAAACATCTAGGAATATGCTTTCAGGAAGAAATGGAGAAAATTTCTTCTCTAGATTTTATTTTTATTTATTTACTTGTTATTTATTGAGATAGAGCCTTGCTCTTGTTGCCCAGCCTGGAGTGCAATGGTGCACTCTCAGCTCACTGCAACCTCTGCCTCCTGGGTTCAAACAAGTCTCCTGCCTCATCCTCCTGAATAGCTGGAATTACAAGCACCTGCCACCATACCCGGCTAATTTTTGTATTTTTAGCAGAGACGAGGTTTCACCATGTTGACCAGGCTGGTCTCAAACTCTTGACCTCAGGTGACCCGCCTGCCTCAGCCTCCCAGAGTGCTGGGATTACAGAAGTGAGCCACCATGCCTGGCCTCTTCTCTAGTTTTTAATAAACATTTTAAGAAGAACAGAATTATACCCTACAACGCATTCTTTAAGTTTGTGGGAAAACTTAATAAAAAAACAAAATGCTACACCTTTTTAGAGACTCAACATTCTTTTAAATATTGTCAGAGTCATCAGAGTTCAAATTAAACCTATGATAAAAAATGCTTTTGAAGCAACAACAGCAAGCAAAGCTTGAATTCTGGCCAGTGCTAGTTATGCTTCAGTGAGCGTCAGAATCAAAGAGGAGAGTTACAATGCAGATTCCTGGGCTCTGCCACCCATTAGGTAGGACAGTGTGGAGCCTAAGCATTTGCATTTTTAACGATCTCCAGGGCGACATTGATGCTGCTGATCTGTGGACCGTGTTTTGAGTAGTACTTATTTAGGGATGACCTGGGAAGCATAGTATGTGTTAACAATTTAAATTATGTTTTTCAGAAAAATAATTTCAACTGTACCAGAAGAGCTCAGTGCCCAGAAACCAATATCAGTTCTATACAGATACAAGGTGATGCTGATTATTTCATCAACCATCTTGGAGTTCCCATCGTGCAGTTTGCTTATGAGGACATCAAAGCATTGGAGGTGATTGTTTCTAAAAAATGCAAAACACACACACACAATAGAGCAGACCTGCAGAATTTGGTTTTATCCTGGCTATTCAATTTTCATATCAAATAGTTCACTATAGAAAAGAGGCTTCATTTAGAGAGTTATTCTTGCTTTTCAGAGGCTTTGCAATAGTATTTGAAAACATCAGCTCTTTTGAAAAGTGTTGAATTCAATTTAAAAAGATTTATACTGTCACTCACATTTTCACATGGTGCTCTGCAACAAGAAATTTGCAGTAGTTGGATTAACATCAAAACATAATTGTAATCTTCAGTATTCACAGAAACAGATGACATGTGCAATAGATTCTCCTTTCCTTGCCCAAAGGAAAATGCACTTCATGTTCTGTATGTTAATATGAGTCTTGTGGATTAGCTACCCAAAGTTTGTCAATAGTTTACCTGCTTAGAAAAGATAGCACTTTTTTTGTGAGGATGGAAGGATTTTTTTCCAAAGAATATCACAAAAGCATGATTCACCTTAATTAAGTCTCTGTTCATCCATCTTTTGGACTTCAGTCCTTCTAATCTTTCTCAGAATTATGTCTCAGGAAACTGTTTCTCTGTGGATCTAACCCTGTTGGGACATTTCACCTTCATTTACAAATCATTTATGCATTATTCGGAGCTATTTGAAAACCTCTAGAGTGGCTTGCTTGAGGTAATTATTGCATTAACAAAATAATGGCTGGAAAGTACAGTAAAACCTGCCTTGCTCTTCAAATATAAATGTTCCTCAGAAGGGGTGCATAGATTAGGTTTGTATTAGCTCAACTTCAGATATGCAACATCTTAATTATTAACAGTGTTGAGTAATATTTGGCTTTATGTTTCTCTGCAACCACACAGAAAATATTTTAATTCTTATTTATTATGTGTCTAATTCATCTTGGTTTAGTTTTAAGACAAGAATTTAGGGAGAATAGTATAGCCTTGGGAATGAGATGGAAGCCCTGACTCTGACACTTACTAGACAAATTATTTAACATCTTTCAAAATGATTTTACAAATGAAGTACTTTGGTATATTTATGGAATCTATAGAGCTGTGGTGAGGATTACATGAGACTATGCATGTAGAGGGTTTAGCTAAGCTTGAGCAGATAAGAAGACCCCATTATTGCAGTTATTATTGTCTGATTGTAAGTACAACATATGAATGTGATAATTTCTAAACTTTTTAGATATGAACACATCAATAGAAGGCAGGAGTTTGTTAATTGTTGAGGAAAACAAGTTTATCAGGCTGAAGAGGTGGAATTTGATGAGGATCAACTGGAGGATCTGAGGTGTTAATAGGGAGAAGATTTTGAAACAGGGACCAGTGAAGTTCTAAGAAGAACCATATTATCCTAAGGCTAAAGTCTATCTACCAGAACTGGCTTAGTCTGAAGGAGTCAATCAGTTTTTCAAATTACACCCAGAATATCTAACTCACACCATCAAAATAATTTGTATAATTTATCTCCAAAAAAGTAATTAAAATAGAATCCCCTATGCTTTATAACAAATGACCTTGTTGATACTGCTTTAGTGGAAGAATTTTTAAAATGGATTTGTCCCTTACAAAATGTGAATGCTTGAGATGAAATAATTTTGTATGAACTCTCTGAGGAACAGAGTAACCTTTGCTTTCTGTGTTAACCTATAATTGATATTGGTATACAGCTATTAAGAGAAATTTTAAATATTAAAAAAAGGTTTTACCCATGATGTAAAAAATATTTGTCCTATGCCAATTAGTAAAGCAGGTAAGGAAATTAGAGCTTTTATATGAAGTTGCAGTTACAAATATATATGGAAAATAGATTGGTGGATTTGGAATTAGGAGGCCTGAAATTTTAAATCCCTTCATGTTAATGGCCCAGTTACATTGGTTTCTGGGCCTCTGCTTTTTTAAAAAAAAATCTGTATCTTATTAAAAACAAAATAAGGATAGGTGCAATGGTTCATGCCTGTAGTCCCAGCACTTTAGGAAGCCGAGACGGGCAGATTGCTTGAGCCCAGAAGTTCGATACCTGGGCAATACGGTGAAACCTTGTTTCTACAAAATAATACAAAAATTAGCTGGCTGTGTTTGCAGGCGCCTATAGTCCCAGCTACTGGGGGCTTAGGAGGGCTGTGATGGGAGGATCGCTGGAGTCCTGGAGGCAGAGGTTGCAGTGAGCCAAGATCACACCACTGCACTCCAGCCCGGGTGACAGAGTGAGACACTATCTCAAAACAAAAACAACAAAAACAACAACAACAACAAAAACAACAACAAAACAAACCCATAATATCTACCACTTATTGCTTTTTTACCACTTATTGAGTACTTGCCATGCTAAGTATTTTATACCCCTTGTGTCATTTATTATTTAAAACATCACTATAGATTAGCTTTTATTATTAACTGTGTTCAGGCTGAGAATGAAATGGAATTTAAAGGCTAGTAGCTTATCCAAGGTCATAAAGATCATAAATGGCCAAAACAGATGTTCATCTAAGATATGTTTAACAGTAAGCCTATGTTCTCAACTATTGTACTAAAGATTGCAAATTGGAAGCCCAAGGACAAGAGATAGTCTATCAATATATTTTGTTTGACCTGTACATTATTGAAAAATTTAATTTCTTGAAATATTGTAAACTTTTTCTCCACGGAAACAGTCAACTAATTGGGCACTGCTCACTAGCCTGCCATGTTGTTTGTCCAACAGTGCAGTTAAGAAGAATATTTTCTTCAACATTTGTTTCTATCAAAGATTAGGAGATGAATACTCAAGTAAGGGTCACATGTCTCACCAGACTTGTGTCACTCATAGTATCTGTGTGGTCCCTGTAGGGAATGAGCTCATTATCTCCACACCCATTTTAGTAAAAGAGTTAAAGTGAATAATTTTATAGCTGCTTCCACTTTCAAAGTGATATTTTCTAAAAGAACTATTTTTATTATTATATCCACGGTTTTGAAGAAATTATCTATTTGACACTTATTTGGGTGATTATAATGCAAACCTTCAAATTACTATTTATCTATATATATTTTGTCCAGCAAGATTGATCATGGATCTATTATGTTCATTTTCAACAACTGAATCATGATAATAGGTGGAAAATTGTACCATAGGAAAATAAACTAGTGCAATAGAGGCCAATTTTTATGGACACTTCTATAAAACATGATATATTTTTAAATATCTATCCCCAATATTTCAAGCTATTCCACATTTGACACCAATGGCTTTTACCTGTAGTTTCTCTGAATGCAAATGTATTGCATAAAATTGCTTAAAGTCCCTTTGATCTTTAGCTTTTCTTGGTATCTATCTATACTCTAATTTTCCAATAATTAACTTTTACAAATGCATCACAATCCATGGATTTGCCAAATATTAGAATGATTCCTTCTCATAAAATAGTGCCCTGTTAATTGAAACATCTCCAGTTGTAAGCTTCATTTAAATAAGGTTTTAGATTTATAAACACCATTGCACCTGTTGGGAGAAGCATTCTGTACAGATTAAATACAATGCAGAGATTGTCAAAAAGGAAAAGACAGATGCTTTCTGATTAAGAATGCAATATTTATGACAGTCTGGTGATCCAATGCACATTTCCTCTGTCACTTAGCAGCTGTTTTACATTTTTGTTTCAGATCAGTATATTTATTCTCTATAGGGCATGCCAGAGGGTCCTTCTTAGTATATCAAAAGAGCAATCCATGCCCTAGCAAGCTTCATATCACAAATTGAAGCTCTGATTCCTCACTCTGTTTAACCTTATGTTTTTTTCTCTTCTGCTTGAAACATTCTATTTTAAACCCAATTTACCTCTATAATAGAGCATTTAACATTTAAATAATAATGAGATAAAAGAGTATTATAGCTTTTATATAGCAGGAGTCATGGCATAATTGTTTCAATATCATTTAATAACCCAGGGGCAGAAATTCAAGTAGCATAGGTATTTTGAAACTCTTACTAATTTTTTTTTTTAACTAGATAACTCTGATACCAATTCTAATTTTTAAAGCAATATACAGCCGCATATAATTATGCCTCTGTGTGTGTGTGTGTGTACGTGTGTGTGAACTTTAACATTGAGGTAATTCTAGGAGATAAAAGTAATAAAAGTAGTTCATTTGTGCAAACATAATACAGTCACAGTTTGACAATACACATATACACATGTTGGAACAGTGTAACTCATAGTTTTGTGCTGATTTTTCATGTTTTATTCTCAGTAGAATAATTTGTTACTTAAATAAGAGGTCAGTCTTTCATTACATTTTCTATTTGGAACTGAGTCATGATCAATGTTAGGTTAACAGAAATAGTTCCAAAGTCCATTAAAAGTTCTTGATTTAAGGAAACAAAATGGTTACATTTAGCTGTTTGTAGGTTCAAGTGATGTTTTGCAGTATCTGATGAAATCCCTTTAATGTGGGTAACTACAAAATTTATACAAAGTCACTTAAGAATGAGATTTTACCTTTTCTACTTCAACGTGTGCCAGTTGAAAACAAAATGAAAAGGGGTTCGTTGGTGTTGTCTCTAGATCATTATCTTTCTTTGTAACTTATTTTTTAAAAATGTCTTAAAATATGGTATATAGACATATGCTGTTATTATTTTCAGATCAGATTTGCTTCATTTAGTGCTGGGGTTCTCAACATTTTGGTCTAAAAATCCATTTACTCTCAAAAGTACCAAAGATTTCTCAAAACAGTTTTGATTATGTGTTAATACCTACATAGTAGAAACTAAAAGTGAGAAAAATGCATAATATTTATTTTAAAATTATTTCATAGTATCAATAACTAAATTAGTATTACCTTATTATAATTATTATCAATATAAATAAATCTAATGCAAATTAATGGAAATAACTTATTTTATTTAAAAATATTAACCAAGAGAAAAATATAAATGAGAAGAGTGATGTTATTTTACAGTTTCAAAAATCTCTTTAAGAAAGGCTGAATAGGCCGGTCGCAGTGACTCACGCCTGTAATCCCTGCAGTTTGGCAGGCTGAGGCAGGCAGATCACCTGAGGTCAGGAGATTGAGACCAGCCTGATGAACATGGTGAAACCCCATCTCTACTAAAAAATACAAAAATTAGCCAGGCGTGGTGGCAGTTGCCTGTAATCCCAGCTACTCAGGAGGCTGAGGCAGGAGAATCACTTGAACCCTGTGGGTGGAGGTTGTAGTGAGCCGAGATGGTGCCATTGCACTCCAGCCTGGGCAAGAGGGCGACTCTGTCTCAAAATGAATAAATAAATAAATAAAGCCTGAATACAAGACAATTGGATTTTCATACCTGTTCCTGCATTATATTTTATAATATGTTGCTTTATTGTAAAAGTATGAAGAAAAATCTGGTCCAATATTTTATTCATATAATGACAAGTATTTTTCTTTGGAACTACACTGAAACTTAACGAGTGTTAGTTTCCTAAAGGTTAATATCAATGTGGAATCTGAATCCATCTTAATGAACTTTTTGTACTCCACACACTTGTGAATGCAGAGTGAAAATGAGAGTAAAAAAGACATATAATGTTACTAGCATTATAAAAATAGTTTTGATCTCCTGATCCTTTAAGGTGTCTGGCCCACACTTAGAGGAATTCTTATTTGAGGAAATGGACTTGGTTAGACCAGTCTACTTTATTTGTTGTGATGTCTGACAAGGCATTCAATTACATCTTATTCAAAGATTTGAGCTGTGATTCTATATAAAACTGTGTATCTTTTCTGGGCATCTTTGAGTATTGCTATCCCATTCACCTTACAAACAGCATGAAGTAGAGAATAAAACACTCCCATAAACTGTGGCTCTGCAAAGAATTCTGCTTCTTAAAGGCATTTCTTTAGAAGAGAAGGTTAAACCCCAATCACAAATCAACAGTTATAGAGCAGAATTGAAAACCTTGATTGTACAGTATATGAAATGCCTGTCACAAAGGAAGTGCTGTTAAAATTACTGTATGCTTCTAAGAGCCTGAGGAATAAACACAAGAAGTTGAAATATGAGACAAATATTAAAAAAAATAAAATAGAGATACACTTAAAACTCAAATGGATAATTTAAAAGATCATACTTCCAATTGCCTAATATTTTGAAATGGCTACAAGGAGGACAGCTTTCCCTTAGCAGTTGTCCTTGCTTAGAATTCCAAATAAGAAGATTTGTTCTAAATGACTATCATCATTGGATCAAACTAACATACTATATTTTAATTCTAATGCTGTTTTCAGTAATTGTCTTGTGATCATCCTTGTTATGATGGAGGCAGTTTTCTAATAAAGTCTTTTGAAAAATAATTTCAATAATACTACTTGCAGGTGGGTTTAATGATAAACCATGTTATAAAATTGACAGCAGTAAAGTTAAGAATATAGGACAACTTCAACATACTTTATTAACTGCTAACAGATATTTGTTATTTAGCCAGCAGTTATTAAGCACTTGCTGTGATCCAGGCACTGTGTTAGAAATACAAAGATGAATAAAACATGCCCCTCTTTCCCTCAAAGTGGTCACAGTCTAGATTCAAACTCATTCACATAAACAATTACATAAAGTAGGTACAGTAGAGGTTCTTATCAATGACTTCCATTTAACCAACATGCAGAACTAATGGACAGTTTCCACTCCTTTAAAACGTAATGGCCAACAATCAAAGATTTCTGAAGCTCATCATAGTAAGACCCTTTCTGGAGTTTTGCACACTTGTGTTCTCTCAGGTTCAGTGATATGCTTGCCTGGAGTCAACTACATTCTCAAATGTATACAGATGCTACTTGACTTAACAATGGGGTTACAGCCCAATAAACTCACCGTATGTTGACAACTTCGTGTCTAAAATGCATTTAACACACCTAACCTATCAAACATGTTACCTTAGCCTAGCCTATACTCAGAACTCTTTTGGTACAGTGGTCAATAAATTACATGATGTGTTCAACAGTTTGTTATAAAATAGTCTTTGTGATACATTATTGAGCCCAGCATCAAGAGAGTATTGTGACGCATATCACTAGCCCATAAAAAAGACCCGAAAATTCAAAATTTGAAGTATGCTTCCTACTGAATGTTTATCACTTTTACACTATCATAAAGTAGAAAAATTGTGAAGTCAAACCATCATAAGTTGGAGACTGTCTGTATATGCCCTCTGCAAATGCAATTGTTTTTCATGATTAGATAATGTAATTGTTACATAAGCTTGTGAATCATGAGTATGAAAGAAAAAACTTCTAAGACACCTATATTTATGACAGTCTGAAAGGATGAGCTGCAAATAAAAAATCTGATGTTTGGGGAACCAGGCAACTATCAAAGACTGAAGGAAATTGATAGTAATCTGGATGCATTCTGAAATCAGTTTACTTCATGAGTATTTTTTAAAGTTTTATTTTAAACAAAAGGCAGTAATGCAGATAATGTATAGTGCAAGAAAGAAATAATAGAATTGTATTCAACAAGCCAATGTTCAGAGAAAAAGCCTTGGCTTCACTTCAAAATATTGGCCAATAAATATGCACTCACAGGTTTTTAATTCAAATACAATGTTTTACTTAATATGATTTCTTTTTAAAAAACTGATTATATGAACTAGCTTCTAATTAATTAACCTGTCAACTAGTGGGACAAATCATGTTTGCCAAGAGGGCTTCCAATTTACAGTGAAATGATAAAGGCAAGGTAAAGCAAGGAAAATTATATTTAACATACACTCGTAATGTTTGTGCCAGGCATTGTTCTAAGTCTTTTATACATGTTAACTCACTTAATTATTGTAGTTATAAAGTAGTAACTAGCACCAATGAGGAAGGTACTATTGTTACTACTTTTTTTTGTTTGTTTATTTTTTGTTTTTTGTTTTTTTGTGACAGAGTCTGGCTCTGTCATCCAGGCTAGAGTGCATTGTTGCAATCTCGGCTCACTGCAACCTCCACCTCCCAGGTTCAAGCGATTCTCCTGCCTCAGCCTCCCGAGTAGCTGGGATTACAGGCGTGCGTCACCACGCCCAGCTAATTTTTGTATTTTTAGTACAGATGGGGTATCACCATGTTGCCCAGGCTAGTCTCGAACTCCTGACGTCAGGTCATCTACCCATCTTGTCCTCCCAAAGTACTGGGATTACAGGTGTGAGCTACCACACCTGCCCTACTGTTATCACTTTTATTAAAGATGAGGAAACTGAGCACAAAGCAGTTATGAAAACTCGCCAAGGTCACCCATCTGTTAAATGATAGAATCAAGATTCCAACCTAACATTCTATCACCAGATTTCTGGACTCTTTTCTCGACTTTTATGCTGTTTCTTAGGGTTTTCTAGATAAAATGATGTACAGTCATGTGCCTCTAATGATGGAAATATGTTCTGAGAAATGTCATTAGGTGATTTTGTTGTGTAAGCATCATGGAGTGTACTTACACAAAACTAGATGGTATAGCCTCCTACACACCTAGGCTATACGGCATAGCCTATTCATCCTAGGCCGCAAACCTGCACAGCATGATACTGTAGACTGTACTGAATACTATAGCCAATTATAATACAATGGTATTTGTGAATCTAAACGTATAAAAAGTACAGTAAAGTATAATATAAAAGTACACATGTATAGGGCACTTATTATGAATGGAGCTTACAGGACTGGAAGTTTCTCTGGGTGAATGAGTGAGTGGTGAATGAATGTGAAGGCCTAGGACATTTCTGTGCACTATTAAAGACTTAATAAGCACTATACACATAGGCTGCACTAAATTTATTTTAAAAATCTTTCTTTAGTAATAAATAACCTTAGTTTACTGTAACTTTTTTACTTTGTAAACTTTTTTTTAACTTTTTGACCCTTTTGTAATAACATTTAGCTTAAAACACAACACATTATACAGCTGTACAAAAATATTTTCTTTCTTTCTCTCCTTATTCTATAAGCTTTTTTCTATTTTTATAAATTATTTATTGATTTACTTTTAAAACTTTTTTGTTAAAAACTGAGACACAAACATACACAGTAACTAGCCCTCCACAGCATAAGGATCTTCAAGACCTCACTAGGCCACAGGAACCTTTCAGTACCATTGTACTCTTCTGGGACTACCATAGCATATGCCATCCATCATTGACCAACATGTTATGCAGGACATGACTGGATTTCTAAAATACCTTTTATCTTCCACTAGATTCATAGTGCAGTATATTTTTCTAGTTTTCTATACAAAGGTCCTAAATGTTTTAGCTTTGGCCATTCTCAACTTTAAGCAATAGCTATAAATGGGTAATATTTCTTAGCTGAATTGAAAATAAACTGATAATGTTTAAATACTGACAAAAACTAATGTTAATGTTTCCTTATAATAGTTTGCTTATTGTTTTACAAAACAGAGCCTATAACTAGATTCTATGCATCTAAAAGTTTATATTTCCAAAAAATATAAGTGGAATGAATTAAGGGCATTATAGGAAAAATATGATAAAATCAACCTACTGTAACCATGAGTATTTAGTTTCCTAAATTAAAAAAAAATAAAGATATGATGTTGGTTTTTCCTGTCTCTTCATTCCTTGGTAATTGTCCATGTGATGTAAAGGCTAGCTGCTTTTATGTTGCATTTGTTCTATCCCTTGTTTCCTAATTTTATTTCCAAGTTGATTTTGGAATATGAGATGAACAACTTCATATCTTCTAATTTTGATGACAATGCCACATTTCTCTGAGTAGAATATTTTTAGATTAAAAATATTTGGAGACTAATTGAGATGATTTTTTAAAAATTTAAGATTAAAATGTTAAGAATAGTTTGGATACCCATATGCTCTAACAATAAACTCCAGTAGGAAATGACTCATCTGGAGCTCAAATAGCTGTGGATGATGACTATGGCCATGAATGAATTTCCATGCCCTATTCTTGAATCTCTACAACTTCATCTTATTTTAATTGCATTTGGAATGGCAGGTTACTATGCCTATTTCACAGCTTACATACACAGAAACTTATCTTGTTTTTATTTTTTAAATAAGCAAATGTTTCTGTGCAGACTACAAAGAAAGACACAGTAGCTTTGAAGTCTCATAAATGTTAAAAAATAAAAAAAAAATAGATTGAGGCCAAGGCTACTTGGCTTATAAAGATCACTATTGCTTCTTTATGAAAGTTTTGGCTTTTACATTAGTCTCAGGAGGGCTACAGTTGTCTTCAGTCTCCTTTCATGATGATTCTGTTCCTAGACTTTAAATGAATAGAAATAATGCTGAAGAGAACAAAGTATTTACCAGTATTTTTATTTCTACAGTCTCTTGTCAATAGCTTTAGCCTTGAAATTATTCTTGTCTAATATTTTGTTACAAGTAAAGAACATTTTAATTCTAAATAGTGCAATGTTTATGTACTACTGAGAAGTGGACAAAAGTAGGAAAAAATAAACTCTACCTTTATGTACAAAGTCATTTTCAGTTTCCTAAACCAGTACTTTGTTGCTTTATTTTTATTCATGATGATTCTTATTAGAGCATAAGAAATTTTACATATACTGCATGCTTACAAATAATTTCTAATTAATGACATACACACACACACACACACACACACACACACACACACACACACATATATATGTATTAATTCAACCGTAATACATATAAGAAATTTTTGGTAAATGCTTCTGGGACCTATGCTTAGAAATAATAACATTGGATTAGGACATTGCCCATGGCAAAACATTGGAGTTAAATTTAGGGTGCTTTGTCTCCCAGTACTAGCCAAACTGCCAAGGTTAGGAACACAAACCCCATTGACTATCATTGGTTTGAAGACTCCCAGCAGTTCAGGGATGATTTTGAACAATCCAAGTGATTAAAGTAAGATCAGAGGCATCTTTGGTAAAAGGATGGTCCCAAGAGTAGTGAATCCACAGATGTGCATGGCCCTGACTCCCTCTGATGGACTAACAACAACAACACTCATTGATTCATTGATTTTTAGAGTAGCATTGATCATGGATCCCAAATATTTTTATTCATTACTCTATAATAAAAGGAAATAAAAGCTTAGACAGATTCATTCAATTGACTGAAAGTTTTAAAAAGAGTTAATTGCAGACTTAGTTCTCCCTACTCCCAGTGCTTCTAAACTCCTAAATGTTTTATGCTTGCTCTTGCTTCTTTTCTCACCCATGCAGTTCAAACTCATATTGTTAAAGGGTCAACAGTATTTTCAATTTTTTAGTTGATTCTGAAATTTAGTCTATTTCAGCTGATTAAACTTGATATTTTATATTAGCTCACAGGTGAAGCCATAGCCTGGGCTTCTCCTAAATTTTCAGGTGAACATGAGGCAATGGTAGCAATGAAGGCATATATACCATATGGAAAAATACTAAATATTTAAATGTTATGAATCAAATTAAAATACTGTTAAATAAAATTTTATCTTCCTTCCTAACTTGAGAAAAACCTTCCTAACTTGAGACTCCTGAGAATCCCATGCCCAAATGTGGTAAAAGAGGAAGTACTGGTCCCCAGGCCCTGATTAGTGATTCTTGACCTATTTTTCCTTTGCTGCCTACCTTGACTCCATCTCACACCATGAGAGACCTTTCATATATGTGTGTGGACACCCCAGTTTGCATTTTTAAGCACAGTTCATAACCCACACAAATGGTTGCTCCTTATCCACTTTCTTGACTTTGTATTACACTGTGAAGGGACAGATGACAGACCTAGATGTGATAGACCTGGAAATGACAGACCTGGAGAAGAGGGCTACTCAATCACTGGAAGCAGATATGGGGCCATTTGGGCAGGAAATTCTGAGATTCTAGAACTCAGAGTAACTAGAACTTGATCTAAAAGGGGAGTTGTGGACTCTGTACACATCTATGATGATTTAACTTTGAAAAACTTCGGGGTAAAAAAAAAATGCCTAGACTGTACAACCCACAGTTTGAGTATGCCAAAAGACAATAAGTCCTGGTGTGGGAAAAGTATGTATATTCTTGAATAAACCTGATCCAATGCCTTAATCTTGTTACCTTAGATTTGTCCCTAAGAAATGTGGAGACCTGAACCAATTATTATAGAGTCATTGGCAACCTCAATTGGGTTTTGGTCTAAACTGGGTTTTAAAAGGTGTATCTATTCAGTGGTTGTGACCTGAACCTATGAGGTACTCAATACAGCAAACTATTCCCAGGATATGGTTGAAAATAGGTTTCAAAATATAATATTATAAGGGTATAAAAAGAAGTAAGAAGTTGTCCCAAAATGTAGAATGTTCAGTTAAAGAAACACAGTATATGGGAGATGTGTTTTTAAGTAAGAGCTCAATTTAGGAGACTTTCTTTCTTTTTTTCTTTTTTCTTTTCTTTTTCTTTTTCTTTTTTTTTTTTTTTTTTTTTTTTGAGATGGAGTCTCGCTCTGTCGCCCAGGCTGGAGTGCAGTGGCGTGATCTCGGCTCACTGCAACCTCTGTCTCCCAGGCTCACACCATTCTCCTGCCTCAGCCTCCTGAGTAGCTGGGACTACAGGTGCCTGCCACCACACCCAGCTAATTTTTGTATTTTTAGTAGAGACAGGGTTTCACCGTGTTAGCCAGGATGGTCTTGAACTCCTGACTTTGTGATCCACCCACCTCGGTCTCCCAAAGTGCTGGGATTACAGGCGTGAGTTACTGTGCCCAGTCAAGAGACTTTCTAAGCAAAGAAATACATAATTAAACTTGATCAAACGATGGGCAAGCTCCAAATGTTAAATAATTGCCATCAAATCCAATTTAAAGATTATGGCCACATACTACTTTGAAAAGTTTGTAGAATGGTGTGTTTTATAACCCTTAAATGGTGTGTGTATACATACCAAAATATTTTGGACAAAGAAACATCTTTGGATATTTGTTGACAGAGGATCATTAGAATTTATGGTTTGAATCTTAATGAGAAACATGTAAATTCTAAATTAAAACAGTAGAAAGAAAGAAGGGAGTGTTGGTTAAGAATTTAATCTGAATTTATTCAAGTTACTTTTGTTCTACTGGTAGCCATTATACTTTAGTTTATATCTTGTAAACAGAGCACTGCTATGTAATATAATATAAATAAAACATTACACCAGAAAACTAAATAGTCCTACTATTTGCTTGAAATATTGGTACTGGTAATTTTACATTTGTTTAATAAATGGATGAATCAATGTGTAGATACAATTTTTTATTATCATTTTGATCTGGCTACTATGTGCTCACAAATATTAATTCCTTCCTTTCCATCCTTATTTTCTTCCTTCTTTCCTTCCCTCCTTTCCTTTCTTCCTTCCTTTCTTCTTTCCTCTCTTTCTTCTTTTTTAAATTTCTACCTTTAATTAAAATTTGATCATTGTATATATATAATTCCTATTTATCTATCTAAAATAATATTAATATAGCTTTTCATGTTATTTAAAAACATGTAAACAGAGCATTACATGGTTGTATCATAATTGATATAACTATTAAATGCTCTTGGATATTAAGTTTGCCTGCATTGTTTTGTTATCATAAGAACCCTTTTGTTGAGCATTTTTAGAATTGATATTTGTTCCTCTCTCTAGTTCTTCTAAGATAAATTTCTAAGCATAAAGTTTGGACCAAAGTTTAAATATTTAAGCCCCTTGACAAAATTGAAAAACAAAAACAAAAACAAAAACCTCCCTGAATGGTTGTACATTTAAAAACCTTAATGGCAGAGCACGAGAGTGCTCTTTAAAGTCAGCTTGCCAAAAATGTGCCTTTAAAAATATATATTTACCAAATCTTCGTTTCAATTGATTTTTTCATATATTAACATAATCAATGTCAATTGATTGACCTGTATTTTTTTTTTTTTTTTTTTTGGAAAGGATAGTTGACATAGTGTCTGTATCTGGAAATAAATATAGTAACATATCAACATATTTAAATCTTCTTCCAGATGTAAGAATAGAAATAATATGGTATAGAGGTTAATTTGAGGACTTATCACAAGACATTATAAATTTATAATTAACTTAATAATCAGTGCCAAGATGGCATTTATAAAGGAATCTATGTTCGAATTTAGCAAGGTATGAATCTATCTGCAGATCAACATACTCAGATTTTGGAGGCTGAACTTCATTAAAGCGTTTGAAGTGTTGAAGCTAGGAAATAGAAAATGCATGATGACCAGGTTGACAGGTGTCAGGGATTGGCTTATGAAAGTCCCACTATATTGTTTCAATCTACTACAAGGACATGGTATATAGAACCCTTTCAACAAGGTCATAGAAGTTCCTAAAAGGGTGGGAGAGAGGATACAATGAAAATAATTGCAGTTAAAAGTGCCCATAAATCAGGGTTTAATGAATTCAAGGACACAATTTTAAAATTATAGGTGTTTGCTTTCAGTACTGAGCAAATGCTTAGGGATGAAGGGGGGTACGAATTATTAAGAGGCCCAGGGCATGATTAATGTTCCTGTCTAGTGGGTATGCCACCCCTTCAAAATAGCTTGTGCTGTTACTACACTATGATTAACCTGTAAGGCAACAGAAAAATAGACTCATACCGCATTGCACTCTATCATTCCCTGATATTTTTTAGGAGGTGTCATAGGAAAAAATGACACTTCAACTTGTGTAGGTGGGTGGATGGGGTTAGCGTGGAAGTAGAAGGTATAGAGTCCTGAATATAAATGTTATTTATGATATCTCTATTTTGTCTGTTTTATTATTGATTTTTCTGTGGTTTCATACATAAAGCATCTTTTTCTCAATATGAAGAATGAAATTTAACTTAATTTAAACAGAAGATTTCACTGATGCTAAAAGAAATATAAAGCACATAGGCTTAGAAGTTTCCTAAAAATATTTGTTAAACTAGTTTATATTTCTGAAAAATATTCCAGAGGGGAAAAAATGGAAAGGAACAAATATGGTTTGTTAGCAGAAAGTAATTTATTTTTTTAATTCTTAAAAATGTTAATCATCATCCCAATTAGGTTTAATTGAGCACAAACTCTGTGCAGAACACTATGCTATGAATTAAGAACAGATAAAGCTAAGATATCATCCATGATGCTTAAGGGGTTTATAATCTCTTTAGAGCATTCAGGCGTGAGTATAAACAAACAAATGACAATAAAAGTAAAGTGAAATTCAGTGCCAAGTAATTTCTGTAGACACTGAGGGTATCTGAGCCATATCAAACCGAGTGACTCAATTAAAATTTTAATTATTTTTATTTTTCTAGAAATATATATGTATATATGCATGTGTGTGTGCATGTGTGTGTTTATATATAGGTATGAAAATGTTTTATGTATATAACATTGTCACAGATTCTTGGACAACATTATGCAATATGCATATACCCATCATAGATGAAGTAAACCTCAAGAGTAATATAGTGGAAAAATAAAATCTGAGGCTGTAGCTATCAAATGATAAATCAGAGAGATAGTCATTTCAGCAGAGAGCGGGTCTTACAAGTCTGCAAACCACTGTACTCTGGAGCTCGAAGTGACTGCACTACAAATGCTATTCTTTCATAGTAATGTTCAGGGTCAGTTTCTGAAATCATCCATTGATTGGCTACCAATACAATTCATATATAAAAGTTTCTGGGTATAATAGTATCTTTTTATATCAGAATCTAGACTTCTGGCAATACTCCCTACACAGGACATAGCCGTAATTCCATTGATGTAAGCACTATTTTTGAAATCATCGTTGACTATTTTGTTCCTCACATCCTAGTCTATTCTTTTCTTTCTTTCTTTTTTTTTTTTTTTTTTTGTCAGCCACTCTATTGCTGAGTTCAATTATTTTTTCTTACAGTCTATCTTATAGCTATCATTTAATCTTTAATAATTGTTACCTAATTCAGGCAATTCATTATTTCTTCACATCTAGATTTTTGGTTTCTTTACACATAGACTTTAGTCACCTTTTCACAACCACATCATACTATAAACTACTTGAAGACTAACTTAAAAAGCTGTTTTGATTATGTCCCATCTCCTCTTAATTTCCTTCATTTAACACCTTTCCATGCTTTCATTGAACAATTCTTTTTTAAAAAAATTAATTTTATTATATTTTAAGTTCCAAGGTACAGTGCAGGATGTGTAGGTCTGTTACATAGGTAAACGTGTGCCATGATGGTTTGCTGCACCAATCAACCCATCACCTAGGTATTAGGCTCCGTATGCATTAGCTCTTTATTCTGATTCTCTCTCTCTCCCACTGCCGCCCACAAAAGCCCCCAGTATGTGTTGCTCCCCTGCCTGTGCCCATGTGTTCTCATTGAGCAATTCTTAATGATACCATAAATAACATAATATTTCCTGTTAACACCATTATTTTCTTTTTTCTTTTTTTTTTTTTTTTTTTGAGACGGAGTCTCGCTCTGTCGCCCAGGCTGGAGTGCAGTGGCCATATCTCAGCTCACTGCAAGCTCCGCCTCCCGGGTTCACGCCATTCTCCTGCCTCAACCTCCCAAGTAGCTGGGACTACAGGCGCCCACCACCTCGCCCGGCTAGTTTTTTGTACTTTTTAGTAGAGATGGGGTTTCACCGTATTAACCAGGATGGTCTCGATCTCCTGACCTCGTGATCCGCCCGTCTCGGCCTCCCAAAGTGCTGGGATTACAGGCTTGAGCCACCGCGCCCGGCCAACACCATTATTTTCTTAATCATTGTCATAACATCTAAGAGGGTAATGCCTTGAAGTGGCTTATGGTTTCTTTTTTCTTAATAGTGAGTATGCTCATCAAGCTAGAGATTTTGTCGGCATATTTGTATGGCACATTTTTGCCTAGAGTGTAGAACCATGAAACAGGACATTGAAATGGGTTAATCCCTAATTAAACAGTGTATTAGTTTCTTGGAGTTTCCAAAGTACCACAAACTGAGTGACTTAAACAAGAGAAATTTATCGTTTCATCATTCTGGAGACTACAATTCCAAGATCAAAGTGTCAGTAGGGAGGACTGGTTCTTCTGAAGGTGGCAAGGAGAAACCGTTCCATGCTTCTCTTTTAGCTTTTTGTGGTTTGCTGCCAATGTTTAGCATTTCTTGGCTTGTAGAGTATAATTCCAGTCTTCACATGATGGTTTCCCTTGTCTGCTTTTGTGTCCAGATTTCTTCTAAGGATGCAGTCATATTAGGGCCCACTCTCAAAAACAAACAAACAAACAAACAAACAAAAACAGAAAAAAACGTCGTTAACTAAATCATCTACAAAGACCCTCTTTCCCAATAAGGTCACATTCACATGTATTGAGAATTAGGGCTTCAGCATCTTTCAGGGGGACACAATTCAACCTGTAACAAAGAGTAAGATACCACCTTTATGTGGACTGCAGAGGATTATTTTTAGGAAATAGGTTTCTTACTTCATCATGTTGCTATTTTTTTTTAAATTTCAACTTTTATACACAGGCAGTATATGTGCAAGTTTGTTACATGGGCATATTGCACAATGCTGAGGTTTAGGGTACAGATCCTGTCACCCAGGTGGTCAGCGTAGTACCCAATAGGTAGGTTTTCAACCCACGCACCCCTCCTTGGTCTCTCTCTCATCAAATAGTCCACAGTGTCTGTTGTTCCCATGTTTATATTAATGTGTGCTCAATGTTTAGCTCTCACTTGTAAGTAAGAACATGCAGTCTTTGATTTTCTGTTCCTGCATTAATTCATTTAGAATGATGATCTCCAGTTCTATCCTTGTTCTTTCAAAGGACATGATTCAGTCTTTTTTATGGCTTCATAGTATTCCATTGTGTGTGTGTATGTATATATATATCATATATATATATACATATATATATCATATATCATATGTGTGTGTATATATATATATATTTTCTATTCACTCCACTATTGATAGGTACCTAAGTTAATTCCATGCCTTTACTTTCCATCTCTTTGCTATCACAAACACCATAGTGATGAACATGTGAGTACCCTTGTCTTTTTGGTAGAACAATTTATTTCCCCTTGGGTATGTACCCAGTAATGGGATTTCTGGGTCAAATGGTAGCTCTGTTTCTTTGAGAAATTGCCAAACTGCTTTCCATAGGGGCTGAACTAATTTACATTCCCATCAACAGTATATAAGCATTCGCTTTTGTCTGCATTTTTGCCAACATTTGTTGTTTTTTGCCTTTTTAATAATAGCCATATTGACTGGTATGAGATGGCATCTCATTGTGGTTTTGATTTGCATTTCTCTGATGATAAGTGATGATGAGCATTTTTTCATGTTTGTTGGCCACTTCTGTGTATTCTTTTGCAAAGTGTCTGTTCATGCTCTTTGCCTGTTTTTTTAATGGGGTTATTTTTTGCTTGCTGATTTGTTTAAATTTCTTATGGATTCTAGATATTAGACTTTTGTTCAATGCATAATATATGAATATTTTCTTTTATTCTTTAGGTTGTCTGTTTATTTGTTGACAGTTACTTTTGTTGTGCAGAAGCTCTTTAATTAGGTCCCACATGTCAGTTTTTGTTTTGTTGTAATTACTTTGGGGACATAGCCAAATATTCTTTGTCACGGCCATTGCAAGAAGGGTATTTCCTATGTTTTTGCCTAGGATATTTATAGCTTGAGATCCTACATTTATGCCATGAATCTATCTTAAGTAAATTTTTGCATATGGTTAAAAGTTGGGGTCTAGTTTCATTATTCTGCATATGAGTAGCCAGTTATTCCATCATCATTTACTGAATAAGGAGTCCTTTTTCCATTGCTTGTTTTTGGTGACCTTGTCAAATATTAGATGGTTGTAGGTGTGTGGCTGTATTTCTGAGTTTTCTATTCTGTTCCATTGGTCTATGTGTCTGTTTTTGTATTAGTACCACGCTGTTTTGATTAGTGTAGCCTTGTAGTGTAGTTTGAAGTTGGATAGGAAAATAAGTCAAAATATCTCTTTTTGCTGATGATGATTTGATACTTGAAAATCCCTAAATACCCCACCAAAAGGCTGCTAGAACTGATAAACCAGGCTATCTGTTTAGCAAGGTTTCGAGAAACAAAATCAGAGTACAAAAATCAGTAGCATTTCTAAACACCAATAGTGCTCAGGCTTGGAGTCAAATCAATAACACAATTCCATTTATAACAGCCACAAAGAAAATAAAAACCTGGGACTACAGCTGCCCAAGGAAGTGAAAGATCTTTAGAAGGAGAACTACAAAACACTGTTGAAAGAAATCAGAGGCTACAGAAATGAATGGAAAAACATTCCATGCTCATGATTTGGAAGAATCCATATGGTTAAGTGGCCTTACTGCTCCCGAACAATTTATGCCTATAAAACTACCAATGTCATTCTTCAGAAAATTAGAAAAAACTATGCTAAAATTCATATGCAAACAAAGGGGAGCCTGAATAATCTGAGAAATCCTAAATTATTCTTCTATTCATGAAGGTTTTCATTAGATCCTGTAAATTACATATAAAAATATCTAATTTTTCCATTTTTAATTCCTTTTAATATTTTTAAATATAGATTCAGAATACTTCATATTAAATTTTTATTTTTATATTTTTTTTTTTTTTTTTTTTTTTTTAAATAACTTCAGCAGTTTGGGTTAGGAGGCCCTGATAAAATACTGAAGTATTGCCAAGTGACATGCTGTGCATTTGTTTATGTTCCAGTTAGCTGAGTTCATTGGTCTGCATGATTATCTAATCACATTACTATACAATATTGCAAAGTAGAAGTCTGCATAAGCTTTTCATGATTGGTCGTCATAGAAAATAGAATCTTGATTTGCTATGGTTCCAGATGGTGGTTTGCTTATAATAGTTTAGATTTAATCATGATCATTATAAACTAAACAAAGCTAAATTATACTATTTTAGAGAGACTTTTATGTTATTTGCAACCATAGACTCTCACAGAAGGCACATCCTTATCCATTGTAGAGATAGGAATAGACTATTATCACTATGACATTCGTTGAACATTGACATTCTCTTCACCACAGAAGAATTTAATCCTTAAAATTAGTGTTTCCTAACTTTGAAGTTATTTATTTGCTATTCATCTTTTGAGCAAATCCAGATAGAGTTTTTTTCCCATGTGGAGAAGTCTGCTTTCCAGTAACATGGCAGATATGTTGAGATTATTACTAATATTATCCATTTGTTTTGAGAAAATATTTTAGTGTACATTACCATAAAATATCCCTAGTATTTTAAATTATTTATTGGCAGATAGAAATTCAGTATGTAATATTTTATGCTAGCTGTCCAGAACCTAGCTCTATATGGCTTACAGAACATTTATTTTTACCACCTAAGTCATAAAAGTTGTTTTCCATATCTTCGGTCAAACTTAACTACAGGCAAAAAGAAGCAGAAAAATTACCTGTCACATTATTCACAGGCCAGACCAAGATACTATAATACTATGGCCCACTAAGCTAATTTAGAAGAAAAAATGGAAAGAGGTTTTTAAAAGATGGCATTTATATGTAATATATGTAGAAGGGTTTAGAGTTTTGACAGTTTGAGATTGTATCCTCTTTAGAGAGAATGCATAATGACTTTTATTTCTTCTGAAATATGCATAACTTCTTGAAGGTAACTTTCAACTCTTATTAGCACTTTTCAAAGCAAGTTTTCCCTCTCTATGAAAGCAGAGGATACAACATATCTAAAATTCGAATAGAGTGAGTGTTTACTTATCAACAATTCAGTCATTTTTCCTCTTGTTTAGGATTTCCGTTCCTTTAACTTGTGAAGGGAAAAACCCGAATATGGATATAAAAGTTGAAGTTTGTTGTTATATCTGTGGTCTCAATAATCAATACTGCAAGATCATGTCTAATTCTACCTAGAATGAGAGATGTGTTAAGATCTTTTAGTGAGAATGAATTTGTAAAAGTGTGGTTTTAGGAGTCAGACTCCCTGGATTTAAATTCTAGCCTTGTTTCTTACGGGATTGTAACTTTTTATAAATAATATAATGTCTTTAATCTTTGATCTCTTCATCTATAGAGTGAGAGTCATGATACCTGCCTCATGATTATGTTGAGTATTACATCAGGCTTTCTCGACCTTAGCACTATTGGCATTTTGTCCCAAGTATTTCTTTGTTGTAGGGGGCTGTCCTGTGCTTTGAAGGATGTTTAGTAACATCACTTGCCTCTGCCCACTAAATGCCACTATAGTTACCATTATCCTCAAGTTGTAACAACCAATATTGTCTCCAGATATTTCTAAATCTCCCTCTCATCAAAGGATAAAATTGTCCCCAGTTGAGAATTCTGAATTACATGAATACCTACATCTATATTTGTCTTGAATTAGAGTTTGCACAGTTTCTAGCATAATGCTCCATAAACTTTAGCCATGATTATCTCATATAAAAAATTACGATATTTTCTCTGGACAGCCATACACTTAAAGAACATGAACATTATCTCTATTCTCTCCCTACATGTGTGCATGTGTATAGACATATATTTCTGGGTATTTATGTATATATAGATATATGTATACATTGTATTATCTATCTTTCAATTATTATTCTATGTAATGAGGGGCATAAAAAAACAGATAAAACCATCAAACCTTGTTAGTTTCATGCTCTTTGCACTAATTATTTTATAAATCATCAAGACTTTGTAAAAGTCTTGTTTTGAATGACTTTGGACTTCAATTTATCGAATTCTGCTATGTGACCCCATAGGTGGAACACCTAGATAGGAAATTATATGCAGTAGACTGAATAGATTGTTATCTTTTATACAAAATCCTCCAGATTGTAACTAGTAAGGATTTTTCCGCTAACATCACAGTTGGGTCCAAAAAAATAGTCCTAAGTTGTTTTTTTTTTTTAAATGCTATTGATTCTTAAAATGGGAAGGAGCATGTGAAAATGGAAAAACTGGTTCAGGTAATTCCATTTTCTTAATGTTAAGAATAACAACATCTTGATTTGTTTAGTTTTCTACATATTTCAAGGCCTTTTTCCCTTGTTTCGTATAATAACCAGAGCTCTGCTATTTAGGTTGGGATTATTGTCGCCATTTTATGGATGATAAGACTAAGACAGTCATATTAAGTGACAGATCTGGGATAATTATTGCGACTCAAAGTATTGAAGTTTTCTCTGCTATCTCATAGGTCTTCAAATGTTAAAGCACAACTCCAACTGCAATAGCCAATTGCTATTCTGAGAAATATATATTATGTTCTCACACTTGGAGGCTTTTCTATGTATTTACCTTTCTTTCCCACTGTTTCAGGTTACTTAACCCTTAACAGTGCACTCAGGTACATTCCCTCTAACAGGCTTTGGTAATGCTTTTAGTGCATTACTCTTAATGAATTGTGCTCTTAAAAATTCCCCTGGACACTCGTTTAGTTGAGTTTTGTAGGAAGAGCACACTGACATTGTTAAGGTTAATGACTCAATGTTTTACAAGTTGAAACACATTTGAAGTTACATTGATTGTTTGGATCCTTCTTTTATTTAACAATGTGAAGGCCTTGACTGCAGGTGTTATTTAATGCCTTGGAAGAACATCTTTCTTATACTCTTAGTGGTGTAGCCTCTGTGGTAATAATGTATTAACAAACCTAGCACCACTCCAGCAATGATTCTGAAATGTGAACTATAAAAATTACTGCTAATGAATTTACACTGGCATATAGGTACTGTAGAATAACAATCATGAAGAATTTTATTGATTATGTAGTATATTCATTTGAAAGCCTATCACATAGGAATCATTATTAATTCCATAGTCCCAATAAAATTACTGATAATCTCTGTTTCAGTTTCTTGACCAAGGTTATAATTATAATTACAATAATAATGACTAACATTTATAGATGTGTTAGTTACTATAAAATGAGTATCCTGTTAAATATCTTATTACATATAAATTCATTTATTTCTTTGAAAGTTTAAGTAGCCTTTATGGTCATGTAAATATGAAGGATGAATCTGAAGCCAGGTGTCTGATTTTAGAGTGAGTTCTCAGCTTCTGCCCTACCCTTCCTCAAGTACATTCATAGAGATGGACCTTGAGTCAAGTCCCCCAAGTTCTTTCTCCAACTCTAAGTTGTATTCTATTTGTATTAACGTTCAGGCTTCTTCATCCTCATTGTAGTATCATTTTTTCCCCTTTGTTTTACTCTGTGTGTGTGTGTGTGTTTGTGTGTGTGAATACACTCATTTTCCAGTTAATGGAGGTAGAACATATATATCTTTACTCAGTAACAGATTTTTACAGTAGTTGAGGCTTTCTTTGACCAAACTGGTATCTTTATTATGATAATATTACCCATTACTATATGTACTAGTCAGCATTATTATAGAAACAGTTTAAGATAGCTGCCTTCATTTAACATTATGTGAATACTTGAAAGCAATATTTAGATTAAACATTGTTACCTCATTGTTTTATGAATTCAAATCTTAGGCTCATATCAGCTGTGTGACAGCAGGGCAGTGTTACATCCCACAGTTTCTAATATTTAAATTCCATAAAATAAACATCAGGTATATTGTATACAATTTAAGATTTTGAAAGTGTAAATCGAACTGCACCTAATTTTAAAGATATATATCATTTTATATATGTGCATGTATATTTTGTATTAAAATAAATATTCAATAGATATATTTGAATTTCATATGCAAATAAACTTGATATATAATCAAATCATTATATATCTAACATATATATGTATATATTCCTCTTTCTATATAAATCTGTCTGTATTCTTTTATCCCCTTAGTCTCAAGACACTCATTTTTAAATGTATGTACATACACATAATCTCAAATTTCTTAAGTTTCTGAAGAATCACATCTTACTGCATAGCAGGTGTTTCGTCTTTTAAGGCATAAACTATCAGTGAAAAGTATTAGACGAGCTCTTGGAGAGACATGGAAAATCTACATATGTTAGCTTTTGTAAGCTTAAGATGAATTAATGTTTTTCTGAGCATTTTTCCTTACTGATGTCTGTACTTCATTTGCCTGTTGTCCCACAAATGTGTTTTAGTCTTAACCAAAGTTGAGCCAACTAACCAGACCATGTGGCATTGAATTATATTCTATGACAAACGGACCCTGTTTCATTTCAAAAGATTTGAACTTGAAATCACTCCCAACGATTTTAAAGCAAATGTCTTTCCTTCTGTCAACCATTGCCTAATTTAGTCTTTCCATCTGCATTTCTAATTACGATAAAGAAAAATCTGTGTTAAACAAAGAGGTTTTTTTCCTCTTAGAAAAGACAATTTTAGGCATTTAGACAAATGAAAGATAGCATTTTTATTTATGCCTAAAATGACTTCTAATTATTTAAATTTATTTTTGATGTACCTGATGTTTACTTTGAAACACATTTTAATATTCTTATGAATGTTTATATAACCCCTTACTTTTAATGTCTTAAGCTAATTTAAATGGAAATAATTAATAACACCATATTATTTAATATCAAAATATTGTATGTGTATGTTCAAAAATTATATTTAAATTGTTATTTTTATACTTGACACAGTGAATGCATTTCACCAATGCTTTCTTACACCAAATAGTAAAATGATTTTTATTAGTTTTAGCTCTATGATGTTGGACACAATATGAAAAATCCCACTTTATTTTGATAAAGTGATTGAATATAATGCATGTGTCAGGAGCACAGGATATCTGGTGATATGGAGCAAGTTACAGGTTCACAGCAATATATTGGCATAAAGAGTGTCAGAATCCAGCATTTTAGACTTTTCTTCTCTTAAAATACTTTGAGTAGGTTGAACAAACTGAATGAATCATACTATCTCCCATAGAGATATTTATTGTTCTAGGTAAAAATTGAAGTCAGTTGATAAAATGGCTTGACATACACCCACACAGTAGCTGACCCATGAATAAACAGCGGGTTTCATTCCTAACACATAAATTCAGTATCTTTCATAAATGCCAAATGCCAAAACCAAAAACCAGATTGTCAACTTTAATTATGTTTTTTATAATGTCTTTAGCCATAAAACATACTTTCAGTAAAGATATATGGCCATAGTTATACTGTGGAAGTATTTACCAGAAGTTATAGAATTTTTGCTTTAGCAAAATCAAGCCATGTGCTTCTTAGAGTTTGTCAGCATTTATTTAAATTTTTATCAATTGCAAAAATTGATCAACAATAAATAGTTGATATTTTTATAAACCGGGCTTTAGATAGATATTAATATATATATACTTTTGTGATTGTATATTCAGGTAGATTTGAACTTTGTTATGTGTATAGGGATTTTGCCCAGCATTAATGACCTATAAGCATCTCTTCAAAAAGTATGAATTTAAAAGTCTTATCTACATATTGTAACTATTGATAGAAGAGTAGACAGGAAAATAAAAGATAAGGCAGAGAGGTATGATATAGTTTAATATACAGGTGAATATGTGTTTATATCCATTTCTATATAAATTCCTCATGGAGTAATAGTTACTCTGCATTAATTAGCTAATGATTAATCAATAATTAATTTAAAGCTTTCTTGAATGCATAATGTAGGTATTTTGCCTACATTATTCTGAATTTTAATATGCAGTGATAAGTACTATATATATCTATATATGTAACATGTATATAAACATAATATGTTATGTATTTATTTGTGTATGTGTGTATATATACATGTAGAGAGAGAGAGCTAAATATAATGTGTGTGTATATGTAATGTGTGTGTGTATGTCAACACACACACACATTATTTTTAGCTCTTTCTATATATATGGCCCAATAAAGTCCAATAAGGTCAAAGAGAAACATTTAATTCTGACTGGGAAGACTGGAAATGATAATTGATCTAGACTTTAGAGCACCAGTAGATATTTATTATGCAGAAGAAATAGCAAAGTTAAAGGGTTGGAACAAAAATCTATGCTGTGATTCAGCATTATCAGTTTCAGCACAGTGTTGTGGGAACTGGAAAGAGGCTGCAGAGATAGACTAAAGCCAAATTATGAAGAGCTTTAAATTCCACATGCAAGATGTGTAACATTTTCAAGCTTACAGAAAGGTTGCAAGACTAATAATAAAATAATACAAGTAATAATTCATAGTCCTATATTTACCCAGATTCATCTATTGTTAACACCTTTCCCCATGTATCAATCATTTGTTCTCCCTTTCTCTCCTTCTCGCTATATAACTTTTTTCTTGAAATATGTCAGAGTATGTTATATACATCGTGTTCTTTTACTTAAATGTGTCTTTGTATGTTACCCAGGAATACGAACATTCTTTTACACACCTCAATGCGGTAGCAACTTCCGTAAATTTAAAATTAACACGATGTCTTTCATCTAATATACTGCTCATATTCTAGTTTTTTCACTTGGCCTAATAATGTCCTTTATAGCCTTTATCTACAATACAAGATTCAATCTAGAATCAGATATTTCATTTAGTTACATTTTAAAATCTCATTTATTTAGAATATTTCCACAGCCCTACTCCATCTCTTTTATTTTTTAAACACTTTTTTGGTTTTATACTGTGGTAAAATACATATAATATAAAATTTACCATCTTAAACATTTTAAATGTACAGTTGAGTTATAATACATAGATTCATATTGTTTGAAACCATCACTATTATCCATTTCCAGAATTCATTTCATCTTGCAAAACTGAAATTCTATACCCAGTAAACAATGATTCCACACTCCCTTCTCCCACCAGACCCTGGCAACCACCTGTTAGTTTCTATCTCTACAGTTTGGACTATTCCAGGTACCTCATGTATGTGGAATCATCCAGTACTTGACTTTTTGTGACTTTCATATTTCACTTAGGACGAAGTCCCCAAGGTTCTTTCATGTTGTAGCATATGCCAGAATCACTTTCCTTTGTAAGGTTGAATAGTATTCCATTATATGTACAGGCTACATTTTGCTTATCTAGTCATTTGTAGATGGATACTGGGTTGTTTTTGTTAGCTACTGTCAATAATGCTGCAGTGAACATGGATACAAAAATACCTCTTAAAGCCTGGGCAATATGGCAAGACCCCATCTATAAAAAAAAATACAAAAATTAGCCAGGCTTTGTGACACACACCTTTGGTCCCAGCTACTCAGGAGGCTGAGGTAGGAAGATCACCTGGGCCCAGGAGGTCGAGGCTGCAGAGAGCAGTGATGGCACCACTGCACTCTAGCCTGGGCAATAGAGTAAAACTCTGAAAGAAAAACAACAACAACAGCAACAACAACAAATATCTCTTCAAGACCCTACTTTCAGTTCTTTGGGATATATATCCAGAAGTAGAATTTCTGAATCATATTGTAATTCTACATTTAATTTTTTGAGGAACCACCATACTATTTTTAATAACAGCTGTCCCATTTTACATTCTCACCAATAATGCAAAGGGTTCCAATTTCTGCATATCATTACCAAAACTTGGTATTTTCATAGTTATATTGTTTCATAGTAGCATCATAATAAGTGTAAGGTGGTATCTCATGGTTTCTTTGTCTCATATGACATTGACATTTTCGAAAAGTCTTTCCATTTCTTCTACTGTTTTAATAAAATGTTCCTCATTTTGGGTTTGTCTAATTTTTCCTCATGATTAGGTATAGGTCATATATTCCTACCTGAACCACTATCTATATAATGCTCAGGGTTTGATTCTTTATATGAATCAGTGAAAATTAAAAGATTTTAAGCATGAAAGCATCCTCATCAGGTATCCATTTTAGAAAGGTGGCTTCAGTGTTGAAACACAAGATGGATAATAATCATTAAGATCAATTGGAGGGCTACTGCAATAGTCTGGGCAAGAGAGATTGGCAGTGAGAATATGGTGGCAATGCTGATTAGCATGAGTCCTATAACTCTGGATAATCCCTGGCTTAGACAATATCACGGGTTCTGCTTATTCATACTGAGTTGGAACTAAGTACAGGATTCCAAAATCATAAAAAGTGTCCATTCCTCAGCTATTCCTTTATGAAGAAAGCCTTTTACCTTTCATGCTTGCTAGTACCCACACTCTTACCAGAATTAGCAGAGATCTGATGTCAGTCATCTACTCTTGACCTCAATGCCACCAGACCCTTTGCAGCTCATTATAATTTTACAACATAGACTCCTGGTTTTAAACTTTTGGAATAGTAAATTGCTCCCTATATTAATATCTGTGTTATTCATAAATTATTGGACTAAAAATTGCATCACTAGATCATATCCTCAGGGTGAATAAAATAACTACTTTCTTCAGAGTATTGCCCTGTAGCAATACTCTTTTCCTTTGGCGGAAAAAAGCAATCCAAAGGAAATATTTTTCACAAGACTGGAGAGGAAGAGAATCTGTGACCACATTCTTCTAGCCTGCTTAGCTACCTGGACCTCTCAGCAAGTTTTAGCAATTTTTCTTTACATCACTACAATATTGTATGTCCTCAGAAGGGACAAAGGGAAAAGAACAGAGAGTAACAGAACAAAAGAAGCCTTGTAGCTCCAAAGGTTGTTGATCTATTTCTTTTTAAAGTGCCAAAGTATTTGAGTCTGAGGAAAACCTCAATAGAAATGAAGATTTCATACCCAGCACCTTGGTTAAAAACAGGTACTGTTACTACCAGTTTGATGAGGGATAGTTGGTAGAAAAGCAAAGCCACTGGAAGAGCAAATCCCAATCGTGATATTTAGAGGACAGGGAAGTATTGGTTTCCCTTTTTTTTGCCAGTCTAAGTCAGAGAAACTAGCCTCTTTCTTTTGTATATGAAAATGCCTTTGCTGCTGAGGATGTCAGAAAATAACTGAGGGAGAAAGGGAATAACAAAAAAAAATTGTTTTGTCACCTTAAGGGCAAAAGATATTTTCTTTAAGCTTAAATTCACCCAAAATATGCATAATATTTGAGGTGTAATATTGCAGAACTCCTTACAGCTGAAACCACTAGCTATTCACTAACAGATCTTTCTAGTACAACAACAGATGTGGCATCTACAGCTTTTGAATCCCAGCTGTGCATTCAGATACTTGAATGGACTGTGTTTAATTTATTCTAAATCCATATTACGATTTGCTTCTACTTGAGGCAAACAGAAGAGTGTAAGGAAAACCTAGCATACTGCTGTTCCTTTGTCCTAGTTTTCTAGCTGAAGTGTCAGAGAAGAGCAAAGCAATTTTGAGTCACCACTTGCTTTTGCTGTAGACAAGTAGGTGGGCAGGGAAGCTTGCATTTCAGCAGCATGTGTGGCTGTCTGTGGTAATTTTGCTGGGTCAGTGCATATCCTTAACATAAAATTTAACAAGCAATTGAGTTGCTTATGTTTACTTTTTTGAAATATCTTTTATACCACACCAAGTGGAGAGAAAAAGAAGACCACAAAAGTTATTGAACTGCAGCTCATTCAATGAATGTATAAAAGAAAATTACACAGAGAGCGTAAGAAGGTGTATTGTGAAGTTTGGCTTCTTTTTGAACCTGAAGAAAATTCTGGCATTCAACCAAATGTTTTTCAGATGAGTGTTCCATTTAACTTAGATTATATATTTTTTAAATACAAGTATTATTCCTAAATATCATATGCACACAATGTTAAAGAAATGGAAAGCAAATAATAGTATTAAAAAAGTATAAGCAAAAAATAGTATTTTTCTCAGACGTTTTCTAAGTATTTTACATGAATGATAGTAGTATGTGTATAATTCATAATTATGTGTTTTTCCTTGCACTCTGCTAACTTTATACGTATTTTGTCATATCAAAAACTTTTACCAACTCAAAATTTGAGACAGAATCACATTTGTGTAATCCTTGATAGATTTACATATACACCATAAATAACCTAATCTCTATTTTATGGCAAAGACAATAGAGTATACAGAAATAGGTGGTTTGGAGGGGTCAATATATGACCTACTAGTTTCTTTTTTCAACGATAGTAAAACATCGTTTGAAATGTTAGAAAATCAGTTAACAACTACCAGGTAGTTCAAATTGGTTATAAATTGGCATTTCTTAAAAACGTGTGATTATGCTTCTCAATCACACCTGTAAAAGAGGGAAGACGTTGACCCTTAATAAAGGATTTTGTGAAAATGTATCTTTTAAGATCAATCTTATTACTCAATTTTAATTTTTCTGGATGAAGTTCAAGCATCCGTGAGTTTTAATCCAAGTGATTTTAATGTGTATCTAGAAATGAGAAACAATGGGTTAGAGACAGAAGAGCAGGTGACATGCTCTTCTGTCACACACACACACACACGTACACACACACACACATCATATTGAATCTGAAATTTGAGAAATTTTGAATTTTACCATATTAACTAGAAATTCAAGTGCAATATTGCTAAAGATTTTTGCCCAAGGTCACTATGTCAGTGACAAAACCTGGATTAGAATCTTGTCATTTGATTCCCATTGCTACCAGAATGTGTGACCAGTCAAATATCATGTCCCACAGATGTCATTATTAATGAAATTATTTCTCACTTAGTGGAAATAAGTAATTAATAATGACATCTGTGAGACACGACATTTAATTTTGACTTAATTTAGCCCATAGTCCACAATCTGAAGTTGTGGCATACTTTCCAATTTCAGATTGTGGACTATGGGCTAATTTATTCAAAACATCATTTTTATTAAAATATTGTTCCTCTTTTAATCTTTTCATTAAGATTCGCTCCACTTTTTCCTAAATCTGCATTTTCTCTTTTAAAAAATTTCCACAATATAAAATTTATTATAAGCAGTTTATCTGCAAAGTATATCCCGTGTCCCAGTGCTTTATTTATTGGACAGGAAATACGTTCTATAAAGACACAGAGAGCCTGCAGTACAGACACAAGAGATACTTTTGTTCTGCTCTTCTTTTTATCCTCCCTCCCAGTGTGTCTTTCGCCTTCATGCTTCCACAGACTTTGGCGTACATCTTGAATGCAAAATGAGACAATCCTTCAAACATTGTTATAACGATTGTGTAGGATGTATAAAATTTGGGAAACAATGAGTCTTTTAGATATAAGCTGATCTAATAATATTTTCAGTGTTATAATAGGTTAAATTCATGGAAACTATACTGATTCTTCATTTTTCCATCACAAGCTTGGTGAATGTCTATAATATGCAAAGTATAAATTGCTTCCAGAGTGGTATCATAATTGAAATTGCAAATGTTACCATTTCTCCACTATGCTTAGCTTACATTTTATTTATATCATTGACTTTTATTATTTGTAAAATATTCACCAAACAAAATAAATGCTGATGTGTACCACTATTCTGAGTCATCACCGTAAAACATACACCAAAAAGATAATCCTCTTGATCGAAGGCCCGGTGTGATTATTATTATTATTATTTTAGTAGTAATAATTGTTTGTATTAAGTGCTGTTTCTGTGTTGAGCCAGTTTCACTTTGGAGCAGCAGTGTATAATTGCAGGATCATGAAATAGAATGAAAATAGATACCCAGATTAACAAAAAGTTTTCAGTGACAGGTCTATTGGCCCACATAGGGAGTGAACACTGATTTTGGCCTTATCATCACAATTCAACTGAGCCAGCCAGTAGGAAAAACAAAAAGTAGTCTGAAACATTGGAAGCGATGAGACGTGTACAAAGAACATAGAATTTTAAGGATATTAATATAACTAAAGACTTCCATTTAGAAATTAGAATGGTTTTATTAAAGGAAGCAGGGAAAAGATTTTCATTAAAGAATGTTAAAATACATATGTATAGTATTTATAACATTGTCATATATGTAGTATATATGACATATTTTTTTAATACAGATATGGAGTATGTTTCTTTCCTTTTTTAAATCTTTGTAGTTTACTTACATATGAATATTTCTGACTGTGTATATAATTCTTCCATTTTGGGGACTATTGTTATAATAAATACATTACCAGAACTCATATTTTGTTTATTCTCAACGTTTTTTCTTTCATTAAAGTGTGTGAACTAAGCAGTGGATAAAACTCTAGATGGTGGAAAGCATAGCATAGGGGAAATTAACTTGCACACTTCTTCCCTCTCCTGTCTTCCTTCCAACTGCTAATCACTAGTCATCTTTGTATTCTGAATGACTGGCAGTTTTTTTTTTTTTTTTTTTTTTTTTTGAGACGGAGTCTCGCTCTGTTGCCCAGGCTGGAGAGCAGTGGCCGGATCTCAGCTCACTGCAAGCTCCGCCTCCCGGGTTTACGCCATTCTCCTGCCTCAGCCTCCCGAGTAGCTGGGACTACAGGCGCCCGCCACCTCGCCCGGCTAGTTTTTTGTATTTTTTTTTTAGTAGAGACGGGGTTTCACCGTGTTAGCCAGGATGGTCTCGATCTCCTGACCTCGTGATCCGCCCGTTTCGGCCTCCCAAAGTGCTGGGATTACAGGCTTGAGCCACCGCGCCTGGCCTGACTGGCAGTTTTGATGAGGAGTTTAGGAAGGGTACTTGGCAATATTAAGTGCCACTATGGTGACTAGAACAAGCACTAGTCTCTCAAAGTCTATCCTGAGCTGTCCTACAAATTAGTTCTCTTTATAGTGGGTAAATCAGTTACTTTCTTTATGCTAGTTTTCTTCAATGTAAAAACAAAGGAATTTACCTAATTTATAATATCTTTTCCAGTCCTTCAATATCAATTATAAATTTAAAATAGAAAGCTAAAAATTAATTTCTAAAGATTAATAAACTTGTGTTTGTTGAGATTTTACTCTTATCCATTTACATGTTAATGACTTAAACATATATGATCTCATTTAAATACAAGTAGGAAAACATAGAGGATCACCCTTTGTAAGTAGGTTTTTCTAACTTTCTTAGCAAATTAGGAAATAAGAGTTGTTCTGCAAACAATCTCACAGCTAATGGCATTTATCCACATTTCTGTGTGTTTATATATTCTTGTCTCTCTCCTTTTTTGTTTATTTAACAATGTCGGTGACTGTGTGTGTGTGTTTTTTTTTTTTTTTAACATGTTCAATGTACAAATAATGACCTGTAGCATAATAAACATTTGTTGAACTGTTACAGATGAGGGAGAAAGGATGAGAATACTTAAGAATTTTTCTCATGACCACACAGATGGCTATGATACTTTATTCTCAGGATCTTAAGCCACTGTATTCTAGTTTTTTGGTTTTACAATGAATTACCATTATTTACTATGTTGAATTTTTAATCCACAAATAATACTATAAAAATTCTATTAAATATTCTGAACACTTTTAAGTCATAAAGCCATCTTACCATCTTCTTCCCTTTTGTGTGGAATTTTTGATCATGTGTGATTCTGATAAAGATTCAGAGATATTCTATTTACATAAACATGTTTATCAATGTATCTGAAGAAATACTAAGAACTGGAGATGCAGTTTAGTAAGATCCAGTAATATAATAATAATAATGTGTTGGCATTTACTGAACAGTGCTCTGTGCCAGCAACCATTCTGAGTGTTTTGCTTATTGTTCTCATTTAATAATATGAAATATTAATATATAACTATAAGTATAGATATGATGAAAATACAGTATGCTATATATGCAAATATGATAACAATATACAATAGTACTCTGAAGGTGGTATCAAGATCCCAATATTACATATGAGAAACTGATTTCAGAGAGCTAAAGTGCATAATTAAAGTCAACAGTGGTGAGCAGCAGAACTCGAATTCAAACCCAGGCCCCAAATTTCTACTTAACTAAGTGTACCATGCTATCTGTATGGAGAGTTTTGTGAGAATTATTGCTCGTCAGATTTGCTTATTCTATTAAATCACAACAAGATAACTTAATAATTGTATAGTTAGATGTGGTATTTTGATTAAGGCACTTTTACAAAGGCAAATAATAATTTCAAGTGAAATTAAATTTGCAACCTCAACTTTTTAAAAATACCTTATAAATGTGAAATTTGCTAAATTATAAATAGTTAACTTGAGAGAGAATTGTCATTTGTAAAATATTGGTCATAAATTTTGTTAAAAGAAACAGTTTTTCTATTTTTTTCCAACTTGAAATCTCCCTTCAATTGATTCATAAATCAATTAATTACCATTGAGAGACCTGAGGGCAGCAGGAAATTGGGTCCAAGTTAAAAAGAAAAAAGAGGCAATTTGTTTCAAGTCTAGATGTTTAATGTTCAATTGAAGTTTAATCAGAAGTGACCCATTGTTTGAAAAGTAGAACATCAATGTCTTTTTAATTTCACTGTCATTAAATCAGGACTGGAGAAAATCGAGATAACTGATTATTCTCAAATGAAAATTAAGGAAAGATTCTATCAGAAATCAACTAAAAGCATATTTTCTTTCTTTATATTTTAATTTACAAAGGAAATAGTCTATTATATGTTGGAGGTTGTATAATTTGTTGAAGTGAAGCATAGTATATAATCTTCAGAAACATTCATTGAGAGACAAACTAAGCCATACATGTTTTATCCACTGGGGCTAAAATAGTGGCTTTCTTTAACAACTATTCATTCAGTTAAATGGAACTTTTGCTTTAGTGAATTGCAGAATTAATTTAGTGCCTTTATTGATTTCTAAATGAATAAATGAAAAGAATGATTAAAATAAATGGATTTAGCTAAAGGAAAACATTGCCCTAAATTACAGATTTTCTAGAAATCATTCTTAGTCTTTGAAATTAAATCTATATGTACTCCCTAAAAATACATAGAAAAATGAAGACTTGCATTTAGCCATTGGTAAGTAGTATTAGGAATAGAAATATATACATAATTTATCCAGGGACATCTGACTGTATTAATATGAAGTCATTCATATCTTGCCAAATGAAATACCATGATGTGGGCTACAGGAGAAGAGGGAAGGACACTTGGGGACAGATTTAACCATTCATTTCTAGAATGGTGTCTTTCTTATTTCTGCACAATTTTACATATTGGGCTAATATTTGACAAAAAGATTCTCAAATAGCAATGAGTAATACAGTAAGTGATAAAATCTAGATAAACTACTGTTCCTGGTTTCATTTCCCTGGGTGTTTTCACCCAGATTGTGAAACATGAGGTCATGACTATAAAGGTACTCTCTTCCTATTCTTAGCCAAAGGACTTTGAAGGGGTATAATCTCTCTCTCAGGATTTGACGAATGTATTTGTTTCTTCTTAACCTGGTGTTTAGATTCTTTTGCCCTTAACTTTCAGACCTTTAAATCCCCCATTTGTTTCACAGTTGATTAAATACAGTCCTGAGAAAAGCACTGACTGTTTAACAGAAAGCTTTTCAAGAGGCTAACAGGCTCTGACCTCAAAGAAATGCTGTTGTTAAATTGACTTGAGGCTTTACCAGAGAGACCAGGTTTTATTAATACTAAGACTGCATTAAAGTTTGAAGTCCTTATGATTGAGACAATTTCTCCTTACCACCCCAAATCTGAGAATATCATTCCTTCTTTTCCTACCTTGCAATTTATTTGTGTAAGTTCTGCATTCTCAATGATATACAACATGTAATTTTGTATCTTAATAATGTTATTCATTGTGTTACCATGATGTTAGGTGTGGCACCTCTATCCCAGGGATAGCCAGGATCCACCAGTTAGAGCTGAATCACTTATAACAAAATATGTTAGCAGAGTTGGTAAACAGCTGGGGCTCTGAGCCTTCGGAGTAACTTTCCCTCATCCATAATGACTCCTCCTGGACCCTCCTCCAGGACATCAGATGATTGATTGGGTGTTAAATAATTATAGAATCATCTATTGGTGTGTCTGATATGCAGGACATCTATCTCCCCAAAGAAAGGAGACAAGCTGAAGAGAAAAGAGCCCTCAGTTAACCATTTAATGACTTGATGTTATGGTACTAACTCCTTTACTAAACAGTCCAAACTCTATGTGAAAAGAAAGATATCTACTCTTTACTAGTTAATGAAATGATCCAAAATATTTTGGAAAGTTATAGTTTCCTATGTTCTGTCTTAAAAATTGAAATATGATAAAGTAGTACATGGACTTAAAATTACTGAAGAATGGGTAAGCAAAGATTTTAAATTACAACATTATGCATAGTAGTGTATTTTATTCATTTATGAAATTTATATGAAATGAACATAAATTTTATTTTTCTCACCTGAGATGATTCTCAAAAATGTATTAATAAATGATATACTACATTATAATTTAGCAGGAATAGAAATACGTAATTGATCCACGGACATCTGACTGTATTAAACATAAAGTCAATCATATGTTTCATTTGGCTGTTGTCTATATTATAGACAATGTATTTTAAAATGGTTAAGAGCACAGATAATGCCCATGATTACTTCCTGGTTTTACGGCTTGGGCAAGATATTCAAACTCACTGTGCCTCAGTTTCTTCATCTATAAAATTGGGATAATAACATTTACTTCACGAGATTTTTCTGAGGCTTAATTGAGCTACTATTACAATGTATTTTAGTATCATTTGCCATTATTCATAATACATAAAATATTTTTTTGATTCATATTATAGAATACAAGGATTGACATAATCTTCTATACATTAGGATATATCCATCTATAGGTATTCTCTTTACTTTGGGGAATATCTGTAGATAAACGTATACCTTTTACGCATCAGTGATTCTCAAGAGATATATAATATCCCACAATATACTACTCTCACAAAGTAGGTATCCCAGAATCTCTCTCTCTCTCTTTTTTTTTCCCAAGATGGAGTCTTGCTCTGTCATCCAGACTGGAGTGCAGTGGCACAATCTCAGCTCACTGCAACCTCCACCTCCTGGGTTCAAGCAATTCTCCTGCCTCAGCCTCCTGAGTAGCTTAGATTACAGGTGCACACAACCATACTTGGTTAATTTTTGAATTTTTAGTAGAGACCAGGTTTCACCATGTTGGCCAGGCTGGTCTCAAACTCCTGAACTCATGATCCGCCTGCCTCGGCCTCCCAAAGTGCTGAGATTATAGATATGAGCCACCCCGCTTAGCCTGGCATGCCAGAATCTCTTAAACAATCTAGATATTTAGTATTTATTTTTGAATGATACTTGTCTTGGAAATGTTTAGAAGCTGTAGCTTAAATTATAATACATATCTTATGATCAGATTATTTTTAATTGGTGATAGCATTGTGACATTCTACCAGGTGGTATTTACCACATGTATTGAAAGCTCTATTAAGCCTCCTGCCTATGAGAAAATCTGTATTATCTTGACATTTTGCTGTATAGCTATTGTATCTATAGAAAAGTGATTCAGGTTAGTGTTTTGTTTATGGTTTTGAAGTAATGAAACAGCCTACTAACCTTCTAAGGCTACTTATTATTGAAGGAGAGTATTTGGATATAGTGTTTTGAATATGAGTGCGTATCTAAGACTCAGCTGATCAAGGTTGAAATTTCAGTTCTGACACAAGATACGCAACTATAAAAAAGTTAAATAAATTTGCTGAAAATCATTTTTTTTTTAATTTCTAAAACTGGCATGACAAAAGGCCCTAAAAGATTCAATAAGTACTTCTTAGATACTAATTAATTCTTTAGGACAAATGAAATGAATCATAAAATAGAAATTCTGAGATTGACCTAGAATGCCAACTTCAAATTTACCAAGTAAGGAGGTTAGGGCAAAATAAGTAAACAACAAAACAGCAGTCTACTCTCAATTTATTTCATAAGAGAAAAAATATTTTAATATCAAAAGACAGCTGAAAACACAACTTCAGGAAAACGGACAGCTCTTTAATTAGAATATATTTAGTTTTATGAAAAAATAACTTTCTGCATTATTATCATTCTCATTTTGTTACGCACTGAGCTACAGCACCACCCTATGCATTGGCATTTAATGACCACTGAATTAACTGAGAATAAATGAGTCCTATGCTTGCATTAAAATTCTACCAATGAGTAGATGTAGTTCATTAGGCAGATTTCTTCACCCTTCTAAGCCTGTTTCCTTCATCTGCATATTGGGAAAAATAATAAATACCTTTCTGAAAAAAATTGATGAATAAACAGTTCTAGACATTATTTTAAAGAATTTTACATATATTATGTCCTGAAATCCTTACGATGATTTTGTGAGGGATAAAATTATTATACTCATTTTATAGATGAGAAAACTGAGGCACAGATAACTTAAGCAACTTGCCATAAACCAAATATTCAATAAATATTGCTAAATCTTTAATAGTATTTATTAGTATTGGCCGGGCATGGTGGCTCACATCTGTAATCCCAGCACCTTGGGAGGCCGAGGCAGGAGGCTCACTTGAAGTCAGGAGTCCAAGGCCAGCCTGACCATCATGGTGAAGCCTCATCTCTACGAAAAACACAAAAATAAGCCAGGCATGGTGGCACACACCTGTAGTCCCAGCTACTCGGGAGGCTGAGGCAGGAGAATCGCTTAAACCTGGGATGTGGTGGGTGCAGTGAGCCCAGACTACACCACTGCACTCCAGCCTGGGTGACAGAGGGAGACTCTGTCTCAAAAAATATATATATATAAAAAATATATATTATTACATATAAGATTATGTTATATAATATATATTATATATCATAATGTAATATTACATATAATATATATTATATCATATATATTACATAATTATATAATATAACATTATATATAATATATTTATGTATTACATATAATGTAATATATAATTACTTTTTTTAGTATTGTTATTTATAGTCATTTTAATAAAAGGGATATCATATATATCATAGATAAGTTTAATATATAAATGATGTATGTTTTATATAACATAAATGTGTCTATATTTCATTACAAGCAATCATATTCAAAATATATAAACATTTAATATTTACATTTTAGAATTATTGTATGTATTCAATACTTATGCATTTATTATATTTAATTATAAATATAATAAATATGAATATAAATAAATGTTTAAATAAATATAAATAAATGTTAATAAGTATTATTATCACTATTAAATCAGTAGTATTCACATTTAAAAAACCTACATATATTCACATTATTCTGAATATAAACATGAAGTTTCTAGAGCAGAGATCAGAGTCATTACAGCAATAATTACATTGATTCCTTACATCTCATTTTTTTGCTCTTTCTAGAGGGAATAAGAGCCAGCTAGACAAGATTGCATGACATAGTACAATGTAGGAACTCTGAAAATATGAATCTGGGAGTGTATATATGAGACAGGATTCCTTCACGGTCACTTCGTGAGCCGGAAATCTCTGCAGCTACCGTGACCTCTGTCTGGGGCCCGGGGACCCCTGGGCTTGCTCCACCTGCTCAACTCAGGAGGCTGCCCTCACTTGTGCCCACTTGGATCCCAGAACCTCTGCAATTCCATGTTCAGTTTGTGGGTTTCTGTACCCCCAATATTAGGATAATACAAGGACTGCTGCAGGGTTTGAGGAGGCCCTGCATCCGCAAGTTATTGCCGATGGCTTTAGCCCTTTCGTAGCTTCTGCTTTTAAGGGATATTGTCTCTGGATAGGGAGGGAAGTGGGATCCCTAAGGTGGGTCTGGACCAGTATGGTTGTTGCGGTTCAGCCAGTTTTCCCTTGAATTGCCCAAAATTCTGGATTAACGTTTGAGTCCACCACAGGGAGAAGAAGAGTCTGTCCTAGAGTCATGAGGATGGTGGTTCCCCTAGGAACTAAAATTTATCTGCCTAGCAGAGGAGTTGAACTTTCAGGCATGATTAAAAAAACATGAGTAAGGCTGGGCGCGGTGGCTCAAGCCTGTAATCCCAGCACTTTGGGAGGCCGAGACGGGCGGATCACAAGGTCAGGAGATCGAGACTATCCTGGCTAATCCGGTGAAACCCCGTCTCTACTAAAAAATACAAAAAACTAGCCGGGCGTGATGGCGGGCGCCTGTAGTCCCAGCTACTCCGGGAGGCTGAGGCAGGAGAATGGCGTGAACCCGGGAGGCGGAGCTTGCAGTGAGCTGAGATCCGGCCACTGCACTCCAGCCTGGGCGACAGAGCAAGACTCCGTCTCAAAAAAAAATAAATAAATAAAATAAAATAAAATAAAATAAAAAAAACATGAGTAAACAAGAGGCCTTCTCAACTACAATAAGGGGTTGGGAAAAATACTGGGTTAAAGGCTTTCCTGAGACGTCCCTCACGGTCATGCTAAGGGAGGACGGGAGACCTGGATTGGAGAGGAGAACAGAAATGGTTGCTCTGGAGGAAGTCCACCTTCCTTCCTTTGGCCTCCAGAATCACCTGGGACTCCCGGAGGGTAATGGTGGTCTGAATAATTGGAGCTGGGGAAAGGAGCACTGGGACCCATTCAGTTCTGCTAGACCATTTGGGAGACTGGCTCTGGACACAGTGACCTGTGTCTCAGGGACAGTCCACCCTCCAGTTGTCCCCATCACAGATTGTACAGGGTCAAGGAGGCTTCCTCATGCTGCCTGGGCAGTCCTTCCTAAAGTGCCTTGACTTGCCACATTTGTAGCAGTTACCAGGTGCATCTCAGGGATTCTGGGGTTTGTAAGCCTGCCGGGCAGCCATTAGAACCTCTGTCTTTTTCTTGCATCTATTTTCCCTCTCTTGGGTCTCCTCCTAACCCTATTCTGAAAGACTAATGTGGCCACTTTCAGAGCACTATCTGGTCCTGTGGCCTGTTTCTGTAGCTTCCTCCTGATATCAAGGGCCACCTGAGTAATAAACTTGTTCTTTAGGATTAAGTGTCCTTCACCTGAATCAGGAGATAGAGAAATGTGCTTTACCAAGGCCTCTCTCAGCCCTTCCAGGAAGGCGGTGGGATTCTCATCTGATCTCTGGTCTGTCATGGATAGTTTGGAGTAATTGAGGGCCTCAGTTCTAGTCTTATGTAAGCCCTCCAGTATGCACACCTGAAAGTGTTTCCTCTTCCATTCTCCCATTTCATCATCGGGGTCCCATGTAGGGTCCTCCAATGGTACTGCTGTTCTTCCAATTGGATAAGGCTCATCCCCTCCTTGGCAATACATGAGATAAAAAACTCATCCCCAAACTTCTCTGCTGCTTGCAGGCCAGCCTCCTTCTCACCACCAGTCAGGGTTTGATTCAAAAGTAATATTGTCCTTCCAGGAAAGTTCAAATACTTGGGTTTAATTCTGGAAAGCCTGTATATACCTGTTAGGGTTGTCTGAAAACTTGCCAAGGACCCCCTTAATTTGCCTTAAGTCCTGTAGAGAAAAGGAGACCTGGACTTTTAATGGAGCCACATTCACAATGCATCTCTTGTAGAGGCAGGAGTGAAGTCAGAACCTGCCTGAAATGAAGATTTCTAGGATCAAACTTGAGAACCAGGATAGAGAGAAAGGGGTGGACCAGGAAGAGTAGGACCAACGGGAACTGATTCCCCTGCTGGAAACATACATCTCTGAGGTTTGCTTCATATTTCCTTGGGATTGCACTTTGCAGCTTATAACCTGACCAAACCCTTGTGCAAAGGAATATAAAGCACATTTTTTCCTCCAGAGTCTGAGAGTCAAAGGAGTTCCAGTGATTCAGGATGCACTCAAAGAATGCAAGCTAAAGATGGTTCGTTACTCATCTGGAAAAAGAGGGGAGAAAAGGAGTCCCTTAGCCTCCTTCCTACTTTTGGAGTGACACAGGATGGAGGGAGATAGAGAAAAGGTGTCCCTTGTCTCCTCTTTTTTTCCCTGTATTATCAGAGTCCCAGTGCCCTTACGGTGCCATCCAGGAATGGGAGGGCCACTTCCACCCATGAAGCAGGAAAGCCTCGTAAGTAGAGTTAGTCACACTTACCTACACTATGCCCTGGCTTCCCGCTCTCCATAACCTTTGGGTTCCCTATACCTCATCTATACCATGGATGTGCGTGAGTTCTCCACAGGAAGTCGACAGGGATAGTCATGCTCACCTGTGCTGTGCCCTCGCTTTCTGCTGATGACTGCCTCTTGGTCCCTCAGATCTAATTTTCTTCTATGGCTTCAAACTGAACCTTGGAATACAATTTGGGACAAAAACGTGCCTCAGGAGGGTGTACGAACCCATTAAATTAGTCCCAGGTGGCCCTTGCTAAATTGCAGCCAATAACTGGTGGAGCATCTCCTCCGTTGCTTCCCTATCACCAGCAGCATGCTAAGGTGAATCTGTTGAACCAGATTCTCCTCAGATAAAAAAAAAAAAAAAAAGAAGAAGAAGAAAGAAAAGAAAAAAGAAAAGAAACAGAATCCCAGGCATTGGGGATCTGGACTAACAAGATTGCCTCCCAAAATGAAAATAATTCATTGTATAGAAAAACAACTTCTGGTATTTGCAGGACTATGTTGATTCCTAACATGGTGGAAAAAAAACAAAAACAAAAACAAAAACAAAAAAAAAAACTTAAATGCAGAGGAAGGAAAGTGCCTGGGGTAAATAGCCTCTTGCCCTATGCGAATAGGTTTTTTCAACGGGGGAAAGATGACTCTCAATCGTTATATTCTCCTTGCCTCTAAGAATAGACAGAAACCACATTGTTCTGAATTACACTTCTGATGTCTGAGCCAAGTGCACATTCTACCCCACTGTATTGTCTCTGTGGTTTGCAACACCACCCTTAACGTTGTATATAAAAACACATAGGAGCCATAACAGCCATAAAAGAAAGAAAGAACATGTCATAGGAAAGACTGGAAGTCCTAGTGCTGACACCCTAATGGACTGTTGGGGACTGGAGCCAGTCCAGGAATCTTCAGGTAATGCCACCGTGTAGCTTTGGCCAGATACCTTCAATTGCCTCAGGACCTTATTCTGATCCCACGTGATGGCTAGACCTCCATGAAGCCAAACTGGATTGGAACAAAGCCAAATGCCCAATCCCCCAAGGGGTGATGGCGGATGGAAAAAGTCCTCCCCAGCAAGCCTGTCCTCTGAATCTTGAAAGCTGGCAGGCGCGCTACTCACTCTTAACTGGCCTACAGGGTCCAGAATTTTCATCTCTTTTTGAGGAAAAAAAAAAAAAAAAAATTAAGGCAAGAAGCCTTGGAATTAAAGTCATAGCACTTACCCTTCCGCCAATCCCAGATAAGCCCCCAGAAACGACAAAGGATTTCTTTGGTGCCACTTAGCCAGCTAGACATCTCTGTGGCTGCTGCAGCTTCTACCCGGGACCTAACTTGGGCCCACCAGGCTCACTTCGCCCACTCGACCTGGCAGGCTGCACTCAGCTCGTGCTCGCTTGAATCCCGCCCCTGCCATGGCTCCACGCTTAGCACGCAGCTGAACCAGGTGTGCTGCAAACAGCATCCACGTTGGGCACCAGCGCCAAGATGAGGGAATGCAATGGTACCTGAAAACTTAAGAGATGCCACCAATCGCAGAGTCCCAACGGGTGTTACAGCTATAGCTCAGGGAGTCCTGAGGTCTTGGCCCCCAGAAGTTTAGCTGCTCTTTCTCCCATAGTCCACTGAGTGGAAGCATGTTACAAGTCCATTTATTCCTGCCACTCGCAGATCGGCAGGCAGAAGGGAGTGACCCTCAGTGGCTCTTTCACTCCCGCAGTTCGGCGAGCAGGAGGGGGTGTGTTACCACTCTCTTGTTCCTGCTCCCTGCAGCTCAGCCAACAGGGGCATGTCACAGCTCTCTTGTTCTTACCACCTGGAAGGAGGAGTGTTACAGTTTTCGCGCCTTACAGTCTTCGTGCCTGCAGTTTGGCGGGTTCCAGGTTGTCCTGTGACCAAGAGAAATGAGATATGCGGACACAGGATAGCAAATAAGGAAGAACAGAAGTTAGTATTGAGTGAAAGAAGGAAAGTGCTCAGTTGCAAAAGGGCACCTGAAGTGGGTAGCCCTCAGCTGCAAGAGAGGACCCAAAGCGGGTAAGTCTGTGAGACTGAATCTAGGGTTTTGTAGGTTTGATATGAGAAGGCTCTGACCAGAGATATTTTTCGAAAAGGCAACAATTAGTTAAGAAGCATTATTCGGAAAGGACCAGTCAGGAAAGAGTGGGCAAACAGGAATGGAAGCTCTCACTCTGTCACGCATTCTACCTAAAAACGGCAGCTCGGTTTTCAGGCTTTAAACTGTCTTTGGCTTGAAGGTCAAGTTTCACTGGGGACCTGCCTGTCTAGGAATTTGTCTGTCTCCTGCGCTATCCTACATATGTCACTATCACCCACTCCCCCTCCTAAGAAAGGGAAAGTTAATTTTCGTAAAGGTAACAAATTCTCCTTAGGAATAAAGGGAAAGATCTGGGAGTCCTCCCCTTTGCAATGTAGTATTACCTATGTTAGGCATTGTTATGAATGTAGTATTTCCATGGTTCTGGGTTTTATACCCCTTTGAAGTGTAAACACATACCTCCCTGTAGGTGATTCTCTAGGTGTCTCCATCTATTCAGCCATTATTTAATTTCCAAGGCTTGGCCTCTAAGTACAGTTTCCGGTAAAATTTCCTCACAAAATTCTCCATGCAGAAATACGGTTGGCCATACATTTCTGCAAGTTCTGCATCCACAGATTCAACCAAGATTGGATCTAAAATACTTTTAAAAAGACAATAGAACAATACTACAATAAGAAAAATACTATAAATATGTACCTAGTATTTCCATACTATTTACAATGTATTAGATATTATAAGTAATCTAGAAATGACTGCAAATATACTAGAGTATGTGTGATTATAGGCAAATACTATACCATCTAATGTAAGGGAGTTCAACATCTGTGAGTTTTGGTACCCACAAGAATTCTAGAACAAATTTCCCAAGCATATCGAAGGACAACGGTACCTAAGTAGACACTGCCTCGCAGTACAGTATATACTCACTCAGTAAATTACAGGTACAGAAGTTGCTACTATTGAACTCATAGTGCGCCCAGAATTGGTGGGTTCTTGATCTCACTGACTTCAACAATGAAGCCGTGGACCCTCGCCGTAAGTGTTACAGTTCTTAAAGATGATGTGTCCAGAGTTTGTTCCTTCTGATGTTCAGACGTGTTCAGAGTTTCTTCCTTCTAGTGGGTTCGTGGTCTTGGCTGGTTTCAAGAGTGAAGCTGCAGACCTTTGCAGTGAGTGTTACAACTCTTAAGGTGGCACATCTGGAGTTGTTCGTTTCTCCCGTCCAGAATTGTTCATCCCTCCCAGTGGGTTGGTAGCCTTGCTGGCTTCAGGAGTGAAGCTGCAGACCCTCGCGGTGTTATAGCTCACAAAGGCAGTGCAGACCCACGAGTGAGCAGCACCAAGGTCTATTCCAAAGAGCAAAGGAACAAACCTTCCACACTGTGGAAACAGACCTGACTGGGTTGGGCGTTTGGCTCCGCAGCCTGCTTTTATTCCCTTATCCAACCCCACCCACATCTTACTGATTGGTCCATTTAAAAGAGAGCTGACTGGTCCGTCTTACAGAGAGCTGATTGGTCTGTTTCAACAGGGTGCTGATTGGTGCGTTTACAAACCTTTAGCTAGACACAGAGTGCTGATTGATGCATTTACAATCCTTTAGCTAGACATAGAGTGCTAGACAGAAAAGTTCTCCAAGTCCCCACCAGATTAGCTAGATACAGAGTGCTGATTGGTGCATCCACCAACCTCGAGCTAGACACAGAGTGCTGATTGGTGCATTTATAATCCTTCAGCTAGACATAAAAGTTCTCCAAGTCCCCACCCAACTCAAGAGCCCAGCTGGCTTCACCTAGTGGGTCTCATACCAGGGCCAGGGCCAGCAGTCCCCTACCACAGGCTCACACTCCTAAGCCCTTGGGTGGTGATGGGACTGGGCCCCGAGGAGCAGGGGGTGGTGACCATCCAGGAGGCTCAGGCTGCATGGGAGCCCACTGCGGAGAAGGGGTGCTTGGGCATGGCAGGCTGCAGGTCCCAAGCCCTGCCCCATGGGGAGGTGGCTGAGGCCCGGCGAGAATTCGAGCGTGGCAAGGCCTGGCACACCCTCTGCAGCTGCTGGCCTGGGTGCTAAGCCCCTCACTGCCTGGGGGCAGCAGGGCCATCCAACCACTCCAAGTGAAGGGCCCGCCAAGCCCGTACCTACCTGGGACTCGCGCTGGCCTGTGAGTGCCTGGCGCAGCCCTGGTTCCTGTGCGGGTACCTTTCCCTCAAGCAGAGAGAGCCAGCTCCAGCCTCAGCCAGCCCAGAGAGGGGCTCCCACAGTGCAGTGGTGTGCTGAAGGGCTCCTCAAGCACTGCCAGAGTGGACACTGAGGCTGAGGAGGTGCCAAGAGCAAGGGCTGCCAGCACATTGTCACTTCTCAATCCTCCCTCTAAACAACACACCCCAACTGCTGTTGGTAATTTAGTGGATGACTGCTCTAGCTACTTCCTGCTGGATAGGGGTGATGAAGGGGTCCTGCAGTTGTAATCGTTTTCTAGATAATAGCTTCTTGACTTTTTTCAGTTTCCTATTATTGCTCCCACATACCAAAATTTTAAGGACTTATTTTCATTTGCAATGCCAGAAGAATTAAAGGATAACAATATTGTGTATGAATACATGTATTTTATAAATTATTGAAATGTTCTGATCAAATTAATGATATATTTTTCTTTAGAACTGCACATATCCTTTACCTCCCTTTAGCTACTAAGAAAGACTTTATTGATTTCATTAATAAAAAGGTGTTTATATTTAATACTCATTTAGTTAAGCCTTGGAAAGTGTAGAGAAACCAGAAAGGGAAGTCAAAGAATTCTATGGCTCTATTCGTTCAACAAGTGCTGTAAAACAGCTCAACAATCACTTAATTGATATATGTGATAAATTTTATTATGAATTGTAAAATCTTAAAACAAACTCTAGTGTATTCAGTTTCGTTTCACAGGCCCGAAGGTTTCTTATTTTTGTTTTTCAATTTCTGTAGTGTTCTCTGTATTATCTGGAACTGTCAAGCAGCAGTAGATTGACGAGGAAGATGTGAATTCCAGTCCAGATTCTGCCACTTACTATCAGAATCTGGTCAGATAAAGCCTCTGAATTTCAGTCTTCTCATCCATAAAGTGAGGGTGATTAACAACAGTTTACTAATCTTAAATAGTTGTGACTATACCTGTATCCCATATCTCATGTTCCCCATAAATATGGGCATACACTATATATGAATAAAAATTAAAAATTGAGAAACAGTGTATGTTAAACCATCACATAAAACCTTAAAACACTCAGTAAATTTTAAGAAATTATGGAATTAAGAAGACAGCAGACAAGATTTTAGTAATCTTAAACAGATGAGTAGGAGAGAAGATAAAAATTACCAATACCTGGAATAAAAGAGAAGACATAACCTAGATCCCATTAAAAAGGTAATAAGAAGATGATGTGAACAATTTAAAAACAATATATTGGACAATTTAGATGAAATAGACAAATTATTTGAAAAGCAGAACTTAGTTAAAACTGACCTAAAAAGAAGGCAAGACGGATCTCTTTAGGATAATAGAAATGTCCCATAGAAAGGTTGTTTTGCTTTGAGGTATAATTTATACATAAAAAATGCCCAAATCTTAAGTTTTAAGTTAGATATCTTTTGACAATTGTATATGAATGTAAACACCATCCAAATCTAGAAAAACAAATTTATTTGTAACTAACCCATAACTATTTAGTTAATACAGCTTTTATTTGCACCTTACCTAAAGGTTCTTTTATAAATGTAAAATACTTCCATTTTATAGTTAGTCCTGAATAGAGGAGAAGGAAGGCAAATGTCTGAACTGGAATTAAAATCTTAAGGTCTGCTCTTAGATACACTCTTCCAAGCTTTAGTTTAGAAATCTTATTGAAGGCATGGGGATTATAGTGTATTAATTGGTGGATCCTAAAGTGATCCTAGAACTTGTGAATATGAACTTATATCGAAAAAGGATATGTGCAAATAAAATGAAATTATGGATCTTGAGATAAGTGGGTGGGCTCAGAATCCTATGACAAGTGTTTCTGTAACAGAGAGAAGAGATGACACATAGAGGAGGAGGTCATGTGAAGAACAAAGCAGAAATAAGAGCTACGCAGCTACAACTAAAGAATATTTACAGCCACCAGAATCTGGAAGAGTCAAAAAAGGAATCTCCCATAAAACCTCAGGGAATGAATATGGGGGTGCAGATATCAATATAGACAGCAAAACAAAAATGCTCCTGAGTTCTCAAACATCTTTCTAGCTCATAGCTGATGGTTTGTTTTCGTTTTTTGGGTTTTTTGTTTGTTTGTTTGTTTGTTTATGAGGCATAAACTGAAGGGTATTTAGGCTTCAGAAAACTCTCTTCGGGTGTAAATGAAAAAAAAAAAACCACAAAGAATATTATTATTTTTTTCTTTCCTGATATGAAATCATGCTGCATTGGTTACTTGCACAGTGTTACCTGCAAACAAGTTGTTTGCCTCTTTCTCTTCTTTTGCTGGAAGTAAACAAACAAGAACAAAACCGCATTCTCAAGAAAGTTAAAGGGAGAGGATGTAGAAAGAGATCTCTCTGTGACTCATATGTAGAGTTAATAATACACACTTTACAGTTAGTGCTATGAGATCTTAGAATTTGCGGGGCTGATAAATAGGATCTTGTATGTGATCACAGTCTTTTTCTTAAGTCAACTTATTAATACAACCAACCTTTCCAGAGTTCCTCCTCATTTTCCTGATCTTTATGCCAGACATTCCCAAATGGATTCTTCTTTTTAGAATGACAGCACAGATTTGGAAGCATTAACAAACACTAATCACTTATTTTACTGCATGGGATGTTTAGTATTTATTAAGAAAGTTTAATAGCTTGGCCATATCTATTCACTCAATTATTTACCTTCAAAATATTAATTAAAGGCATTCATTAAAAGATGACTTCATTTGTGAAATACACTGCTTAGTGAACCTTTTATTATTTCTTTGTAGTTGTCCTTTAGCTTTCCCAGCCTCCTGATCTGACTAGAAAGTGCGATGTAACAAAAAATTACATAAACGTAAATTACTTAGCTAATAATACATGGTATGTATAATAGATAGGATAAGCACACATTCAGTGATTAAGGGTAAATACATCAGAGATTAGCTTGAAGAAAGCCTAAAATATGAATACTGTCCCCAATGGATGTACTTTATTGGCATATAAGAACTTTAAGACGGAAAATATATCTGGATAATTGAAATGATTCACATTTTTAAGATTTGCATTACAATTAATTACCCCCACCTCAAAAGTACTTTACAAGAAATAACAAAATGTTTAAGAATTCCAGACACATATATGTATACACTGACACACAGAGTTGATGTCTAACATCGAGTTTCTAACAACTGTTTTGTGACATTGTAGAAGTAATCACTTGATTTTTTTCATGTTTTACTTTGTGTATTTGGGTAGAATGAACATTTCTAATATCTCTTCCAAGTCTAAGATAAGGATACTAAATCAATAGTGATAGAAGTACAGAAGTGCCTCGAATATTTTGAATAAAGCTAATGCTATAAACTTTCCTAGGACCTGAAAAGTGTAATATGAAACCGATTGTATCCAGAAAACAATGTGCTAATATTGTTCCACATTTGACCCTTGGATGGTTACACTTCTGTTTAAACTCCACATTACCTCAGATCTATATTACTTTGAATAGTGATGAGAATGTCATGTTTCAAAACTTATGGGTATTATTATCTTTTTCCTCAGTCCAGTATATTATGAATGTCAGTGCCATTCAAAGCTTGCTTGCAATGTTTTAATTTCATATATTAAGTTAAATTTAAGTATTGATGTGTATGCCTTCTGATTGCAGAAAAGAGAATATCGCAATGCGAGAGATGCACATGGGACTTTTTAGATTTAATTTTATTTAGTCTAAGCAAGGAGTTTTTGATGATATCATTTAAACTGTGCATAATGTTTTTGCTGCATATGGAGAGTAGATGAACGCTTGCAGGAAATTGGAACAAAAGGTGGGGAAATGATCTTTGTTAACATAAACACACAGAATCTTGGGATGTTAATAACTTTGTTCATAGAGAGGTTTCATGATACAGAAATGAAAGTGTGTGCTGTAGACTCGAATAAACCTGAGTTTGAACCCTAGGTCTACCATTTATTCATGTTATGACCTTGGGTTAGCACTGGAGCTCATTGGTTCTCATTTGTAAAGAGGGAGTAATAATAGTTTCTGCCTGATAGGTATGTCTGTTGATTAAACTAGGTGATATATGGAGAGTACTTATCCTGGTGCTGATACATGGAAAGCACTATAGTAATTCTAATCATCCCAGACCATGCATCTTTGAGTGCCAACTAAAGAGAAGGCATTGATTTTGTTCAGTTTAATTGCTACTAACCCTATGTGACAAAATGTTTTAAATTATTGTTTCTGAAAAACATGCAAAAGAGTTCATTTTGGTGTGGTTGTGAGTTGAAGTTTAGTTAACTCACTGTAGTCTAGAACTGAATTACACATGACCCTGGAATCTTTTCTTCTCCTCCATGTATGTGCTAACACTGAATTTCACCATATTTACATCCCACCCTCATTTCAATGTCTTTGTTTCTATTGGTTCATCTACTTACAATGGTTTTTCTGGGTAACTTTATTGAACTTTGAATTCCTTTTCCTGAAGACTATGACCCATTAATTTATCCCACATTTTTTTTTTTTTTGTATTTTTAAAATCTTTTCTCTTCTGAGTACTTTCTCTAGCATTAAAAATATGTCCACGTTGGCTGGGCGCAGTGGCTCACACCTGTAATGCCAGAACTTTGGGAGGCCAAGGCAGGAGGATCACGAGGTCAGGAGATCGAGACCATCCTGGCTAATACAGTGAAACACTGTCTCTAATAAAAATACAAAAAAAATAGCCAGGTGTTGTAGCGGGCGCCTGTAGTCCCAGCTACTTGGGAGGCTGAGGCAGGAGAATGGGGTGAACCCGGGAGGCGGACCTTGCAGTGAGCCGAGATCGCGCCACTGCACTCCAGCCTGGGCAGCAGAGCGAGACTCTGTCTCAAAAAAAAAAAAAAAAAAAAAATCCATGTCATCTTAAACACAGTGAATACACTTTTTGTTGATTCTTTAACTTTCTTTAGCTAGTAATCTATTTTTTAACTTTTCAAGATAATCTTAATTTCTAGAAAGAATAATGTAGTTCATAGTTAATGTCTCACTTCTCGTATTTACTCCTCACCTGATTTTATTCTGTATCCTGTTCTTGCAACTCCAGAGAATCTTCTCTGACAAAAGAAACCAGGGATCTCTGAAATGCCCCCTCTAAGGGATAATTTTCATCTTAATTTTATTGTATTTCCTTACATTCTTTTCTATATTGATTATTTATTCCCATTCTCTACTTTTTGACTCCCATGGAATAACAGTTACATGCTTCTCCATACACTTTTCTGATAATTCCATCTATAACATCTTCATAAGTTTTGCTTTTATGTTCCCACCTCTTAAGTATTGGTGACACTCAGATATCTTACCACTCAGAGATCTGTTCTACACTCAGTATACTTCTAAGTCTACATGTGTTTCACATTACATTTTAACTACCATGTATGTTTCTCAAATTATTGTTATATCTCCAGTTCAGAATTTGGTCTTGAACTTCAGACCAATATAGTCACACATCATCTAGATGATTTTTTTGAATGTCCCACAAACATCTCACCTCAAGTATTTAAGATTTTCTGCCCTAAACTCTCACATTTCTATAATTTCTAAATTAATTAAATATCAATCTATTTATTCTATCAAACAAGAATGGAACATAACAAGTTGATGTGTCTGAAGAGTCTCCTAGACAAACAGAAATGACCAACTGTAAACAGAGATCAGGATAAGAGATAGTGGTGGGGTGCTATGGATCTGAAGTTGGTAGGTAAAGCTAGAAAAGCAGGTAAATCTACCTACAGAGCCCGTGAAAATGAGACAGTTGAGGGTAGAATGCCTAGAAACAACATGAAGTTCCAAAAAATAAAATAAAATCAAGTTACAGGTAGAGAGTAATATATAAATTAAACACGAGGAAAGTCAAACCATGGAGTTCAGACAAAAGAGTTGAAAGATAAAGTGGGCTAGATATTGTTAAAAGTTACACAAATGACAGAAAAGTTAGGGACTGTGGATGGCAAAATTGATTTTTACACCATATCCTTGATAAACTTCTATTATCAATATCCGTTTTTCTGTAACATTCTTACTATGATCTTCAAGTGGTAGACATTCAGTATTCAGGTTTCCATATCTTGATTTACTTAAAAATTGCTTCATTTTGATATATCAATAAATTTTTCCAAACAAAAGCACTTTCTAAATTGTTATATATTGCTTTACTTTCCTTTGTCCATCTACAGATGTAAAATATTTTTGAACAGCCATGATTTATTGTCAATATAATAGCAACAGAAGACTTTCACAAAGCACATATTCTTATTTGTAATCTTTTCTTTATTTTTTACATTAAGCTGTATAAATACATGTTTATTAAACACAATTGTTATATTCATGTGTATATGAAAAAGAGTGGTATGTTGTCTTAACATTTTGAAATGAAGCGATATTTGGTTTTTACATGTCCAAATCCCATTAGATTAAACTCTGTGAGATTAAGGACCATGTACTACGTGTAGTGGAGCACCTGGCATACAGTATGTTAGCTGAGTATTTTTTAATAATAAAATAAATGAGGCACTAACAACAAAGAATGGTATGTCAAGAGATAAGTGAAGGAGCAAAAGAAAGAAAGGGATTACATTGGACTATAAGGAACATATTCAAAATTTAAATTAATATGTCCTCCCACTGAATAATTGAAAGTTCAATAAAAATGTTGTCAATTATAACTCCCAATGTATATCTTTATGGGATCCTTCAATTTGAGGCTTGCTGATACTTTATCTCTGCACTATTTATAAAGTTTTCTTTCTCCTGGTAAACTAGTAAGATAAAACTACTTATGAAGTTTATTTAAAACTACTAATGAGGCAAATTTTTAAGGATTTCAATTATTAATCATTAAATGAAAATGAATGCAATAAATTGTCCATGGCAAACTTTCAATAAAGTATATTCAAAGTTATCTCTATTTGAAAAAAAAAAAATATCTAAATGCAAACTGCATACTGTTTCTCATAGGATGATGGATTTCCTTTAGTTCAATATTCTACCATAATCAGACACTTTCTGTATAATATCCTTGACAAGTCTTTGTTGCTTACACTACTGTATTAGTCTGTTCTCATGCTGCTATGAAGACATGCCCGAGATTGGGTAATTTATAAATGAGAAAGGTTTAATTGACTCACAGTTCTGCATGCCTGAGGAGGCCCCAGCAAACTTATAATCACTTCAGAAGGTGAAGCAAACATGTCCTTCTTCACATGGCAGCAGGGAGAAGAAGCATGAGTGCCCAGTGAAGGAGGAAGCCATTTTTAGAACCATTAGATCTCCTGAGAACTAACTCACTCTCATAAGAACAGGATGGGGGAAATTGCCCCCATTATTCAGTTATCGCCACCTTGTCCCTCCCACAATATGTAGGGATTATGGGTGTTACAATTCAAGGTCAGAGTTGGGTGGGGACTCAACCAAACCATATTAGTTACCGTCAACAATACGACTGCCACAGCATCACTATGATATTTATTTTTTAGCAACACTAACAATTCCATTAACATAATGTCTCCTGTGTGACAGGCATTGGACAATTTACATCATCACTGGGAAGCATATATTATTACCCAGAGTTCTTAGATAAGGTAACTATTCCTTTGGCGAGTACGATACTTCAGATTGTTTAGTAGTAAAACTAAAATTTTAATCTATGTCTATGTTGACTGCCTAAAATCACTATCCCAAAATCCTTATTGATAACCAAAATTAAGTTTAGTAGGCTTATTGCATTAAGGGAGAATGTCACCTTAACAGAGGGCATTAGTTTGTTAGCTACTGTAACAAAACACCACAAACTGGGTAAATTAAACAACAGTAAAGTTGTTTTATTTGTTCATTGTCTCATTTTTCCAGGTTTTCTCAGAGTGGGTTCCTTCTAAGGGTTGTAAGAGAGAATCTATTCCATGTCTCTTGCCTAGATTCTGGTGATTTACTCCCAGTCTTTGGTGTTCCTTGGCTTGCAGACCCAAGACCCAGATCCCTGACTTCATGTTCCCATGGTGTTCTCCCTGTGTGTATGTCTGTCTCCCCTTTTTGCAAGGACACCAGTCAGATTGATTTAGAGACCCATGCTACTACAGTATGATCTTGTTGTATCTTAACTAGTTACATCTGCAATGACCCATTTCTGAATAAGGTCACATTCTGAAATACTGAGGGTTAGGATTTAAACATATTTGTGAAGTCCTAATCCCCAGTACTTAATTATGATATGTACATTTGACAACAACCTAACTCATTTTTTGAAGGAGACAGTTCAACTCATAACCCTGAGTTTTACCAGGTCCTCAAAATGGGGAAATTAAGACAGGACATTTATGATATTTTAAGCCTAAGCTGTATGAATTTTTTGGCGAGTCTTACAAAGTGGAATACTGGTTGGAACTGGGCAAAGTTTCTAACGAATTAGTTTGAGATTGGTGGACACAATGAGAAGAGGAACACAAAGCATGTTTTGATGAACAAGTGTTGATACATATGCTGCTTGGTTGATTCATAATCTTATCCAAAATTTGAATATGTGTTGGAGAGAGAAGTTAGGTTGCTTTTCTTGATCTCAGTATTGTTAAAAAATAAGCAGTGAATTACCTTGTCATAGAATTGTTTCATATATAGGGAAATGGAATTATGTTGGTTTCAGTCTTTATCTGTATAACTTCAAAGCCTGTGAACTACATCATTTTACCTTTCTCTTCCATCATTGATATATGCCACAGTACTCTGTAATGCTGTTGGATTGCTATACTAGTTCTAAAAAATTTAGCTTAACCTTCTTGCCCTGTTGCAAACATTGTTGGCATACATTGGGTTAAATCTGTCTTCCTTATGAAACTCTTCAGAAAATTGTCTATCTATCTATTTGTCTATCTATCTATTATCTTTCTATTTATCCATCTTATCTATCTATCTATGTTATCTATCTATCTATCTGTGATCTATCTGTCTATTCGTACACATATATTGTATCCAAAGTCTTCTGTTTTCTACACAAATAATCTAGTTTCTTCAGGTTTTCAAAAAAAGAGAGTTATATTTATATTGTGAACAATAATCATTTTGTATCACCCTGATAATGTTGGTAACTCCAGCAATATTATTTTAGATAGTAACATTATCAGCAACCCATGTCTTCTTGCATTCTGAAACTTGGCTTCATTTGCAAGTACAAAATGAATTAGAGTGTCTCTGATGTGTTTCAACCATCTTAACACTAGAGTTGATACAGTGTATCACCACTTCATTGGCAACATATAAAGCCATGCGGCAGTTCTACCAAAAATATATATTACTATTGTTTTGAAGTTCGTTTGGCAGTATCTAAAATATCATGCACTCTCTGCCTTGGCATTTCTATGTAATCATGTTTAGGAAAAACATTCCATTCCTCCAGTTGTAAAACATACAATATATAAAATAGAGATGGGATTTCAGAAATGGGTTTTATAGTCAAGATATTACCAATAAGTCTGCATTTGAAAAAAAAGGTAGAGAGAATGTCAAGATTTTTTTTTTTTTTTTTGGCAAAAAAATATTTTTTGGTAAATACATATAATGTCAAAAGTTATAGAATTCTACTCATTTTAATTTATAAATATTCTGTGATGGGTAATTAGATCAGGAGAATGAAATCCAGCAATCAACAGAAACCTTAAGACAATTTAGAGTCCTTTTTAATCTTTAAAGAAAATCCAATAAACACTTGAAAAACAAAATCGATGAAGAGTTTAAATGTTTCTTTTTTGATTTGCTGCAGGGTCCAAGTTTTCTCTCCGAGGCCCTTTTTTCTACACGAGCAACAAAAATTGAAGAAATGGATCCGTCTTTCAACCTTCATGAAACCATTACTAAGGTAGGGGAGAAATGCATTCATAAATAGGTGGGAAATATTTGTTCTTCTTTATTGGTAGATGGAGTAAAGGAACATAACCAATCAAGAGAAATCACTTTAGATTATGGGGAAATACAAAATGGACCTCTGCATTTTTCTGTCTTCAATAGTTTGTTTAAATAGTTAAGGTACATTTTTATGATACTTTTTAGTTGCAGAAAAAAGGCTACTTTTTAAAATGAAAAAGACTGCATTTATAATAGGAAAGTCTTCTACTGTATGGCAATCATACTTATATTTTTGACATACAGATGTCCCCCAACTTGTAATGGCTCAACTTTCTATTTTTTGACTTTATGGTGGTTCAAAAGCACTACGCATTTAGTAGAAATACTACATCAAGTACCCGTACAACCATTTTGTTCTTCACTTTCAGTGCCATATTTGATAAATTACATGAGATGTTCAAGACTTTTTTCCATAAAATACGCTTTGTGTTAAATTTTGTACAATTGTAGGCTAATATAAATGTCTGAGTGTATTTAAGATAGGCTAAGCAAAGATACAATGTTCAGCAGGTTAGTTGTATTAAATTCATTTTCAACATATATTTTCATGGACATAACCCCATCATAAGTTGTGAAACGTCTGTGTTTTTATAGAAGTGAGTGAATTATATAAAGAAAATTAAAATTCACAGTATGGAGCAAATAAGTTTAATGTTCCTGACATCACATGACATCATATGGATTTTTACATTTACCAATTATTTATTTAACCTGTCATCACCTGCCTTTTGGGGATAGCCTTTGTAGAGAATACTGACATTTTAGTACCATTAAAATAATCTAAATATATATGGATTATTTATATTTTTATATTTATGTATGGATTATTTATATATATATATGCTTTCTTGAAGGGTTGAATCATTCTTAAATTTTAGTGAAACTTTATGTAGCTGTCTTTTTCTTTTAAAAAGAGGAAATATGGTAAAGCAAATGGAGTGAGCATCAATAGAATGAGCTCGGAATACAAAGACTAAAGCCTGTGTCTGTCTTTGACTCTGAAGAGCCGTGTGAATTTATTTTTTTCCAAACCTTTAAAATGAGAGGAGTTCGAATTACATTTTACTTAAAATTATTCTAAGCTCAAAATATCTAAATCTTAGCTATACATTTATTATGTTTGGCAAAATCACCTAACAGGAAGCCTATTCCAGCTCTTTATTTAGTTTTTAGTATCTCCCTCCTTTGATCATATATTTTTTTGTATGTAGCAGGATAGAAGTGCCCCCAAAACACCTCCTTAGTATTCAAAATCTTAACTGTATTTCTAATACTTGGAGATTTTATATATATATACACACATATATATACACACACACACATATACACACATATAAACATGTATTAATGAATATATAGTTTAGTGAATTCATATATATTCATAAACATATATGATCTATTTCTAATTCTTAGAGATTTTATATACATATGTATATATACAGACACACATAAACATTCACAAATGGATATATATTTTTATGAATTCATATACATTCCTATACATATATATGAATATATATTTACATGAATTCAAATACAATGAATATATATATATATTTGTTCACATACTCTAGACACTCAGAGTCTACATTTATTTATTTTTAAGCAAAGCATTAAAAGCATTAAATTTTAGGGCAATGAAATAGTAATATTTTCTCCATTTTTTTTCTGCTTTTGTGTGAATCAGTACAATCAAGGATTTTTGTGGAAGGGATAATTTCAGGCAATGTTGACAGGAGACATACAATGAAATGATGGTGTCTAGCATCAGAAATCCTCAGCCAGAGAAAAAGCTAGGCTTTTCATTTCAGAGGTATAAACATGTACTGATCCTCAGTGCCTGAAGTCTTGGCCACACTAAAGAATTTCAACTCCTGAGAACATGTTGGGAAGCAAGAATTGGTCAAAAATGGAGTAAAGGGGCACAGAACACATCCCAAACATATGCAATTGTTCTTTTTTAATTAGTGTGAAACAGACAGAAAGTTAGAGGTCATTAGAGAGAAGTTGACAAATTTGTTCACAGATATTGGAATATATTTTACGTGTGTTTTCAAATATGTTTTATGTGTGAACAGATAGTTATTAACCCATTAAGTGGATGTTGGAAAGAATTATATGTCCAAGAGAAGATAAAACCTGCTTAAGTTCAGAAGCAAGAGTTCCATGAGTTTTTTTAATGATGACAAATAACTTACCCAGTGTTGATTCTGTTTCCTCATTCATCATGTCTACCTGCACTCATGTTGGAAACATTAGTCAAGGAATAAAATTGTGCTTCACAAGTTCAGTCTTATTTCACCAATAGCAGAACTGAGAAACCATAACATGAAGTAATTAATAGATACTTCATTTTAATGTCAAGTTTTATCAACAGCAAAATGAAATATATAGAGGGGTTGAATAGAGTACCTGAGCAGAAAATATGGGGTGTGGTTTTAGTTTTATCTTAGCTACAAAATTGTTATTCTATTTAGAACTTTGTTTTATTTTCTATGACAAAAAGGAGTACACTCATAATGCCCTTCCTCACTAGGATTCTGTGAGGTTGAAATAGATGATGTATACATTTTCTCTAGAAACAAAGTGTGTATTTAATTCAGTATTACTATTAACTCATTAAAAAAAAACTAGTATTAAAATCTTTCAAGTAGGCCCTTATCTGCATTTTCTGAATTTTGTTTTTAGTATTATATATATGTGGATAATATAGATATAAAAACATAACCATACTAATTTTAAATGCTAAGAGTACACTAGGTTAGTGTGTACAAATAGAATATGAATTTTAATTTATGAAGAGTTGAGGCCTTTAGAGTACTTTTTTTCACTAAGGACAAATGATATTTTTATCAACGTATCACAACATATCACAGGTATAGTATGCTTCTATTCTGAATAATAGTGTGATATATAAATAACACTCAGTTTTGAAATTTAAAAACCGATCTAGGTATACATTCTCAGTTATAAATTATGACAAAATCAATTTTCACAAAAATATGAAAAACATTTGATAAAATTATGAAGCACAATTATTACTAGTATTATGCCAATGTTAAAGCATTTTCAAGAAACTAGAAGTAATTGAAATTCTGAAGATACTACTTTTTATTTCTCCCAATAAAAGTTTGTATTTGATATAGTATCATAGCACAATCACGTATTTTATATTACCTAATTAATTAAAAATAAACATAAACAAATCTAATATAAATATAAACGTGTAATACAGCTATTATCCTCTTCCAATGAGTAACTCTTTTTCTTCTAGACTTTGCTATAGATTAAAAGTATGATTTCATGCCAAATTAAATTTTAATTTCTACATATCAGGAAGTTAATAATTTATAAATAGGGTTTTGCTGAATTTAAACAATATTTTATTGTATTTTATCATTTGTATAAATTTATGGGGTAGAAGTGCAATTTTGTGACATGAACAGATCTCATAGTGGTTTGGTTAGGGCATTTAGAGTATTTATCTCCCGAGTGACATACATTAAGCGATAAAATAAATAAACCATATTCATACATGGGATGTGAACGGTGAGTCCTTGAAAGTAGCTGTTCACTGTTTTCCTGCAGTTCTTTTTTTTTTTTTTTAAACAAAGTTTGAATTTCTGTTGGCATTTGTCTTTTTGATATAGAGCATGAAACCCAAGAAAGTAATGAATGAGGCTCAATGTTGATGCCAATAGGTGTAATTCATCATGGCTTCAATGACAGTCCGGTGGTACAGTATAAAGCTGCTGAAGGGTAACACATGTTGCATCAGTGTTGAAGATGTTTTTCTTATCTCCTATAATTACATTAAAATTATCATAGAAATGGAACTAATTCCTTCATTGACTAAACCTAAACATGAATTAAATGCCAATGTAAATCCTAGGTGCTTAATCCTTTAATAAGTGAATAAAAATGGCCATGTTTCATGTTTTAAAGTAGGCTTATTTCTCCTTCCACATCTAGGAATTTTCTAGTTATGTTTCTAAAGTTTCAACATTTAGATCCTAAATTGTTCTTAGCAATCTATACATTCTAATTATCTACTATAGTCCCAACATTCAGCAAGACACTTGGAATACCCAAATGGTTACTACACAGGAGAGATCTAAGAGAATAAACAAGGTAAATAAATCATTTTAATTAATTATGTTGTACTAAAAGAGATGATAGTAATGTGGACAAAATATAGGAGGAAAGAAGATGGAGCTTTTGCCTCCAGTATGGTTTGGGTCTGTGTCCCCACCCAAATCTCATGTCAAATTGTAATTCCCAGGTGTTGCAGGAGTGGCCTAGTGGGAGGTAATTGAATCATGGGGGCAGACTTCCCCCTTATTGTTCTCATGATAGTGGATGAGTTCTCACAATATCTGGTGGTTTAAAATTGTGTAGCAGTTCCCCCTTCTCTCTCTCTCTCTCTCTGTCCTACTCCCCCATGGTAAGATACACTTGCTTCCCTTTCCCCTTCTGACATGATTGTAAGTTTCCTGAGGCCTTCTAGCCATGCTTCCTGTACAGCCTTGGAACTGTGAATCAATTAAAACTCTTTTCTTCATAAATTACCCAGTCTCAGGTAGTTCTTTATAGCAGTCTCACAATGGACTAATACAGCCTCTGACTAGGAGATCTGAGGAATTCACCAGAGAAGTGACATTTTAAGAATTTAAAGAATTTCAACTTGATCTTAATGTCAATGAGTTTCTTTTGACAGTGCTTTAAAGATCAGGTTGTTTATGAGAGTGTGTGAAAAATAGTGATATGTATTTGGAAAACAGAAGACAGATTTTTGAGACAGGTTTAAGATTGAAGGACAGGATGTATGATATAGGAGACATGAAATAGAGTGAAGAGTCAAAGATAATTTTAATAGTTCTATCTTAAAAGTTGACATTATTGCATAATTATTAATTCAATTAGGGGCTGGTTTGGAGAAAGTGATGATGACTTTGACATTGGATATGTGGAGTTTTGTAGCGCTACAGAGCACCTAGTCAGATACATCAAGAAGGCTGTTGAATATGGGGTTGTAGCTGAGAAAGAAGTAGGGTCTATAAATGCACTGTCATGTATAGTAACCACTAGTCACATGTGGATTTAAATGAAAAATAATTAGATTAAATAAGAGTCAAAGTTCAATTTCTCAGTAGCATTAGCCATAATTCACATGCTTAGTGATCATGTATAATAGTGGCTACTGTATTTGACAGCACAAGTTACAGAAAATTTCCATCATGACTGATAATGTAGATGATGTTACCTTAGCAACATTGGTCCAGATAAGGAAGAGTAAAATGAGGCTAAAAGACCCAAGATAGAGTGGTTCATGTAATCCTCGAGAAAGAAATATTATAAGGAGAAAATGTTCAAAAGAGTGTTCACCCAATCAACTGCTCACTCATTATAACTTTTGAACCATTTTTTTAGAATTCTTGTTTTCCACTTCATCTATGCCCAATCCTCAGATCTTTGCTCTTCTCAGTAAAAAGCTCCACATGGTTTGTTCCTCATTACTTTAGTCTACTTTTAACAGATGCAATATCCTGTATTTATTTTGTTTTTGGATTTAATATATTTTATTAGCACTTTCTTGCTAAAATACTGTCCCTAATAAACACTCAATTAATGATAATTGATAAGTTGTATTAAAACAAATAAAACAAAATACTGTAGCTACATTTAGAAGAAAAATACTTTAAAAATCAAATGTGAATATAGGGCACTTGGAGTGCCAGAAGAAGCTCTATCTATTATATTTGGGATAGGTAGTACCTTTTATCTGGCACCTCAAATGCTGTATAGTATATATAAAAATCTCTGAATATGAATGGTACATCTAGTGAAACAAAAATGCCCTGATCTGTGTGGTACCATGGAAACCAGCAAATGACCTAATTCTGCTTGTAAGTTTCCTCAAGAAATACCAGTTTACTTGTCCTTTCATTACTTTTCTCATGTTCAGAAAAAAAAAAAAAAAATCCTTATTTTTCAATGGTATAGATTATGTAAGATTAATGATATAGGGTTTTCAAAAGATCCTGCTTACATATTACAAAAACAGGAAGAAATAGATACACGTTTCTTCCTGTTTTTGTATATGTAAAGAGGATCTTTGAGTAAAATTATTTGGGTATTACAATATGACAAAGAAAAAGTAGTAGGAATACTATGGTATTGGTTTTTATTATATATGTTAAGAAGTGTCAGAGTGATATTAAATTTCAGAATAAGAAAATATTTGTGTAAAGCCTGGATATCAAGGTAATTTTTATAGAGTTTGAATTCTAGCAATAGAGTTATAGTTTCCCTTACTTTATAGCTATAAATTTTAACTCAGTTTTGCAGTGGTGTGAATAAAGGTTAATAGTGGGGTCATCAATGATTTAAAAATTTAAATAATTTTAATTGTTAACCATTTCTGTAAATATTAATTCCATTTGGTTGTCAATTGTCCTTTAGAATCAATTAACCTTGGTCACTTTCATTAATAGATTTATATTTGCTAACATACTATTCTAAATACATGACTTGCAAAATATAAATCTGAATTGTTTTAAAATGTCATGTTTAAAACATGTTTGTACCAGTTGTTATAATATTCTTAAGATTCTTGGAGCATGGTAACTGAAAACTTAAAATAATCTACTCATTTTATAACTATAGAATAAAGAGGCAGACTAAACTGAAAAAAAATTCTCTTGAGATGCCATTCTAAGATACAGCCTTTAAAACTATATCTCAGTAGCATTTTATAAAGTAAAAGAAAAAGAAAGATCCCAAATACCTTGTATTTAGTTTTTTGAGTTTCAAAAATGTTAATCAAACTAATGGAATTCCTGGTACAGTTTTTTAAATGCTTAGAAAACTTGGCTATAATTTTTTATCTGAATGAGCAAATCTGTCTTCCAGGTATGTCTAATGTTGATAAATTGTTTGAATAAAATATGAAAATATTGTATTCTATTTAAGAAAACAAGTTTAAGGATATTCTAATCTGTGTATTTGTACATTTGAGGTAATTCTGAAGCTATGGATTTAGAGCTCTTTTTAAAAAAATTCAATTTTTTCCTGTGATATCAAATTATTGTTACTACATGCAAAATGTGTCCGTAGAGATTTGTACTTTTAGTTTTCATGACATGAGCTAAAACAAAAAAATCCCAAATATGTATTTTCAATGCAAAGATTGTACTTTGTAATAAAGGCTGTTGGTTGGAAGTACTCAAGGGAGATAGTAGCATATTAAAACCAACCCCTTACACTTTGAAGAGGAAATAATATAGGTGTGTGTATTTTCCTCATAAGTGCATAATTAAACTTAATATGTTCATTTACTGAAATTGGAGATTGTGCCAACTGTATTTTCTCTTGCCTAGAGAGGTTTGGTTTATTATTTTTCATTATGCTGAACAAATATAATTTGTAAAGACATGTCTTATACTATCAGTTTCTCTTTTGCCTTTTTGTTTTTATTACTCAAAAGTCAATTATTACACAATATGTGATTGTCAAATTTTGGCTCAATTTTTAAACAGAAGTTAATCATCAAAGTAAATACTTCACAAATTCATCAAAAGCTACCCTATATTAATTGTTATTAGCACTGATTAAGATAGGAAAAGAAGGCTGCTATTATTTGAGCATTCTTTTAAAAAATCTTATAAATGCATAAAGACTGATTTTGACATGTATTTGTTACAGAATCTAAACATATTACTTGTATAAATCAGAATAGAAAGTTCTTTCATCACCTATAATTAGTGTGACAATTTTTTAAAGGCACAATGAAACTATTTTAATAAGTTTTCATGTTTAATTCAGGAAGTGGTAGTCTCATTCCATAAAGTAACATTTCTGGTGATAGTTGAATTTTGTGTACTCTAAATATAAGTCTTTCTTTCTTATTTTAGGGATCTGTCAATAAGTTGAAACTGAATTTCACATTTCCGTGTTAATTTCTGCATTTTTTCCTCACTTTCAAGAGGAGACTCTACCTTTCCATATAATTCTTGAGTAATACCATTCTCATGGTGCTGTAGAAGTACAGAGACAAAGGGCAGAATACTGAACGCGTAACAGAATAACTCTAGGTCGACAGATCAAATGTCCCTCCAAAAATGTGTTTAAACAAGCTTTCTGTATAATAAAAAGATTTAAAAGCTCCAGACAATATATTCAAAAAATCAAATGTAACACAGCATAACAGAAGAATTTGGGAAGATTTTGGAACCTGTTATGACAGAGTTTAATGTTGATATTAAAGTGTCCTGGAGAGAGTACTTACTGTCCCCATGAACAATTATAATAAAAAATTCCCCTACATGCACACACACACGCACATACACACACATATGATATGGACTAATTAATGGCTCCGATTTTCAGTGCTAATCACGCTAATCAATCTTAGTGTTGATCCTTGGAAAATGCTGAATTGTGTGTGTGTGTGTGTGTGTGTGTCCGTGTGTGTCTGTGTGTGTGTTTGCCCTCTTGGTAGACCTCTGCATATAATGACCCTGAGTCACTCATCCTCAATATATCACCTTAGACTGCCACTAAAAGTTGATTGGTTTTGACAGATGAGAAAAACCCATTTGCCAATCTGGATCTAAAATGCTCATCAGTTATACTTTTTACCTTGAAAGAGGTGGGTTACCCTTAGAAATGTCAAGGAATCGGCTGGCCATGGTGGCTCACGCTTGTAATCCCAGAAATTTAGAAGCCTGAGGCAGGCGGATCGCCTGAGGTCAGGAGTTCGAGACCAGCCTGGCCAATATGGTGAAACCCTGTCTCTACTAAAAATACGAAAATTAGCCAGATGTGGTGATGGGTGCCTGTAATCCCAGTACATGGGAGGTTGAGGCAGGAAAATCACTTGAACCTGGGAAATGGAGGTTGCAGTGAGCCAAGATCACACCACTACACTCCAGTTTTGGTGACAGAGCAAGAAAAAAAAAAAAAAAAAAAAAAAAAAAAAAAAAGAAGGAAGAAAGAAAGAAAGAAAAAAAACTTCTAGGAATCACTGATTTAAGAAACCCCACTAATGTGACGAGCTCTGTAAGCACGTGTACTAGCTAATACACAACTGATTTTTTGGATAGTACTTTACATTCAAAATATAAGACACTATAAAAAATATAAAATATTTTAAGACACAGTTTCTTTTTGTATTTTAAGGGTTAATATTCTTGTCAATGCCAGAAACATTTGAATGCATACCGTGTATAGCGGGATATTTAAATCTTTGATTTAATTCATTACTCAAGATCTTCTTGTTGAAAAGATTTTGTTGAGAACAAGTGGTCATTAATTCACTTACAGTTATCACTATTTCTCCATTTGAACATTTGATCCAGCTTTTAACCAATAACCCATAATTGCCAATGTAATGAAATAAGCATACAGATATTGTGACACTATGCACTTTAAATATTCTTCAACTTTGCTGTCAGCATTTACGCATGCCCCAATTTGATTTCTCATATTCTAGTCTGAGATATACTTGTCAGTGTTTGATATATGGCATAGCTATCAGTGATTGGTCTATCAAATAAAAGTCTCAAATTTTTATTTCAGCAATAGTTTAGAAGAGCTTCTCTTCTAAAATTTTTCTTTGTCATACACAGACAAAAGCAAAGATGTTGATATTTGATCTAACAGTTGCTATTGTTTGGTTTGTTTGACCCATACAAACCTCATGTTGAAATTGATGCCCAATGTTGGAGGTGGGGCTTCAAGGGAGGTGTTTGGATCATGGGGGGGGATCCCTCATAAATGGCTGGGTATCATTCTCAAAGAAATAAGTGAGTTCCCACTGGAGTTGGTTATTAACAATAGCCTGGCACCTCCCCAGCCCCCTCTTGCTCTCTGGCTTGCTCTCACCATGTGATCTCTGCACATGCTGTCTGCCCTTTGCCTTCTTTCATGAGTGGAAGCAGCCTGAGGCTGTCATCTGAAGCAGATGCTAGTGCTATGCTTCTTGTACAATCTGCAAAACCGCGAGCCAAATAAATAATATAAATTTATTTTCTTTATAAATTTCCCAGACTCCAGTACTTCTTTGTAGCAAAACAGACTAAGAGCAATTAAATACGCACTTTTGCTTAGGTGCTTGAATTGGTAGTAATAATGAATTTTATGGACTTTGGAATTGAAATATCAGAGATACATATTTAGGGACCTATAGATATATTACATTAGTTGCTATATGGCTCAGTTATTAACATCAAATGTAATATGTAAAGAATGGAGGCAGGGATAAAGGAAATGTGTGACATTTGGAATAATTTTAAAAAGAACAATATGTACCAGATAATTTAAGAATATGTGACAAACATGAAGGTTTGTAAAATACATGAATAAACAAAGCATTTGAACAATTAGTGTGTTATTGTTAGCTCAAATCATAAGAAATTGTATCTAACTTCAATAAATAAGCATTAACCACAACTCCTGAATGCCAATCAGTTTATATGCCATAGAGATATTTATTCGATCCACGTAACTGATTTCCACAGCAAAGGAAATGAAAGAGGGTTTCTGTGATTCCTTTTCACCTTTTCTTATCCACTTATTTCTTCAGAGAAGATTCAGATAGGAGACTCAGATGTTCTTACTAAAATGGTAGACCATTCAGTTTATTCACATCCTTCAGAGGGCCCTAGGGACAACCATGCTGCCACTTCCGGGGATTTTCCTGATGTCAGCGAGTTCATTGTGAAATCAACCTATTTGACTCCAAGTTTCATTCAGAAAATACGGTCACAGTGCCTAGACCTTGTGTCTTAAGTTTTAAGAGTTGGCCCAAGATGACTGTATTCTCTCAATTGGCAACATGGATTGCACAGGTATAGCTTCTTTCAGTACTGGTTATTAGGATCCAAATGCATGAGCTTTTTATATAGCTACTATTATGATTAAATTCAAAATATTTTACTTTAAAAACAAAGTACTTAGGCAGCTTTGTAATGAATTGTAGTTGTTCTTGTGTGTACTTTACTTCCTTTAATAGATTACAGTTTCTGTAGTGAAATGTATCCCTTCTTGTCCATCTTTATATGTCCCAACATGCCTAACAGTGACTTTCACTAATCAGCCATATTAATGACTTGTGATATGTCTTACTATGTAAGTGGAATCTCTTCCTTTGAAGATCTCTTGATTGGCAGGTGCTTTGTCCCCTTTTCAGCGACACCGTAAAGCATCATGTTTGCCCTAATGTTGCTGGGGTTGAGAGTCACAGTTAAGTAACAGGAATTAAGAACTTCACGGATCTTCTCTAGCAAACAGTTCCACCTGTTAACTAATCACTTCACTTGTCCATACTGGTTTATCTACTGAACTAGTTTCTGCCAACAGCAGTTTTTTTTTCAAAAATGTTATTCTTAAACGTAATCTATTTTTAAGTATACAGAGAATAGTGAACACTTTTGTGGTTGATACAGTAAGTTTTCTCCACACATTTAGCTTGCTTTTTTATTTAGAAAAATCACTTATTGGATATATTTAAAGTCCTCTCAGTTTAAAATCTTGAATAGGAACATTTTCTATGGTTACAGTGGGTATTTTAAACACCCCCCGCTCCTGCCCAGTTTGGAAGAACAAAGCTAAGAAAGACCAAGAAATTATAGTTCATTGTATCTGCTTGTAGAGTTTAGTAATCTTGGCTAATTTCTCACTCAGTGGAAGAGGGGTGTGAAGACAGTTGGATATGCCAGAATGGATACACTAAAAGACTGGGAACATGAGACCAAGTAGTTAGTGCATGAACTAGAGATTGAAGAGAATCTTGGAAAGCAGAGATGCTTCAGAATAGAAAGTTTAAAAATGTGATTTGTATGTCAGATTACTTTAATAAATAATAAAAATATTTTACAACAAAGACAGGTTTTGCTTTTTTGTAACAATATGAACTTCATTAAACCTCTCTAGATTACATTTTTTCTTTCAGTTAAATAGTAGGATTCATTCTTCCTGTGGATTACCCATAGATGAACAACAAAGAATAATTAGTATACTATTAATAAGAGAAAGGTGACAGGCCACAAATGATACAGAAAAGTGATTTAAGCAAGAGAGACAATGTCGCTTATATTAATTTATCAGCACCTTTAATTGTGAAGAAGTGTCAATATTCATTGGTGTCTTTTTCCCCTCATGTTACAAATTTAAATGAGGAGAAAAGAACTAATATTTATTGATAATATATGTGTTCTCACTTTATCCTCATAATAATCCTATGAAGAAAATATTTTTATTCTCCTTGTACAGAGAGGTGAGATATGCATAGATTACAAATGATTGGTTCTAATTCCCAGGAAGCATCATTATTTTACTCCACAATGCCTTTTTCATAAATATTTATTTATAGTATATAGAAAAACTCTCTTTATTCACAATAGCATTAACTGTCTTACCTCTCATTCATTTGAAGAATATATTTATTCTGTCACACAATCAATGTTTAATACACATGAGTGTATATGCATATCATGTTCTAATTAATGATAATGCAATGTTTAACAAGAGATGTATGTTATTTTTGATATTAAAAAAATTTAAAATCAGCATTTTTTCATGTGTCTGTTGGCTGTATGAATGTCTTCTTTTGAGAAATGTCTGTTCATATCCTTTGCCCACTTTTTGATGGGGTTGTTTGTTTTTTTCTTGTAAATTTGTTTGAGTTCTTTATAGGTTCTGGATATTAGCCCTTTGTCAGATGAGTAGATTGCAAAAATTTTCTCCCATTCCGTAGGTTGCCTGTTCACTCTGTTGGTAGTTTCTTTTGCTGTGCAGAAGCTCTTTAGTTTAATGAGATCCCATTTGTTAATTTTGGCTTTTGCTGCCATTGCTTTTGGTGTTTTAGACATGAAGTCTTTGCCCATGCCTATGTCCTGAATGGTAATACCTAGGTTTTCTTCTAGGGTTTTTATGGTTTTAGGTCTAACATTTAAGTCTCTAATCCATCTTGAATTATTTTTCGTATAAGGAGTAAGGAAAGGATCCAGTTTCAGCTTTCTACTTATGGCTAGCCAATTTTCCCAGCACCATTTATTAAACAGGGAATCCTTTCCCCATTTCTTGTTTCTCTCGGGTTTGTCAAAGATCAGATGGCTGCAGATGTGTGGTATTATTTCTGAGGACTCTGTTCTGTTCCATTGGTCTATATCTCTGTTTTGGTACCAGTACCATGCTGTTTTGGTTACTGTAGCCTTGTAGTGTAGTTTGAAGTCAGGTAGCATGATGCCTCCAGCTTTGTTCTTTTGACTTAGGATTGTCTTGGAGATGCGGGTCCTTTTTTGGTTCCATATGAACTTTAAAGCAGTTTTTTCCAATTCTGTGAAGAAACTCATTGGTAGCTTGATGGGGATGGCATTGAATCTATAAATAACCTTGGGCAGTATGGCCATTTTCACGATATTGATTCTTCCTATCCATGAGCATGGTATGTTCTTCCATTTGTTTGTGTCCTCTTTTATTTCACTGAGCAGTGGTTTGTAGTTCTCCTTGAAGAGGTCCTTTACATCCCTTGTAAGTTGGCAGACATTTCTCAAAAGAAGACGTTCATACAGCCAACAGACACATGAAAAAATGATCATCATCACTGGCCATCAGAGAAATGCAAATCAAAACCACAATGAGATACCATCTCACACCAGTTAGAATGGCAATCATTAAAAAGTCAGGAAACAACAGGTGCTGGAGAGGATGTGGAGAAATAGGAACACTTTTACACTGTTGGTGGGATTGTAAACTAGTTCAACCATTATGGAAAACAGCATGGCAATTCCTCAAGGATCTAGAACTAGATGTACCATATGACCCAGCCATCCCATTACTGGGTATATACCCAACGGATTATAAATCATGCTGCTATAAAGACACATGCACAGGTATGTTTATTGCAGCACTATTCACAATAGCAAAGACTTGGACTCAACCCAAATGTCCATCAGTGTCAGACTGGATTAAGAAAATGTGGCACGTATACACCATGGAATACTATGCAGCCATAAAAAAGGATGAGTTTGTGTCCTTTGTAGGGACACGGATGCAGCTGGAAACCATCATTCTTAGCAAACTATCACAAGAACAGAAAACCAAACACCGCCATGTTCTCACTCATAGGTGGGAACTGAACAATGAGATCACCTGGACTCGGGAAGGGGAACATCACACACCAGGGCCTATCATGGGGGAGGGGGGGAGGGATTGCATTGGGAGTTATATCTGATGTAAATGATGAGTAGTTGGGTGCTGACGAGTTGATGGGTGCAGCACAGCAACATGGCACAAGTATACATATGTAACAAACCTGCACGTTATGCACATGTACCCTAGAACTTAAAGTATAATAATAATAATAATAATAAAATTTAAAATCATATGGAAAATGCAGACAACCAGGAAAATTACAATATGATTTAATTTATGTCTCAATAAGCATTGCAAAGGCTCTTAAATAATAGGAACAGAGAGAGCCAATACATAGATTCATCACTGAATTGTCTATTTCGATAGGCAACTGCTTTCTCAATTCCTAGCAAATGACTGAGAAGTCCTATGAAAGTCAGGGTTAAAAAAAGGTATGCATTTATCCGTTGGCTCCTGTACCTCATTGCTCAAATGTTCAAATGTGACCCTTCTCTGACTTCATCTTCCATTTCTTGTTTCCTCTTACCTCATGACTAGCTTTCTCTAGAACACTCTCCCTTTGAATATGCATGTGGCTCACTCCTAGGCTTCTGGCAGGTCTCCATTAAAATGCCACTTTGTCTCTCAAGCCTTTCCTGGAGATGCTCTTTAAAGTAGACCCTCCCTCATCCCTACTTTCTCATTCAACTTTTTCTTCAAAGGTCTTACTTTTTGAAAATTGTAAAATTATTTATTTTTTCCTTTCTTCCTCTTCTCTCTTTGTTTTCTTTCCCTTTTCCCTTCCTTCAGGTTTTTGTTTTGTTTTGTTTTGTTTTGTCTTGCATCCACTAGAATATAAGTTCCTTGAGGGCAGGGACTACGTCTGTGTGTTTCTAAGTTTTATCTTCAGAGGCTGACTCATAGTTGGTGCTCAGTAATTATTTGTTGAACAAATCACTAAAGAGCAATTTAAAGCATAGCATGGGAATAAACAAAAACAATGTGATTGCTTCCTCTCAATGCAAGTCTCCTTATCTACTCCAACCGTGATATATTGACCATTTTGCATAAAAGTAAACATGAGGAACATGTCATTTCCTCACCAGTTTCACATTTGTCTTCTCAGAGTACATGCACTTACATTCTGATTCCATACCCAACATAGGCACTCTCTTTCTCAGGCTAAATTTTCCTACTTATAGCTATTTTGTAGGTTATTCAAAATTATGAATTAAGTAAGAAAGGATGAAAATAAATATTATTCCCATAAGAAATCAAATTTAAGCATAAAAAGTATACTTGTTTTCATGATTCAAATGCCAGGTATACTAGTTACCAATACATACCATTAAAAATGAAACTATATGCTATAATTTTTTTTTGGAAATTGCTTCATGTGCACAAAAGAAAGTATACAACACATTTATGTCTTAGAGAATGATCATAAACTGAATTGCCATATTACCACAATCCAGGTAAAGAAACAGAACAATGCCAGTCCCTTAAAAGACCCCTCCCTGGGTGTCTCTTCTCAATCACCATTCCGAATCTTTATAAAAGGGATAACTATGTGTTTAGTTTTCTGAGAGTCCTTTGTTTGCATTTTTAAATGTTTTCATCTCTATATGCATCCTTAAACTATATTTTTAGGTCTCCCCATTTTCTAACTTCTAAAACAGAATTAGAGGGTATGCATGCTTTTGTGCTTTTTTTTTTCATTCTGTAAGATTTACACTTGGCCGGGCACAGTGAGTTGGGCCTGTAATCCCAGCACCTTGGGAGACTGATGTGGGTGGATCAGGAGGTCAGGAATTTGAGACCAACCTGACCAATATGGTGAAACCCTGTCTCTACTAAAAATGCAAAAATTAGCCAGGCATGGTAGTGTGCATCTGTAATCCCAGCTACTTGGGAGACTGAAGCAGGAGAATCACTTGAACCCGTGAATCAGAGATTACAGTGAGCTGAGATTGTGTCAATGCACTCCAGTCTAGGAGACAGCATGAGACTCTGTCTCAAAAAACAAATAAATAAATAAAATAAAAAATAAAAAAGATTTACTCCTGTCCATAAAACTTTCAGATTCAAGAATGTAAAATAATGCTTTTATTGATTACTCAAGATCTTCATGAAAGAAGAAATAAAGGAGATGGACCACCAGGAAAACCTGAAGACCATAAAAGTCTCACAATGTAATACTTCTGTTTCACATATCTTCTTCTATATAGAAATATGCCCAAGATATTCATCACCCAAATCTTTATAGGAACTGTATAGTGATACTCAGAGGAAAGCAGCCCTGTTTCAAAGGACACAAATGTAAAATGACCTCTAGTCTATATTTGAAAAGTGATGGGGCACGCCCAAGATGGCCGAATAGGAACAGCTCCAGCCTCCAGCTCCCAGCGTGAGTGACACAGAAGACAGGTGATTTCTGCATTTTCAACTGAGGTGCAGACCAACATCTCACACCCAACATGGCGGGGTCCACCCCTGAGACCAAGCGTCCAGAGCAAGAATCAGATAGCAACACTCGCTGTGCAGGAATATTCTATCTTCTACAGCCTCCACTGCTGATACCCCAGGAAACAGGGTCTGGAGTGGACCTCAAGCAAACTCCAACAGACCTACAGCTTAGGGTCCTGACTGTTAGAAGGAAAACTAACAAACAGAAAGGACACCCACACCAAAACCCCATCAGTACATCACCATCATCAAAGACCAAACGCAGATAAAACCACAAAGATGGTGGAAAAGCAGTGCAGAAAAGATGGAAATTCAAAAAATCAGAGCACATCTCCCCCTCCAAAGGAGCGCAGCTCATCGCCAGCAACGGATCAAAGCTTGACGGAGAATGACTTTGACGAGATGAGAGAAGAAAGTTTCAGTTGATCAAACTTCTCAGAGCTAAAGGAGGAACTACGTAACCAGCACAAAGAAACTAAAAACCTTGAAAAAAGAATGGATGAATGGATAACTAGAATAATCAATGAAGAGAAGACCTTAAAAGAACCGATAGAGATGAAAACCATAACATGAAAAATACGTGACAAATGCACAAGCTTCAGTAACCGACTCGATCAACTGGAAGAAAGAGTATCAGCGATTGAAGATCAAATGAATGAAATGAAGTGAGAAGAGAAGTGTGGAGAAAAAAGAGTAGAAAGAAATGAACAAAGCTTCCAAGAAGTATGGGATTATGTGAAAAGACCAAATCTATATCTGATTGGTGTGCCTGAAAGTGACGGGGAAAATGGAACCAAGTTGGAAAACACTCTGCAGGATATCATCCAGGAGAACTTCCCCAACCTAGTAAGTCAGGTCAACATTCAAATTCAGGAAATACAGACAACACCACAAAGATACTCCTCGAGAAGAGCAACTCCAAGACACTTAATAGTCAGATTCACCAAAGTTGAAATGAAGGAAAAAATGTTAAGGGCAGCCAGAGAGAAAGGTCAGGTTACACACAAAGGGAAGCCCATCAGACTAACAGCAAATCGCTCAGCAGAAATTCTCCAAGCCAGAAGAGAGTGGGGGCCAATATTCAACATTCTTAAAAGAATTTTCAACCCAGAATTTCATATTCAGTCAAACTAAGTTTCTTAAGTGAAGGAGAAATAAAATCCTATAGAGACAAGCAAATGCTTAGAGATTTTGTCACCACCAGGCCTGCCCTACAAGAGGTCCTGAAGGAAGCACTAAACATGGAAAGGAACAACAGGTACCAGCCATTGCAAAAACATGTCAAAATGTAAAGTCCATCAATGCTGGGAAGAAACTGCATCAACTAATGAGCAAAATAACCAGCTAATATCATAATGACAGGATCAATTTCAGACATAACAACATTAACCTTAAATGTAAATGGACTAAATGCTCCAATTAAAAGACACAGATTGGAAAATTGTATAAAGAGTCAAGACCCATCAGTTTGCTGTATTCAGGAGACCCATCCCACATGCAGAGACACACGTAGGCTCAAAATAAAGAGATGGAGGAAGATCTACCAAGCAAATGGAGAACAAAAAAAAGCAGGGGTTGCAATCCTAGTCTCTGATGAAACAGACTTTAAACCATCAAAGATCAAAAGAGACAAAGAAGGCCATTACATAATGGTAAAGGGATCAATTCATCAGGAAGAGCTAACTATCCTAAATATATATGAACCCAATACAGGAACACCCAGATTCATAAAGCAAGTCCTTAGAGACTTACAAAGAGACTTAGACTCCTATAAAATAATAAAGGGAGACTTTAACACCCCACCCTCAACAGTAGACAGACCAATGAAACAGAAAGTTAACAAGGATATCCAGGAATTGAGTTCAGCTCTGCACTAAGTGGACCTAATAGACATCTACAGAACTCTCCACCCCAAATCAACAGAATATACATTCTTCTCAGTGCCACATCACACTTATTCCAAAATTGACCACATGGTTGGAAGTAAAGCACTCCTCAGCAAATGTAAAAGAACAGAAATTATAACAAACTGTCTCTCAGACCACAGTGCAATTAAACTAGAACTCAGGACTAAGAAACTCAATCAAAACCGCTCAACTACATGGAAACTGAACAACCTGCTCCTGAATGACTACTGGGTACATAACGAAATGAAGGCAGAAATGAAGATGTTCTTTGAAACCAATGAGAACAAAGATACAACATACCAGAATCTCTGGGACACATTTAAAGCAGTGTGTAGAGGGAAATGTATGGCACTAAATGCCCACAAGAGAAAGCAGGAAAGATGTAAAACTGACACCCTAACATCACAATTAAAAGAATTAGAGAAGCAAGAGCAAACACATTCAAAAGCTAGCAGAAGGTAAGAAATAACTAAGATCAGAGCAGAACTGAGGGAGATAGAGTCACAGAAAACCCTCCAAAATATCAATGAATCCAGGAACTGATTTTTTGAAAAGATCAACAAAATTGATAGACCGCTAGCAAGACTAACAAAGAAGAAAAGAGAGAAGAATCAAACAGATGCAATAAAAAATGATAAAGGGGATATCACCACCAACCCCACAGAAATACAAACTACCATCAGAGAATACTATAAACACTTCTATGCAAATAAACTAGAAAACCTAGAAGAAATGGATAATTTCCTGGACACTTATACTCTCCCAAGACTAAACCAGGAAGAAGTTGAATTCCTGAATAGACCAATAGTAGGCTCTGAATTTGAGGCAATAATTAATAGCCTACCAACCAAAAAAAGTCCAGGACCAGACGGATTCACAGCCGAATTCTACCAGAGGTACAAGGAGAAGTTGGTACCATTCCTTCTGAAACTATTCCAATCAATAGAAAATGAGGGAATCCTCCCTAACTCATTTTATGAGGCCAACATCATCCTGATACCAAAGCCTGACAGAGATACAACAAAAAAAGAGAATTTTAGACCAACATCCCTGATGAACATCAATGCAAAAATCCTCAATAAAATACTGAGAAACTGAATCCAGCAGCACAACAAAAAGCTTATCCACCATGATCAAGTGGGCTTCATCCCTGGGATGCAAGGCTGGTTCAGCATACGCAAATCAATAAACGTAATCCAGCATATAAACAGAACCAAAGACAAAAACCACATGATTATATCAATAGATGCAGAAAAGGCCTTTGACAAAATTCAACAGCCCTTCATGCTAAAAACTTTCAATAAATTCAGTATTGATGGAGCATATCTCAAAATAATAAGAGCTATTTATGACAAACCCACAGCCAATATCATACTGAATGGGCAAAAACTGGAAGCATTCCCTTTGAAAAGTGGCACAGGACAGGGATGCCCTCTCTCACCACTCCTATTCAACATAGTGTTGGAAGTTCTGGCTAGGGCAATCAGGCAAGAGAAAGAAATAAAGCATATTCAGTTAGGAAAAGAAGAAGTCAAATTGTCCCTGTTTGCAGATGACATGATTGCATTTTTAGAAAACCCCATTGTCTCAGCCCAAAATCTCCTTAAGCTGATAAGAAACTTCAGCAAAGTCTCAGGATACAAAATCAATGTGCAAAAATCACAAGCATTCTTATACACCAGTAACAGACAAACAGAGAGCCAAATCATGAATGAACTCCCATTCACAATTGCTTCAAAGAGAATAAAATACTTAGGAATCCAACTTACAAGGGATGTAAAGGACCTCTTCAAGGAGAACTAGAAATCACTGCCCAGTGAAATAAAAGAGGACACAAACAAATGGAAGAACATACCATGCTCATGGATAGGAAGAATCAATATTGTGAAAATGGCCATACTGCCCAAGGTAATTTATAGATTCAATGCCATCGCCATTAAGCTACCAATGAGTTTCTTCACAGAATTGGAAAAAACTGCTTTAAAGTTCATATGGAACCAGAAAAGACCCCTCATTGCCAAGACAATCCTAAGCCAAAAGAGCAAAGCTGGAGGCATCATGCTACCTGACTTCAAACTATACTACAAGGCTACAGTAACCAAAACAGCATGGTACTGGTACCAAAACAGAGATATAGACCAATGGAACAGAACCGAGCCCTCAGAAATAATACCACACATCTACAGCCATCTGATTTTTGACAAACCTGACAAAAACAAGAAATGGGGAAAGGATTCCCTGTTTAATAAATGGTGCTGGGAAAATTGGCTAGCCATAAGTAGAAAGCTGAAACTGGATCCTTTCCTTACTCCTTATATGAAAATTAATTCAGGATGGATTAGAGACTTAAATGTTAGACCTAAAACCATAAACACCCTAGAAGAAAACCTAGGGAATACCATTCAGGACATAGGCATGGGCAAGGACTTCATGTCTAAAACACCAAAAGCAATGGCAATAAAAGCCAAAATTGACAAATGGGATCTAATTAAACTAAAGAACTTCTGCACAGCAAAATAAACTACCATCAGAGTGAACAGGCAACCTACAGAATGGGAGAAAATTTTTGCAATCTACTCATCTGACAAAGGGCTAATATCCAGAACCTATAAAGAACTCAAAAAATGTACAAGAAAAAAACCAAACAACCCCATCAAAAAGTGGGCAAAGGATATGAACAGACACTTTTCAAAAGAAGACATTCATACAGCCAACAGACACATGAAAAAATGCTCATCATCACTCGCCATCAGAGAAATGCAAATCCAAACCACAATGAGATACCATCTCACACCAGTTAGAATGGCAATCATTAAAAAATCAGGAAACAACAGATGCTAGAGAGGATGTGGAGAAATAGGAACACTTTTACACTGTTGGTGGGACTGTAAACTAGTTCAACCATTGTGGAAAACAATGTGGCGATTCCTCAAGGATCTAGAACTAGATGTACCATATGACCCAGCCATCCCATTACCGGGGATATACCCAAAGGATTATAAGTCATGCTGCTATAAAGACACATGCCCAAGTATGTTTATTACAGCACTATTTACAATAGTAAAGACTTGGAATCAACCCAAATGTCCATCAGTGACAGACTGGATTAAGAGAATGTGGCACATATACATCATGGAATACTATGCAGCCATAAAAAATGATGAGTTCGTGTCCTTTGTAGGGACATGGATGCAGCTGGAAACCATCATTGTCAGCAAACTATCGGAAGAACAGAAAACTAAACACCACATATTCTCACTCATAGGTTGGAACTGAACAATGAGATCACTTGGACACAGGAAGTGGAGCATCACACACCAGGTCCTATTGTGGGGAGGGGGTAGGGGAGAGGGATAGCATGAGGAGATATACCTAATGTAAATGACGAGTTCATGGGTGCAGCACACCAACATGGCACATGTATACATATGTAACAAACCTGCACATTGTGCACATGTACCCTAGAACTTAAAGTATGATTAAAAAAAAATAAAATAAAAGTGATTCAAGTATATGTTTTGAAAGCAGGAGTGACAATGTGGGATATCAAATATACATTCTGAAACTAAGATTAGCACAGTGAACAAGATAATGCACATCTCTGAAAGGAAATCCAGAGATATATTTGAAAAGAAAAAGAGTCACAATATTTGTTTAGAAGAACAACAGTGTATTTGACTTGAAAGAATATACATTAAAGATATGTAAACCTGGTTTTGTGTTTTAGAGTAGTTGGAGAAACTTTGATTGATAATGAAGAGGGGACTGGTTTCTCTACTCATTCTCCATGTTGATAGATGTAGCAGCAGTTTATTTTTATTGCTGTAAAGCATTTTGTTGCATAAATGTACCAAAATTTGTTTACCTATTGTTCTACTGTTGATGGGCATTTATTGTTTCCAAAATTGATTAAGGGTATTCTTGTACATGTCCCTGGCACAAAAGTTTCTCTAGGATATATATGCTGGAATGTAATTACTGCTTCATAGGGAATTAATATCTTTAACTCTACTGGGTAATGCCAAATTGGTAGAATAGTTGACTGTCAATGCCTGAAAAGACTAGAATAGCTTGTTGATAAGGCAGAACTTACTGCACCTACTTCGCAAAGGAAGAGCACTATCTTGACTGAGTTTAGTATTGTAGTATCTCAGTAGGTGCTATCCTGGATTTATGTAGGATTTGGGTAACTGAGCTCAAATTTTACGATGGATGTTTTAAGTCAGAAAAATGTCAGAAGATTGTCAGTGAGAAAAATATGTTACAATCATTTAGAATTGGTGGGCATTGTGAAGGGAGGATTGTTGATAAAGAAGCTCCTTGTCCAGGTGAGAAGAACAAACTATTTTTCTGGATATATTGATTAACAGAAATTTTTTGAAGCAAACAGTGGCATTATTTATTAGCTTAAAGCCTTATCTTCACAACCAAGAATCTCCTGGAATAGTTATGGACCCAGGCTGCCTTAGCTTGTAGTGCTGATAGATAAGCTAAGTGGAGGCATATATTCTTAATTCTTGAAATCAAATGTGTGGCAATTTTCCTTGATATGATCCTCTACCAAACTGAATTTCATTTGGTTTTGTTCTTTCATTTTTTCCAGCCCGATATGTGTAAGAGCTGCCTCATTGTGGCTTAAATTATATGTCTTTCTCTGATTGTTAATGAAGTTGAGTGCCTTTACATATGTGTATTGGTTTTCTGGATGTTTTTTATGTTTTCTAAGTGCTTCTTAAAAATCATCGCCAATTTTTGTGGGTTTTTTCTATTGATTTGAAGCAGATATTTATATACTCTGGCTATAAATTTTTTGTCAATTATATGTGTTGAAAATATCTGCTCTCAGATTTTGACTTTTATTTTCACTTTTTGAATTATATTTTTTATGAATAGTTCTTCATTTTCATGTCATCTAGTTTACCAGTATCTTTATGTTTTAGTCCTTTGAGGTTCTTAAATTCCTACCTACTCTGAGTAAATATTCTTATATTATACATCTTTATAGTTTTTTTCACACTTACTTAATCTACTATGATGTTGATGATACTGAGGATAATTGTGATGATTTAGTTAGGGGCACAATTTTCATTTTTCAATCTAGTTTATTGAGATTTCCATTCTTTCTCAATGATTATACAATAAAAGTACACTACATATCAATGTGATGTAGATGTATGGGCTTGTTTCTGGGCTCTCGATTCCATTCCTCAGTCTATTTGTTCATCTGTGTACAAACGCAATATTGTTTTAGAGAATTTTAAAATCAGACATTTTATCTGATAGTTTGTGGGTCCTTATGTAATTCTTCTTTAAAAATATCTTGAGTATTCTTGTCCTTCGCATTTCCATATAAATGTAAAAATTACCTTGTCAAATTCCACAAAAGCCTTGCTGAGATGTTTATTTGAATTAAAATAAATACATAGTTGTCCAATAAATATTTGCTTGATAAATAAAATATTGCTTGATCCAGTGCTATTGATTTTTCACATTACTAGCATCAAACAAAGTGATTGCAATAGCAAGGTAAACAATTGAAAATCCTAGTTTTAAAGCTGTTTAGTGCTGAAAATATCCTTCTAAGTCATCCTTTAAACAATTCATTTTATAGATAATTAACTGCAACCTACAGTAGTGAAGATTAAGACTACAGAAGCTATTTAACTAAAATAAGACTCAGGTGAAGCTGTTTTTTTTTTTTTTTTTCCCGATACCTTTCATTTGCACAACAAAATTTTTACTCAGCACCTCTGTATGTCCATGAATAATGAACAAAGTAAGAAACTATATTTTCTCAGTGTTTCACTATATCATACTTCTTCACATCCCCAAACTCATAAACTCCACAGAGCAAATCTTTACTAAACACATTCTAAGTGCTGGACGCAGCATTAGTTGAAGATAATATGGTAGTAAACAGAAGAAGAATGACTATCTTCCTCAAGGGGCTGACACTCCACAGGATATAGATATCACAAAAATATGTGTATAAATGCAAACTATGCTAAGGTTTTGAAGGAAAGTTTAGAATAACACTAGAATATGACCAAGGCTGCGGGGAGTCCTACCTAGTCTGGGACATCTGAAAAATTTTTCCTGGGGGGCATTTTTAATTTTTCTCTAAAGTGCATGTAAGAATTATCTAGTTACAGAGAGAGAAGAAAAAAAGTCAAGCAGAGAAATCTGTATGACTGAGGTCTCTGAGGCAAGAGAGAGCACAGCCTATTCTAGGAAATAAAAGAAGGCCATGTCTCCGGACACCAGAGAACAAGATAATGGTGGCATAAGTCAGACAAGAGGTAGGCGGGAGTTAGTTGATAACATAGGACCTCATTATGCATCTGATAGTTTGAGATAGAAAGCAAGTTTCCAAGACAGTGTGAAAGGGTTCTAAAAACCAATAAATTGGGGGTTTCCAAAGTCACTATTCACATTCTTTAAAGTAGATAATGATGACTGAGTCTATTGATTTTCACTCGGCAGTAAACAGTATCAGACAGTAGAGCTGACTCATCTAAGTGGTAATTGGTTCAGTGGTCTGACAATGATTAGATTAAAACAGTAGGAGAAACCTGTGAAGATAATCCTGTATAAAATAGATAGTTTTTGTCAATTTGTAAAACCTTAAACTGGAAATCTAGCTTAAAATTAATTCATATGTAATTACAAACAGAAATATAAACTATGTAAGTCTCCATCTTTTTTGCCTTTTTCAACTTAATTCATTTCAAATTTTTGTGTATAACTTTTAGACTAATATTTCTGTCACCAATTATGGAATTCAGATATTTTAAAGACTTATTTTCAATTACCAATATATTTAAAATTGACATTTTACTTTTAAATATTAGAATTAATATTTAAACAATAAGAACATGTTCCTACATATTCAAAATAATATTATTAGACCTAACAGAATTACTACCAATTACTCAATATTATCTAATATCTATTTTATATTAAAATTTACCCATTTTCTTCCATATCACTTATGTGGATGGTTTATCCAAATCCAGATACAATTTGGGACAACACATTGCATTTGGTTAAGCCTCTGCATGTAGTCATTGTTCTCTTTTTTACGACACCAATCTGTTGAAGAGACCAAGCTAATTGTCTTGTCATTAGTTTTACCTTTGGGATTTATGGTGTCAGCCTATTCCTCTATTCCTATGATGTTCTATTAACTGGAAGTTAGAGTTAAAGATATGGTTACAGTAATATTAAGCATTTTTGGCTAGAATACAACACAGTTGATGTATATGCCATATTGCCTTCCATCAGAGACACAACTTACCTGATTTCAAGATCATCAGTGGATTTCAAGATTGACCATTTAATTAGGTGTGATATCTGATTGACCTTTCTTGTATAGTTTCCCCTTGTTTTCAGAAAATCATACCTCTGGTATATCTTTATCCAACCAAGTGTTAAATTCCCCATTATAATAGCCAGGAAAGAGTAGAAAATGCTGAAGTAACAAGGAGTTCAACACTCTCAATAGCTTACAATAACAAAAAATTCTAACTCATTCAGAATCTGTAAGTTTCCACTTCATGATGACTCAGAACTATATATCTATATGAACACACTCTTTACCAGATCTAAGGCAGAGAAAGAGCAAAATGGACAAGGATGCAGTGGTTCTTAAATGTTTCTGCCTATAAATGACACATCTTGCTCCTATTCATATGAGATTCACCAAAGCGAGTCATATGGCCATGTCTAACTTCAAAGGATAGAGAAATACATCTTACTGTGCGTTCCTAAGAGAGAAGAGGAAGAAGTCACGTCTGCTATCCATTTATCTAGCTAGTAGTTTTAGTGGTAATTGATGATTTTTGCCAGAATTACTAGTTTGGGTTTGTTATTTATTTAAGATTCAATGGGTACATGTGCAGATTTGTTACCTGGGTATATTGTCGTTTTATTAAAAAAAAGACAGAAATGTATATTGATTCAAGTTTCTAGTTGAGAGTTTTCCTCATTAAAATACAGATGCATATAACTTTCTTTCAGACTATAACTATTGCATTCAGATTATTCTCTCATATTTTTCTTGATGACAATTAAGTCCAATTAGAATATCTGATTACAGAATTTTCTATACTTTAATTTTCAAGAGTCTCTTAGATAGAGGACTGGAATCTACAACCACGAATCGTTTGTAAAGATTGAGATCTAATGGGCAGTTTTTGGTTGATATATTTGCTACTTAAGCTTCAGCAGGAAGCACAATTTACTGAGAAGCACAATGATTTCAGGTAATGTTTGTGAAGTGCTTTACACCTGGAGCCCTGTATAAACCTAAGAACTATCTGAGTAAGACGAGCCTTTGCAGCACTTAGATTAGTGTCCACAGAGGACTTCTTTGACAGTTACTATGGCATTATGGCAAAAAGAAAGTCTCTAGCCAGCCGCTCTCATTTCTTGCGCTTGTTAGTTCTCTGTATTTATTGTCTGTGGGTTTCCCTTAGAGCAATCAGAGGCAAAGCAATTACTTTACAAGGTTGATTTGGTCTAGATCTGGTGTACCCCCAGTAGAGCTTTGTAATAACATTCAACACAAAGTGGTGAGCATTAAAGCCATGTTTTGTCTTTTCATTTTGTCTCGTGCCAGCTTGTCATATCCCAGTTCACATGACTGGAGATTTAGCATATTTGCTTTAGGTATGTTTCTGAAAATAGTACAATTGGACCCTTGGGTGGGGCAGCAAATAAACTACAAGCACTTATAGCAAGTTTCACTTTATATTCACTTCACTTTCCTTGTGTTATCCAGAACACATGGCAGTTTTGCTTATTTCACTGTTTTCCCTTGGTTTTCTCGCCTGTAAGAAATGGGCATAAAGTCATAAAGTGCAGACATAACAGGATCTTTGAGGATAATATATTAACTAATTAAGTTAAATAATATGTTGTATATAAAATTTATGGCATAAAAACTATTTTTGAAAATGATATAATTCATATTTAGAATACACAAACTAAATGAGAATTTGAAACCATAGTACCCCTGTTGGCAATAATTCAAGTGAAGCATTTTGAAATTCAGATAATTTTCTTTTTCTTTTTTTTTTTTTGCTTTCTTCCATATTTTAATGACTGTTGAATTATAAAAGATACTTTAATTTTCAATATGTGCCAATGTCACATACACTTTAGACTTTTATACTTTGCCAGCAAATGTTTCCAGAGCGTTCGCTTCAACTGGCTCTTTTAATTTTATTTTTGGATATTTATTCCTATCCATGCGTACTCCAGAGAACTTTCGTTAGATCAGACATGTTCTATTTTTAAAATATTATTGCTAAACTTTATTGTATCTCATGAAAACAGTGTAGCTTAAAAAGGTATTATTTTCCTCTTTATAAATCCCAACTCCAAAGATAATAAGGTTGAGCTTTGCTTTTTCTATGAGAAGAATCAAATACTTTGCCTGGGGTCATTCGTCTTCTCTCTTCATACCTTCAGTTGTCCCTTTTGTAGACTAGTTACAAGTATTTCGTTCAGAAATAAAAAAGTAAGTGTTTTAATGCTGGTGAATACATCTGTCCTGCCAAAGGAAGTTGCTATTGGCTACAGAGATAATTCTTTTGGCAGAAGCTTAATTCTTATTGTTTGCATATAATTACTGACTTGGATGCCTGTGAGAACAAGATAATTTATTTTAAAAATCTACAGATGGACCACAACTGCAGATATGGCATCAGCAATTTATTTCATAATATTTTAACTCAGTGTACTCTGTTCTGCAACCTCATTATTATATCTCTTCAATTCAAGACTGCTCATTATTCTTTATAATACAGTTTTGTGAGAGAAAAAAGATAAAACATAAAATAGTCTCACATTTCAGGGGAAGTTCCATATTCCAAGACTCCGCTGGCATTATCAGAGACCTTCAATGAAGAAAGACTCTTTCCTGGCCTTCTGGTACTTGCCAAGCTCTTAACTGTCCCATAAGCATCTCTGAAAAAGAAATTGTTGGCATACGTTTTATTCTGCTTGGGCTACCATAACAAAATACCACAGACCAGGTGACTTAGGCAATATAAATTAATTTTCTCACAGTTCTGGAGGCGGGGAAGTTCCAGGTGCCAGGAGGGTTGGTATCTGGAGAGAATCTCCCCTTGGGTTGCAGATGACTGCCTCCTCATCGAGTGCTCACTTGGCCTTTCCTCAGTGCGCATGGATAGAGACAGAGAGAGAGTGCAAGCTCTCTGGTATCTCTTCTTATAAGGACAGTAATCTCATCAGATCTTCGCTCCAGCCTTGTTACCTTACTTAACTTTAATTACTTCCTCAGAGGTCCCGGACCATCTCCAAATATAGGCACACTGCTGGTTAGGATTTCAACATATGAATTTTAGATTCCATCCATAACAGTGTGCTTGGCACCTCAATTTTAGATTTTCATGTTTACTATTCATATCAACACACCAATTTTGTATTTTTACCTCCAAAATAAAGAAAACAAGGTTCTCTTTGTATACTATGGTACAGTTTGGCAGTTTTTACACAAGTTAAACGTAAGTTTATCCTATGACCCAACACTTCCACTCCTAGGAGTCAACACAACTCAAATGTTCATAGCGGCATTATTCAGAATAACGCACCCCCCCACACCACACACACAAAAATCAGATTTCTATCAGTTTTGCAAGTAGATAAATAAAATGTGGTATGTCCATGCAAATAATAAAAAGAATAAAATACTGACACATGCTTCCACATGGATGAACTTCAAAAACATTATGCTAAGTGAAATAAACCAGATTCAAAAGGCTACATATTGAATGTTTGGATTTGTATGAAGTGTCCAGAAATGACAAATTTATAGAAACAGAAAGCAGAGGTAGTCCAAGACTAGGTTTGGGGGACAGTGAGTCTTTCACAGGATTGATTGCAAATGGAACCCAAAGGAATTTTTTTAGGAGGTGGGAGAGGTTTGATGGAAGTACTGTATAGCCGGACTGTGGAGTAGGATGCACAACTCTTCACATTTACTTAAAATCATGAAATAGGCTATATGCAATGGATGAATTTTATGGTGTATAACTATACCTCAATAAAGCTTTTAAAATACTAACACTTGTTTGTATAAAATATGTGTGCCTGCATCATTTCAGTACTATCAAAGTGAAATTCTTGCCAGTTTCCATTAAGATTAAGTCCTACTCTTCCCCTGAAATGATGGATGGTTTCTGGAACAAATTTCATTGTTATTATAACTCCTGCTTTAAGGGAAGACGTCTACTCTCTATTACTTTAGAGGACGTTTTCTCATTCATCCAAACTTACATTTCTTAGTATTTCTTTACATGAAACATTTAACTTTTCTCTTATTAAAGATGCTTGACATCCAGATCATCTGTCAAATGTACTAGGAAAGGAAACATTTAGGGCATTGCAACATGGTATAACACAAACTGCCATACCGTTCTTTGGACTCAGCAAACCTTGGATTCAAATCCTAGCTCTCCTTCATGCTGAATGATATTATCGAAGTTACATAACTTCTCTGAGCTTATCTCCTCATCTTTGAAATGTGGATGGTATCATGAGGATTTTTGGGAATACAAACACAAAAATTAGTACACTGGTTACTACAGTATCTACAGCACTGTTTACATAGCTTATGAGTATTAAAAGTGTTTTCTTTTTTAATCCCTGAAAAAAAAAGTTTAGTATTGTGTATAATTCGTGTGTTTTACTAATTCAGATTTACAGTGCCTTTTGCTTAATGGGATTTCTCTGAATAATTGAAGAAAACTGTTAAATCAGTAACAAATTATAGTGACATAGTGAACAACAAAACTGTTATTTTGAATATAATGAGCACATCAAAATAACTTTTCAAGGGTATTATAAGAAGACAGATCATGTCAAATTTTTGTGGTATGATCTAAGTCTTTTTTACTCTATGTTATGAGTTTGAATGAACCTATAGTATTTAATGATTAAATGATACAATCTACTAATATGAGCTTTGGTGAGAAGTGACTGGCTGGTTTCACTCTAATTCATTTTAGAGAGGTTCTTATCACAGCTAATCCAGAGAAGAAGAGAGTTCAGTGTATTCCTATTATTTAAAGATAGGACAGCAGCAGTCACTTGGAATTTATAGGAACAACATAACAGAAATAGGGATCCAGATATTGTTAAGAGTTTATATAAGTCTCATCACAGCCCACTAGATTTTTTAAGGTATGAAATTATTTTTACCCTTCAATAATGGAGACTAACCTTGACATAACATATATATTTGAAATGTTTCCAATCCATTTCTTAGCATTTTGCTATGGCTTTGTAATTTGTGCAGGGTTTTGTTTATCACACACTTAACTTTGTATCAAATATTAAATATGAAAGGTCATATAACTGTACAAGCAATGTGTGCCTGTCATTTTCTGGCCATTTAAAAATGCCTTGTACAAAACAAAGCAGAGAAGCAAAGGAAAACAAAATAGAAGCTTGCTCTTGAGAAGCAAAATTTCTTTCTGAATTGGCTCATGTTCAGAGCAATGTTTGCTCATAACATAAAAGCCCTATTCTTTTTTATTAAAGTGCGTGGTACACGAGCAGACACAGTGAGAGGAGATACTGTACATCAAATTTATATGTGATGCTAGCTTGTTTGCCTTTTGTAAACAATCTATTCAGTAACAAAATGAAGATAATTCTGTAACTTCTGTTATACCTAAGAGCATTTTGAAAGAGTTAACTATTTTCAGTGAGTTCCCACTCTCTTGAGCAATAAAGCCTAGATCTCTAGTATTCCCTTTTCAGACATCAACATAGACTTTAATTATTTTTATGGGGAGGCAGTGAAGGTAAAAGCAGATGCCAGGATGAATGAAATGTTTAAGACATATTTGTTTTGCATATGAGTTTCAATTAAGGGGGAGAATTTTAAAGATTTGTTGGCAACAACTCTCCCCTTACCCCACCAAATACAAATCCCATATGGGAGGCTTGAACTGTTAAAATGTGCCATAGTAAATAATATATCATGCTTAGGACTTTTTATTTTCAAAATGAAAATAAGAATCATCTGTAAACTATGACTTTATATTGATTGTAAAGATACAATAGGCAGTTGATCCTTGAACAATACAGGGGTTAGGGGAACTGACTACCTACCCATGGAGTTGAAAATCCACACATAACTTTTGACTCTCCAAAAAATTAACTACTAATAGCCTGCTGTTAGCTGGAAGCCTTACTGATAACATAAACAGGGAATTAACACATATTTTGTATTTTATATGTGTTATACACTGTATTCTTACAATAAAGCAAGCTAGAGAAAAGAAAATGCTATTTAGAAAATCATGTAAAGAAGACAAAATATATTTACTATTCATTAAATGGAAGTCACATCTGTGTTGTCTCCACATTGAGCAGGCTAAGAGGAGGAGGAAGAGAAGGGGCTAGTCTTGTATCTCAGGGGTGGCAGAGTTGGCCTATGTGGAGGAGATGGAAGGGGAGGAAGGAAGGCAGAAAAAATCAGTGTAACTTTACAGAAATACAAGTAATTTCTGACTTTTTTGCTAATCCTTCTTCCACCATTTTCTTTAGTTTCAGGGCTCATGTCATAGAAGGGTCTATGTCATAAAAGCAATCAAAAGCAGTCTCAAATAACTAAAACCCTTCTGCTAGATTTTCTAATGTTAATTTGTTTTCTGGAACTGCTTCTTCTATATCTTCTTCGTCTTTATCTGGCACTGATTTGGAAGCACTCATTTTCATCAAGTCTTCTGTTCATTCCTGTGGCGTAATGTCTGTGAGTTTTTGTATTTCTCCAAGACCTGTATTTGTAAGCCCTTCACTCCCCCAGCCCCCACCACCTTTTTGTTTGCCATATCTACAATCTATTTCATGATTTCCTTGATTGGTTGTGTCATAAATTCCACGAAGTTATGCACAACATCTAGACACAGTGTTACACAAGAATTTATTGTTTCAGGCTTGATGGCTTTCATGGTTTTTTCTATAACAACAGTGGCATCCTCAAAGGTGTAATCTCACAAGACTTTAACGACGTTCTCTCTTTGGGGTTTTCCTTTCCATAGAGTACTGTGTATAATGAGCCTTAAAATTTCTTAAGACTCCCTGATGTAGAGGCTGAATTACAGATATTGTGTTTGGGGTCAACAACTTTGGTGTTGAACTCATGGGGTTCTGGGTGACCAAACACATTGTACAATATCAAAAGAACTTTAAAAGGCAGTCCCTGATTGACAAGTTACTTCCTCACTTCAGGGACAAAGCAAGGATGAAACCAATTCATAAAAAAGGTTTTTGCTGTTCATAGGCTGATTGTTGTACGATCAAAAGACTGAGTCCGGCCAGGTGCGGTGGCTCACACCTGTAATCCCACAACTTTGGGAGGCCGAGGAGGGTGGATCACGAGGTCAGGAGATGGAGACCATCCTGGCTAACACGGTGAAACCCCGTCTCTACTAAAAGATACAAAAAATTAGCCGGGCTTGGTGGCGGGCGCCTGTAGTCCCAGCTACTTGGGAGGCTGAGGCGTGAGAATGGCATGAACCCAGGAGGCAGAGCTTGCAGTGAGCTGAGATGGCGCCACTGCACTCCAACCTGGGAGACAGAGCAAGACTCCATCTCAAAAAAAAAAAAAAAAAAAAAAAAAAGACTGACCCCTGGATTTTATCATTTCCTTTCAAGTCTAGTGGTTAGCAGCTTTATTGATAAGTGTAGCTCTGATCATAAACCTGACTGTATTTGCATAAAACAGTACGGTTAGCCTATCGTTTCTTTCCTTCAATTGTGGTGTTGCTTCTCTTTCTTACGAATACGTGTTTTTGTGGCATTTTCTTTTTCTAGAATGGGACACTTTTGTCTGCTTTGAAAAACTGTTCAAGCAGGTCGCTTTTCTTCTCAATGATTTTCTTGATGACATTTAGGAACTCATCTGCTGCCTCTTGGTTGGTAGAAGCAGCTACTCTTGTTATCTTGACATATTTTAAGCCAAACTTTTTTCTAAAACTATTAAACCGTCCTTTGCTGGCATCAAATTCTCTAGCTTTAGATCTTTAAACTTCTTTTTGCTTTAATTTATCATACATTGACTTAGCTTTATCTCAAATCATAGTAGTCTATAGGTATGCCTTTCTTATAGCAATCCTGAACCTACATAAAATTGCATTTTCAATACAAGATAAAAAGGTAGTTCACAAAAATCACTATTGGCATAGTTGTAAAAGTGCAGCTGCGGGCGTAGCTGTAGCGATGGCTTCACAGATTTATTTTTCTTTTTTTTTTTTTTACAGTAGTCCTTATGCTGGTTTCATTTATTTGCAAATGGTAGGAAAATGAAGCCACAGACCTCATTGGGTGATACATATCAAGAAATTCAACAACAAAATGTCATGACTTTTCTGTGTTTCTTGGGAGCACTTTCATCCTAGCATTACCAGGCGCCCTGTGTATAGGTCCTTTGGTGTTATTTAAGGTTTATGATATTTCATTACATAGAATGAAAATACACAAAAGTACAAGATATCTTTTTTATCACTGTGATATGCAATTTACTGGAGAGAAGAATTGTTCAGGTGACTACGATGAGCATCACACTGCTCACTCCAATAACAAGTGGTAACTACAAAATTATTACAGTAGGATAGTATGAATTATAGTTACTTTTATGCAGTTATGATTTAATAATGCATCTTTACATTTGTTAACATTTATCTCAACTGTAAATGATGCCATGTACTCTGCATTTGTGTGAGTAAATTTTTATAAAATTTTACTTGTTATTCTTATAAAATTTGTGTATATTTGGTGGTGTATATTTGTGCATTTTTGGTGGTAGTATATGATAAAATAGAGTAGTATCTACACATATTTCATGCATTCTTGACACACATAACTTTTTCTTAATTTTCTTGCTATTTCTAAGCTATGTAGTTCACAGGCAAGTTTTTTCGAGTTATTGGAAATCTCTAAGAAAGTTTTCCAATACATTTACTGAAATATATATACATCCATATATATATATTTATTTTTTAGCTGGAGTTTGCCAAACAATTCATAATTGTTATAATGTGTTTGTGTTTTTCTTCCTAAATAGTGAAGGACACACATGCTTTCAGAGTCTTGGAATGTGTGGTATGCACTCTGTGATTGCTGAAAGAAAGTGCTTTTGAAAATCACTAGAAAGTCACCGGTGAAAATCGCAGAAACATTCATCAGCAAGAGAGATTTCCTGTTACCCCAACAATATGTAGCAGTACTTTGGAGTTAAGTATTATGTAACAAAGGGCACTGCACTTGTACTTAAACAAAAAAAACTTAAAGTATTTCAAAGTATCAGATCAGGTTGTCATATTGCTTTAGGCTACCATTACTTTTCCATTTTCTATTCTCACAGTATGGCAGATGCATGCTATAGATGTTGGAATTTACACTTGGTTCCCTGTGGGAAAAAAATTAATATACAAAGGAAAAGTAATATGCCCTTTGTGAAAGAACTTTTCTCTGGTACATATAACTTTCAATTTAACTAAGATCTAATTATTTATGCTTTGAAACTTCTGAGGATGAATAGTCCTGAAAACAGTCATATGCTTCTTGAGAATTCACTTTCAGGAATTTTTCTCATCTCTCAATTCAAAAGAAATACTTAGACAAATCTTCACCAACCCAAAATATATAGTCTGATATCCAATTTTTACCAACCATATAACACTACATTTAGAAAGTAATTTTTTTTAAAAGATAATATCTCTCTAGAGAACTACTAAATGGAATATGCCTAATTAGAAATTCGAACTCTTTCCTCAAAGCTTTCCAGAGGAAGAAAGCTAAAAGCTTCGTAGTCTGGTGTGTGTGAGTGTGCGTGTGTGTGTGTGTGTGTATGTGTGTGGGCAGGGGACAGGGGGCAGGGGGTGGTAAACAAATTCATTAACTATCACTCTTAAATTAATCAAAATTATTCTCCTGAAAGCAAATATTTTGCTGAATCAGATCTATAACCTGGCTTTGTGTCAGATAACTAGAATTAATGCCTTGAATGAATACATATTCTTGCCACCATAACTTGGCCATTATAATTGAGCACCTACGATGTGCCATATATTGGATGTAGAAAATTCATGTATCACTTTTATTTAACCTTCCAAATAGCCTTGAAGAATGAGTGTAAGAAAACATACTTACATATAAGAAAACTAAAGGATCAAGATGATTAAGTAACTTTGTTGAGGTTGCCAAACTAGTATTCAAAGGTGACTTCAGTAAATTAGTGTTAAAATGCCAGATATTTTTCCCTCCAAGAGTCAGACTGTCTCTTGGTTCATCATTCTAAGTTCACTAGAATTTCAGGATTCTAAGTACTTGTTAAGAACACTGCTTGTATGAATACACTACTAATATAATCATTTAAGTGAATAAATAAAAATGAAGTCTTAAAAAAGTAATTCAAAGGTTTAATCACTATAATTTGTGTTCAAAAATCCACTATAGGTCTCCAAATACAAAATAAGTATCAGGGACATTAAATGTAAAATAACTTTTTATTTTTGTAAAAATCATAATTTTGTATTGCTTATTATCATATTTACCTATTTTTTAGAATAAAGATATTAAAATAAAATGTCAGGATTTCATCTAAATGGAAGATAATTTCTGCTTGTTTGCTAATTGAGGCTTGGATAAAATGAGAAACTTACAAGCACGTTGGAAAAAAATACTCATTTTACTGGTTTTAATTAGCACTATGGAATTTTCTTTTTTACTAGTGTTGCCAGGTTACAATCTCTGCCAATGAACTTAATCTAATATGTATGTGAGAAGGAAAAAAGAATATGTATATATATAATAGACACATATATACATGCACACACATAATTTTAAACTTATTTTTTAAAGATAAAATTTGTGATTCTGTGGAAGAAAATGACTGATCATAAACATTTCATTATTCTAGATTCTGAAATTACTCTCTCTACTTGGATTGCTAGATTGAACAAAATTAGCATTTTATCTTGTTACTATAACCTCAGAGATATTTTTCATGTATGCATTTCACACTTGCTGCAGTTGCTATGGATTATGTAATCTACAGGCAGTGGTTGCTATGGGTTACGGTACCCAAATGACAGAGCCCCACAATATAGTCTTTTCAGATTTTCAGAGGACTTCCTCAAATGTAACTAATCATTCTACAGAAAATAATGTCTAGCTTAGTGGAATATTATCCGATAAATTTATTTACTGGTCTTTAAGATTGATATATTATTTTTAGACTGAAACTCTGATACTATCTTGAAGGGCTTTTCTTTTTTCTGTTCAGCAGAGATTGAGGTTAGCCAATATTGAGGACTATAAAAATCTTTGATAGTTTAATGGGTAAAATATGCAACAGGATAGAAATTGAATATGATAGCATTTCTGCTTCTTTGCAAAACAAGGAACAACAAACAGTCAGAAGTTCTCTGAACTCAGAAATGCTTCATATGGTTTCATAATTGATTCAGATATATATTGTTCCTCACATGCAGAAATATATGTATATGTATATAGAGCACTAGAAAATGTATGAGTATATCCAAACAGTCTTAATTTTGAAGGTTGATTGTAATTTGAATTGAACAGGATATTATTATCTAAAGTTGTACATCTGCCTTCATTTAGTTTCAAAATTATCAAAACAACGTTTCCCAGAGTATCCCACAAATAATTGTTCTTAGTAGGTCTTATAATTTGTATTGTCTTACTTGTCCAAAGATACTAGGTACACACACACACACACACACACACACACAGAACTGTATTTGCTGTATTTTGCATTTACATGTTACGGCTAAAGGGTGTGAATTTTAATGCTCTGGTCCACAGTCTTGAATTCTAGGCCATCTGTTTATTAACCATGTCACTACGGGAAATTTAGTTAAACTCCCAAAATATTTGCTGCTTTATCTGTAAATTAGTGATAATAATACCTATCAAATCGGATTGTTGTGAAGCTCATATGCCTCACATATAGCAAAAACTCAATACATGTTAGTATTTATGTATTTATTGATATTTATTACCAAAGCCTTTAATATTGTTATGCCTTTATTTGAATTTCATGTGAATACAAAGAGCAAAATGGGAACATTGATACTCCCCAGTTACTATAGTATAATTTTTCTGAATGGACAATCAGATGTATCACAATATTTTACGGAAAATTCAAAATTTTGTTAGATTTTAAGATTCTAGTCATTTCATCCCAGGATATTATTGCAGTATACTCAATAAAATGTTCATTATTTCTTGGTAACCAGCAGCAGCACTGCAGTCTATTTTATATTTTCTTAAATTTCTATGATTTATTATTGCTTGAATTTTTAGTTATTGGAATATTGTATCACCGTAGAGCAAATAGGATGAACAAAGTAGGTCTTGACGATAAATTCAATATTTTGCTATTTTAAAAAAGAAAACATTTGACTTTATATAGCTGAATTGACTAAATTCAGTATTGACTTTAAAGCATTCAGTTAGTAATAAAGGCCTTAGAATCTTTAGTCTTAATCTTAAAAATAAATCAGATGAATTTATCATTTTGTAAAATCTAATTTGATCTTGAGATTTCCGTATCACACCCCACTACCTAGTCCAAAAGGAGAGAGACTTCTATACATATCATTTGGGTTCTTTGTTTTTTAATGCTTTGTTAGTCAGCATGTTTCCAAGGAAACTGAATTCAGTTTTCAATTGGGTACTTGCCTGTCTTAGTCTGTTCAGGCTGCTATAAGAAAATACCTTAGACCTGGTAATTTATAAACAGGAATTAATTGCTCACAGTTCTGAAGCTAGGAAGTCCAAGACTAAGGTATCAGCAGATTTGATTGCAAAGGCAGGATAAATATTGATCACCGTGGGCTTCAAAAATGGTGCTTTCCTGGTACGTCCTCATGTGGTGAAAGGAGTCAACGAGCCTCCAGGCCTCTTTTATAAGGGGACTAATCCTATTCATGGGCTCCACCCTCATGACTCAATCACTTCCTAAAGTCCCCACCTCTTAATACTATTAAATCAGAGATTAAGTTTCAACATGTACATTTTGGAGGGACAGAACCATTCACACTATAGCACCACTTAAGATAAACTTGAACTATTCAGTCTTCCTGGATCAAGAAAACACAAAATATTAATGTTATCATGACTGAAAAAATTCACTATGATGCTATGTCATACTCTTTTTTCATTGATATATCACAATAGTACATATTTTGGGAATACATGTGGTGTTTTGACACAGGTACACAATGTGTAATGATCAAATCAGGGTAATTGGGATGTCTGTAAATTAGTGATAATAATACCTATCAAATCGGATTGTCACCTCAAATACTTATCCTTTCTTTATGTTTGAAACATCAAATTTCTTCCCTTCTAGCTATTTTGAAATATATAAGAAATTATTGTTAACTATAATTTCTCTACTGTACTATCAAATACTAGAACATACTTCTTTTATCTAACTGTATTTTTGCACCTGTTAACCAATTTCTCTTCATTCACACCCCTTTCCCTTCCCAGCCTTTGGTAACCACCATCCTTCACTCTACCTCTATGAGACTCACCTTTGCAGCTCCCACATATGAGTGAGAACATGTGATATTTGTCTTTCTGTTCCTGGCTTATTTCATTTAATCAGGGAATCCATCCATGTTGCTGCAAATGACAGGATTTCATTCTTTTTATGGCTGAATAATATTTCACTGTGTATACATACCACATTTTCTTTATTCATCTATTGATGGACACTTGATTCCATACCTTGCCTATCGTGAATAGGTATGTAATAAATATGGTGGTGCAGATATCCTTTGATATACTGATTTTCTTCCTCACCAGCACTGGTTATTTTTTGTCTTTTTTTTTTTTTTTTTTTTGAGACGGAGTCTTGCTCTGTTGCCCAGGCTGGAGTGTAGTGGCCGGATCTCAGCTCACTGCAAGCCCCGCCTCCCGGGTTCACGCCATTCTCCTGCCTCAGCCTCCCGAGTAGCTGGGACTACAGGCGCCCGCCACCTCGCCCGGCTAGTTTTTTGTAGTTTTTAGTAGAGACGGGGTTTCACCGTGTTAGCCAGGATGATCGCCATCTCCTGACCTCGTGATCCGCCCGTCTCGGCCTCCCAAAGTTGTGGGATTACAGGCTTGAGCCACCGCGCCCGGCCCTATTTTTTGTCTTTTTGATAATAGTTATTCTAACTGGGGTGAAATGATATCTCATTGTGATTTTGATTTGCATTTTCCGGTTGATTAATATTTTTGAACTTTTATTTTCATATTCTTGTTGATGATCTGTATTTTTGTTCTGTTTTTTTGTTTGTTTGTTTGTTTTTGTTTGTCTTTTTTTTTTTTCTTTAGAAATGTCTTTTCAGGTCTTTTTCCCATTTTTAAATCAGATATTTTTTTCCTATTGAATCATTTGAGTTCCTTATATATTCTGGTTATTAATTCCTGGAAGGATGGATAGTTTGCAAATATTTTCTCCCATCTGTAAGTTGTCACTTCACTTCATTAATTGGTTTCTTTGCTGTGGTGAAGCTTTTTAGCTTAAGGTAATCCCATTTGTTTATTTTTGCTTTTATTGCTTGTGCTTTTGAGTTCTTTCTAAAAACTCCTTTTCCAGACCAAGTTCCTGTAACATTTTCTCATTTTCTTTTAATAGTTTCATAATTTCAGATCTTATGTTTAAGTCTTTAATTCATTTTGAGTTGATATTTGTGTACATGGTGAAAGAGGAGTCTAGTTTCATTCTTCTTCATGTGCTTAGCTAGTTTTCCCAACACTATTTATTGAAAATACTTTCTTTTCCCCATTGTATGTTCTTGGTGCCTTTGTCAAAGACAAGTTGGGTGTAAAGTATGAGTTTATATCTGGGTTCTCTGTTCTGTTCTATAGGCCTGTGAGTCTGTTTTTATGCCAGTACCAAGTTGTTTTAGTTACTTTCTTGCTTAGTAGTAATCTTTGAAGTCAGGAAATGTGATAGCTTAAACCTTTTGCCCAGGGTTGCCTTGGCTATTTGTGTCTTTTGTGGTTCCATACACATTTTATAATTGCTTTTTCTATTTCTGTGAAAATCATTATTGGTATTTTTGCATTGAAGCTGTAGATTGCCTTGGGTAGGATAGACATTGTAATGATTTTAATTCTTCAATTTCCCACGAACATGAGATATCTTTCCATTTTTTTCTGTGTTCCTTCTTCAATTTCTTTCATCAGTCTTTTACAATTTTCCTTGCAGTGATCTTTTATTTCCTTGATTAGATTTATTCCTAGGTGTTTTATTTATTTATAGCTATTGTAAATGGAATTACTTTCTTGATTTCTTTTTCAGATTGATCACCCTCAGAACATAGAAAAGCTACTGATTTTTGAGGTTGATATTTTAACCTGTAACTTTACTAAATTTAACAGTTCTAAGAATTCTTCGTGGAGTCTTTAAGTTTTAAATATAAGATCATGGCATCTTCAAACAAGGATAATTTGACTTTTTTGTTTCCAATTTGGATGGTTTTTATTTCTTTTTCTTACCTAATTGCCCTGGCTAGGACTTCCAGTACTAAGTTGAGTAAAAGCGGTGAAAGTGAACATCCTTGTCATGTTCCTGATCTTAATGAAAAGGCTTTCATTTTTTTTCCACGTTCAATATTATATTAGCTGTGGACTTGTCACATACAGCCTTTACCATTTGAGTTATGTTCCTTCTATGCCCAATTTATTGAGGCTTTTTATTATGAAATGATGTTGATTTTTATCAAATCCTTTTTCAGCATCTATTGAAATGACCATTTGTTTTTGGTCTTTGATTTTGTTGATGTATCACATTTATTGATTTGTAGATGTTGAATCATCTGGCGTCCCAGGGATGGTTCCCACTTACTCATGTGAATAATTTTTTAATGTGTTGTTGAATTCAATTTGCTAGTATTTTTTGAGGAATTCAGCATTTACGTTCATCAGGGATATTGGCCTATAGTCTTTTTTTTTTTTTTTTTTTGGTTGTATCTTTCTCTGATTTCTGATTTTCGTATCAGGGTAGTGCTGATCTTGCAGACTGAATTTGGAAATACTTCCTCCTCTTCAATTTTTGAGATACTTTGGGTAGAATTGGTATTGGTTCTTCTTTAAATGTTTGGTAGAATTCAGCAGTGTATATATTAGCTCATGGGCTTTTTTTTTTTTTTGCTGGAGGGGAGACATTTTACTACTGCTTCAATCTTGTAACTCATTATGGATCTGTTCAAGTTTTCTATTTCTTTATGGTTGAATCTTAGTAGATTTTATGGGTCCAGGAATTTACTCATTTTTCTAGACTTTCCAATTTGTTGCCATATAATAGTCCAATTCGTTCATAATAGTCTCTGATTAGCCTTTGTATTTCTTTGACATCAGTTGCAATGTTTCTCTTTTCCTCTCTGATTTTATTTGAAAATTCTCTCATTAGTTTTTAGTAGTCCTAGCTAAGAATTTGTTGATTTTATTTTATTTTTTCAAAAAAGAAACTTTATGTTTTGGTGATCTTTTCTTTTTTTTAGTCTGAATTTCGTTTATTTCAACTCTGATCTTTATTATTTATTTCTACTAATTTTGGGTTTGTTTTGTATCATGAAAAAGAATAATATAGGATTAAAGTAAAGTATGTCTTTATAAAAATTAATTTGAGAGTTTTATGAAGAATCCAATGCATTAGAAACTTGGCATAATTAAGATGATGTCTAACTCTTCTTTTTAAATTAAAATTGGCACAAGATTTAGAACTTTTAATTTGTATTTACTAAGATAAATTTTAAAATTCAGATTGGTGGTGTTTGTAATATTAAAGAATACATAATTCCTAGAAAACATATTAAAATATGTTAATTTTAGACCTAGATATTTGGTTTAAAGAATGTAAAATAGATAAATCATATTTGCATGATGTATTTTTGTGGGACAGTGATTAATCCTTTTGAGACGAGATTCTTCACCAGTGTTTAGGAATAAAGTCTATTTGGGAAAAACAAAATGAAGGATATGGAGGTATATAATTCACTGGGCAATAACAATGGGGATAGAAAGATCAATTATTGGAAAATTTAGAATATTTTTCCACTCTTAAGACTGGTGTAATATTTTATGACAGTTTCTAATTCCTTCTCCTAAATGCTCATGCTCATAATTATCTTTGTACATCTACATCAGCGTTCTAGATTTAAATAGTCTAGCCTAGTAGAGGTATAGAACTACCCTTTTAGGCTGTTGGGAGAACAAGAATATAGTTAGGAGTTAGTATGGAAAAAACAAACTTATTGGGAACCATCTAGCTTTCTCCTGAAATGAGTTATTTCCTTGAATATCGATTTCTTTGTGTGTTGCGTGTCTACTACCCTAACTATTCAAGTCAAAATTAGCTCATGGTTTTATTAAGGAGCAGAAACATGCAAGGACTATTTTATAAAAGCAAGTTGTAGTAGAGGAGCCATTCTTGATTAATTTTTAACTTTATTCATCTTCACTATCTATAGCGCCTAGAACAGTGTCTGAGTCCTGACCACACAGATTGAACATCTGCTGAAAAGATTCTGAATAAAATATTTATATATTCTAAAGACCTTATCCATAGAACAATATTTATATTTTTGATTTTTTGTGTTAAAGCAAAATAATAAAAAAGTTAATTTGAATGAATGGTGAAAATATATTGAATTGAAATTATTATAAGCCTTTTTACGTGTTCCTTCCCAGGTAAAAACTATAAATTATTGTCATGTTCACTTTGACTTGTATTAAGTAAAATGAATTTTAGATGAAGAGGAAAAAATATAATTACTTATATTTGACTAAGTGGTTTGAATTTTTTTTCCTATCAAATCCTATCAAAGGTTTTATCTTATCATATTTCCAGTTTACAGTGAAGGTCATTTTACTAATTTCTTATGACACAGTGAATTTCTCCCTCTTCATTTTGATGGTCCCTTAACTTGTATTTCCATCACCTGGGTAATGCAACTGACAAGTGTGTATATGAACACTGACACATCTCATCGATATATATTGTAGTCAAGGAGAGTAATTTGCCCAAAGATCATAGCCTGCCCAGCAATTTATCTCACACCTGCCCAGACAGACACAACAGTCTAGCTCATCCATCAAAGTTCATGATGTAAGCTCAGTGGAATTTGAAACTTACAATAAGAAAATGAGATTGGTGTAATCAACATTATATGCAAGGTGACATAGAACGAACAGTTACAAGGCTGTATTTTAAAACAATTATTTTTCAACATATAAACAGTCAAGTTAGCCTGAAAATAGGTATCTTTTTAAATATGTTTTTTCAGGTTATGGCTTCAGACCAACTTTTAGGGATTTCCAATATAAAAATTTCCAAACCAAAAAACGTGAATTAAATTAAAGAGCAACACTTTAAATGTTTTTACTTGAGAGAATCACAAAGTGTTTTAAAGACCTAAATACCTAGAAAGGTGAGTTGCAAATATAAATCTCTGTATTGTTTCTGCATTACCATCCATTTTCATAGCCTCAAAAATTTTACATGCTAGAATAAAGTCTTTCATTATTCAATCTTAGCACAATAAACAGTAATACATCTCCATTTCATTATGATAGCACCTTAACATTAAAAAAATGTTTCAGGCTGGGTGCGATGGCTTCCACCTATAATCCAAGCACTTTGAGGGGCCGAGGTGGGAAGATCATGAGGTCAAGAGATTGAGACCACCCTGGTCAACATGGTGAAAACCCTTCTCTACTAAAAACACAAAAATTAGCTGGGCATGGTGGTGCGTGCCTGTAGTCCCAGCTACTAGGGAGGCTGAGGCAGGAGAATCGCTTAAACCCAGTAGGCGGAGGTTGCAGTGAGCCGAGGTCGCACCACTGCACTCTACCCTGGCAACAGAGTGAAATTCCGTCTCAAAAAAAAAAAGTGTATTATCCTATTTTCAAAATTTTGTTTTCCAGAATGAGCACTGGAAGTAGACAGATAATGATATCCCTGTTTTAGAACACTGAAATTTTGAGAGATTAAGAAACTTGTTCAAAGTCACAAAATTGGCTCATGAAAATTCCAAGAATAGAATCTAGATTTCCTGAATCCAAGACTTTTCTTCCAAAATGCAAGACTGCCTTCTGTGGTACTTCTGTGTTTCAGAATGTGTTGGTGTATGGCATTAAGTAGGGCATCAGAATTTCAGAGCTGAAGTAAATCTTGGAGACTATCTAGTATAACTTCCCTGAGTTTATAGAGAAGAAAATGAAGTTCAGACAAAGGGGGCAGAACTGAGATGAGAACTCAGGTTCCTAGAGTCATCAATCAAATACCCTTTATAGAATACCAAGCTTTTCCTCAAATACTCATTCTAATATTTGCACATGTTAGAGCGTGTGAATTTGTTGTCCCTGTTTTATCACTTGTAGTATAGAGACAATGTTTTCCAAAACAATTGTTCCACTATGCAGGATATTATAGATGTTTTATTTAAAAGTACCTATTCTCAAATCTTGTGCATACCCAGGCACCAATCTAACATGAAAAGCTTCTGGTTGGAAATTTAAACAAAAAACACCATTATTATGTACCACGAGCCCACCAAAAGAGTTCAAATTAGTTTTATTTGTTATCTTAACTTTGTAGATAGCAGAACCATCTTTCGAGTATTATGTTAAGATAATATGAATTTCTTAAATATTGGTTTCAGTTTATATTTGGAAGTCTCAGAACCTTGGTAGTATAGATTACATTTTAATACAAATGAGTGGGTAGATAAAAAAACAAAAATCCTGTTTTTAGGTAGGCTTAGAAAATTAAACTTTAAGAACAACTAATAATAAGAACAAATTATATTAGCACTTAATTCAAATAATAGAACTCGAATTAATTAATCTACTTCCTCCTGGGATAGACTTCTGTAGTTTTAAGACATACGTACTTGGTACAGGGTACACTTTTGACAAATAAATATGGCATGGTGTGGTAAATATACTAAGTTCTAGTTTTTCAAATACTCCCTTTTATATTTAAAAAAAAATGTGAAACTTAAATCTGCGCTGGCAAGAAAGAAAGAAGGGGTGGGACTCTGAAGGGATTAAATTGACTAATTTCTATTGGTCAGATGTTTCAGACCTCAAAATTGACCTCAGCTCAGATATTTCAGAAGATGAAATATGAGCAAAATCCAAATTGTCACATGTTTAAAATCTTAATAGTTCTCCTTATCTATTGAAAACTTTTATTGTCTTTTTGGTTTTAAGATTAGGAGGTAGAGAAGGTGGCTGAAACCCCTTGATGGAGTTGTACTCTGTTGCTGTGGTATTTTTCTCTTGTTTCTTTGAGTACTATTTTTAATTGATGCTGGTCAAGAGAGAAGAGACCACAAAGATTCAATATCCTAACTTTTGTGTAAATTGTATCAGATTTAACAACCAGAAGAACAATAAACTGGAAGTTAGAATATGTACACCTTGCTTTTCACTTGTCCTTGAAATTCTCTGCTATCCTTAGATGCTCATAACCTCAGATATGTTTTTTTTTGTTTTTTTGTTTTGTTTTGTTTTTTGTTTTTTGTTTTCTCCCTGTAACAAGAGAAGTTAGACCCAAGGATGTCTTTTTCCTTCTACCTATGAGTCTATCATGAGAGGTCACTGAGAATGTCTGTTTGAATAGTTCTGTTTAGTGGTTTTAATATTCTTAAAAATCTACCCTATTCAAAGACGTTTCATCCTAAAACAGTTCCTTTATCATTTGACAAATTCACTGGGCACTCACCGCGTAAGAGACTATCCAGCCTGCAATGTGGAAAGTGCGCCCGTCATCACACTGCACTGATAGGCTGCAGTAATTACGTTGGTTTAATATGACTTTCTCCTTCAACTGGCGAGTTACTGTAGCCCCTTCTTCAGAGGAACTGTTTCATTAGGCAATATGTGACCTCTTGTTGGAGTTTATTATTCTAATAATTACTCAGAGAAATGGAGAAAACTGATTACCTTAGTCTTTTTAGCACCTTTGTTCTTTACAATGAACTTTTGTAGCTGCTAGAGTTACTAAAACGCCATAGTATCCCTTAAGTTTAGATGCTGTAGCTATTGGAAGGAGAACTATTGTGGCATTTGATCTGTTTTATGTCATGGCCACAGATCTTTTTTTTTTTTTTTTTTTTTTTGAGATGGAGTCTCACTGTGTCTCCCAGGCTGGAGTGCAGTGGCGCGATCTCGGCTCACTGCAAGCTCCGCCCCCCGGGTTCACGCCATTCTCCTGCCTCAGCCTCCCAAGTAGCTGGGACTACAGGCGCCCGCTACCGCGCCCGGCTAGTTTTTTGTATTTTTAGTAGAGACGGGGTTTCACCATGTTAGCCAGGATAGTCTCGATCTCCTGACCTTGTGATCCACCCGCCTCGGCCTCCCAAAGTGCTGGGATTACAGGCTTGAGCCACCGCGCCCGGCAACAGATCTTTTTTATGAGCTATTGTTTGCTGTATTATGATAACCTTAAGAATAGCATAGTAATTTAACTTTAGTCTTGTGGATGACTTGTACTGCATTTTCAGATATGTTTGTGTTTCAAGCCCAAAAATGAGACTGTCTAAAAACTGAAGCTATGCTACATATGAATGAGTTTGGTTTTGTGTAGGTGACCACAGAATAAATAACAGCAATTATACAGCACAAGAAAACATTAATGAGAGGAAAGAAAACTATACTTGAAGCCATTCTTGGTAGTATGTATTACGTTTGTTTCTGTATCCAAATCTTAATGATTTATATTTGTTTCTCATGATTTCTATCCCCTTTGCAAAATTAATTTCTCCTCAACAGCTTTGCCTTCATAGCAATATCTGTAGTATTTGTACATAAAGATGTTTTTTCCCTTGACAAAACTACCAGATTGCCTCAGTTTTCCATATGATATAATGAATAACTAAACACCAAGAAGGGCCTGAATATAGTAAAGAAACAGTCTTACATGTTTGTGTATTTGTTTTTCAGATGCAAATTTTGTGATTTAAAAGTGGACATTAATTAATAGCAGTTATTATTTATTAAGCTCTTACTATGAGCAAGGCACTGTATGATGTGTTTTCTATTCATTGTTTTTGGTGGGTGTTATCTCCATTTAACTCATGGAGAAGAGAGGCTTAAAAGTTATACTTTAGGATAGTTTAGTAAAGTTTTAAAGAACAGATCATTCTACTACGGGTCATTGATAGTCATTAGTACCAAAGCATATCTATTGCCATATATTCCCATATACTATTCTAACTTCCTAAAGCAATTAAACAAAAGGGAAAAGTGCAGCCTAAACAAAATAAGAGTTATTTCAGTTTTTTAACTCATTAATACTTATGATTTTCATGTGAGATAAAGGTACTGATGACTTTTGAGTTTGAAGTCATGTGACAATCTATTTTAACCAAATTACTGTAATATACAAGATCCAGAGATATGTTCCTTAGAAGCCTCAGTGGTCATTATGACAATAAGTTGTAGGGTGATGCAGAATCTTTCTAGGTCACAAGTTGGAATCACCTCCAGAGATTTCATCACATTTTATAATGTCCTGATGGTATGCATCTTTATTCATTGAGGAAAAAAATATGTTTTCAAATTGTTAATCAAATGAGATTATAACCATAAAATTCTTATAGCTGAAATATAAAATATTCAGTAAATTTGAGTTTTATTATTATAGTTGTAATATTAATACATTAAAGCCAAGTCATACATTGAATGACTAAACTGAAAAACACTATTTGCAGCCTGGAATGACTCTAAAGGCAGTTTCAAGGGAGAAAAATCCAAAATTTCTTAAATTAGTGGCAATATGAAGTAAGTGAATAGTTTCCCAAATGAAAGATAATAAAAGACTCTATTCATTTAAATAGTGTCTTTCACTATTACTATTACTATTAATATACTATTTCACTATTGATAATTTTATTAGAAATAGTAATAGGGAAATAGTATTTCATAGGGGACTTTATGCTATTTCACTGTTACTATCCAATGATAGACACTTCATTTGAATGATTAGACATAGTCTGTTATTTAAAACACCCCTTTCAGTGCTTGATCATATTTTCAAAATCAGTAATATAAAAATGCAGTAATAATAGCAAACACAAATGTAGAGCTTACTGTATATCAGGAATGATTCACTTTACATCAATTCATTTACTATTCACAATAACTTTATGAAGTGAGATCTATTATTATTATCTCATTTTATAGATGATGAAAGAATGCATAAACCTGAAAGGTAACTTGCCCAAGGTAATGGAGCCAGAAAGTAGCAAAACTAGGATTTGAACCCAGGCAACCTGGCTCCAGTGTCTTTGTGCATAGTTAACCCTGGGACAATCAGCAATAATCACTTTAAAGTAGTAACAAGAACTACATTGACTAACCATATAAAGATTTGTAAAATAGAGTTTAAGATTAATTAAACTTAATTAAATTGACTTTAACATTATTTTTATATTTTAATCAAAATTATAACACATTTAATTATGTTAAATTTATATATTTTCTGTCATCAACAGGGATTTTCAGTCCTCCAAGATATATAAGTTTTGTTTAAATGAAATAATAGAGGAACATCTGGTTATGCTTGACTCATGGCATTTCACTATTACCACACAAAATTATCCAACATTTTCGCAAATCTGTTTTTTAATAAGCCTTATTATTTTAAAGTACATCATAAATGAAGACTGTTATAAGTAAAATGTTATTTGTCTCATTTTCAAAAAATCAGCTCAAAAGAAAAATATTAGGTCTACTGGAGAAGTTTAATTCAATTAGAGAACAATTTAGAATATTCCTAGTATATATGTAAATTACCTTATTTTGATCTTCTGAGCAACAAGTGAACTCAAGTTGTTAAAAAAAAAAATAAGCAAAAAAGCAAGAATAAAAATATTAGACCCTAAACAGCAGGGAGATGTTTTAAATGTGTCACAAAGGATACATTATTTTACTTTTGTTTTAAACAAACAAATCAATTTAAGTCTTAAGTCATGACTTACGACTTGTGAATTTGAACATTTTTTCAAAGGAAGTGAAAAAAATAACTTGAGCTTTTTTACTTTATGTATTCTACAAGTTTCTGCAAAATGTTAACTCCATTTTTTTGAAATGAAAATAACCTCTAAACTATTTTGTTGGAGATATCCAAAATTTGGATGCATGAGTAACTTTTGACATTATGGTAAGAAAAAAGTTTATGGTTGCTGCAGCAATTGCATGTATTTGTATAAACAACCAGTGCCTTTCTCTTTAAATTGCTAGCAACTGCTGTCTTCTCTGTTAATGATCGTTTCAGATATCTTGGGAATTGTCATTAAAGTATTGCTAACAGGTGACATCTATTGTTATATGTTGAGAAAATGTAGGGAATTTTACTTACATATTTAGATTCCATTATGAATGAATCTTTAGCTGTTTCAGCTTGGTTTCTTGTTTGCCCCAAAGAGTTAATCACTAAAAATCATAGGTGAGCCTATTCTCTGATGATTTGTGTCTCAATTTTCCAAATCGTTTCAGAGAAGACTCTAAAATATTGACAGCTTGCTAGAGTAAGTGGCTGAATTCCTTGGAATTACTCAGGAAAAGAGAACCTCTTGTTGAAAAAGTCATATTACATACACTAAATTACTATTTTAAAAATATTTAAAGAGAAAACTGTCACCAAAATTTTAGCTACTTTAAATTCTCGTCCATAATGGAAATAATGTTACTATTTTAAAAAATATATTTTTCTTATGTTTTCCAGAATGAATCATTGAAACTGTCAGTGATTGTATAATGAGCTTAAATTATTCTAATTCATTACTATGTTCCAAAATGTTATAATGCAAAAATTTGTTCTAATACAATTATGTTGTATTAATTTCTAAGGCAATATCGAACACTGCTAAGCTTCTAATCCATGATTTCTTTTTATTAAAGTTTTACCAAAAAAGATCATTTTTCCCACCTTTGGAACACTGCTATTTCAGGATTTAAACATAACTTTTATTACTTAAGCCTGGTGGAGTAGGAGTTGCTGAGGGAGGGAAATGTTGCTGAATTAGAACTTGAACTGGAGTCAACAGTTAATCATTTTTAGAAATTGTGCTGGCTTTTTAATGGTGCTTGGTTGAAACTGCCAGAAGCACATTTCCATCTTAACCCCATCCGGGAACATTGGTTTATGACTAAATCATAAGTGCCAGATAATGAGCAGTGAGCATAAATACCGATTCTGCCTTTACTTTGCTATTTTTCTGCAGAGATATCTTTCTAATAAAGGGAAGTTGATCCTCTTATCCTGGATGCTATGGAGAAAACTCAGCTGTTAGTGCCGTTACGTGAAAATACCGCTGATCAAGACTGCTTATACTTGGCAGCTGGGCAAAGGGAATAGGATGTTTGTTTTGTTTGGTTTGTTTTTGTTATTTTAGCTTTAGAAAAAGACAGGGAAAGTAAATTGCATAACTCATTACAAAATCTGAACTTCAAAAAACTGAGCTAGCAATAGAAGAAGCAGCCGGTTGGGGGTCATAAATCGGAAGTTTGAACTAAAACTAAAAGACTAGGATTTATAAATTCAATCAAAATGGCAAGGGACCTAACGCTGATTTGTAAATCTGTCACTTTTTATCCTTAAGGTGCAAGAAAGATTTTAAATAAAAAATATTTTCAGTTTAGACTGTATTGGCATTATTAGTGACTCTCAGAATTTGTAAATCTGATAATCTTGTAAATACAGCAAAATGTTGGAAAATATATAATAATTATTTGGTGTATTTATAAGGCTGTTCTGAGGGATTTAAGCTTTTTTGTTTATAGATTGCTTTCTTAAAATTATCAGGTTCAAACTCAAGATTTATCATCTTAGATGTCCTCAGTTATATGTTATATTGGCCAAGCCATAGTTATTTCATGAGGAATATTAATGAATTTTATAAGAATAAATGTAATCTTTCATACTGAGCCTAGATCTGATCTTACAAGGTTATTTCCCTCTTAATATTTATTTCCCTTTTTATTGTCTGCTCTATCTCCAGCTGACTCACTTCTGTCATCTTTATTTTACCTATACAGAATATCTTTTTAAAAGGCAGAGTAATTTATATTCTCTCTTGTGAGAATAAAACTTTTGTACAAGTCTAAACAGTTTAACAGCATCTTCACATTGCTAAAACTTCTTATTTTGAATTGGACATTGTTTTGCCTGCCAAATTAAGGGAGAGTCAGAGCATCATCTTCAAACTAAATGGAGATCAATAGCTATATAATATTATTCATGTAAAAACAATCTTTCTGCCCTTTTATCAGTTATAAGAATTTATTTTCAAGTTAGTTTTGTCAAGGCTTTATGTTGATAGATTCACATATCAGTACAACCATAGAATCTTTGGGGTAGAACTGGACCTTATAAGAATTTCAACTGGCTTTAAATATTAAAAACTTTTTTTTTTGTATTTTTTTTGGTGTAAATTTGACAAAATCACTAAAATGATTTTAAACTTAATTTGTTTTTTTCAATTATAAGATATTCAGAAGATTCAGAATTCTAAAGTTACTGACAAGAAAACTGTGAACAATTTCCTTATGTTTATGTTCCCTGATAACACAGTTCCTCTTCTTATGGAAACCAGTGTTCCCAATACCTTCTGATAGAGTCTTACTATAAAAATTTCAGTCAACCCAAAGCAATATAAACACTAAAATTTTTACAAGTTAAACAAATCCCAGCTTCCCGACAACTATTATTCATATTTGTGAATATGATTTTAATCATCTCTCCATGCATATATGCAGGTGGAAAATAGGGATAGATAAATATATAGACATTTTAATAAAATAATATTTACATATTAAGAAAAGAGTTATATTTATTTTTGCTTCATTGTAAGATACATTGGTTTTCAAAGATCCCTATTATGTTATGAAAATTTAGAAATCCTGGAAAAATGGAGATCCTAGATTCATTATGCTCTTTTTGCTACGTGTTCCAATTTGATAGCATTCATTAAATCCTTGCTTTGTAAGCTGTTAAAAATAGCATACTTTTTTTTATTATTATACTTTAAATTCTAGGGTACATGTGCATAACGTGCAGGTTTGTTACATAGGTATTATACTTGTGCCATGTTGGTGTGCTGCACCCATCAACTCGTCAGCACCCATCAACTCGTCATTTACATCAGGTATAACTCCCAATGCAATCCCTCCCCCCTCCCCTCTCCCCGTAATAGGCCCCAGTGTGTGTTGTTCCCCTTCCCGAGTCCAAGTGATCTCATTGTTCAGTTCCCACCTATGAGTGAGAACATTCAGTGTTTGGTTTTCTGTTCTTGCGATAGTTTGCTGAGAATGATGGTTTCCAGCTGCATCCATGTCCCTACAAAGGACACGAACTCATCCTTTTTTATGGCTACATAGTATTCCATGGTGTATATGTGCCACATTTTCTTAATCCAGTGTGTCACTGATGGACATTTGGGTTGATTCCAAGTCTTTGCTAAAAATAGCATACTAACTACATCCTCCTCTGAGTCCCAAACCCTAATTCCTAGCATTTGTTCTTTGTTATTTATATTATCAAAGATTAAAATTCTTGCATTTTGTTTTGTAAAAGTCATTCCCAACTGACAGTTTTTTTGTTTGTTTGTTTGTTTTTTTCTTTTTTTTTTTTTTTTTTTTTTTGAGATGGAATCTCTGTTGCCCAGGCTGGAGTGCAGTGGCACGATCTCGGCTCACTGCAAGCTCTGCCTCCTGGGATGGCACCATTCTCTCAGCCCTCCGAGTTGCTGGGACTATGGGCACCCGCCACCAAGCCCGGCTGTTTTTTTGTTTTTTTTTTTTTTGCATTTTTAGTAGAGACGGGGTTTCACCACGTTAGCCAGAATGGTCTTGATCTCCTGACCTCGTAATCTGCCTGCCTCGGCCTCCCAAAGTGCTGGGATTACAGGCGTGAGCCACCGTGACCGGCGATAGTTTGTTTTTTAAATTGAAATGGATTATCTACTTACCACCAGTTTTATTACCACATTTTCATTTTTGAGTGTTTCATTTTAATTAGCTTCTTATTGGGTTGGATCATTTTTTTGAATCACTTTTGTTTTTATGTTTAAAAATGAGGATCATTTACATGATCATTTACATGATGTCATATTTGTAAAATAAAGTAAAAATCCCACTTAATTTGGCCTTTTGATGATTTTTCATTGGAAGGCTAGGCATAGCATTGAGTTGTACTTCAAAACACTGTATATGTACTTTTGTAAAAACACTATCATATTTTCTAGTACAAAAAAACCCAAAGATTAAAAGTTACTTTTGTAATTTTGAGAAATATCAAACTTAATAGCAAAAAAGCAAAGTATAATACTGCTACATGCCATTATTTTTTGCTTTTATCATGCTTTCTAAATAACTACTTTGTGTGATAAACCCAAATGTAAAGGGCAATTATAAAAAACAGATACCTACATGTACTATTATACTAATGCTTTATTGAGAATATTTTATTGGCAGAAGATACTAATCGCACTTGGAGCCACAGTTTGCAGGATAGTATATGGCTGTTGGTTTATACCATGTACCTATTTGAAATCTTAATTCCTTATTATTGAATGCTATCATTACCATCCTGGTAAGTCCTAAAACTGGTCTCTGTATCAATAGATATGAAATGACTTTTAAAGTACCCATTATGTAATTTGCAATAGCATACAATCATTCTGAGTTTTTGCCCCCAAATCTCTCTTAAGGAGACTTACAGTAACCTCTTTGAGTGTGAATAGTGGTACAAATGGTCATTCTTCATGCCTCTTCTACCTCTGGAATGACCTGAACCTCTGTCTCTGACCAACTGGAACAACTTGAGATTCATTGCTAGATTGGCTTCATAAAACAGAGATAAGATCATTCACTTCCTTCTTGTTATTAGAAGTAAAGAAAGTGTATGCTGTGGCTATATTTTACAACTGTGAGTAATTCTTCCAATTAGATGAATATAACCCAATGAGGAGTGAGTTAGTAATAATTCATGACAGATTTTGCATTTTCATCTCTAGTCTTCTGAAAGCTATATCTGTAGCAATCAGAATAGGAACTTTCCCATGTTTGAATTAGTTTTGAAATCAGGCATATTCCTGTTGACTCTTGTCACCATGAATACTCATGACAGGTCACCTGTCTCTTCTCATTTTGCTGATAAGCTCATCACATCATCTTTTGCTTTCAATAAAAACTGGTTTTATTTTCCTCACTTAAGATTTTTTCATTAGACAAATAAGTTTTTCAGTCTTTCTTGTCATTATATGCATACACAATCTCAAGAATGTTGTTTTTTCTTTAGTTGTAGTGCACTATTGTTTATATGGTATATTGAATATAGTTTTTCAGGAAATCTTCAGCAAGCTTAGATATTTTAGCCAAGTTACACTTTAGGGTGTACCCATCAATGTCTTACATGATACATAATCTTATGCAGGTAAAAACCCATATCAAGTATTCCATATGCTTCATCAGGGGCAAAGTAATGTGTTCTTCTTAGATTGATCTTCTCACACACTAAATCAGTCTCCCAGGTGTTGCAATACATATTATCATCTCTCCCTCCAAATAACATTTGTGGTCTCTTGCAAGCACTACTATAGATGCAAGTAGATGACAAACAATATGCTTTATAGTATTCAGCAGCTGCTTGCTTTACCTGTTGACCAGTTCCTGAATTGGCATCAGCACCAAGCAGATAGAGCCATCCTCCCTCTTAGGAAGGCTGATAACTAACGTGGATGATGGCAGATAGTAAGTAAGATGTTCTCCCAGATTCAGACTGATCTACTCCAATCATATCCCACCACTTGGAGCAACTAGCTACTCTTGAGCTTGAATGGCAGTGGGTTCAGGGAAAGTTCTGTTTTGCAGTTACATCCATGATACGTACAGAGTCGTTTTCTTCATGCAGAATGAGAGCTGGCTTCAGACAGTTATGTCCTCTCACTGTAACTTTCTTGCTTCTGTTTGCTTCTACCTCTTGTGCTGTGTCTACCCAAATCAGTGTGCTCTTGATAAAAAACAAACAAACAAAAAATGCTTCTCAAATTTGACATTTCATGAAGATTCCACTTCTTTTTAATTAGTTTCTCCCCAGAGTTTCCAAACTTATTTCCAGAGAGAAACCCTTCCTAACTTCCTTTTAATCAAGGTACATCAAAACCTATATCCTGGCCAAAATCTGTTATTCAAGTAAGCAAACATGATACCAATGGTGTGGGTGTTATGGAAAAGCTGAAGAGAATCAAATGTGATGAGTCCATGGATGTGCTTCAGTAACAGTCAAGCCTTGAGAGGGTGGTGACGGCTGAAGAACAGCAAGGACAGGAACCACAACTACATGTTTAGAAACCAGGAGATATAAATAAGGTTTATTTTTATTCTTTAAAAAAGAGTTTATATTTACCTTTGTCTTTAAACCCTTGCATACTTGAAGGAGCCTGTCTGTTGCCTTAAAAGATAAAGGACTGGCTGGGTGTAGTGACTCACGTCTATAATCCTAGCACTTTGGGAGGCCGAGGTGAGCAGATCATGAGGTCAGGAGATCGAGACCATCCTGGCCAACATGGTGAAACTCCGTCTCTACTAAAAATACAAAAGTTAGCTGGGCGTGGTGGCACATGCCTGTAGTCCTAGCTACTCGAGAAGTTGAGGCAGGAGAATTGCTTGAACCTGGGAGGCGGAGGTTGCAGTGAGCCAAGATTGTGCCACTGCACTCCAGCCTGGCAACAAAGCGAGACTCTGCCTTAAAAAAAAAAAAAAAAAAGTAAAGAACTACTTGCCTATTTTTTATAGTTATTATTATTAAATTAAAATTTTAACTTGGATTTTTTGGTGGCCAATAAATAGTATAATGGTGTGTGTGTGTGTGCATGTGTGTGTGTGTGTGTCTCATTTATAGTGGGGTCACATAGAAATACAGATCTTAGAGAACCAAAAATAGCTCATCGGTAGTTTATCCTTCATTATCCCATCTTCTCAACCTCTTCCAGGGACTCCTTCATCTAATTATCTAGGAACTAAAGCTCATTAAACCTGTGAACTTGTTTTACAAAAAAATCAATAGAGTATTTTGTAAACTCGCAAATATTTGAGTTGCTTTGTGTATATATTTTTAATAGCAACAAGGCTGTTCTTCATAGGCAAAGTGAAGTGAAGGAGCGAGTTAATGAGTTTAATTATTATAGATGGCCAATCTGAACAGTTCAAGCAAACATTATCTCTTCCTCAGTAGAAAATTTTTCTGCTTGAATTACTCTGATAATTGTCTCAGGTCTCCACTTTACCTGAGTAGGCGGTCTTCAGCTGTCTCTATATATTCATAGTTAAATTAGACTTGACTGAAAGAATTAAGCCCTCTCAGGAATTTTATGGGAAATTTGGAGGATTCAAAGGGTTAGGCAGAGACTTGTAACTGGGCCACTAAAGAACAAAGTGACAGCATTTTTGTAGTTTCAATTAAGGTGTATGTTCTCATGTCAGAGGTTAAGTTTGTTTTTTTGTTCTGTCCTTAAAAATGTATATTTTGTAATTGAAAATATAAACAAGAATATCTTTTAGCAGGGAACACAATATTCTGCCTATTCAATATTCAGATATTTTGATATCTGACAAAATAAAAATGAGTTCAAGTCAAAAATAGTGGCTCATTGCCCTCTCCTGTCGCCTGAACCCAGTAACATGGTACTGCGTATGTATGGCCTTGGATATCATTGGACAATGAGAAACACAACAGGGACTTTAGCAGGAATCCTTCAGAGTCAGCAATAAGAATGTTGTGCTACATGCACATGTATGTTTACTGTGGCACTATTCACAATAACAAAGACTTGGAACCAACCCAAATGTCCATCAGTGATAGACTGGATTAAGAAAATGTGGCACATATACACCATGGAATACTATGCAGCCATAAAAAAGGATGACTTCACGTCCTTTGTAGAGACATGGATGAAACTGGAAACCATCATTCTGAGCAAACTATCACAAGGACAGAAAACCATCACTGCATGTTCTCACTCATAGATGGGAATTGAACAATGAGAACACTTGGACACAGGGTGGGGAACATCACACATTGGGGCCTGTTGTGGGGTGGGGGGGAGGGGGGAAGGATAGCATTAGGAGATATACCTAATATAAATGAGCAGTTAATGGGTGCAGCACACCAACATGGCACATGTATACATATGTAACAAATCTGCACATTGTGCACACGTACCCTAGAACTTAAAGTATAAAAATAATAAAAAAAAGAATGTTGTGCTAAATGTCTGTTACCATGGGTTTTAGTTATTGTTTTTGGAGAAATGCATTTGGTATAACTCAATTGCCTTTAGAAAAAGTAGTGATATTTGAGGTATAGGCTAATGGCTGATAAATGAATGATTCTAAAGTAAGAAAGAAAATTACAGCAATAAAATGTGATTTTTATAATTTAAACTCTATTTTTGTTCTTCTGTGTAGTCTTCTTGAGAATGAACTTGAATCATTGTCTGTAGTGTGGAATGACTTGTGAATTGGAGCAGAATATAGTTGCGTGTGTGCCATTGCATATCTGCTTATTTTAACTTAGGGTTTAATTCTATAGTTCTTTTTAGCAATCTTAATTAGAATACCATAATCCTGAGTCAAACCAATCAATATGAAATCTATTTTACCCGTGATAAACAAATGACTAGCTGGTATTAATGTCAGCAGCTGCTGTGCCTGAGAAGTGAAAGAAGGCTATATTTGCTAGTGATTTTCTTACCACGAAAATTGCTTATGTCATGCATTTCAGAGACTCAATTTAAGCAAAAAATTCCCAGTGAAGAGTATAACAAATAAGCAGAAATAGAATTTAGAATTTGAGCTCGGACAACTCAAGATGGTACAGTATAAAATCAACTTGGTAGGAAAAAGGTGAGAAAAAAAGGATGCCTTCACATATTTTCACCTGCCTGAAAAAAGAAAAAAAAAATGTTGAGGGAAAAAGATTCTCCTTGCCTTACGATGAAATTTTCACTAATGGTACCAAATCTTTGAGAACTTTGAATAACTCAGAATGCCCTGAGATTGACAGCAATTCCTTAAAATATTACAGGTTCAGAAGTATTTTAACCTTAACATCCCATTTCTGGAAAGCCTTGCTCTTTTGATTGTTTAGTGTCTTTAAGATACCTTTCATTGTTACACATAAAAATATTCTATGGTGATTTTGACTGCATAGGAAATGTATAATGTTTCAGTGAATAGATTTTGTCTCCTATTTGGGAGCTCTCAAAAATAATGTGTCTGTGCTTTTCATTGATTTATTTACTTGTTCTAGCACTGTGCTAGGCACTGAAGACTCAAAAATGTTATTTCCTTGAAGAATCAAGGTCTAATATCAGTGATAGATGGGTATATACATATTGAAAGTCAAACAAGTAAATGACAATAGAGATTTAGACCATGTTAAAGGAGAACAAATTATTTATTAGTTGGCTTCATTTTTTAAAAATAATATTTTTCAGCCTTACCCTAGCTTCAGGCAGTGTTACATGTTGTACATCCTTGATCCCATTTAGTACCCATAAGACTCTTATGAGACAGATGTCACTGATATTCTCATACTACAGATAAGAAAAATGAAGTTAAAAATGGCTGCATTTCTGAGCCAAGGCCAAGCATGCATCCAGTGACTGCCCAAACCTGGATTTACCTCCAGATCTGTTGCATTCTTAATAATTAGCTTAAATTTCTTCCATGTGCAGGAATCGTATTATATGACATACAAGTATCAGTGAATGTTCAGTTAAAAATATCCTTTATGACCAGGCGTAGTGGCTCACGCCTGTACAAATCCCAGTACTTTGGGAGGCTGAGGGAGCAGATCACGAGGTCAGGAGATCAACACAATCCTGACCAACGTGGTGAAACCCCGTCTCTACTAAAATACAAAAAATTAGCTGGTTGTAGTGGTGCACACCTGTAGTCCTATGTACTCAGGAGGCTGAGGCAGGGGAATCACTTGAACCCGGGAGGCAGAGGTTGCAGTGAGCCGAGATCACGCCACTGCACTCCAACCTGGCGACAGAGCGAGACTCTGTGTCAAAGCAAAACAAAACAAAACAAAACAAAATCCTTTATAATTCTTATCTGAATTTATTTTTCATTCTCTATTTGTATCATCTACTTTTTACATTTTAGTAATATTCTACCACACAATAGAATTGAGAAGTGCTTATTGACAAGATTTTAAAAATAAATACCAAATATTTACAGAATAAGTACAGTATAATGCATCCTGGATATTTAAAGTCAAGTTCTTGCCATCTGAATGTTTATACACTCAATGGATCAGAAATCTCTTTTATTACATTCTTCATGGTACTCTAAATTAAACTAAATAACTAGTTTAGTTCAAATCACGTTGTACTTTCTAAATTTAAGTGTGATTGTTTTAAAACCACAAAAGCTAACAAGTGATCTACAGTAACAGATTTTCTTGTCCAAAACGTGTGTGCATTTTTATTATAAAGCCTTAAAATCACACACATATATTAATATCCTTTCTTAGATGAATCTAAAAGAAGTGTTGCAAAAACATTTGATAATTTTATTCAAAATGGCTGTTTTGATTCTTTGAAGAACACTCTTTATTCCAAACACAAAACAAGGGATAAACTATGAAAATAGACAACTGAAGAGTAATACCAATGCAGGCATTGGCAATGCGGAGTTTATTTCCTATACAGTGTAAATGCCTGAAAAATGCAGCTGTCTGAATGGAGATCAAAATCTGACTCAATGCTTGAAGACAGGGGCTGATGTAGAGCTCTGCTGAATGTGAAATTAGGTTAAAAAGTCAAGCCAAATTTTTCTTTTAAAACGTCAAAATCGATTTCTACCTGTAACTATAGTCTAAATAATAAGCTGTAAACTTAAAGAAGTTAGTAACTAAACCAAATTATCTGTTTAGGTTAAGTGTTTTCAAGATTACTGTTTCTAATAACTTCATGGTACAAGAGTGCCAAAATCCCATTATAACTTCAGTTCAGGGCTGTGTGTCACCAATCATAATACTACTGGATGATTCTAGAGAGGAGACACTACAAAGAGAGAGAAAAATAAAACAGAATATACACAAATGAATTTCAACCTGCAAACCCAAATTCCAAATAAGTCATCTGACTATAAGAAAGATAGCCAACATACATTTAGAATATAAATTCTATGTAGAAGAAATTGTTGTAAAATTTTATAATATATGTTTTTATTCTAAATTTAATAAATAAGAATAGATTAAAAGTAGATAGAAAAAATACTTTAAAACTTGGGAATAAAAATCTAGTTATTGAAATTTGAAAAATGCAATAATGTTGCATTTGACAACATACAGTTGCAGAAAGAATTAATGAATTGGAGGTTAGCACTCAGGAATAATCCACAATACCGCACTGAGAGAAGAAGAAATAATAAATATAAAAGAGCAACTACTGAAGATTGTACAACAGATTGAGGAACTCTAATATTTACACAAAACAAATATCAGAAAAAGAGAATTGAGACAATGGCAAAAATATAGTCTTTGAAAATATAACACAAAAAGAATTTAAAAGTGACGTTTTTGAAATCAATGCATAGCCCCTTAAACGACTTATTTTAAAGTCCATATTTATTATTTTTGGTTTGTTAATTTTTTTTTCAATTTTATAGGCATGTTTACATTTGTCCTTGAACTATAGGGGTATGAATTAGAAATGCATTTATTCATATTTCTCTAATTTTCTATTGCTTACTATAATTCTTATTGTTAAAACATCAGAAAACATTCTTATTCTTTTATTTAAAATGTCATAGTTTATTTAGCCTATCTGATATAACTGTATAAAATGAAAATGTAATACCCTTGGGGAAACATATAATAAAATTAAAAGGAGAGATCTCAAAGTAAATCAGTATAAAAGTCAACAAGCTGAACATAACGCTCTTGTGTTTGTTGGAATGCAGCTGAATGTGATGTTGATGTAAGAAACAGAAAATTGTGAGAGGTGATGCAAGAAACAGAAAATTGTGAGAGGTCTTTAGAAAACAAAATGGAAAACTTGAAGTATAACCAATGACAATGTCTACGTAGCCAAATATTTTCAAAACAAAAATAATAATTTAATAATTTATCGGAAGTTCATATGGAATACTTGTTTATTAAAGTAAACATTTATTTTAAAAGTAATTCTTAGCATTTTGTGTTAGATTGTGGTTCAATTGTATTTTTCCAGAAAATTGACTAATTTTGGTCAAATTTAGCACATAGGTAAAGATGCTCTTCAACTTAAAGATGGAGTTTAAAAATTAAGGTGGTGGAATGTAGGACATAGTCATGTTTCTTTCAAATGAAAACTTGCTTTATCAAAACTAATTTCTATTCAGATTCTTAAGGCTTTAATGTAAGGTTTTACTCTTAAGATTTTAATACATAATATATATGTATTTAAGGTAAATGATAATAGGTATTAAGGTGTAATTAGCAAATATGTGAGTCTTTGGTTATTGATATATACAAGTTTATATTTAAAATCTTATTAATAAATATATAAAGAATATAAACCATTCAGCTCCTTGTCTTGTCCACAGAAAACACACAATATATATTATTTGAATAAATGAGTTAAATTTTGTTATTTGTAAGTGGTGCTTTCTTTTAGTTTCTGATTCTTTGTTATTTCATTATGCTGAAACATTCTATTAAATTTAAAAATATATAAGGTGGTAGTCTTTTCCTTCACAGATTTTCCAAAATTTAACAAATAATGTAAAGTATAGCCTACAAATGAGACAGAGTGTTGAAAAATAAGGAAGAAAAAAAATGTGGAAGATAAGAGAGTAGTATGCAGTCTGGGTAATATACCCAGATCATAGGACTAAGCTTTGTTTATTACCGTTTATTGCAACACTATGCACTTGGAAATTAGGACGGATCATCTTATAGTAGAAGCAATTTTATGATGAGCTTTTAAACTGTTCTTTAAAGTACTTTTGTGAAAGAGATGCATTATATTGACAGTGTTAAGAGTCAGCTGACTTTTAGGATATGGCAATCCCTTTTTTAAAAAAAGGAATTCACAGACCGGGCTCGGTGGCTCACGCCTGTAATCCCAGCACTTTGGGAGGCCAAGGTGGGCGGATCACGAGGTCAGGAGATGGAGACCATCCTGGCTAACACTGTGAAATCCCGTCTCTACTAAAAATACAAAAAATTATCCTGGCGTGGTGGCGGGCGCGGTGGCAGGCGCCTGTAGTCCCAGCTACTCCGGAGGCTGAGACAGGAGAATGGTGTGAACCCGGGAGGCGGAGCTTGCAGTGAACCGAGACAACAACAACAAAATATGCCATGCTGTCTGAGAAGGAAAAGCATTATTTCATTTTTCATAGATTAAAAAAAAAAAAATCCAAATGGAGCAATGTCAGTATCAAGTTATATCAGATTAATTACCAAAGCCTATAGTTAAGCTATTTTTAACTTAAATAATACCCTTCACAATACAAGTCTAATACTCAATCACATTTCTATCATTTATATTTTTAAAGCGATCTTGTTAAACCTAATCTCCAAAAGTACATTATATAAAGTTATTTTCTAAATCCCAAACACCTATATAAGAATACTCTGAATTAACAGATTTAAAAATTGTTTCAGCCCCCCAACACAGTGGCTCACACCTGTAATTCCGGTGCTTCGGGAGGCTGAACTGGAGGATCACTTGAGGCCAGGAGTTTGAGACCAGCCTGGGCAACATAGTGAGACCCCATCTCTACTAAACAAACAAATAAATAAATAGTTGGGTCTGGTGACACATGCCTGTAGTCCCACCTACTCGGGAGGCTGAGGCAAGAGAATCACTTGAGCCTAGCAGTTTAAGGCTGCAGTGAGCTATGACCGCACCACTGCACTCCAGCCTGGGTGACAGACATAGGACTTGTCTCAAAAAAAATTATGTTTAAAGATATGTATTAAATTGATATGTAAAAATCTTTGAGTAAAATATGAATTAGAAAACATGATTTTACTTCCTCCTCTACTATGCTATAGATTTTTGAAAGAGCTTATCGTTAACATCTAATTTTTAAATCAAGACACAGTGGAATAAGTAATTTGGTCAGTCAGAGATTATTTGTGGGAAAGTTTTATAGAAGAGGTTTGCATAATTTTAAAATTTAGTGCAGAATTCTCCTGGCATGGTTAACTCTTGATACCTCACACCCATATCTGAGTTCAAGGAGATACATTTGTTCAGCAATTATGTATTAGCTCTTTGGATCCCTCCCATACCTCTGAAGGCTCAGGATCCTGATAGGCAAGTAGTACCCTCCTTAAGGTTTCATCAACCCTTTAGGCTTTGCCCACCTCCATCTATGCAGGTCTTAGCCATGCCCATCAGCTTTCCTCTGACTCCTAGCATCAAGTCCAATTGTAATCTGCCAGAATCTCCAATTTTGTGCCAGTCTGTGTATTTTAGACACATAGATAGTAAAATAAATGAGAAATGGTTCTTAACTTTGGTTTGCTTACATTTTACAAAGGAGACACATGGTGTCCTAGGGTTCTCAGAGAAATAGAACCAACAGGAGGCGTGAGTGTGTGTGTGTGTGCGCGCGCATGTAAGCAAATATATAGAGACAGAGGAAGTGATGGAGAGAAAAAGAGAGTTATTATAAGGAATTGGCTCACATGACTGTGGAGCCAAGCAAGTCCCAAGATCTGCAGGGTGACTCAGCAGGCTGAAGACCCAGCAGAGCCAATAGTTTAGTTTCAGTCTGATTCCAAAGGTCTGAGGACCAGGAGAGGTGATGGTGCAGTTTCCATCTGAAGGGCGGCAGACTGGAGACCCTGGAAAAGCTGATGTTTCTGTTCAAGTCCAAAGGCAGAAAATAAGTCACTGTCCCAGGACAATGACATTGGTTAAGAAAGATTCCTTACTTGAGGAAGAGTCAGTCTTCTTGTTCTATTCAGGCTTTCAACTGATAGTATGAGGCCCACCTACATTAGGAAAGGCAATCTGCTTTATTTACTACACATTTAAAAGATAATGTCACACCAAAGCACCCAGAATGATGTTTGACTAAATACCTGGGAACTCTGTGACCCAGTCAATTTGACACAGCAAACTAACCATCACAATGTATAAACAAATAATTGTCCTAACCACCATTTCTGTATTTGTTGGATTTGGCTGCTTTTCCTCCATAAGATTCTGCCTTATTGTTCTTAGATGTCTAATGGTTCCTCATCAATGAACCCTATTAAAAACTGATTTAAAAATATTTCAGCTGTTGTTGTTCTGTAATAAAATAAATAGTTGTGGAGATTAGATGATGTCTAACTACTACAAAAGTAACAATGAACAAAACCAATAATTAAGGTTATGTACATTCTTTAATTGTGAAGTATATTAGCAAGTTAGTTTGAAGAATAACTTTATGCATTAATTCCACATTTATAGATACAGACCATCATTTAAAATATAAGAGAAGTTGTCATCAAATTTACTTGCAAACTTCAGAAATGTTTTTCATTTTCAATTGGACATTAAATTTTTAAACATTTAATAGCAAGCAATTAAATCTAACAATAAGCAAGTAAAGAGATTTTTAATTAATGTATGCTTTAATGAAATTTTCCTTCTGTGAATATTAGTGGATATTTACATACAGACATACATATTAATACTCTTTTAGGTAAAGAATTAAAAGTTCAACTTTGATTAAATAATGCAATTACATTATTAGCTTTAGATTATTTTCTTCATGAAGATTTATACAACAAATGGTTTCAAACAGCTTCCCTGGTAATGTTTGCTCCATGACAGTATTAAATATCATTTTTTCCATGACTCTGAAAAATATATTGCTTAAACATATTGTAATGTGAAGGAAGCCCAAGGTCAGAGAGAGGTCATGAAAAACAAGAGTGGTAAAAACTGCTACAATTCAATTACATGGTGTTTGCTATGAGCAAATTATCTTCTGTTTTCTATACCTACTATCTTATTTAATATCACTCTATGGCATTTACACTATCATTCCCATTTTCAGATGAGGAAACAAATATCAGATGTCAAGTAGCTTGTTTAAGGTACAGAGTCATGAGGTGGCAGAGACAGAATTTCTATCTCATTCTAGATAAATGATTTGCACTAAGCCAGAGTAAAACTCCCTTCAATAAAGCTATTATAAACTTCTAAATGATGGCTTAAATGGCAAACTCAATAACAAATAATCTGATATAAATTTTTATAAATAAACAAATCAGGTATAAAGTTGGGTTTTGCAAATTAAGTATTTAGAAATGACATGTGATTATAAATTAATGAAAATAACTCTCATATATAGATTATGAAGGCATTTTCAAAGTAGTTTGTTCCAAAAGTATTTTGAACAATACCAGTATTTTCAATGTAGGTATTATGCCATTGTGGCCCAGAGTAATCAATTGCTAATATCTACTAAACATTTTATTGTTTACACATAGCTTTATGAGAAGAAGAAATTTGGATGAGAACATCTAGCAGTTTATATAACAGCCCATTTAATCTTCCTCACAATCTTTTGATATAGAAGAGTTAGTGGTGATGACTGGTCCTGAGTTATGTGACTAGCAAACAGAAGACTCAGAACGTTGGTCCCAGAACCTATACTCTTTCTATGCACTATGCTGCCTTGGTATTTGTTACAGAACTGATAAAGTTGCCATGTTTGTTCCCTCCAAATCTCATGTTGAAATGTAATTCCTAGTGTTGGAGACAGAGCTGGTGGGAGGTGTTTAGATTGTGGGAGTGGATCACTCATGGCTTGGTGCCGTCCTTGTGACAGTGAGTTCATTCTTGCTCTGAGTTCTCAGGAAATCTAGTGGTTTAAAAAGTGTAGCACCTCCCCCACCTTTGTCTTGTTTCCACTTGCCATGTGAGGCACCAGCTCCCCCTTCGCCTTCCGCCATCATTGTGAGCTTCCTGGGGCCTCACCAGAATCAGATGCTGGCACCACACTTCTTGTACACCCTGCAGAACTGTGAGCCAATTAAACCTCTTTTCTTTGTAAATTACCCAGTTTTCAGGTTTTATAGAAACATAAAAACAACCTGACACAATAACTCTGAAGAGTAACCAACGGTCTCAAAGTCTGAATTAATATTCTGTTTGTTAATGAATGCTAAAGTTAAGATACTAAAGTTAAGATCCTATATGTAAGCTCTGGGAATCAGAATGAAATGACATTATTAGAATGACTCAGTGGGTTAGTTAGGATGAGAAATTAATGAACGACCTCTTGCTGGTGCTCAAGTGACCCAAATAATATTTTAATTCAAATTTATTTTCTTGATATTTATTATGTTTTCTATGAGGAATTAGACAAAATTTTACGCAGTTAACTGTCTTTTGTCTTGAAAAAGAACAAGATTATTGAATAATATTGTGGAATCTTATGACCACATATTGTCAGGAGTTCAGGTGAGCTGGGAGAGACAAAGCTGGGCTGGCAGGTGTCAGAGTAGCCAATTAAAGCCACAAGCCAAAAGGAAAGATTTAGCCTTTAATCATTTACTTTGATGAAGGGCAGAAGAGTGCAAAAGTGAAGAAAATGTCAATTCCTTGCTGTTCCTTTTTTCCCTCATGGAATGGTGCACAGTCCAGGGATAGGTAGATAAGCAGAGACACAGGGATCATCTCTCTGTTGAGGGAGCCCCCAAACAAAAGGCTCAGGCAGTTTATGGATGGTGAGATGGAGAGGAGGGTGAAGGGTAAGTGCTAGGAGTGGAAAGTACAGGGCACTGAGTCAGAATGGGGAAAAGTGTCTTCAAGGTTTCTCCTTTGTTCTTCACTCCTATAAGGCACCTGAAGAGAAGCTCTGCCCAATGCCTCAGAGAGGCCTAGAAAGGGAGGCACCTGGACTGACAAGGCTGATGTGTAAACAGCAAGACCAGCAAGGTGGGCCTGAGTCCTGGACTGCAATTTCCTTCAGAATCTGCAATGCTCTGTCTGTGCACCAAATCTGATGCAAGGTGGGCAGTTATCTCCCTGATGGCTGCCCAGTAAAACTTTTGTAATTGCTTATGGTCAGACCTAAAACATCACACATAGTTTTTTTGTGTTTTGTGTTTGTTTTTTTAGATGAAGTTAGTTTCATGGAAATATCTGACAAAGGCTTTAATATAAGTATGTGTCAGGTAATTAAATAAAAGTGAAAAACGGCTTTTATTAGAAGACAAAATAATAAATTAGCACAAGTGAATATAAAAAACTAATACAAGTGTTAGATGTAAAGGAGATCATTGTAGAAAACTTAAAATCCCCAAGATAGAAAATATCTTCTCAGGAATCACTTTAAAATGATGAGATCATTTGAAAGATAGAACTGAGAAACATATAAAATGTGTCACAGGAAGAGAGAGATTTTTAAAATATGGAAGTAGAGTTAAGATATATGCTAGATGAGCTAGGAAGCTTTAACTATATACAATTGGGATTTTAGAATAATAGAAAAAACGGAGACACAAATTTGCTAATACTTCCTATAATTGATGAAAGATAATATAGATTGATTTTTAACCAGGAGCTTGACTTCTGACTTATGACTTCAAATATAAAGTTAGTCAAACCATGCCTATCACATGGTTATCTGGTAAATGTAGTATTATTCCTCCTCAGTCACGACAAACATTCCCAGTAAATCCTGCTGCACCTTCCATAATGTAATTTACAGGATAAGTTGACTTAAATGTTTCCTTTCTTCTTGGTAAGGAGAGTTGCACTGGTCTCTGATATTTAGAGAATTGTCATTCTAACATTCTTATTCTTTACTTTGAATTTCTTCAAAATGTCCACCAGCTTTAGACTAAAAGAACTCGCAAATTTGAAATGTTGTTTTACGCAGTGGGCATTATTAGCCACATTCCAAGAGTATTCTTAGATAAGAGTAAGTATCACTCTTCTTATCACCTTTAAAGCCCTTTTCTCTTTTCAACACTAAATTCCAACTTTGGAATTATTATCAACTGAATTTAATTACATTATTAAGCAAATATATTGAAGTGCCCTTCAGAAAACCATGGAGCTTTCATAATACTTCCTGCACTGAAAATTATGCCTGGGAAAAAAATCAGTATGTACACAAAACACATAGAGAATATAGATATATTGACTATATAAATATATATAGAATGTTTGATTCTGCAATCTTTCGTGCCACCTGGGAGAATTTCTATTACAGATTTCCTTCTATGACTTGTGGGTCATTCATATTGGGCCGAAATATAAATGTAGGTGTGACTATAAAAGGTGAAACACATACAGAGCAGGACTAGTGTGCCTTTAGAGAGATAAAGGCACTGGAGAAAAAATATCCAGGGCCTTTGTACTGTATTCTCACATCTGTCAAGAGAGGAGAGAAATGAAACACATCGTAAGAGGGTCAGAAGGTATGTAGTACAGCCACATGATGATACTATCATGAGGCAAACATGAGAAAAATCTGTTGGCTCTGATAAACATATTAATTTAAGATCACACCAAATTGTTATTGTTTCTGGTTTTGTGTCTTGTTTCATCTCAGCCATTCAGATTACTTTGTTTCCTGGATTATGATAGGGTCTAAGAGACAGGACTCAGTATTCCCGAGTCATAAAATCAGAAGGATCATGAACAATTAGATAGAGAGTTAAATTCTGGCCATGAGGTAGGAGCATTGAAGGCAGTGTCTTAATACCCACATTCTCTGAATCTTCAGAAAATGAATGTTTCGGAAACTTTTAGGATTTAGAGGGAGGAGATTAATCCAATTTTCTAGCAATTGGAGGATGATAAATGATAAATGAGAATTAATTACATTAATAATTTAAGGTGTATAAAAGTGTATTCATAGCATTGTATTTAACAAGCTGTCTTTATTGTTTTAGTGTAAAAATAATGATAATACTTTTTATGGATTTGTTCATTACACAGTCCTCAAACTCTATTTTCTCCATAAAATCTTAAATACCTCTACTGTCAGTTCTTCTATGCTGGTAATTTTTCAAGATCCTAACCCTCATATTTTGAAAAGGTCTATTATTGATCCACAAGTTCCCTATGAAATATATCTTTACACTTGTAGTTGAATCACTTTGTAATAAAAAAGCTTTAAACCTGGAAAACCCAATATCATTTGAAAAAATATTATAAACAGTAAGAATTTCAGTAATAACTTTAGGTATCAAATTAATTGTTTCATAAGTAGCAATATTCCATAGAGACAGAAATTTTATATATGTATATATAAATGTGTGTATAAATATATTTCTCTCTGTATATATATACACACAGATTATATATATAATAATATATATACACACAGATGAACAAAAAAATTACTATAAAAGCACATTTCTTATTAATTTTATCTGTAGGTATGTTTTCTTTGCTTCTATAGATAGTCATAGCTTTTATTATAATTTCTGATTTGCTGTTTTATTTGTGTGTGTGTATGTATACACACACACAACTTCTGTCTCTGCAGAGTTTTGTGTCTTATGAAACTATTAATTTGGTACCTGAAGATATTACCGGAATTCTTACTGCTTGTAATATTTTATCAATTGACTTTGGGTTTTCCAGGTTTAAAACTTTATCATCAGTTTTTCTCTTCCTTGTCAATTTTTACATCACTAATTTAAATCTCTTTCCTAATTGTGTAAACCAATGGCTATAGGAAATATATATAAAAAATGCTGATACTCTTCATTTGACCTATTTCAGATTTCAGTATGAATGGCTTTAGTATGTCCACATCAAAAATGGAACTGCTTGCGAATATGTGATTTTTGTAATAACATTTATGAATTACAGTGGTTTGCATTTTTATAACTTAATCTTTTAAGGTTTAAGATCAATATTAAACTTGCATCAAAATAATTTAAAAGCGTTTCTTATTTGTGCTCTGAAACAGTTTATCAATATTTGAATTTTCTGCGTTTTAAAGGGTAAAGCTTCTGCATTTTATGGTAAATCTTTCACCTTCAGGAATTACGTTTTGCTGCTACTTTCTTAAACATGATGCTGCTAAAGTCTTTCATCACTCTTCCTGGCTCTCTTCTCATTTTCTTTTGTGTAACTTTTGCCTGATCTCAAGTTTTATACCTCTTATATGAATCTGAAATTTTATTATTCCCAGAATTCTTCTGAAAATGATGTTTGTAGGTTGTTTGTTTTTCCTTCTGGTTACATTTCTATGATTTCTGGGACTTACCTATGTTCACAGGGATTTCTCTTGTTTTCAGTTTTTTTTTTGGGGGGGGGCCAAGTTTCTTAAAACTATAAATCATGCTTAATTAATTCATAATTATTTATAATTAGTTCATAATTGCATCTTGAGAATGATATAGATTTTGGATCTGGAAGTGGTAATTTACTAGAATAAATGGTGATTACCTGTGTGCACAAAGGAGATTCTGATAAACAATGGGATTCTATAGTAGACATTATGGTCAAGTCTCCGGGGTTCATTCTAGCCCTCAGCCATTGTGTGGCAATTCTGGAGTTTCCATATTTTTTGCCACAGATCTAGTTGGCTGAAACTAGTCAGGATATGGCATTATCCTAGCCATAGTGATTTTCTTTTTTTCCTGAAGAAAAGTATGTGAACTAGGTAGATACAGTCATAATTTTATTTCTGTTTGGAAATCAGTGGTGGAAAATAAGACTTTGTGGAATTGTACTATGAAGTTTTCATCCACTTCACAGCCACAAAGAGAAGTCAAGCTTAGGATGAAACTGAGAACTTGAAGATAAAGTGGAAAAATGTAAAGAAAGTAACTTTTCCGTGCTCTCATTGAACTGTGGAAACACAACTATGATAGTCCCTTAACTTCTAATTTTTTTCCATCAGTCTTAGCTAATAACTCATGTTTAAGTCAGTTTATTTTTGGAGAAGGGTATAAATTCAGGGAGCTGTCTGCAAGACCCGTAATTACTCTGATACCAATCATTAGTCTAGGAGTCCCAAGACCAACCTCATATTCCATAATTTGTACAACTCACAGAACTCATTAAAAGCTGTAAAGCTCAGAGTTTCAGTTTATCACAGTGAAAGGATACAGATAAAAATCAGCCGAGGGAATAGATGGATGAAACGAAGTCCAGGAAATTTGGAAGCGTGGGTCATCTAGATTTTCTCACCCATTGGAATCATGTACAGTGCTATTTTTCCTCAACAATGATGTGTGAGAATAAACTTGGAGTGTTGACAGAGAAATTAATCCAAGCTTTAGTGTCCAGAGATTTTATGGGGGCCTCATCACATAGGCACAGTTTACTGCTGTTGTGGTTGAACTCCATCTCCAGTCCCTCCAGAGGTTCATCTGCTACAATGACCTACATTCCCCTGCACTTAATTGTGTTTTAAATTATTTGACATAGCTAAATTCCACTCCAAATCACATCAATACACAAGCTGGGGTAACCCAATGCACTCAGTCAAACAAAGACAGTCCTTTCAGATGTGACATTCCAAGGGCTTAGATATTACTGACTAGGACCCAAGGACAAGGGGCAAACATCTCTTTAGGCAAAGTTAAATTCTTTACTACATGTTGGGCAGTGCTGTGGTTCTAGTTCTTCAAACTAAGAAGCTAGGGAAGAGACTGATTAGATGTTTTTGTCAGATTTGACTATTATTGTAGGTAGTTCCATTTAGAACAAAAACATTGAGTTCTGAAATTAAAAACAAAAAACATTCAAAGAAAAGAGATTCTGTTTGCTTGTTTGTTTGTTTGTTTGTTTTTGACAGAGTCTTGCTCTGTCACCAGGCTGGAGTGCAGTGGTGCAGTCTCGGCTCACTGCAAGCTCCGCCTCCCAGTTCAAGTGATTCTCCTGCCTCAGCCTCCCAAGTAGGTGAGACTACAGGCACGCACCACCACACCCAGTTACTTTTTGCATTTTTAGTACCTGGGTTCACCATCTTGGCCAGGATGGTCTTGATCTCTTGACCTCGTGATATGCCTGCCTTGGCCTCCCAAAGTGCTAGGATTACAGTCATGAGCCACCACGCCTGACCAGTTTGATTTTCTTAATTACCAAAATAATTTCTAGATGTATGTTTCTCACAGGTTTTTAAAACGTCTACAAATCCCTATATATTTCTTCATAGTACAGTAATGTCTTGGTAGTGCATTAGTTTGTTCTTATGGCATCAGCTATTGTCTCTACAACCTCAGAATAAGGTTAGAATATTGGTTGGTACAATGCAGACATTATATAGTCGATTTTATTAAAGTTTCCTGAAATAAGTGAAATTACCAAAAACTTACACAACAGACATGACAAACATACCCCAATAAAAGGTATAATTTAATCCTCTTGCACAGTTTACCTAATACTTATTTTAAAAATAATAGTTCCTTTTTAAATAAGGAAATTATTTCATTTCTAACAATGAAAGCATGTCTAAGAAATCAAAAAATAAATCACACAGAGTATATAAGCAATATATTCTAGAGAGTGGTAGTGAATCCTTGATGTGAAGATGCTGACATGAGAGTGGTAAAAGAATACAGTTACAGACTTTGGTTGTTCATTCTTGTTATTTTCTTGGAAAAATTAATTTTGGTGGCATTCATATGCAATGAATATCCAGGAATTCCAATGCTATATACTCTGACTAAGTGTGTCTACTTTGAATTCTGTAATGGATTCCTAGAGATAAGGAAGGAACCAGCATTGCTAAGGGAAAATAACATATAAGGCACCTCTATGAGATGTGCATATGACAAACAAAAAGTAAAATTCTGACTTTAGGGATGCTTATTTGCTATTATCTCTGATTCCTTTGTCCTTTGTCAGTATTTAGAAAAAGTACTCTTCAGTCTCCCTGTTCAACTCTCAGATTTTTAAGAATATGGAAACAGAAATTCAGGTAAATAAGTTATTTAATCCAATGACAGACCTTTCCCAGCAGTGTACCAGTGAAGGTTTAGGGGTCTTTCAACAATGTAATTGTTAAACACAAAATTAGATTAAGTATTCGGTTGTTAATCAGCAGTCTCGACTTCACTGCTGTTAGACTTTCTGTGCCTTACGTGTTTGTACTGCCTAATTTGATGTGCTTGTGGATAGATGCATATAGGTGCTTGAAAAAAATCCAATCCCTGAGATAATTGGGTCTTTTTTAAATAAAATGCACCCTTGCAATTTTATGTAGAGTGATCTTTTTAAATTATACATAAACCATGGTTTCCACGAGACTCTTTCGGACATAGAACAGGGACTTTTCTGTTTTTCTACTCCTTCCATCAGAATATTCTCAAATTGCAGATGCCACATCACAATTCTGTTGCTAAAGTTTCTTTTTCCAACGTCTGTTGTAGTAATGCTCATAGTGAAGTTTAAAAGAATACTTGTTGGAAAAATGCCCTGCCTTCTTTGCCCGGTGACATATTCTGAGCTTTTGCAGGCACACGTATCACTCGCTTTATCTGTACAGTTAGTACTATTTGTTCTTTTAGTATCGAGGCTACTATAATGAGCAGAAACCATCCTTTTCAGATAACAGTACTAAAAAATAGTTAAAATAAATTTTAAAATGTTTCCTTAAAATGGCATAATGCTTCCAAACATAGATTTCAAAGTACAGGAGATATTTTGGGGAACATCCTTTGAGGAATAAACAACTATATGTTTCAAATTTGTAACCATTAAATTTAATAATATCTCATACTGAAAACTCTAGACGGTGATACACTTTATCAGTAATAATTAGTGTGGGCGTGCTTATTAGATTAAAATGGCAATAAAATGTCCTACTTAAAAATTTTAAAAAAAAGATGAAGCTAATAGCTCACCATCTCACTGGGTATGCAAAATAGCAAACAAGTGGCATTGTGCTGCTTTTGTTATTCCTTGATCTGGATCTGTGTAAATCTGTCTCTGAAAGAAAAATGTGATGAAATATTTTCTAGATTGACCATTAATTTTTATAGCAAGAGTGACACATATTCAGATTAATTCTAACACCTTCAGAAAATTAATTTGATATGTGGTATTCACAAAAAAATTTGTTATTCAAAAATGTTCATGTAACATATATTAGTGATCATTTAGCACATACAGAGTATTCTGGTTGATGCTATGAAGATAAAAGTGAGCCAGACATAGGCCTTCCCTTGAGCCAGTTAGTAACCACGAAGGAAGATGAAGCATACACAGCAAACTATAATATAGTGAGAAATAAAATAGTGTTATGAAAGAAATGTAAATAAATTAAACTTCAGGAGAGAAAGATTTCTTTTCCTTCCAGCTTGGGGGATCATTTGGAAGACCTTTTAGCCAGGGCTTGAGAGAAAAGATGTAGGGAACAACTGATATAATTGATACTTCACATAGAGGAAATAAAGTGATCAAAAGTCCAGAGATGCAAACACTTTTTTTTTCATGGTCCTTTATTGTAGGATATAAAGATGCAAACACATGGGATGTGTTTGTGAGACGTGAAAGATTATTTCCCTGGACTGTAAGGGACATCAAGGAGAAAAATTGGAGATAATATTGAAAAGATTCTTGGTTCAAAACACTCATTTAAGATGATGACTTACTGTCTTAATGTTCTGCTGCTATGATAGAATACCACAGACCAGGTAATTTATAAAAAACAAACAAAAAAAAGAAGACGTTTATTTGGCTCACAGTTCTGGCAGCTGGGAAGTCCAAGAACATGGCACCAATATCTGGAAAGGGTCATCCATGGCAGAAGGCATCACATGGTGAGCAATCACAAGAGACAGAGAGAAGGTAGGGGCAACATTTATTCTCTTATTAGGAGTCCACTCCTTACTAACCCACTTCTGTAATAATGACATTAATTCATTCATGAGGGTGGAGCCCTCGTGACCTAATGACTTCTCAAAAGCCCTACCTCTTAATGCTATTACAATGGCAATTAAAGTTCAGCATGAGTTTGGAGGAGGCATTCAAATCTTGGCACTCACTATGGAATTTTAACCTGTCTAGGAGCATTTTGGATATGTCAATCAATCAGAAGGCAACATCAAGCAAGAAAGCCTCACAATTTAGATGTTATGGTGAAATTTAAACTGGTCTCTAGAGGTAGCTTATAACTTTGGCCACCATCTTGAGCTCCTGCAACTGGAATATAGGAGCAGTAGAATGCTAATAGATGTGATTCCTCTCATGCCTTAGGGGAGAATACAGAGATTCCTGTTTTCATGTAATGTGTATTTTATGTGTAGGCCTTACTATCCCTTTTTTGTTGAACAACTACTGATAATGTGCTAGTACTGAAGCTGCACACACACACACACACACACAAAACCCTACTTATGAGGGTGTATTGTTACTTCTGATTTTAAATGTAGAAGTTGAGTTAGAGTTATGGGATAACTCTAAAATTGAAAGTAAGATTTGATGCCAAAGCTAACCTGTCCACTATTTAATCTCATAATCCCATACATTATAATTGTCCCAAAGTTAAGTGCTTGACTGACTTTTTCAAAAAACAAATTTATATATTTACATACACACATGTATAAATGTATGTATACATATAAACATATATATGTGTGTATGTGTATATATATTTATATATGTATATAATCTTCAAGCAAATTCCTATGTACACAGAGTGCAGGAAGATTGATTTTGATTTTGATGACTGATGCCTCGAAAGAGTAAGATGGTTATATCATTAAAGAGTTAAATACAGCCCACCTTTCTGGTATTATACATTAAGAATAGACAAATTTAGTAAATAAATAGAATTTGGAATTATTTATGTCATGTACCACAAGTTACAGTTATTTAAGTTACAGACATTATAACCATTTATCCACATTAATACAATTATCTCCAGCTTTATAACCTTTGTAAGCATAGAGAATTCAGTGAAATAGTATTGGGTCTTGAAGACCGTAAAGCACTCAGATCCCATTTATTTAATATTATTTCAAATACATACTATCCTGCAGCATGATAGAAATACAAATGCTGAGAAGATTGCTAAGCACACATAAAAGTATCTGGCACTAATTCAGTAATATACAACAACACATTAAGCTCAGACTTTGAATAGTTAGACTCTACACTGTCTGGTTCTGTAAACCAACACTGTCCTACAGTTGCACTCCAAAGTTTGTCCCAAAGTACATTTCTCCTTTACATATTTAATTTTTTAAAATAATATGTTTCTAACTATGTGATTAAAAGTAGGTTATATAAAGGAAGGAATTCTGCAGCAGTGTCCAAGCTCCAGCTGAGCAGATTTTTGCTGGTAATATCTTATTTGAATCCATTAGCTTATAAGTTCAGGAAAAATAGAAGATCTGTAAAAATAATGTTGAGGATCATAAATCTTAATACTAAGCACTACATATATATAATCCTTATAATTAATTGAGTCTTTTGTTTGTTTTCCTGTTACCCATATAGATGACAGGCAACAAGAGATTAAGAATAAAGAGCTATGCTGTTTTCTTGAGTAGTCCTCTGTCTTAAGGACTACTAACATACATGAAACATGCACTAGACCTTAACTTAATGTTTCTCAAGGAGGAATAGAGGACATTAACTGTACATTCAAGAACATGTCTGGAGCCTCTCATTGATATTCCAGGAGGTGCTTCTACCACACTAGCCCTCTACCCCTCAGTTACTTGAGAGGTGAGAAATTCACTTCTTCGATTATTTCTCAACTTAGGTCTATCACAAATAAGTTATAGTGAACAAGTATTAATTAAACACCCACTGTTTACCTTTTATGAAACTAGAAAAATTAAGTGCAGAGTTAGAACACACACATAAATCAGTATATTTATTGGGTGCCACTGAGTGACAATTAGAAAGATATTTTTATATGCTATAGTGCTTATCAAAGGATTTTTTCTCAGCATAGTCATTATTGTAATAGGTCCTCTTAAATAATTGATAAATGCCAAATGCTTTAATACTTAGTTTCAAGACATTTTAAACAATATTATACTTGTAATGTCAGAGGACAGGAGATTCGAAGACATGGCAGAATGTCTAAAGGCATTTTCTACAGTCCAGTTAGAATACCAGAGATGGTAAACTTTTATGACTTCCAAGCTGTGTTTTTAGAGTTTTGCTTTTAAAGGTAAAACCAGTCATACTAATTTTCTGCATCCAGAAGTATTTACTTCCCTTATATTTGCAATCAACTGTGTACTACCATGCTCTTTTGAGAGCAGACGTTAAAGTATCCGTAAAGGCCTTGTTTGATTGTAAATATTATACATTGGATTATGTTTATGCAAATTTATCTTAGCTGTGTGTAAAAATAAGACTGGCTTTTGAAAAATGCTAAGTGCTATGTTTTCCCCCAGCTTCAGTTGAGGCAGTTGATTGGAATAAATTGAGAAGGATCAATATTGTCATGAGGCTGATAGGATATGCGTTTTTCAAAAGCTTAGGAAACTTTTTTGTCCATGAATAAGATATAAGATAATAAAACCTTATATATTCAGAGAGAAAAGGCTACTGCAGCAAATTTAATTAAAAGACAAAGGTGTTCTGTTAGGAAGAGAGTTACCAAAGCTGTTCTGACAAAGGTAACTGGCTGTTCTGAAATGGAAGAATCTGATGATACATATTGAAGGTCTTGTTGCTCTTTGCAATGAATATGTGATTTGCAATACATATGACTTTTTTTTAAAGTGAGAGCTTTTACTACCTAAAGTTGCTTACAGGAGGCTATATGAAAATGTGAAAAGAAAGTATGGGATCATTGGTTTTTAGAGCAACTAAAAAAGTCTCTCAAATCTCCTGACTTCTTAATTGAGGAAATTATTGCAAATGATGTAAAGTCTGTTTTTCATCATCCTCTCTAAACTTACCCTGGTTTATATTTTTATATTAAGTTAAATTATAACTGATCAATATTCTTTTATTTTTCACATGAAATGTATATTTATCATGGAAAAAAAAAAATCCCCGTCAGTCTAAAGTAGTAATATTTCACTTGGCAAGGGAAAGGCAAACGGGAGCATTAGAGAGGAACCATCAAGAACATTTTAGGATGCTCTAGCCTGAGGAACATTGGTAATGAAAGGTTACTACTGTGGAGATAAATGAAGACCACCCAAATGACAACAACCCAGGTCTACTTATTCAGAGCTTGCTAGAGCAAGGGAGATGCTCACCATCGCTTGCATTTGGCAGAAAATCAAAGGCAGGCAGAAATGTGCATTAGATTTACAGTGCAGGAGGAGACGGCTTCAAGTCTGTGTTCATTGGAGGCTGTAGGGCTGGGGAAGCTGGAGGTGGGCTAACAAGAAGTGAGGCACCCTATGTAGGTTAGGGGAGCATATTTGACTTTCCCTGGTTGGTCTTGTGTAGAAAGTGGGGGTGAAAATTAAGGAAGCTATCAGTTATTAATCAAGTCTGGCTGTTTTCAGTTGATTGCTTAAAGGTTTAGTTTGGCTTTTTGAACTAATCATTGCAGATTGTAAATTAGATTTCTACTTTTATATGGGATCTGGCCGTTGTCAATTTGTATATTCAGTGTCTCACTAAAGACCCATGTCTCTGGTATGCCTATGTGTGCATGTATTAATGTTTGGATTTCAAACATGTATTTACCAAGACATGGCATGCTTTCCATTAACAATTGCACGTGTGGGCACAGGAGGAAAAATTGCACACCAATGGGCTAGTTGGCTATCATTTTACCATGTTAAATATATCAAGCAGAATGAAACAGTAGCAGAAGCAAACACCAGTGCAACTCTATAATTAACCACAATATTAATATCATGACTGTGCTTGTTTGTAAAAAAGAAAAAAAAATGACTTCAAAAGACCAATTTTTATAGTAAGTAATATCTCCATTTGTCTTTCATATTTCAAAACATGTATTCAACATGATGGCATTATTGTAATTGAATTACCTTCTCCATTTAGGTAATATTAACACTGCATTCAATTTTTCTGTCTTTTTGTTGTGAATTGCATATTTATCAATTGTATTATGTGCCTCTGTTTTTAGAAACTGGATGAAAACCACACTAATTTATCCAAATTTTAATTTCCTGAATAATGAACTTTAGCTCCCATAAGAGCTAATATTTTCAGCAAAATTTATCAGACTCTTCAGACTCCAATAGTTATTTACATTTTCCTCTGTTTTTTTCCTTGAGAAAATAAATTATGAATATGTCAAATGTGCTATTTCTAACATTTAACAAGATAACACATAGCTTTATAAAATGGCACTCAAAAAGAAATACAAAGTTAATCTTGTAATTTTGTTCTAATAGTTTATAGAGGTCTGGAGCCAAAGATTTGTTGTTCTCTCTCTGCAAGTCACAAAGCACTAAGAATGCTTTTATTCAAAACTGAAAATCTGTCTGTATATTTATAAAAGGAATGTTCTCTGGTGAATCTGAAATATAAAGTTAATGTTACTAGCAGGTTCTCCTTCAAAAGTAAGTTCTCCTAAAAATTTTAATTTTACTTTTCTTACCAAGTCATTTAATCAAAACATCTTAAAAGAGAACTTACTGTGGGAGACTTACTAGGCTTTACAGAAGACAGAAAAAAACCTAAAAAGACAGAATCACTGCCTACAAAGTTACCGAATAACAAAGTATACTAAATAAAAAAGAAAAATGGCACTATATTAAAAATGTCCAATAAAGTCAATGTTTTCTTCTCAGTTATAGTCCATTGTAAGACACAAAACATAATTTGTTTTTCATCCCATACCAGATCCTGATATAAGTTATTCAAAATGTCCCTAACTTTAGAATTCAACTGCTGCTAAGGATAAAACTTTTCTTCCAGTGGATCTAAATAAGGAAAAGGAACATCTCCATTTCTGTCTATTTCATATACTCTAAGAATCTCCTCTACTTGGGAAACATATATTAGTATATTAAATTGTCAGCAAAAAAATATTTGGAAGAAAATAATGGTACAGGTCAAAAGAGTAGATCCTTAGATCATGTATTTAAATTGGAAAAGAAACACACATGAAGAAAAGAAAAAAAGAAAAGAAGAAGAGTAGAGAGAGATGTTTCTCATAACTAGATAAGGATGACAGTTCCACCAATGTGCTACAAAATATCCTGTGTAATTTGCTTACTGTGTTTTACCTGCTGTATGGCTTGCTTTAATTGAATGTAGTCTCATCATTGACACATCCTCTGAAAGCTTAGAAAAACATTCCATTGGAGATCTAATCCAGGGTTAGAATAACAATTAAAACACACTAGCACTCACAGAATTTCTCTCATAAATAACTCTAAATATCAGGCATTCTTGATTTTCCCAGCTTGTGAACAGATTTTTCCTTTTTAAGTAGAGACAAATTTGTGTTGCAAGTGAATCATTAAACCTTGGGAACAAGCAGAGTAGTTATAAAATACTTCAGGAAGTCTATCAAACTGGCTAGGGATTCCCCAAGGTACTGTAAGTCTGACAAATTTGGCATTTTTTACTAGTCTGATGAGAGACTAGACAGTCCCCAATACATGTACTGACAGTCTCCAATACATTAATGTTTTCGTTAAGTACCTTCCTTTTCTTAAAACTTAACCTAAGTTGGCTGGGCACGGTGGCTCATGCCTGTAATCCCAGCACTTTGGGAGGCCAAAACGAGTGGATCACTTGAGGTCAGGAGTTCGAGACCAGCCTGACCACCATGGTGAAACCCCATCTCTACTAAAAATACAAAAATTAGTCAGGTGTGGTGGCTGGCACCTGTAATCCCAGCTATTCGGGAGGCTGAGGCATGAGAATCGCTTGAACCTGGGAGACAGAGGTTGCAGTGAGCTGAGATTGTGCCACTGCATTCCAGTCTGAGTGACAGAGTGAGACTCCATCTCAAAAAATTAAAAATTAAATAAAATAAAAAATTAAGAAAAAACACAAGAAACAAAACTTAACCTAAGTTGTTAACTGTGAGCTAACTAAATTAACCTGCATTCGGTTTCTTTTTTCATCTCTTTGACGTGATGAATACATTTTATTTTTATATCAGTTTTCTTAAAATGCATTCATTCATATTGACTATTATGACAAAAGTGTAGTTAAACACTTAATTGACTCCTGAGTTTCCTTCGGAAGTTCGGTCCATCCCTTAATGAGATTATGATCCTGTTGTAACTGAAAAATCAAGGTAAATGGGTATGGATTCTAGGCCTAAGAAAAGATAATTTTGGTGACTAGTGACTCTGTGAGGAAAAACTTTTTTTCATCTTTTTCCAGATGTCTTCTCCCTAAGACTCTCTGAAATTCTTCTGGTCTGTTATAAAATACAATTTGAGTATGAAAATAGCTAACATATGAAAAAACCTTAGTACTGTGCTTGCAATACACTAACGAAATACTCCATAAATATTAGCTATTATTAGTAGAAAGTGGGGCTGTTCACTGTGGAAAAGAGGCTTCCTCTTCCCTTTGTCATTCAGTACAAACATGTGAAATGCCCTGGAAGATATAATCTGTAAAGTTTATTCCTATTTTATGAGTTTCAGTAACAGCTACTTCAAGGCCATACATATAATACTTCTGTATAAACCCCTTTCCTTAGCACCACTTTACTTATCTTTATGACAGAAAAATAGATATGAAATAAATTTTTTGACAGATAGTCTTTTGCCAGCACAATAAAAATATGAAGCAGGGAGCTAAGGAAACTTTTGTTTTGTTTCGTTTTCTCTTTACTCTCTGAATTCCTTTACTTGGTCCCGCCTCTTTTATTCATCTAAATCCCGGGTATGTCCTCGCTACCCACCGACTCTCAATACAGAATCTTTCCACATACAAACACATGCTCTTCATTGATCTATACCTTTGTTTCTCCAAATCTTTAAAATTGGAATTTTGGTGACTTTAAACATTCTCAAGCATGTTCATATTTCCCCGTGTCTTATTCGCACAGCTGTTTCTGCGCTAATGCTTCACTCGGTGTCAAGGTGTCAAAGCTGAGTAAGCCCTAGAATCTGTCCTTGAAGTTCAGGGCCTGTGAGGAACTAAAAGTACATGTAACTATGATGAAACATGTGAAAGCATCGTACACACATTACTATGCTAACAAAGAAAGGATGAGCAATTCTACCTCAGAAAGTTAGTGCGAAAACCATCATTCACATGGAGAATATTTGCCCCTACATATGAAAAATTAATCGGAGTCTTGCATGGAAAGACATCCCAGATGGAGAGCACAACACTTTCAGAGACATTTGCTCAGGAGCCACAGTAGTGGAGAACAGTGGCATTGCTGGAGAGAGGGGGAGTGGGAGAGATGCTGGAAAGAAGAAAGGCAATGGAATAATAAGAGGACCTCACATCAACCTTCCAGCCTGTAGGGTTCATTTTGTCTTCATTTCACAAAAGAGGAAAATGAGGTCCATAGATTAAAAAATGACATAGGAAATAAACAGCAGAGCTCAAATTCAAGACCAGGTCTTCTCCTAAAACCCATCTTGCATGCTTTCTGTTGCAATATATGACTAGTTGGAATTTCTTAAATCAAAGTATTAAATCCCTAATTTAGATACAAGAAATTAGACTTTAGTATGGTATATGCTAAAGGGATCTTTTAGACAGAGCTCCTTTTACAAGTGTTCCAATTACCTCATAAACAAGTCTTTTCCTGAATGTATATTGTTGCTTTTCTCACCCTAAGGAAGTTGGAGGTGAGGAGAAAGAGAAGAAAGAAAGAAAGAAAAAACTAATACTGTTTGGGTGCCTTCTGTGAGCTACAGATTATTTTATATGTTATATTTTATAGGTATTTTTTATACTATATTATTTGAATGCTCACAACCATATTGTGAGTTAAATATTATTGCCACTTTTATAGAGGAGGACTCTGAAACTCAGATATAAAAAAACTGGCCCGACTGACTTGTCCAGTCATGCAGCTAGTTAATGGTCAACCTCAAGTTAGAATAGGAGTTAGCTTGACCCAGACCCAGATCATCTCATTCCTTTATCTAACTGTGCACCTTGTGAATGGGCTCAACATTAAGCTCAAAACAAGGCCAATCAGCAAACTAAAACATTGATGAAGGAAATGTTTTAGGACAATGTCTCTAAGAAAGGACATTCCTTGGCGAAGGAAGTAACATGGCATTTTCAGCTTAATCAAATAATAACCTTGTATTTTAAATAACATTTGGACTTCAAATTTGGACTCCAAACAGAAAGAATGATGAGATCAGGGAACTATATGAATGACAAAATAGACCATGAAGCAGCATGAAGAAGAAACAGTGAGTGAATGGAAAGAGATACACTACATAAAGTGGGAGATATAGAGTCTCTTGTTGTCAAGGGCTTTATTTGCCTCAAATCATATCTGTCTTATAAGTATGCCCAAAATCTGTGAATTCATACATTAGTCCCTCCTTATTGATGGGGAATACTTTCCATGACCCCTAGTGAATGCCAGAAACCATAGATAGTACCAAACTCTAAATATAATGTTTTTTTTATGCATACTTAGTTATGATAAAGGTCAATTTGTAAATTTGGCACAATAAGAGATTAGCAACAACAATTAATAATTAAATAGAGCAATTCTAACAATATACTGTAATAAAAAGTTGCATGAATGTGATCTCTCTGTTTCTCTCAAAATATCATATTGTACTGTTCTCACCTATTTTTGTACAACAGTTAGCCATAGGTAACAGCTACTGTAGAAAATAAAACTGCAGTTAGCAGGAACTACTGTATTTACCAAAGGATCATTGTCCCATATAGTCATGTTGTCTCCCAGAATCCTAATAACTAAACATTTACAAATTATGATTGTTGACCAACCTAAATTCTAGAACACATTGATACTTTAGCAGAAGAGAGTAATCAACTCAAGCTCCTGGCCTAGAAAACATCTGTGTTTGAGAGACTGCTCACCATCAAGAGAGGGCTCCAATACTGGTCTGAGTCTTGTCTAATCATCTTCATAGATCTTGCACACTCAACTTAACTCTTCAGTATTTAGCTACTTTTATCCAGGGCACTCATCATAATGATCATATGCAATCCTCTGTATTTGTATTCTAAGTGGTATGTCTTGCTGAAGATAGAAACATTTAACTACTTGACTATATGTATATAATGAATTACTTAGAATAAAAATGAAGAAGTTTGACATTATAGTTTTTTTATTGGCTAGAAATTTTGCTGGTAGTTGAGCTATATGTCACTTAGATTAAGAAGTCATTATGGGCCGGGCGCGGTGGCTCAAGCCTGTAATCCCAGCACTTTGGGAGGCCGAGACGGGCGGATCACGAGGTCAGGAGATCGAGACCATCCTGGCGAACACGATGAAACCCCGTCCTCTACTAAAAATACAAAAACTAGCCGGGCAGGTGGTCGGCGCCTGTGGTCCCAGCTACTCTGGAGGCTGAGGCAGGAGAATGGCGTAAGACCGGGAGGCGGAGCTTGCAGTGAGCCAAGATCTTGCCACTGCACTCCAGCCTGGGTGACAGAGCCAGACTCCGTGTCAAAAAAAAAAAAAAAAAAAGAAGTCATTATGATAATTCTTGCATTAAAATAATCGCGGTAGGGCCGGGCTGTGGCTCACGCCTGTAATCCCAGCACTTTGGAAGGCCGAGACGGGCGGATCACAAGGTCAGGAGATCGAGACCATGGTGAAACCCCGTCTCTACTAAAAATAGAAAAAATTAGCCGGGCGCAGTGGCGGGCGCCTGTAGTCCCAGCTACTCGGGAGGCTGAGGCAGGAGAATGGCGTGAACCCGGGAGGCGGAGCTTGCAGTGAGCCGAGATTGCGCCACTGCACTCCAGCCTGGGCAACAGAGCGAGACTCCGTCTCAAAAAAAAAAAAAAAAAAAAAAAAAAAAAAAATAATCGTGTAAATCATAAGCATAGTTTATTAAACATGTGCAGATGTTGTTCTGGACCAGGGCAAGATAGTAAATATTTTGGCTTTGTGGGTCATGTGCTGTCTGTTGCAACTACTCAGCTCCCCTGGCACAAAAGCAATCAGACAATATGACAGTGAATGGACATAGCTGTATTCCAATAAGACTTTATTCATGAACAGTGAAATTTAGATTTCATATAATCTTCACATGTCATGAAACATTGTTCTTTTTGATTTTTTCAACCGTTTAGAAATGTAAAAACTATTCTTAACGCATGGGCCATACAAAAAGAAGGAGTGGGCTAGATTCACATGGGGGCTTTAGCTTTACAATGCTTGCACTAGACAGTTACGTTTCTCATCCAAATTTCATCATCTATTTCAAGACTTCTCATCCATATTGCATAGATAATGAAGCTAAATATAGGAACATCAAACTTTGGCAATTTTCTTGACTTCCCTGAATCTCAATTTCTTTATATATATGTACACTAGGGAGAAATTCTTTTATAGAGATATTATGGGAATTTAGTGAAATATTTATTTATTCAATTATTATTAAGTTATTTCTAGTTGTAGTCTTCCCTGAAATACTAAAGTTCAGAAAATATACAGTGTAAAGGGTAAATCTTGACCCTGCCCAGATGAGCCTTAGAACTAAGTTTCTAAGACGTAAGCTAAGTATGAAGCTATAATTAATATGATAGAAGCTCTGATGGGGGAAAAAAAAAAAAAAAACTGTTGGCCAAAGGGAGACTATGGCACAAGTGCATATTCCAAGTTCAGGAAAAATCTCCTGGAAAACAGTGGTGTCAAACAGGGCTACGAAATGATTCACTGAACTGAAGACATGGGGGAAACAAACAAACAAACAAACAAGCAAAAAACATTTCAGTCAAAGACAATGCTGTGGGTAAATTCCAGAGGTGAGAAAGAGTTGACTCATTAAAAAACTGAAAGAAGGGCAGGGTGTGGTGGCTCACGCCTGTAATCCCACACTTTGGAAGGCTGAGGCAGGTGGATCACAAAGTCAGGAGATTGAGACCATCCTGGCTAACACGATGAAACCCTATCTCTACTAAAAATACAAAAAAAAATGTCGGGCGTGGTGGCGGGTGCCTGTAGTCTCAGGTATTTGGGAGACTGAGGCAGGAGAATGGCGTGAACCCGGGAGGCAGAGCTTGCAGTGAGCCGAGATCGCGCCACTGCACTCCAGCGTGGGCCACAGAGCAAGGATCCATCTCAAACAACCACAAAAAAGAAACTGAAGGAAATTCACATGACTAGAACACAAACTTCAAGACATAAATATAAAACTGGATTCAAGAAATAATGCTAGAAAAGTGAGAAACCATATAAAGACATGTTCATAAGTCTAGACGTGATCTTAAGAACAAAGGAAAGTTCCTGAAAAGTTGTGAGCAACGAGGGCATATTATTAGACTTGCATTTTGAAAAGGTCATTCTACTGCCATTTGAAGAATGGATTAGAGAGTGGTAAGAATGAGTCCAGGGAGGCCAGTTCAAAAGTAGATGCTATGATCCAGATGAATAATATTAGTGGCTCAGATTCTAGTAGTGGCAGAAGAAACTAAAAGAAGCAGTCAGATTCAAGAAATATTAAGTTATTTGATTTATTTTTATTGCATCCAATGTTCTGGGAATATAAAAATAAACAGACCAAACTGCCCGGTTGTCAGTATGATGGACAAAGTAGAGTCAGATATTATTTCTGACTGGTAACATGAACTAGGATGAAAAAAAAATAAAGAAAAGCAATTTGGTGTGTTTTAATTAAAAACCCTGACTAAAATTTCTCATCATTATTTCTTACAGTTCTTTAGCGGGATACATTTTCCCCGCTAAAGCCATTTAGGTCCAGAAACAAAAATAAAAAGAGACAGTGAGTTTATGGCTCTCTAAAACAGCTTTACTATTCTTTCAACTTTCTCCTACCTTTTATACCCAGAGAATAAAAAAAGAAAAAAAAAATGGAAGAGAGGAAATATATGACTGCAGTGACAGAACAAGTGCAGATATCACTGATATGAACAGATAACAATAGAAAACTACTCATGTACAGTGCCTCCCCTAAACCTGATAATAGACATTTTCTTCAAGGTAGAAGATGCTGTACTTTCCAACAGCTTACCTGGAGCTTTTATATATTAATCGAGTATGCTATTGAGAGTTCGGTTCTTGGGGTGACACTCTTCATTCAAGAGGATTTCTATCAAGATATCAAGATCTCCACCAGTTTTAGAGGGGCCATCTTACCTCAGTTTTCTATATCCTGGAACCCTTTAAAATGGTTAATGCCACAAATATTTTCCTCAGAATTACATTGCACTCCAAAATAATTCAAATTTGGAATATTTTTGGCTAGCGATTATTCTGCGTTCAGTTTAAATGGTTTCCACAGGTAAACATATCATGCTGTGTGTGTGTAATTGGACTCACCTCACACTTCCTATTTTATACGCTTTACATACAGAAAAACATATTCATAAATGATATTTCCAGAATACTCCAAAGCGGAAGGTGAGGCCATTACAAAGTACCCTAGTTAGGTGAACAGAGACACGTAGCAAATGGAGATCTTTGTTTAAAAAGTATACTTTGCTTAGAAAGTATAAAATAGTTTAATTCTTGACCCATTCCATTGATAGCGTCTGTGAAGCCCTCAGCCCCCAGTGGACATGTCCACCAGTTGTGTAGGCTTATATGAAACTAAAGAAAGTGTATTACGCTGGAAATAATAGACTTGACAATCATCCTCTTTGTATATGATATTTGAAACTATGGCAGTTGATGGAAGTACCTAGTGAAATTGTCTGGAGAAATATCAGCATTTGACAAACCTCAGCAAATGAAACTGAAGAAGAGCAGCTAAGAAGTAGAAGTAAAGATCTGGCATCCACAAAACCCCCAAACATCCTGTTTCTTTTTTTATTTTTATTTTTTATTATACTTTATGTTCTAGGGTACATGTGCACAACATGCAGGTTTGTTACATATGTATACATGTGCCATGTTGGTGTGCTGCACCCATTAACTCGTCATTTACATTAGGTATATCTCCTAATGCTATCCCACCCTGCTCCCCGCACCCGACAACAGGCCCTGGTGTGTGATGTTCTCATTGTTCAGTTCCAACCTATGAGTGAGAACATGCAGCAAACAGCCTGTTTCAAGAAGGTATATTGTGCCAAAGGCTCTGTAAAGGGCCACTGGGTTCAGGAAAGCAGTCAATGCTGATCCTGACAAAAATGATGTCCATAGTGAGGTTGGAAGTTTGATGCAGTGAGTACAGGTCTAAGTGTGATGTGAGGAAACCAAGACTGCATTCAAGAGCTCTTTCAAGAAAATGAGCCCACAGAAAATAGGAAAAAGACAAAATAATTTTTGCCTGGTTTTCTTGTATTTTTTTAAGATGGAAGATACCCGAACATGTTCCAGTAGTGATAGAAAAGAATTAGCAGGAAGAGATATTAAAGGCTTAGAGAGAGATAGATAACAGAGAAATCACTGGTAAATCAGGAAGAAAAGGAATCTAGGAAAGAAACAGAAGGTCTGTTTTTGAAATGATACCATCTGCTGTTTGCTTACGTGGAAACAACAGGAAAGTAGGAAAGTATGAAGGTATGGTATACAGCTGTAGGCTACATGTCAGGCGGTTGAGACATCTCCCTCTGAAAATTTTTATTGTGAAGTAGCTAAAAGTTAGGGGAAACGATTAAGATGATTGATTTACATAATCATTTTGAAGAATGGATTATTGAAAGCAAAAAAGGCCAGATAAACATTAATGATTATGAGTTAATAGTGGTATTTAATCTGCTTATTTCTAAAATAATGAAGTTTCTACAAGTGTCTAGAAACTGTTTTGCTCTCTGTAACTATTTCTACAGGATGAGTAAGTAGTTTCTATTATATATAAATATTTATATATGTGTAAATATGTATTCAGATATATATACACACACATATGTAGGAGCATATACACATATAGACACTATAAATGCACAGTGAAGGTATGGAAGAATATATATGTCTGCATTTTGAGATATGTTTATATATGTATATGTATATATCTACATAGAAAGACATACGTACATATAAATTTACACATATACATGTATATGAAAAACTGTGAAATATATTCATATGCATCCTTTTGTACCCTCACCATTCTTTTGAAGTATGTTATTTATTGCACACTTCGTATAGTTGTACTCTCTCTAAAAACAGATTTAATCTACATGTAGTTGATCAGGGAAAATTATCCCATGATTTTGTTATTTTGTTGTTCAAGAATAAATATAGCCCAGAATTATTCTTGATGTTGCTATGAATTCTATGAACCTTCGTATAATTCCATCCAGATGTTGAATTTTAGCACTTACCTCCAAAATACCAAGATATTGTTCAAATGATTACTGGTGTAGCTGTTAATGAATTATTTCAAATTTACCTTTCCTCAGTGCTAAAAAGAAAATATTTCCTATGCATGAGAAATGATGGAAAGACGAGAGCCACTTCAGAATAATCACTAGGGGAGAAAGGCATCTAAGATTATATATATTATTTTAATTAAGGGTGCTTGAAATTGTATATGGCTTTCTTTGAATAATAAGCATCTACAGATGAGGTATGATTAGAAAATGCAATCTCTATTACAGGTTCAATTAAATCAACTTCATTTCAATAATGTTGAATGATTAGAGAAATTTTTATCAGAATCATACTTTGAGTCATCATTCAAAGAATCAATTTTTTAAAAATTCTGCAATTTGATGTGCTAGATAAGACAACAGGACTTTAAAATTAATGGAAGAAGTTTGAGAGTGGTTAAATTATATGTCTTAATCAGTCCGATTTAATATGACTAGTGGATAGAATTTTCACTTATTCACAAAAGACAACCATCTCAGTCAGTCAACCTTATAATTAGTGAGAAATAACCCTCAGAAATTAGTGTGTATACCATATCAAGAAGAGTTTACTCAAATAATACATAACCTATTTACCTTGAATTTTTCATTGCTTGTAAAATGTATTTTTATTTTAAGCCATTAAACTGTGTAACATTTGAATGAGATTATTCTTGTTGCTGTTTTCCGCTCCAGGCTAAACCAGGATAATTAGTTATGAGGAGATATAAAGTATTACAAGATGACATGTTATATACTTATTTGTTATCAAAATACAAAGCTTTCAGTTTTTAAAAAATTGAGATTAGCATTTATTTTTAAATCTATTTTAGATGTAATTTTAATATACATTTATCTCTAGGCAGCTAAAATATAGTATTCAACTTCATCCAAGTGTCTTTCATTATAGAGAAATATACATTTACAAAAGATTTCTTCAAAAGTTGCACTATCCATATATTTTTTAAGGAGAAGCGTGTGATATGATCTATTTATCATAATGATAAAGCATATAAGATATTGTATTGAGATATGATTTAAGTTTATAGAGAAATGCTGATAAATGTTAAAATGTGTTATGCCTAGATAAGAAGGTATAGTTAAGAAATAAAAACAATATTTGATGCTATCAAATCATTATATTATAAATACGTAAAAGCTAGTTAAAAGGTTTGATTTAAATTATGTCCCTTCTTCCTTATTGACATTTCAATGAGATTAGTAAGTCACATTTGTATCATCTATCTGCATGGCAATATTAAAATACACTTTCAATCTTTCATGTAATCCATGTAAAAGGGATACATAAAACATTAAATAGTAGTCCTTGTCTCTTCTTTGCTGAGGTGAAGTGAAGGTTTTAAAGCAGGAAATCTTGGAATGAGACAAGAAGGTAAAGTTTAAAAAGAACAGGTGAGGAGAGGACCCCTTTTGTACATGCAACTGATAATAGTCAGAAATGTTTGAACTGCCTGAAATCCTAATAACTGCAATAAAGGAAAAAGTACTATTCTCTCTGGCCCAACAGGAAAGAGTCAACCAAAGGCGGTAATAATTTCGCTAACACAGAAATAAATGTGTGCCAGTGCCTACTATGCTTTCATCATGTATAGATGCATCAAGAAGTTTCTGTCTGTGGGAAACAGGAGCACACCAGACAATGAATCCATCAACACCTTGATTTTGGACTTATCAGTCCCCAAAACTGTTAGAAATAGGTGTTTGTTGTTCATAAGTCACCCAGTTTATGGTACGCTTGTTATAAGCAACCTGAACAGGCTAAGACATGGACTCTAAAATATTCTGCAGCTCCAAATTACTATGTGCGTTAGAAATCCAACAGACCAATGTTGTATGAAGCTACTGAGATTTGGGGGGTTAGATTTCTTTTGCAGCATAATGAACTCCATAACTCTAGCTGATGACCTAACTATAATAAAGTCTCAAAATCTGTGCTCTTAATCTAAATGTTGTAATAGTAGCTACGATTTAATAGGAAAACAATCTAGACACAATTTAATAATGATTTCATTTCTCTTTCAGCCCGAAATTGGAAGTCAAACTGTGATTTTATTTTCATATAAAAACTCTGAATTAGTAGATTTTCCTGCAAGGTGGTAATAACAGGGTTAATGTTCATCGATAAATAATCACAATGTTATGGTGAATTGATAAAATGCTTAGTAGTTAAAGACTACAACAATTTAAAATGAGCTGGCTTTGCCAGTTTTTACTTGCCCACCCAACAGTTCTGAACTCAGTTCATTTTAAGTGTACATATTGTTTTTCTTTAGGAGAAAGAATAAAATATTCATGACAGTCTGTGGTGATTCATACATTTTTGTTACTCAGAAATAGCTAACTTCATTAATTCTTCAGAATGTCTGTTACTGCCCCAAAACACAAATAGTATGATAGCATGTCTGGGGAATTGGCTGTTGAAATGTATTTAAAAGAATTCTATGCCTTCTAATATACAGCGTTTTGAGAAAGAGTTTAAAATTTTAGAATATCAAGTACAAATCATGTTATTTAATAATTGATAAAGGCAGTTCCTATGCAACTTTGACATTCTGTCATTCTATTCAGGTCAGACTTTTAAAAAATCAGTATTTTCTTTTTTTGTTTGTTTGCTGTTACCACCCCAAATGCAAAGCCTCTTTTTTTTTTTAAGTTCTGGGATACATGTGCAGAACTTGCAGGTTTGTTACATAGGTATGCATGTGCCATGGTGGTTTGCTGCACCCATCACCCTGTCATCTACATTAGGTATTTCTCCTAATGCTACCCCTTCTCTAGCCCCCAACTCCCTAATAGGCCCTGGTGTGTGATGTTCCCCTTCCTATGTCTATGTGTTCTCATTGTTCAACTCCCACTTATGAGTGAGAATATGCGGTGTTTGGTTTTCTGTTCCTGTGTTAGTTTGCTGAGAATGATGGTTTCCAGCTTCATCCATGTTTCTGCAAAGGACATGAACTCATCCTTTTTTTATGACTCCATAGTATTCCATGTTGTATATATGCCACATTTTCTTTTTTTTTTTCTTTTTTTTTTTTTTTTTTTTGAGAGGGAGTCTGGGGTGCAGTGGCCGGATCTCAGCTTACTGCAAGCTCCGCCTCCCAGGTTTACGCCATTCTCCTGCCTCAGCCTCCCGAGTAGCTGGGACTACAGGCGCCCGCCACCTCGCCCGGCTAGTTTTTTTTTTTGTATTTTTTAGTAGAGATGGGGTTTCACCGTGTTAGCCAGGATGGTCTTGATCTCCTGACCTTGTGATCCACCCGTCTTGGCCTCCCAAAGTGCTGGGATTACAGGCTTGAGCCACCGCGCCCGGCCCACATTTTCTTAATCTAGTCTATCATTGATGAGCATTTGGGTTGGTTCCAAGTTTTGTTATTGTGAATAGTGCTCAATAAACATGCATCTGCATGTGTCTTTATAGTAGAATGATTTATAATCCTTTGGGTATATACCTAGTAATGGGATTGCTGGGTCAAATTGTATTTCTGGTTCTAAATCCTTGAGCAGTCACCACACTGTCTTCCACAATGGTTGAACTAATTTATGCTTGCACCAACAGTGTAAAAGCATCCCTATTTCTCCACATCCTCTCCAGCATCTGTTGTTTCCTGACTTTTTAATGATCACCATTCTAACTGGCACGAGATGGTGTCTCATTGTGGTTTTGATTTACATTTCGCTAATGACCAGTGTTGATGAGCTTTTGTTCATGTTTGTTGGCCACATAAATGTCGTCTTTTGAGAAGTGTCTGTTCATATCCTTTGCCCACTTCTTGATGGGTTTGTTTCTTTTTTCTTGTAAATTTGCTTAAGTTATTTGTATATTCTGGATATTAGCCCTTTGTCAGATGGATAGATTGCAAAAATGTTCTCCCATTCTGTAGGTTGCCTGTTCACTCTGATGACCGTTTATTTTGCTGTGCAGAAGCTCTTTAGCTTAATTAGATCCTATTTGTCAATTTTGGCTTTTGTTGCTATTGCTTTTGGTGTTTTAGTCCCTATTTAGTAAATGGTGTTGGGAAAACTGGCTAGCCATATACAGAAAACTGAAACTGGACTCCTTCCTTACCCCTTATATGGAAATTAACTCAAGATGAAAAAGACTTAAATGTAAGACCTAAAACCATAAAAACCCTAGAAGAAAACCTAGGCAATACCTTTCAGGACATAGGCATGGGCAAAGACTTCATGACTGTTTTCTCTTTTCTAAATTATCTATTCTCATTTAAAATAAGTATTAATGTTTGAGAAAGATCAGATTTTTCCCTAATATTCTTTACATTACCATTAACAGCAATAATGTATTAATTATATGGGAACCTTTCTTTAGTGTTACTCTTACATCGTCTTTTAAGGAGTAAAATAATGGAAGCCTAAAGAAGTGGTTTCATGTCCAAGGTCACAAGGATATGGACAGAACCAGGGTTAAAATCCAGATAAACTGGCTGCTACACCATTGTTCACTCTGTTCTAGTAGAAGAGTTCATCCTATTTTTGTTCCATTGTTTATGGACTCTCTTTAGTAGATGTTTAAAATGCTTAAAACAATAGTAGGTCTTTAAAATCTCATATCTTTCTTTGATCTATCTCTAATTGGTACATTTATCCATAGTAAATACCAAAATTACAAACATACTATACCTTGAATATTTTTTGCATAGACATTGTAAATGTTATTATTAGATGTCTTTATTATTTCTCCATAGTCCTTGTTACTTGATGATAATTGATCAAAGAATGTTAGGAGTTCAAAAATTCAACAAATGACTATAAGATGGACACTCAAGGCTGTGCATGGTGGCTCACACCTGTATGCCCAGCACTTTCGGAGGCTAAGGAGAGTGGACTACCCAAGGTGAGGTGTTCAAGACCAGCCTGGCCAACATGGTGAAACCCAGTCTCTACTAAAAATACAAAAATTAGCCAGGCATAGCGGCTCATGCCTGTAATCCCAGCTACTCAGAAGGCTGAGGCACAAGAATCACTTGAACCTGGGAGGTTGCACTGAGCCAAGATTGTTCCATGGAACTCCAGCCTGGGTGACAGAGCAAGACTCTGTCAAAAAAAAAAAAAAAAAGATGAACCCTCAAATATTTGATGATATAGAAATTACTATCTTTACAAATCCTTTATTCATTCATTCAGTAACTGTTTATTTAAACTTACTGTGAGGAATGAGCTGTGATTAGGTACTGTGTATATAGTCATCAACAAATAGGCAAGACAGCCACACTCAAATAACAATAATATGTTATGTACATACATACATAATATATGTAATTTATTGGAATACATATTATATATAATATATAATATATTGGAATACACATATGTATATATTATATAATATGTATTATATATTATTACATATATAGTGTTCAGATATATGTATATATAATATGTGTGTGTGTGTGTATGTATATATACATATACACCCACTCTAACAAAAAGTCTATGAAACTAAAAAGCCAACTGTTCTGAGAGATAAAAATGTTGGGGAAAGTTGAGAGAAATTCTATTTCCCTTTGTTTGACACGGAAGCTTGACTAAGAAGCTCAAAATTAAGCTGAGGGTTAAAGGATGAGAATGAGTCAGCTCTACAAAGAATTGGAAGCAGAGCACTTCCGTTAGTGGGGAAAGCACATGCAAATTCATATAGACAAAAAAAAAAGTCTTAGAATGTCTCAAACATAAAAGTGATTGAGAGGGAAAGTGGCTCAAAGTGAGAGTGAAGACCAGATTGTTATAGGCCTTAGGATGCTGGCTGATATTGGAGGGCAATGAGAAGCCAAGTTTTAAGAGCAAAGTTATATGATCTAATCTAAGTTTCAAAAACAGATAAGTCATCCTGGCTGTATATAAAGAATGTTTTGGAGGAGTCTAATTGTAGTAACTTTGGAGACTGACTTAATATAGACTTACTTTCTGGTACATAGTTATAGAATGCTGGATACATTTAAAGCTAAACAAGCAAATAAGTAACTGACTGGAAAAAGAAAGGTATTCCCTGATGTCAGAAAGAATGAATAATACCAAACTAGAACTGTAATTTATTAATCTGATGCTACAGTTGTCCAGAAAATTAGATTTGGCTTTAGGCTCTAAGTTCAGGCCCTAGGGTTTGAATACCCACTTACGGATAAAATGACATAGCCTTTGAATTACATGATGAAATCTGCATAGAGAACAACCTTAGAAAGACTGGTAACTTGGCCTCAAGTGATCCTCCTGCCTTAGTCTCCAAAAGCACTTGGGATTACAGGTGTGAGGCATGGCGCCCAGCCACATTATCCTTTTGATGCAGGGCTACAAGCACTGATTCCTACATCTGCTATGACCTGAGAGCGAGATTTTGAATCCTTCACTAAATTATTCCCTCAATTTCCTCTGAGAATGATTTAGCCTTAGAATAAGTCACAAGATTTTTTGTTTTTTTTAAATCAAAAAATTAATACACTAGGCCTGGTGTGATGGTGCACACCTGTAATCCCAGCACTTTGGGAGACCGAGGCAGGAGGATTACTTGAGCCCAGGAGTACTATCCAACATGGTGAAACCCTGTCTTTACAAAAAAACACAAGAATTAGCTAGGCATAGTGGTACAGGCCTGTGGTCCCAGCTACTTGGGGTGTTTGCGGGGAGCATTGCTTGAGCTCAGGAGGTAGAGGCCACAGTGAGCCAAGATCTCGCCACTGCCCTCCAGCCTGGATAACAGAACGATACCCTGTCTCCAAAAAAATACAAGGGGGGAAAAAAAAAGAAAAAATTAATATATGAACAGCAACCTTGAAGTAGATGATTGAAGTTTAGAGTTTAGTCTGATTTTAACAGTGATCTCAAGAGAGCAGATTTTTTTCTTTTTTTTTTTTTCTTTTTTTTGAGATGGAGTCTCGCTCTTGTCATCCAGGCTAGAGTGCAGTGGTACAATCTCAGCTCACTGCAAGTTCCGCCTCCTGGGCTCAAGTGATTCTCTTGCCTCAGCCTCCAGAGAAGCTGAGATTACAGGCACCCAGCTAACTTTTTTTGTATTTTTATAGAGATGGAGGATCACTTGAGGCCAGGAGATCAAGACCTATCTGGGCAACATAACAAGACTCTGTGTCTACAAAAGTATTTAAAAATTAGACAAGCCTTGTGCCACACACACCACTGCATTCCAGCTTGGCAACAGAGTGAGACTTTGTCTCAAAAAAAAAAAAAAAAAAAAAAAAAAGGATAATGTAATTATTTTGGTGTAAACCTCGTTTTGTACCAAAACACTAGCATTGAATTTTTTAAAGTGAGGTATGATTGCCATTGTCTCATCCGCTTTGTGCTAAAATGCTTTTTTAGTTGTGATTGGAGTAGGGGCCAGGATGAATCTCCTCTGTAACTCTGACCTGAATCTTCAGGAAAGAGGACTGAGGAAGAAGGTCTTGGTTAAAATAAATCGGGTTGCCAAGCAGGGGTGATTTTGCCCCCACAGAACATTGGCAATGTCTGGAGACATCTTTTGGTTGTCACAAATGTGGGATGGGAGTTGCAAAAAAAGAAAAAAGAAAGACTGGTATCTTGTTAAATGAGTCACTAGAAATCTCTATCTACTACTGGTCCAATATGTTGCTAAAAGAAAACTTGCTCTACCTAAGATAAAAGAGTATGTTCATATTGAAAGTACCATGAAAAATTGACATCCTAAACTCTACCACATGTGGAAATGGTTTACAGGTTTATATTATTCACATCATGTGAGAATCTCCAAGTTAGAAACATAAAGTAAAACGTGTTCTAAACTGATGAAATAACTATTGTGCATGACAGTTACAAATGTAAACTGCTTTACAGTAATATTGTTTAATATTTCCAAGATGATTTTTTTAAAACATACATTAGGTCATGTCACTTCTCACTTAAACTCTGGTTTCCCATTACACTTACAATATCAGTTAGCAGCCTAAACGCCTATGACAATCTGATAGCCAATCTCACTTGGAACTATAGCCTCTTAGCTCATTCAGGCTGTGTACTAAAATGCTATACACTCAGTAGCTTATAAACAACAGAAATTTATGTCTCACAGGTCTGGAGGCTGGGCAGTTCAAGATCAATGCATTGGCAGATTTGTGTCTTGTGAGGACTGTTTCTTGATTCACAGAAGGTGCCTTTGCACAGTGTCCTCATGTGGTAGAAGGAACAAGCTAACTCTCTGTGGTCTCTTTTCTAAGGACACTAATCCCAATCACGAGAGTTCTGCCTTCATGTTCTAGTCACCTCTCAAAGACCTTGCTTTCTAATATCATAAACTTGGGGGTTAGAATTTCAACATATAAAGTTTGGGAGGGCACATTCAGGCCATAGCACCCTCTCAGCCATTTTTATTTCTTCGAAACATACATAGACATATGTGCACAGAAGTGTTCACAATAAAAATTATAAATAATGGTAGAAATTGATCCACTGTGATAAGCGTACAAAACAATCCATCTGAACACAACAATCAATGCTGAAATAAACTATGAGTTTTTTGAAATTATTAAATAATTTTAAAAATTAGAAACCATAATGAAAGGATTGATCATGAGATAGAAAGTAATTTAAAAAAGAATTACTCTAGAAATAACATAATCAGTGAAATTAAAAATACAGTGGATGATTGAAAAAGGAATGCCTATAAATGTTGAGAGCTATTTGTTGAAGTGAAACATAAATGTAAATAAGTAACCCAGAAAACATCAAAGGAAGGAAAATACAATGAAAAATGAGAAAGTCATATCTTTTGACCCTCTCATTCTAAATTCCGGAATAAGAGATTGGGGGAGACGCAGTATTTGAAGGCATAATGGCTGATAATTTTCCAATATTCATTAATGAAGTCAATTTTTATTCTGAAGATCAAATCAGAAGTAGGATATATTAAAAATAAACCACATCTAAAAGAAATTGTGATGAAGTGGCTTGTAGGGATCAAAGAGAGGTTGCCTAAGTAAGAATAACAACTAGACTGCAACCAAGGACTCCTTCATAGCAGCAAAATAAAATAGAAATAACTTCAAAATGTTAAAGAAAAATAATTCACAACCTAGAATTCTGTACTAATCTGAAGTATCATTCAAAAGTGAGAAAGAAATGAAGATATTTTTAGAAAAAGGCTGAGACAAGTTTGCCACTTACAGGTTTTCACTGAAATAACTACTGAAGAATACATTCAGTAAGAAGAAAATTGAATCCTGTTATAATGCAAAGATAAAAGAACTAACAGTGTGCCAATAAATGGTGAAGATGTGGATAAGTATAACTAATTTTTGACTATAAAGAAAACCACACTAATAAGAATTACTAGAAAATATCAGACAATGTAAGAGAGAAAAAGAAGGGCTTTAATGAGTTGTAAGCATCTAGTGTAGTTCATGGTTGGGAAATGGTTACAGATATTGATTACCTCTAGACTTTGTTAGTCAACTGAGCTTGCCTAAGATTTAATGTGCCTGACCAAATAAATAAAAAATAAAAATAGAATATACAATTCAATCTATTCAGAAATAAAAGAACAAGGAAAAAAAAACTCGATCAAGCTAATATACTTCAAGAAGGAGAAAAGGAAGTAAAGAAAGCTCATTGTCTAGAAAACACAAAATAATAAAATAAATGCAAATGTATCTGTAATTATAATAACAGAGTAAATATTTTTAAAATTCTCAGACTGGATTTTTGACTTTTAAGAAATGTGGTTACATATTAATTTCAAGTTGTACACTAGCAAAGAAGGCTGATGTAATAATATCAACATCAGCCAAAGTAGACTTTAAGGCAAAGTTCAAACTTAGAGGTTTTTCTAATTAGAGGATGAGCTCATAATGTTTTTAAAATGAATAATTAGGAAGATACAGCAATTCTGGATATACAGGCACCAACTAACATGTATACAAAATAAAAACTGATCAAACTCTAGGAAGAAATCAATACATCTACTATCACAATGTAAAATCATTAATACATTTCTCTCTAGAGGTATAGAGAGATTGAGAATAAATTGGTATAATATAAAAGCTGGGATGGGAGGTGGGGTAACTACATAAGATAATGTACCTAGACATGGTGAGTGTCTTAGAGAGGGACTGTGAGCTACTCCTGGAGAAGTTAGAGCACAATGAAATCAGGAGATTGTTTTTTAATGCATTATAATAAAGTGTCATAAAATGCAATGGGCAGATTTTATAGCTAACTACTGTTTGCATATTTTTTGTATATGGTATGTTTACCAAATTTTCCATTTGTATTTCATATTTTCATCATACACACATGCACACATACCCACACACCATCAATTTGGATTCATTTCTCACATTTTGTTGTCTGTAAAAGTAATGTATTGAGAGCTTTAAGACCTTAATCCCAGTTCTGGATTTGCCTCTAAAAGCTATGTAATGTTTGGCAAATCAAATCATTTCAACTTTCAACCCCTATATTCTTATCTGCAAATTGAGGTGATAAAATCAGACGGAGAGGATGTATTTCATCAATTGCTAATCCATAAATTTATCTAAAATGTTTGACTTTTTGGGAATTATAAATGCGTATTTAAATTATGCATTTCATAAGTATATATTGTGTAGCAATTAGTTTTTCCATTAAAATGAGGACAAATAAAGTTATTTATTCCATGAATGACACAGTACATACCTGAGATAATAAAACCCAGGCACCTCTTAATCTGCCTGAGTAAATGAGGTGGTTCACTAGAGCACAACACCAAGATATGTCCCCAGTTTTTTAAATAAGTTGAATAAATGGGCACTGAATTATTGCTACCCCTACAAAGACATTGTTAGCAATTTATCATAATGAAGGTAAAAATAAAATATATACATTACTAAACATAGCCTCTTTTGGTGCTGTTTTCCACTAAATAAATTACATTTTAAGTGAAATAAGCTTTTTGTTATAATCTACCAGAGCCTTCATAGCCTGACCTCAATCTATATCATTACCAGTATTGCATAATATAATCTGGTAGATTTGTTGATAGGATTAAATTAAATCATCTATTCACAGTTACAGTGAAAGGTCTGGCACATAGTAGATTTTCAGTTAATACTTGTTCCTTTCCTTTGCCTGCCTTTAGAATATGCGAAAACCACAGATGCACTATATAACCTCCTTATCAGACCAGTGTGCTAATTTCTTTGCAAAGAGTGAACAGTCATATGATACAATGATGCATAGTGTAGTGTTTCTAACTTTTCTGAGGATCTAAACATACAAAGCTCACACAAACTTTAGAGAACAAAGGAAGCAGGTTTCCTGAAGTTTATGGGTAGGTGTCCTACCTCTGCTACTTAATCGGCATCTAGGGGCGGGCTCTGCTGAGCCCCAGCCTCTAGTCAAGCTCTCCTAGAAATAGAAGAGACTGCTCAGTTCACAGCATCTATATGAGCAAGTTGCCTAAGAAACATGAGGTTTGTCAGAGCTCTGGCAGCTGGTTAAAATCCACTTCGGGTTCCAGAAAATAGTCACAATAATAAGCTCTTCAGATAGCCCTTGACTTCTGTTATTAGATTGAATCCTTCAATACTCTCAGTACTCCTCAATAACCAACCATATGCTAAAAAATTAAGAGAATATTGTGACTGGGTTTTAGAATAAACCCTTACAGACGAGGTAACAGAGGCCCATAGAAGTTCAAGTAGTAAATTGACACATTCTAAATTAAGGCTAATGTGTTTTCAGCAATAAACATTTAGATATTATACTTTTTGGTGATGGTGGTAACATGGTAATATAAGTACCAATTGCTAGATGAAATTAAGACATGAAACCCTTTCTATCTTCACTTTTCCAGATCAGGCTTTACTTTGGCCTATTAATCATCTTCTCCAACTTTATTTTCATTTTCTCCTTTAAAAAAATCCTTCCATCAAGACTGATTGACTTAGTGTTAGGATCAGAATTTTCACTTACCTGTTCCTCTTACTAAGAGTGCTGCCTTTAATTCTCTCCACCTCTCTAAATTGTATCCTTCCTTTAAGATCCAGCAAAATGGAACTATCCTCCAAAAACTGTTCTTGGTCTATTGCTGTTCATAGTAGCCAGTGTTCTCCTATTTATTTAACCTTTGAGATGTGACATGTCATATGTTCTTTTTGTTTTTCTTTGCTAATAGCATGCAAACCATCCAAAGCCCCTTTAGTACAGGAACTATGTCACAGTTTTACCATTTAACTGGGGACTATTGAATTATATGTAGGGGCTTCATAAGCATCTCATCAAGATAAATATCACTTAGGGTACTAATAAAAGTGTAAGGTCATATGACATGGTTTAACTGGTCAACTATAAAGGTACTAAAATTCTTGAATTGTTGGGCTATGTTATATAGGACATCCTAGGATATTTGAGAAGCAAGGAACTATTAATATAAGAGTCCTGTTTATCACTAAGCAACATGTAAAGAAAAAAGAGAAATCTTGGAATTTCTAGAGCTTGACAGTGTGCTCTGTTTATGCAGCTTCTTATTTACATACATATATTTTTGGATTCAACTAAACAATAGCATCTAGTTCTAAGAAAGTTACTGTAAGAACCTTGTCATGAATATAATCACACATCAAAGTATCTAAAGCCCTTGTGGTGTTTTTTCTATTTTTAAAATGTCAAGTCTCACTTTGTAGGATGCAATCCGCAATAACATTTATTACATTTATAGTCGAGAAAGAAACTGCATTAACAATGTAATTGCATACAGTCAGGGTCACATATATTTTGACCATCATTTAAAATCTCACTAGGTAGAAGCAGCAAGTTCAAAAGAACAGTCTGTTTATTTTTTTTCATTCCCATATCTCTACATCTTTCTAGTGACTTCATTGTCTCTATAAGATAGAAACATGGTGTCATTATTTTTTAATGTTCATATTTTTTGAAAAAAATGAAGCAATATTCCAAGATATTATTTTTTACAAAACAGAATTATACCAGATGTCCAAATCTATAATAGAACAGGGGTTTATTTTTTGTTGTTTTTTCAACTGGCACATATAAAAGGAAATAATTATATTAATAATTTATATCAAAATAATATAGATCTAGTAACTAAATTATTGGCTATGTGATTGCATTCATTTATTACCAAGATGATCTTTGTTTAATGGTTGGATATTAGAAGGAAATAACATTTTTGTCCTTTACCAAAGCACTGTTTTATTAAATTCCTAAAAAGAAAACTAAAACCACAGTATTTCACATGTACAGATACTCAGCATTATGCCCTGAAAATACAATTTCTAAGAGAATTTTCTGTTTATAGCTCTTTATGAAAGACTTCTTCTGTCTTGATGCATTATGTATGCTTGTTATATGTTTCTTTAGCATTATTACAAACTCTGCTAAATCAGTTCTCTAATATTTCTATGATTAATTGATTTGGATAATGTACAAAGTACATTATTTAATAAACATAAAATCAATCTTTTAAAAATATACAACCACTACCCTCTTTGACACACCACAGCTACAATAGTATTTGCAACTACTCTAGGATATCTTAGAGAATTGTTTTACTTCATAAATCTCTACTTCCCTTTTTTAGGTTCAGGAAAGCAGGATCTACAGACATGAAAATTAGCAGTGGACTATATCAAAAGTTATAATCCTGGTAGGATCACTTGCTCAGGTTTTTATTTTAAATAGGCATAATCAGCCCTTAATTATTCCTTGGAATCATATGTTCACATTTGGTCAATATTGGCCACTGGTATTCCTGATTTGCTAAAATTAGAAAAGGGCTTGGAAAAAAATTTCAAAGGTGCTAATTAGGGTAACAATTAAGAGTTCAGATCTGCAGCCAGAATGCTTGGGCTCAAATCTCAAAATTGCCATGTGGACCTTGGGAAATTTAATTAACTGAGCAATGCTTCTATTTTCTCGTGCAAAATAGAATAAGGCTATTGTAAGGATTCAATGAATTAATTTATATAAAGAATTTAGAATAATGCCTGGCATATGGCAAGAGTGCAACAAATGTTAGCTGCTATTATTGTTATTAATGATATCATGTTAAAGATAGTTATTAGAGAAATAAAATGAAGATACTTAATTTGTCAATCAGCACATGCAAATTACTACTAAACATGGTAAAAAAGTAAAGTTAGTATCTTGAAGTTTCTTTTTCCAGAACACTAAGAAATATTAACATACTCTGGTCCCTCTCTAGAAACAATATGACCAGCAGAAAATAAAAATACGTTACAAAGTCACAACATGACTACATCACTGAAAAATAGTCATTATAAATGCCAAAAAGCTAATTTGTTACTTCCGAATTGATGTGTGGATATATTTTCTCCACTCTAGTAACAATTTAATAACAGATAGGTGATGACAGTCACCAAAAGAGGAGAGCTATCTTACATTTGGGAAAAAAAAAATTATATGAGTTTACTTTTCTGTGGCATGGGAATAGAAAGTAAGCATCTATTTTAGTAATAGTTTTGCAAATACTAAACTTTATCTTTGCCTGAGGCTTTCTTCAGCCCTGGAAAGTTGCCAGTGAACAGGACAGTTCAGAGATTAAAATGTAACACCTCCATGTAGCAATGCCCAGTTGGAAGCTAGTGAATCAATACACTGCTCCCTTGCCCCTTGAATGGGAAAATCCTGAGGCACTGGCTCTCAGGTTTTCTCCAGAAAGGTTAAGTTTCAGTCATCCACAGTGATAGCTGACTTGATAATGTGCCTTCTATTGGCTCTCTTGTCTTCCTTGTCTCTCCTTCCCATCCTACTACCCTCACCTCTGAATGGACTACTTGTGCTCAGATTTCATCTCAGGTTTGTTGTTTTGAGGGGGAATCCAAACTAGGATTCCTGGTAAACTGGAGATGGTGTGATCAGAGTTTAGGCTGAGAAACTAGAGAGGAAATGGGACTTTCAGCGGAAACAGAAGCTGGAAAGGAGGATTTGAATCAGGGAGTTTATATTCCTAGCCATTGGTTTCTTGACATCATGAGTTGCCTTCTTGTATAATGCCCTGGTGTTGGCAGGTGTTTGTACATATTTGCAAAAAAAATATATACTGTTAGCAGTTTAGGGCTAAGTGAAGAGCCCAACTCTTTCATAATCAAATTAAATTTCAGTGGAGACATGCCTTGTTTACATCTTCTTGCTTTGTTTCACATCCCATCGATTTTTCATCATGTTCAAGTGGTCCCGAGAGCCTTTGCATGGTCTATCAGCTCCAGAAACTTGGCAGCTCTGCAGGGAAGGCATGTGCCAGCCTGCAAACCCAGTGTCTCGGTATCCTCATTCAGCTCTTGGCCACTGTTAGAGGCATGGCAGTGACTGAAACAGCAGTTTCTCAGCATGCTGAGAGAAAAGAGCTCTCTTTCCTCCAGAGATAGTCACAGCTATAGCCATTCCACTGTCCAAACTACTGTTTTCAAGTTTAACACTGTTTGCTCACACAGGTCTTTACGTTCACACGTAGTATCTTTTTGGTAGGCCCATGGACCAAACAGGATAAGTCCCAGGAGCTCCTAAAAATGGCCATGAGTCCTTGAAGCAAATTGCCCTATCAGGGGCTATTGGAATTCTTCAACAACTTTGGAATCCTTTGCTAAAAGATAACGTACCACCTAAGGTAGTCTTCATTTGAGACTACCTCAATCCATCAAAATGATTCTAATGTCTTTGAAAACTTAAGAAGGGAAAATTGGGATCTTGAACTATTTCATTCCTAAAAGGTTAGAGATTCCATGACAATTTTCCTATCTCTTTCTTCTCCAACTATTGGCCTTCACAAATATAAGCAGTGGAAGCAAGGTCTTTGGCAAGGCCTCCTAAGCATTCCACCAAAATCTTTCTACAGAAAGAAACCCTCAAGTCATCCACTGGCAAGAAGAGGACTGTTATTCAGGTGTTGGGAGGTCTCCACTTATCCATGAAACTCTCTTGGGGCTCTCATGGTGGCTCTTGTTGGGGCTGAGGGAACAGGTGTGGCATTTAAAAATTTCCTCACTAGTTTCTGTGACGTGGGTTGGATCTCCAGCTTCCTTTTTGATAGTTGTGGAGGTTGTATAAGTTCTTGCTTTTTTAAGACACTTTTACTTTCAAGTAATTTTTTTCACATATAAACTTGTCAAATTATAATTGAATATTAGATACCGTAAATTTTGCTATAGATCAAGAGGAGCAATGGAAAGAAAGTGAGATAAACAGGTCTGTTTTTTGAGAGTACACAAGAAACATATCCCAAACAAGTAACTGCACAACTCGGAAGATAATGTGGGGAATGTGTTGGAGGCAGACATTTCAAACAATTAGGGAGTTTGTGGAGTATTCCAGATGAAAGACAATGACAGTCTTAAGGCTATATTTTAGTCAGGTTATGGATACATGGATTTTGGGCAGTAATTGTGCATTACATCATTTAATTTCTAATTTTGGGGGGAAATAGGTTGGGTATGTCAGGAATACATCTTTGATCCCTCTCATCTCTGGATGCTGCAGCTTTGGAAAGGGGTCATGAGGACTGGAGGCTGCTTCTCATTCTGCTCATCTTCAGGAAACTCCCTCCACTCCTCTTGTCCATGGTTGGCTGCCCTAAGGTTTGTTATCCACAGGATGTTTGTTGTTAAATTGGGAGGTTTCTAGTATAAAGTGACATAAATCAGAGTCATGTCACTTCAGGATGAACATAACAGCCTGAAGGGCACTATGCACCACAAAATCCTGTTGTAAAGACTCTTGCCAGGCTATGATCTATCAGGTTATGCCTCTAGTCTGAAAGTTAAAAGGAGCGGAGCAGACTCCCTGAAGATCACTGGATCATGGCCATATGCCTTCGATGAGTTTGAGGGTTTTCTGACCCTTTGCCCCACACTCCACACACAAACTTATTTCTCAGTAACTGAGAACTCCATTTCAGTCACACTGGTTTCTTGTTTCTCTAAAAAGATCTTGTTTTACTCTAAAAGTAAAAAGAAAGTCTTGGCTGTTTTCTACCCCAGATTTCTGCTCATTTTATTCCCTTGGTTGAAAATACCTTTCCCATTTTATAGTCATCTAGATTCCTGCTCTCCAAATATATGTGTATGGTTATGTGGTATGTTTACAGTGAAATAGAAAATGGTGCTTTTTAGGAAATCAATTATTCATATTTACTAATTTTATACTGTTAACTTCTTTTTCCAATTGTGTAAAAGTTGAATGACTTATCTCTAACAGGAAACTAAGTTCTAAAGAGAGCAACTATCTTTTACGACATTTTAGCTCTTTTCTCTCCCCCATAGCATGGTAATGATCACACAATAAAGGATCAATAGCTACTAGTTAAGATGGTTCATGATTCATCTACTATTTGTCATGGTGTCTTATACTGTGTGTTAAAGTGAATTAACAATGGCCTGAGAAGGACTCTGTACTTCTACAGTTGAGTCTTCGTGGATGAACTGTAACCTAACTAATAGGTAGACAAGATTCAAAACCTAACTTAGGAGTATGTGCCTGGAACAATAGCTGAGTCTTTGTCAATCCCAGCAACCATACTTCAACCATGCACACACTGCTGAGTGTTCAAACTGTGTTCAAATAAGGCAAACGCCAATCTGTAACCGATCTAGCTGTTTCTGTACCTCACTTCCAATTTCTATACATCACTTCCCTTTTCTTTGTCTATAAATTTGTCCTGACCATGAAGCATCCCTGCAATCTCTGAGTCTGTTATGATTCTGAGGGCTGCCGGATTTGCAAATCACTCATTGCACAATTGAACTCCTTTAAATTTAGTTCAGCTGAAGTTTTTTTTCTTTCACATGCCACAGTGACATCCCAGTTTTCTTTTTTTTCCCAATGGTAACCTATAAAACAGGTGTGATGCTTATCTCACAACATCAACTTTCATAGTAGGGCTGTATTTCATTTTAAATTTAATTGAGGACATAAAAAAATCCCATGATAATAGTTTAACTTACAGCTTAAGTGAAAGGTATAAACTATGGTTACTTTAATCTGGGAATATAAAAATATAGAAAACCACACAATGCTCAGCCATGCTTGTGGCTAAAGAGAAATTACATTATAGACTCAAGGCAATGGTATTATTTTAGTGAACCTGTATATGTTTTACTGCATTGTCCACTCAATAAATGAAAACTTTGTTAAAAGCATTTATTGCAAATGCAGTCACCATACTGGGTAATAGCTACAATAATTAAGGGGAGAAAATGTGCCCTACTTTTTAGATATTGACAGTTTAGTAAATAATTTTTTTCTTTCTACATTGGTCTGGTGAGTAAGAGAAAGACTTGTGACGAAGTCAAAGAATTAGTTATCCCGTATAAAAGTTTATCTTTCTTTGGCCTGAAGTAATTTTAGTTGTATTTAAAGGTGCAAAAGAGTATTTTAAGAAAACTTAATACACACACACACACACACACGTGTCTCTGTGTGTGTATACTTTTTCCTTAAACTTTGTAAGTCATCTGTTACCTTGTTGTCTCATAGGGTGATATTTATATTCTTAAAAATCTAGAATAAGTTTCTATGTATAATTTTTATCTTTTGACAATCTGATCTTGCCTAATACCAGCAAGACCACTAACTCTAGAAACATCAATATTATTTAGTAAGAGAGGAAAGCCTTTGCAATGTGGTGATTAACTCAGTTTTCAACACAATGATCATTTTATTTTTTATTTTTATTTTTTTTGCTCTTAAGCATTTTGTTTATTTACATTCATTTATTAAGCTAGTTAGACTTAATTTCAACATCGTATTTTTATTTTTATTTTATTTTATTTTTTATTTTTAAAAGAGTTTATTTTAAAAGTCTTTTTTTAAAAATTTATTTATTATTATTATACTTTAAGTTGTAGGGTACATGTGCATAACGTGCAGGTTTGTTACATATGTATACTTGTGCCATGTTGGTGTGCTGCACCCAATCATTTTATATATTTTAAATATTTTTAGTTCTGTACAGTTTTTTATTTCTAATTTATTCTTCTTTCATCTTCTGCTCAGAGCTAGTATGGTCAGAGAACAGTGGAAAAGGAAAGACACCAGGGTCCTGAGGCACATGTGTGCTTGTAAAGTCATTGCATTGTAATTTTACAGATATTGAATAGTTATTTACTTATGCTATGTGCCACAGGCATGCAAATATCATAGATGTTCAGGATTAGAAATAAGTTATTACAGGTATTGGCGAGTAGTATTACAAGAAATATAGGTTTTTGTATTTTTTTCTTCACCAAGAAACAGAGTAGTATAGTGGAAAGAACAGTTGGCAAGAAGTAAAGAATTCAGAGTGCAGCTTTAGTTTTCCACAAATAACCAACTGAGAGATTTTTTCTAGATTCTGACTTAAACCTTGTGCCATAGCAAAAAAAGTAGCACAGGCCTTCAAATCGATGACACTTGGGTAGGTGACTTGAGCAAGTTAGCTAATCTCTGAGAGCCTCAATTTCTTTTTTTATATGAACATGATACCTGCCTTACTGAGCTGTTGTGAGAATTAGAGAGAATGATGTTTGAAAACTTCCATACAGCCCTGATACCTAGTAGGTGCTCCAGAAAATTTGGTTATTGATATTTTAACTTTGCCATTACTGTTAACTGTTCTCAGTGAAGCTGATTCTCCGTGTTTTTAACATAAGATATTAATTCCCCATCTGTCTGTCTCTTAGGGTTGTCAGGATAATGAAATGAGATATACAGGTATAAAGCACTTTAAAAAGAATGAGACCTCATATGAATGTAAAGGAAAGTTGTTCTGGCATGCCTGAGGAAGACCGAGTTTCAGAGTGGGTAAGAATATGCAGTGTGGCTCATCTCTTTGTGCTGCAAGGCAAGGAGTATACAAATCTTCCTCTTGCTTACGAAGCTGCAAAGAAAGCCGATTTAGTCTAAGCATTCCATAGTGGGCCAGGTGTTTCTGAAGTCTCAATCTCTGTTGCCAGTTTCTCTTTGAAAGAAATAGCAAGGTAGTTGGCTTATATTCCAATGTTCAAGGTGCCAAGCCACTCTTAAAAAACAAACACAAGAGCTTTCTGCAGCAGCACTCAAAGAAGTCGCCTTTCTCCCTCCTCCTTTTTCTTTTCTTTGAATCTTTTGTAATGTGTGGTATCCAGATTCTAAGTGTAAACAAAACATGTCTTTTCTGGAGTCCCTATTATACAGTGCAAATTGGAAAAAAAAAAAAAATCCATCTTAATCCTTCTTAAATTCTTTTAAAAATCCTTTTTATAAATAATTTATTTTTATATTTTGGTGTTCCTTGTATGATTTGGATGAAGTGAGGTGGAGTTGATGGATAATTTATATCAATCTATGGCAAACAATATATTTCCTGAAGTACAGCATGATCAAAGTAGGCAGTTTCCCAGGATTTTTGTGACCACTATGCTGGTGTAGGGGCAAAGGGAAAGCTTTCTCTCCACTCTCTGAAGGTTTGCTGAAAGTGAACTGACAACAGGCAGACTAATAGGAGAAAAAGGCATAGATATTTATTTCATGTGCAGGATGGGGGGAATTGCGTAGGATTACCCAATAACTCAGTGGACTATAGAAATATATTTATGTGCCCTTTATTGTAAAGCAGAGAGAGAGATGGGGAATTTAGACCATTCTTCTCATGAATGGTAAATTATTATCAGGGATAATAAATGGACTTGGGAGACAAAATTAATTTGTAAATGATTCTCTTTAGTATTTGAATCATCCTTAGAGGCAACACTATCTGTTTGAAAAAGTCCATCCAGGTGTGGTTGCATCCCTCATTGACAATGAGATTTCCAAGAGAGGATGAAAGGTAATTGTGTTCCTCTTTGGAGGTTCACAGTTTTTAGATGGATAAGAGAACTTCAGAGAACATCCTCATCTTTTGCTTTGAGAAAGATAGAAGTGTTGGGAGGGTACGGGGCAAGCAAGGGCAGAGAGACCTTGAGGCTCTTTCTTTAGCTCAGTATGTCAAAGTCTCATGTGGTAGAATACTTTTTCAGCACCCCAATATTGAGGATAAGTCTCTGCAAAGGTATGTTAGAAATTGGTTGCTACATTTGGGATAAAACAAAGGAATAAAAGATTATCAAAAGTGGTTCTTCAGTGAGAACACATGGATGCAGGAGGGGAATAACACACACTGGGATCTGGTAGGGGAGTAGGGTGGCAGGAGGGAGAGTATTAGGAAAAATAGCTAACGCACGTGGGGCTTAATACCTAGGTGATGGGTTGATAAGTGCAGCAAACCACCATCGTACACATTTACCTGTGTAACAAACCCGCATATCCTGCACATGTACCCCAGAACTTAAAATAAAAATTAAAAAGGGGTTCTTTCTTCTCTTTATTTCTAATAAATACATTTTCCCAAGCATATAGAAGAAGATCAAATTGAATTGTGTTTTTATGACTTGAATTGTGCAAACAATTGGGAAATATAACTTTTAATATTGTATTAGTTCATTTTCACACTGCTGATAAAGGCATAGGGGGCTGGGCGCAGTGGCTCACGCCTGTAATCCCAGCACTTTGGGAGGCCAAGGAAGGTGGATCACAAGGTCAGGAGATCAAGACCATCCTGGCTAACACGGTGAAACCCCGTATCTACTAAAAAAAAGTACAAAAATATTAGCCGAGCATGGTGGTAGGCACCTGTAGTCCTAGCTACTTGGGAGGCTGAGGCAGGAGAATGGTGTGAATCCGGGAGGTGGAGCTGGCAGTGAGCCCAGATTGCACCACTGCACCCCAGCCTGGTGACTGAGCGAGACTCCATCTCAAAAAAAAAACAAAACAAAAAAACAAACAAACAAAAAGCATACTGATGACTGGGCAGTTTACAAAGGAAAGAGATTTAATGGAGAACTCACAGTTCCATGAGGCTGGGGAAGCCTCATAATCATGTCGGAAGGCGAGGTGGAGCGAGTTACATCTTACGTGGATGGCAGTAGGAAAAGAGAGAGCTTGTATAGGAAAACTCTTGTTTTTAACATCATCAGATCTCATGAGACCCATTCCCTATCACAAGAACAGCATGGGAAAGATCCGACCCCAAGATTCAGTCATCTCCTACTGGGTCCTTCCCACAACATGTGGGAAGTATGGGAGCTACAAGACGAGATTTGGGTGGGAACACAGAGCCAACCCGTATCATTGCACCCCTGGCCCCTCCCAAATCTCGTATCTTCACATTTCAAAACCAAACATGCCTTCCCAACAGTTCCCCAAAGTCTTAACTCATTTCAGCATTAACTCAAAAGTCCACAGTCCAAAGTCTCATCTGAGACAAGGCAAGTCCCTTCCATCTATGAGCCTGTAAAATCAAAAGCAAGTTAGTTACTTCTTAGATACGATGGGGGTACAGGCATTGGGTAAATACAGCCATTACAAATGGGAGAAATTGACCAAAACACAGGGGCTACAGGCTGCATGCAAGTCCAAAATCCAGCAGGGCAGTCAAGTGTTAAAGTTCTAAAATGATCTCCTTTGACTCCATGTCTCACATCCAGGTTATGCTGATGCAAGATGTGGGTTCTCACGGCCTTGGGAAGCTCCGCCCATGTGGCTTTGCAGGGTATAGCCCCCCTTCTGGCTGCTTTTACCAGCTAGTGTTGAGCATCTGTGACTTTTTCAGGTACACAGTGCAAGCTGCAGGTGGATCTACCATTCTGGAGTCTGAGGCTGGTGGCCCTCTTCTCACAGCTCCACTAGGTGGTGCCCCAGTAGGGACTCTGTGGGGGCTGTGACCCCACATTTCTTTTTTGCACTCCGCTAGTAGAGGTTCTCCATGATGGCCTCACCCCTGCAAACATTTTTGCTTGGGCATCCAGGCATTTCCATACACCTTATGAAATTTAGGCCGAGGTTCCAAACCACAATTCTTGACTTCTGTGTACCCACAGGACCAATACCATGTGGAAGCTTCCAAGACTTGAGGCTTCCACCCTCTGAAGCAACAGCCTGAGTTGTTCCTTGGCCCGTTTTAGTCAAGAATGGAGTAGCTGGGACTCAGAGCACCAAGTCCCCAGACTGAACACAGCAGAGGGCCCCTGGGCCTGGCCAACAAAACTATTTTTTCCTCCAAAACCTCCAGGCTTGTGATGGGAGGGGCTGCACAAAGGTCTCTGACATGCCCTGTAGACATTTTCCCCATTGTCTTGATGATTTAACATTTGGCTCCTTTTTACTTGGGCAAATTTCTCTAGCTGCCTTTAATTTCTCCATAGAAAATGGCATTTTCTTTTCTATCGCATTGTCAGGCTGCAAATTTTCCATACTTTATGGTCTGTTTCCCTTTTAAAACTGAATGCCTTTATCAACACCCAAGTCATCTCTTGAATCCTTTGTTGCTTAGAAATTTCTTCTACCAGATACCTTAAATCATCTCTCTCAAATTCAAAGTTCCACAAATCTCTAGGACAGAGGCAAAATGCCACCAATCTCTTTGTTGGAACATAACAAGAGTCACCTTTGCTCCAGTTTCCAACAAGTTCCTTATCTTTATCTGAGACCACCTCACCCTGGATTTCATTTTCTCTATAATTGTCAGCATTTTGGTCAAAGTCATTCAACAAATCTCTACAGAGTTGCAAACTTTCCCACATTTTCCTGTCTTTTTCTCAGCCCTCCAAACTGTTCCAACATCTGCCTATTTCCTAATTCCAAAGTTGCTTCCACATTTTCAGGTATCTTTTCAGCAGTGCCCCATTCCTGGTACCTATTTATTGTATTAGTCTGTTTTCATGCTGCTGATAAAGACATACTGAAGACCGGGCAATTTACAAAGGAAAGAGGTTTAATGGAAAACTCACAGTTTCACGTGGCTGGGGAAGGCTCACCATCATGGCGGAATACAAGGAGGGGCAAGTCACATCTTTCAAGGATGGTAGCAGGAAAAAAGAAAGCAGAGAAACTCCCATTTTTAACACCATCAGATCTTGTGAGACACATTCACTATCACAAGAACAGCATGGGAAAGATATACCACCATGATTCAGTCATCTATTACCAGTCATCTATTAGGAGGGTTACATCCCTCCTATAACACATGGGAATTATGGGGGCTACAAGATGAAATTTGGGTGGGGACACAGAGCCAAACCGTATCAAATTTTAAATGGAATTTGCACCTTGTTGAATATATATATTTGGATATGTAACAGAATAATTTCCTTGTAAATTATATCTTTTATGCATTGTGTCTCAAGTTAGTGTGCTAATTTCCACTGTGTAGTTTCACAAGACAATGTTTTTCATTCACTAACCACATTTCATACTGCATTAATAATATCAACACGGTCACATTTCCCTGTGTGCTGCCTTCAGGGTTATGAGAGATGTAGAGACATTTGTTAAGCCCAGGTAAATATTAAATATCACTTATGAGAGAGAGAGAGAGAGAGAGAGGTAACAATGGCACTTTCTGTCAGCCCTAAGGTCCTTTGAGATGTGTATGAATGCTTATGACTTGTTCAGCCTGTTAAGCAGATGCTAGTTCAGCTGTAGTGCATGTGTCAATATTCAGACAGTTTTGGGGTGGGGTCATGGGGGAATTATGCATGTATAAAAATTACAGATATGAGCTTTGGGGATGTCTTTTAAAATTTGTATTTATTTTAAGCATTGATCTCAAAGATGTATTAATACTATTAGTTTCAATTATAGAAAGTTATAAAAATTAAAACAGCAATTAGGAATAGAATAAAAGCATGAAGGAAAATTGTATCTAAGATTTTGAAGAAGGGTTATTGGAAGCCAAATGTGAAGATCTACCCGTGAAGACACACCAACAAAGAGTCTGTTACAGGTTGGGAGGCTTTCCTAAGGAAGTTTAGAAGAAAGGAGGAAGACTCCTCCTATCAGAGTTGTTCTTTACACTGGAGGGTATAATACAGAGGTTACAATCACTGGCTACAAATATCAACATACAGGTTACAATGTCTACATACAAGACAATTGGCAAAACTTCCTGATTGTGAAACAAATCAGCAAAACTTCACAATTCAAAAACAAATCAGCATCCTTTTCAATGTCATTAGGTTATGCATTCATCAGTATGTAATTTGGGGAACTCAGAAAAAAATTCTTTACTCGGTGACAGGATGTTACCATAAATCACAAATCAAGTTAACTTGGAAGCCTGTTTACCTTCAAAGTAAACTGCCAAATGTGGCCTGTAGGTTATCAAATAAAATAGATCGATCATTAATTTTGTCTGAAGTTTTCCTTAGTCCAATAACCAGGCATTGATTTTCAGGTGCTCCTCTCTACTGTTCGTTTTATCATGTGATATTATGAACTCTAAGGAATTATTTAAAGTCTAAATATTACAACTCTTTCAATTAGGGAAGCCATTTCTTAATATTTCAGCTCACAAAAGGAATGATATATTTCTTTATGCTATTCTGAGACATGAAAAAGAACTGAGGACTTTTTCTTTATAGAAAGATAAAATTAAATAAAGGTTTAAAAGAAAAAGAGATTTTATAAAACTATATTATTCCTGTGTGTTTTTGCTCCTCTAGATGTATAAAAATACCTGAAATAATGAAAAACAAACAAATGAAAACTCCTGATTACTGAATGCTAGTATTTTCTTTTTCCTTTTTTTCTTTCAGCTCTCAGGAGAAGTGATTTTGCAAATTGCCAACGAACCTGTTCTGCCCTTTAATGCAATTGATATAGCTTTAGAAGTTCAAAACAACCTTAAAGGTAATCTTCCTTTGAATTATAGTAATTTTACCAATGAAACATTGTTCAACTAATTTTCAACAAGGAATGGATGAAGTCATCAGTGATCTTACTGGCTATGGCAATGCTGTCCTTCCTGGAGAGGGTGATCCTGGGAAGGGCCTGGAAGAATTTTAGCTTTCAATCAACAAAAATGAGATGCACTTATGTGTAAGCATAAAGGAGAATATCAGATTTTAAAGGATGGCCCATCTATTTTATCAAAGGGATTTATAATTCTAACTAAGTTTCTGTTATTATTTGCAGGTCTCATATAGAATAATATAGTTCAATGATCCATTTTTTTTTTTTTTAACATCGTACCTAACAGTCAATCAGTTCAAACAAGACTGGTCCAGAAGTTTCTCTTTTGGAGTTGGTTTTTGTGTGGTATGGGCCCCATTCCATTTGACTGAGATATTGGCTCAGAAGTTAGATCGAAGATGATAAAGAAGAAACCAGGCAATTATTTCTGAATCTCTATTTCAATTCCTTCATGTTATATCCTTCATGTTATATTACATCTCTCTCAGCAGAATTCTCACCCCACTCTAATAATTACCTTCATTTCCCCTTCATCTACATACAAATCTTTCAATTAGGCTCCTTATTTGTCTTCATTAACCAAATACAAAGGTCAGTATTGTGATTAAAGATTTCACCCGCCTCCTCTTTGAGTCACACATCTTCCTAAACAGATCTTTAATGAGTCATTTGTGGACAACTACTTCTCAATGAAAAAGTCAATATTTTAACTGTAGAGCTGAAGCAGTAATCCTTTGAAAATGGATCATTCTAAAAAGCCAAATATTTCCAATAGCTGAAAATTTAATCTTTCTCTCTCTCTCTCTTTTTTTTTTCCTTTTGATATGGAACCTCACTCTCTATTGCCCAGGCTGGAGTGCAGTGGTGTGATCTCGGCTAACTGCAACCTCTGCCTCCCAGGTTCACGTAATTCTCCTGCCTTAGCCTCCCAACTAGCTGGGACTACAGGCACAGGCCACCATGCCCGGCTATTATTTGTATTTCAGTAGAGACGGGGTTTCACTATGTTGCCCGGGCTGGTCACGAATTCCTGAGCTCAGACAATCTGCCTGCCTCGGCTTCCAGAAGTACTGGGATTACAGGCGTGAGGCACCACATCCAGCGCCTCCTTTTTTTTCTTTACCTGGATTGTTTCTTACTGCCTGGATTAGAGATTACTCCATTTTTTCCCCCCTCAATACTTCTTATGATTTTATTATAGTGACTGTAAAACCATGACCTTGTGAACAATTTGAGCCACTTACAGCTATTTGTTACCATACAAATAGCCTCATATTGCTCTCCTTTTTATATATCTAAGTTAGTCTCTATATAGTGTCCATTCTTTCCTACCTACACTAGGCTTTCGTCTTACTGTTATCAGTGTGTCTACCTGTAGCAGTCACTCTGGGCAACCAAACATGGCACTTTGCGAAATAAGAACAAAGAAGATATAAATAAAGTTCTAAATAGTTTTGTGAATAATAAATATCATTTCTGCAAATATTTTTTAAACATTAATTTTATTTTTTCTGTAAACTGTTTTGCTGTTTCTTTAGTTTTTATATTTTATACTTCAGAAAATTCTGTTGGTATTCCATATAAAACTTTAAACTTTCAGAGAACAAAAGAAGGTTAACAACTTCACAATACCTGTTCATCTAAAAGCAATAGCTATTATGCTATTATGCATGAAAAGAAGCCCCAAAGAGTATATTGCAAAATGCTAATATTATATAATAGAATTATAAATGATAGGTTGCTTTTCTGAGACCAAAAATGTTAGCAATACTGTCGTTATACATGCTAAAATCCATTTTTTAAACAATGGGGTTTATTATTCAAAATTCATATATATGATCTTCTTGTGGTTCATATTTGTGATGATTTGGTTTTCAGGCCAATGTATGAGATTTACCTCCTTCAAACCTTGTTAGCACATTGGCACATTTCAATTGTCTGACATAACAAATCTACAAATGGGCACAATATTTCAGCATTATAACCACTATATAAACATTTTAAGTAAAATGGGCTAATACTGATGCTCAAAAAATGACCTATTGGGTTATTGCTAGAATTATATTATTAATCTGGTTTGTGTGGATGATTAAGGACCTTTTCAACATCTGAAGAAAATTATTATCCTTCTCTACAGAAAGTTAAATGTATACAAACATTTTTGCATGTAATCCCCATGAACTTCACATCTCCTGAATCCACTTTTTCATTCATTTACAAATATTTATGAAACAAACAGACAAAACAAAAGCAAACAGCAGCTAGATAAGTAAACCAAAATTAAAATCCCTGCTCCTAAGAAATATACCTACATATTCCCATAGTGGAACAAAATTAGCATAAATAAAAGCAAATCTGAAAATAGCATTATACTCAAATTAATACCAATCACAAAATGCCATAATATTAATTACTTTGATACAAATTTGCATTCCCAAAATAAATGTCATAGCAGAATATAGCAGTTATATCCAAAGTATGTTGGAGAGCTCTGACCTGAGAATATAAATTTTGGATTCATCCTAGATGAAATTACTAGGGGATTGCATGTAGAGTACAGAAAAGCTCTAAGACTTTTGAGGCACTCCTACCTTTAGAAACTGGGATAAAAGGTACAATTATAGAAAGAGACCAAGGAGGAGTGGCCAAAAAAATAATAGAAAAACAAGTGAATCTTATAACCAGAGGCCAAGTGGATAAAATATTTCGAAGAGGAAGTAATCAACTGTATCAACTGCTGGTAATGGGTAAAGAAAAGGAGAACAGAAAATTGACTACTGGATTTAGCAATGTGGAAGTCATTGATGATCTTAACAAAACCATTTTAGAAGATTAGTATAAGCAAAAGCTGGATTAGAAGGCATTTGAAATAAAATGAGATGTAATAAATTGGGGATATGTGGTGGTGTCAGAGGCATTTGAACCAGAGTGACTCCACCTTGAGTGAGGGCTAGTAAAATGAGGCTGGGACTTGCTAGGGCCACATGCCCGGAAAGTTAGTCATTCCTAGTCTCTTGATGTTTATGGTTAAAGGAAGAGATTGATAATGTTTACTCAACAGACCCAGACTTGGGAGTGTTCCAATATCAAGATATGTTGAGAACAAAGGTTTTCCTAATTTTGCTTTAAAGACAACAATATTGATTCTTGCAAAATATAGTAATTAAGAAAATTAATCCTTTATCACAAACCCTTGTAGCAGAGCACATCCCCCCATGATCTTTTTTATCCTGTATATAAACAAGCATTGTACTAGGGCAGACATGTTCCTCCTCTTACTTTAGGAAATGTCCTGCTCTGTCTATGGAGTAGCTGTTCTTTCACCATTTTACTTTCTTAATAAACTTGCTTTTGATTTGCACTGTGGACTCGCCCTTAATTTTTTCTTGTATAAGATTCAAGAATCCTCTCTTGGGGGTCTGGATGGGGACCCCTTTCCTGTAACAGTGGTATAGGTGGTAAAAAAAAATATATGGAGGCAAGGAAGTGTAGCATGTTTTTATTTTGTTGACAGTGATCTAGTGGAGAGGTAAAATTTGCTAACAGAAGAGAGTAAAGGGAGAATCACTAGACTAGTTTTCTTGAGTTGGGGAAGCACAAGGATTGAGGACTTTGCATTAGTTAGGAACTGTCATAGTCCATTCAGGCAGTTATAAGAAAATACCATAGATTGGAAGGCTTATCAACAACAGTAATTTATTTCTTACAATTCTGGAGGCTGAGATACCCAAGATCAAGGCATCAGCAGTTTCGCTGCTTGGTGAGGGTTCATTTCTGGCTTCAAAGTTGGCCATCTTTTTGCTATTAACTTAACATGGTAGAAGGGTTGAAGGAGCTGTTTTGTTTCTTTTAAAAGGGTACTAATTTAATTTTTTAGGGTTCTGTCCTCACAAACGAATCAATTCTAAAAGATTCCACCTCCTAATACCATCACTTTAGGAGTTAGATTTAAACATACGAATTTTGGGGGTATATAACATTCGACCAAAGCAGGAACATAGTAGTCCATCCATGAAAATGTGAAGGGAGGCAGAACACACAGCAGATGGGTAACCTTGGTGTTGGGGTTCCTTGGCAAGTTTCTTTAGATTAGAAAAGCATAAAATAACTGATTTTTTTAGGAGGGTAAGAAAGTGAAAAATCATGAAAATATAAGCTTTTTGGGGCAACATTAAGAGCCTAGAAGAGATACATATTATAAATTAGATAATTCAGCATAATTTTAGATTTTTTCCAGCCTTCAGAGGGGCATGCAAATGTAGGGGAGAAAAGATTTCTTTCTTCACTTATCACTAGGTTGATGGTTGAGATGCCTATAACAAAAGACACATTAACAAGTGTGAACTCAAAATATCTAAGATAGGTCTCAGTCCACTTAGAAAGTTTATTTTTCAACATTAATGATGCACCCATGACACAGACTCAGACATCAATTTATGTATGTAATATATGTACATTGGTTTGTTACAGAAAGGCGGGACCACTTGAAGGAGGGAGGGGACTTCCAGGTCATAGGTAGATAAGACACAAAAAGTTGCAATCTTTTTAGTTTCTCATTAGCCTTTCACTCAATAAACAATTTACAGGAATAATCACTTATGCCTTAGTCTGGTTTAGTGAAAAAGTACGGCAAGGGCAGCAATCAGATACGCATTTGTCTCATGTGAGCAGAGGGATGATTAAGTTCTGTCTCTCCTTTGTCCACAAGGAATTTCCTTGTGAGGGAGGTATGTAGCTTTTTTTCAGTCTTCGTAGCTACATATATAGGAATAGAATGGGAGGCAGGTTTGCCTGACACAGTTCTCAGCTTGACTTTCCCCTTTGGCTTAGTGATTTGAATGTACCGAGATTTATTTTCCTCTCACACAAGAGAAAGGCATGCGAATTTATGTAAGTTTTGCATGACACAGGAGCCTTCAGAAATAAAGACCCAAAGAAAGAGGGAAATGTGTGTACTTTTATGCTAAGTTTGATGAAGAGTTCAGAAGTATGATTAGAAGAAAAAAGATATGATCTAATTGCAATAAGTTGCGGGGGATTTAGTAAGATCTCTGTTCAGATTATTCTCAGTGTCTCTATCTCTTTGAGGACAAGTATGTTTCTTTTCTCCAGGTGTAGGGAGGGTGTCTCTGGAATAAAAGTTTTGTCTTACTTCAGAGGAAGGTCAGACAATTCTTTTTTTTCAGACAGAGTTTCGTTCTCATTGCCCAGGCTGTAGTGCAGTGTTGGGGCACAATCTCAGCTCACTGCAACCTCCGCCTCCTGAGTTCAAGTGATTCTCCTGCCTCAGCCTCCCAAGTAACTGGGATTACAGGCATGCACCACCACACCTGGCTAATTTTTATATTTTAGTAGAGATGGGGTTTCACCATGTTGGCCAGGCTCTCCTTGAACTCCTGACCTTAGGTAATCCACCTGCCTTGGCCTCCCAAAGTACCGGGATTACAGGCATGAGCCACCATGCCCGGCCCAGACAATTCTTTTATGGCCTACTTCAGGGGAGAGGGCCAGGAGAAGGTCAAAGACACTGTCTTGCTTCTATTGCTTCCTCAATTGCAAGGTGCCATATTTTGGGGTAGGGTGTCCTGAATCCTATCACAGGCATAGAACAGGCAGAGTTGTGTTTAACCAGGGCTAGACCTTTTCTGAGAGAAGGACAATGAACTGCATAGGATTAAGAAAACTGGATGTACATAAAGGATGTATGTAATGAATGCATTATGATGGACTAAAGTATCGTAACTGGGGTTGGAACAAAGTGAGGTTATGAAGGGAGTGAAGGCTAGTGAAAAGGAGGTAGGACCAACAGACTTCGTGTCACGATGAGATTGAAGAATTGACAACACGTGAGCTGACAAGGCAGGAAGTGGTGGTCAGCAAGTTGGATTTGTGAAAATGAGATCATAGAGTGCAGACATTGGTAAGGACAGTGTCCAGGCCAGTGTATGACCATGAGAGTGTGGTACATGGTTGCTAGAAGAAAAGAGGCTAAGGAAAAGAAAGTATCTCTATGTGGATATTGAAATTGCAAAGAATTAAGAGTTGTGTAAGAGTGAGTGATGATGAGTCAGGAGATAAAAATCTTCAAAGAATGAGTGGTGATCTAGAAACGCCCTATATTATTCTTCTAGGGTTGGTGGTTCAAAAGCAAAGGGTGAAAAAGCACTGCTGCCTACGAGAGCTAAAATGCAAGTGATATCATTATGGGAGAACCAGGTTTCGATTAAAGCAAGAAGGGAAAGAAAATATTCTCAGAATAGGCCAGGAAAATTAATAACTCTTTCTTTAATAGTTATATCTAAGTGTGTGTCATCACAGGAGGAACAAAACAAAACAGAACAACAATGATTCTATGGAGACTTTCACTCCAAGCCAGACACCACTATATCTAGATGAATCTGTCCCTAAAATCCAAGGTTCTCAAATGGATGATCCGGAGTACTTTGGCTTCTTACAGTTATATCAGACTTCTGCCAAAGATGAAGAATGTTTTCTTTGGTTGTTGGTTGTTGTATGTGCCTAGTTTTTTTTGGATGTGAAATTCCTTGGGTCTTCCTGTCACTTTCACTCAGAAAGGTGAAGCCAGACTTGAGATGTACCCATATTAGAAAAAACAAAGCAAAGCAAAACAAAATGTAACCAAACAAAATAGGCCAAAAAATTATTTTACCATGTCTTATGTGTTCGATAAAATTAATATAAATTTACACCTGTAAACTACACATTTTTGTATTTTACTTTTCATGACTTAAAATAATCATGGTCAAAGATTATTCAAATATTTGCTAAATTGTAGGCATCAGTTCTATTTTAGTTATACCTTACTTCTAAAAATGGAATACACTAAAGGTCTAATGTGTGAATAATGGAAACCACTTATCAACACCTAAATAAATATTGCAGTTTTAATTTTAGCTACAATGCTAGATAAGTTCATTAGCTAAACAGAACTCTTGTACTGTGTTAAATGAAACATAGAATTTTACTGCTTAATACAAGCTTAAATTGTTGATATTTTTCTTATTTTCATGAGAGTTCACAGTGATTGCTCTTAAATTCTCAATTACGGTGAAAAAAAAAGTGACCTTCAAGGCTGAACTATAAAATACTGTTTCTCCTTACTGCAAACAGTATAAATACGAAGGTCTCTGAAACCCAATTGCATTTTCAATGGTGTAATTTTTACCACTTGACAACCGGCCATCTTGCTTATTTATTACACTAGTTTACAGTAGCAGCAGACCATTCTCAACCATTCTCACAACCACCAGAAAGAAGGATAATTTACCAGTGAATAATTTGTTTGGGTTGATTTATTGGATGGTTCTTGAAAGCTCATTTTGACTGAGTGACCTTGGCTCTTAATATTTGGTCAATGCCAAGCACATAATGGAGAATGAATATTTATTTGTGGTATATGGAGATATAGTATAAATAGTGATGGATAAGATAGTCAATATACTTCAGATGTATTAATACTTGTGACAAAAAATAAATCCAATTTTCCTCTGGTATCCATGGAGAATTGGTTCTCAAATACCAAAATCCATGAATGTTCAAGTTCTTCATATAAAATGGTGTAGTATTTGCATATAACCTGTGCACATCCTCTAACACACTTGAGATCATCTCTAGATTACTTATAATATCCAACTCAATGTAAATGCTATGGAAATAGTTGTTATACTGAATTGCTTAGGAAATAATGACAAGAAAAAACAGTCTGCATATGATAGTACAGAAACCATTTTTTTCACAAGTATTTTCAACCTACAGTTGCTAACTGTATGTCCAAAAACTGCATTTAGAGTGCAGTGATACTAGTTTGCAGGGGCAGAGGAAGGTATCAAAAACAAATAAAATACAACCCTACCCTTGAACCTTAGAGCAGACTAAAGAGTAAGTGCATAATAATCTTACTAAATTTGCTGTTTCTTACCTTATCCACTTCTTAATGTCTAAAACAGCACTTTAAAACAATTAATGTCTGTGTAATTCTGATGTTTCTTGCTTAATATATACTATATTTGTTCATCAGATTTCTTAAATGGCATTATCATAAAGACTCCATACGACCAAATAAAGTAAAAGTCATTTTCATTTGATCTAGCTATGTACGCATTTATTTAGTGCAAGCCAGACTCAGCAGGAAACATAATTTTGAACTGTGTGGCTTATTGCCAACTCCTGATTATCTCACTAAATGTAAAATAGTTGCTGGCAGCATTTCCTCCTGTTCTTTGAATAACTGACAATGAGAATTTGGTTTGACTTTTTTCTTTTTTTTATTAGCTCTGATAATTCATTAGCATCAATCACTTCATTTTTGAAGAAAGGATAGTATTTCAAGGTGATGATCACACTAAGGAAAGCATTCTGTGTCCTGTTAGATTTGTAGTTTCAATTTTTAAGTGTCACTTCTTGTTTTTCATTTTTTTTTTTTAAACAGTTGCAAGTGATTGAGATCTATCTCATATGTTTTTTCTTTCTGAAAAATAAAAAGTGAGTTTCCCAACCAGCAAAATTAAGTTATACACTATATAGATTGCATGATTCTATTTCAATTTTGATTTAATTACTATCAATTCCAGCTCTGGACTGGCCAGTAGATAGTGAAGTACCCTGGGTCCTCAATCCTGTCCCCTCCCTCAGAAGTCCAAGGCAGCCTGACTAAAATCCAGACAGTTCCAATAAAAGATTTTGTTCCCATGGGAATTCTGCATCATGTTAGATTTCTAGCAGTTTGGCCTGAGCTGGCATTTCTAAAGCTTAGCTTTTTCATTCGACAAGGACTTCAACTCTAAAGCATTCAGGGAGAAGTATCTTATCTTGTTTGCTCAAATAAATAGAGAAATTTAATAAAAGGTTAGCCATCTATTGGGGGCAAGTGCCTAAAACTACATTTAGTCTCAATCCCCATTACATTTTTATATAGATGGTTCCAGGAATTCTCTCAAATGCCAAAATCCATGAATGTTCAAGTTCTTCATAAACAATGGTGTAGATTTGCATATGACCTGTGCACATCCTCTAACACACTTTAGATCATGTCTAGATTACTTATAATATCTAATGCAATGTAAATGCTATGGAAATAGTTGGCATACTGATTTGGTAATCCACACTTAGTTCAAAAAAGTATTTGAGGCAGCTGGCTCTTTAAGTCTCATTGTCTCCCCATTGTCAGAGTATGTCTTCAAAACTAGTTTTTCTTTCTCACCATTTCTCTTTGAACTCATATTTATTATCACCTAATGTCCCTTAATTATTATCGTAAGCACGTTGTTCCTTTTTTCCTTTTATTTATCTTCTGTCTCACAATTGGTTGCTATTCACATGGCTTCCCACTGTGATCATCATTTCCTTCTCCAATCTGAGTACTTCATCCAAATTCCTTTGAAGGTTTCTTCTGAGTTACCTACATTTTATATGTGACACTACATTGATTGAAATTGGTGAGTAACATTTTTCCAATTCTCCCATCATAATAATGGCCTATTCTATTGTAACCGTTTTTTTCCTAAGGTGTATTTTTAGGATAAAACCTGTGCCCATGACAGAATAGTGCCATAATCCATTATGCTATGATTGTTGCCTCACTGGCACACTTTTAAAAATGTTTGTTGGTTTCTTTGTTTGTGTAAAGATACTTTTAATCTTACTTGTAACAGAACATAAAGTACCCTTGCCTTGATGTTGGTTAATTTTATTTAAGCCTTTTTTTCTTTTTCAGTTTCCTGTTGTAGCCAATATACAATTAGACTCACATGTGATATTAAATATACAATTTCAACTTTCTGCCTCAGGAGAATGATAGGAATAAACTCCACCTAAATTTAATTCATTCAGGAATGTTTTTGCTCATATTTTTCCCAAGCAGCCGGTAGCCAGATCATGTAGTCACAAATAAAACACACTGACAACATAGGTCACAAAAGAGCCCATGATTATATTTCTGCAAAAAATGGACAGACAATCTAGGGAACCCACTGCATGCAATGAGTTGAAAGTCTTGCTAGATTTGCATCTGCATTGGCTGCCTGGATTATTGGATAATCTTTAGAATGCAGAAATATGTTGCTTATTTTGTTTTAAAGTAACCAGTCTAATCCTTCTAAACCTATCACTATGGCATCTTTGCAATAAGATTTCTGTTTTATTCAGTTTAGCTACAATTACACATTGTTTTCCGGCATATTTCACCCTTAAATAATATCTTTTTATCTGTGCATTATAAAATCTATGTTAGATTATTTGAGTATCAATAGTGCAATCGCTCTGACATTTTTTCACTACCTGAGTTGTTTGTTTAACATCTTTAAATCACCAGCTGAGATGATTCATTGTGATTCATACTAAAAAAAGCAGCATGAAGAATAGAAAATGTATGATAAAAAGGACCGCTGTTGACTCTGGCTGAAATCACATTGGCAATTTCTTTTCTTTTCTTTAGTGATACCACAAGGTATTTTTAAGATGACATTAGGTAACATACATTTTCCCCCCAAATAATCTTCTACTGTTTTAACCACTGTATTATGCAGAAAATAAATCATACTTTCTCTTGTCACTATACATCAGTGAAGTCTAAGCTATGATTGTGCAATTTTTAGCACCTTTAAAACTGTGGTAAGCTCATCCACAGGATAATAGGTTCTGGGAAATACTATTAAAGAAAAAGGCTACGTTTGTTTGATACAAAAATGTTGTTTTAGAGGATGACCAGTACATTTCACTTTTAATTTAAAATAAAATTGAGTACACCTTTAAAAATACAGCCAAAAAAAAAAAAAAAAAAAAAAAAAAAAAACAGAAAAATTGAAGTAAACTAAAATTTAAAACTTGTTGGAGTATGAAAGTCCAAAGAGATCATAATAATAAGCAGTAAAATCACTCTTTAGAACAGGAAAATTATAGGCTGGGTGTGGTGGCTCATATCTGTAACTCCACCACTATAGGAGGCTGAGACAGGAGGATCACTTGAGGCTAGGAGTTCAAGATGAACCTGGACAAAAGAGTAAAACACCATCTTTGAAATAAAACTTTAAAAATTAGCTGGACATGGTTGTGCAAGCCTTTGGCTGTAGATACTTGGAAGGTTGAGGTAGAAGGATCTCTTGAGCTCAGGAGATCGACCCTGCAGTGAGCTGTGATTGTACTACTGTACTCCAGACTGGGAAACAGAGCCAGACCTGTCAAGAAAGAAAGGGAAGGGGAGGGAAGGGGTAGAGGGGGAGAGGAGGAGGGAGAGAGAGGGGAGGGGGGGGATGGGGGGGGGGGAGGGGGGCGGGGGGGGGGGGGAGGGAGGGGAGGGGGGAGGGGGAAGAGGAGGGAAAGGAAGGTTTTAAATTTTTCCAGGAGGTTGGGGAACAACTTATATGCCCAGGAGTTTATGCTAAGTTGAAACTAATTGTCTTAGTTCATTTTGTGCTGCTAATAACAGAATACCCAAAACTGGGTAATTTATAAAGAACAAAAATTTATTTCTCACCATTTCGGAGGTTTGGGAAGTCTAAGGTCAAGGAGCTGGCAGGTTCAGTGCCTGGTAAGGGCCCAGTTTCTGCTTGTAAGAAGGCTATATCCTTTGGAGGAGGGGAACACTGTTTCCAACATGGCAGAAGAGGGGAAAACAAAGAGAGAGAACCCACTCCTGAAAGCCACTTTCTAAAGGCATTAAACCCACCCATGAGAGCACAGCCCCCAAAGCCTAATCACCTCTCAAAGGCTCCACCTTCCAGTGCCATTACACTGACAATTAATTTTCAACATGAGTTTTGGAGAGGACAAATTTATCCATAGCATGCATCAAGCTATTTACTACCTCAGGTAAAATGTAGTTTGTGCTGATCCCAGGTTCTGGTAGGTAGTAGCATGTGTAAATTCAGTAGATACGGTCATTACTGTAGTCAATGGCCTAACCCAGAAGTCTTAGAAGCTTTAAGTGGATAGTGGATAAGCCATTATGAAATGACTTTGAGCTTGTGACATGCTGTTGGAAGGTGTTTTAGGATACTGTATCAAGGGTCTTCAGAAGGAATAAGATTTCTGGGAAGAAGTTTGTCACTTTAGAGGCTACTCCAAGAAGCTCCAGATACTGTGTTAAGTTCCTTGCATTTGTTATAATATTTTAACTTGCTCTAGCTCAATGAGCTGAGCTGAGGATGAAGTCCAATTTAGAGATTAAGACACTGAGCCTCAGAGGAGTTTGTGTCTTAACCAGATGTATAATTAGTGGGAGAATTGGGGCTTGAATCTAGGTCTATCAGATTCCAAATCCCCTCAACCTCTCTGCTACACCACACTGCCTCATGAACTGTCTTGAGGGCAGGATGCTGCAGGATGATAGTTGGCTAGAAGGCAAAAGATTCCCTGAGTAGAAGGCATTTGTTTTCCCCAAAACATCTTAGAGTCTTTCCTGAATTGACTGGCCTACATGTCAATGTCTATTTTGATATCTATTGACTAACATTTATCTCTCTCTTCTTCTCTCCCTGCCTCCCTCTCTCCCTCCTTCCTTCTTTCTTCCTCTTTAATTAATATTAATACTTCTTACAATATCCAGCTCCATTCTTTCCATAATAAGCCAGAAAAATGGGAGGATTTGGGTTAGAGGTAGATTCATCCTCTAGAATAGTGAGGACTAAGGGATGGGGATGGAAAGATATTAATATTTTTTTAAAATGGAACACTCTCCCTCAGCTGCTTTAATTGTAGATAATATTCCATAATTTTCAAGAGTTCATTTAAGATGTCCTGGATTTTCAGGCAGTTTCATGATCCATCTCTCAAGGTTTACTTCTTCCCTGGACACTTGTCAGATCATTCTTATACACAACGAGCTCTTCAGTCATCCTCATGTGTATTTATTTCATGTGACACTTATTGTATAATTAGATGTATATGTACATTTCTATCCTAGATCAGGAATTTATTAAGGTTAAAAATTTAATCTTACATATCTTTCCTTCCTTCTCAATACATTCAGAATAACATACGAAATAGGACTCAGTAAATACCTACTGAACACAGGTATTTTACTTTGAGATGAGGGGAAACAGAACAAATGCAAATTGTTTTTGTTTGAAATTTGTAAGTTCATTTCAGTTGTCTCAAATAAGATAGTTTCAGTAGACAGTCAACTACATTGTATTATATTAAGCTTGATTTTTAATATTTGCAATAAATCAGCATGTTCTACCGTACTATAAAAATTTATTAATGGTTCACTTTTCACCAGGAGCAATGATCTAAAAGAATCACTTTTTAAAGTTCACTGTTTAATTCCTTTATCCTTTCTGTTATTTCTTTCCTTGTTCTTCAGAAGTTTGAGATAGCAGCCCATGGGGAAAAATGGCACTCAATTTATAAACACAGAAAAATAAAATTAGAAATCCTTATTAAAGTCTATATAAGGAGTAAAATAGAATATGATACATTGGGTTGGGGGGGCACAGGTTGAAGAAGTGATAAAGAGTAACATTTCTGAAGGAAAAAAAAATCAGTAAAGTTGTTACAGTACTTTTTCCATGCCTTAAAAAAATGGGTTTGTAGTAACTTGTGTTTAGTTTGTGTTCTCTAATAACACAAACTTGTGTAAATAGTGATTTATACACTTAGAAACTTACATAATTATTTTCTCCAAGGAACCTGAAGGACAGTAGTGGTAAATAATTTATTCATGACCACACTGATAGCAATTAAGTAAACCAGACTGTAATCTATCTTTTGAATATCAAGTCCTTGGTCTGTAAACTCCATGTATATAATTTTAAAAATAATTGTATTAATCCTCTCTGAGAGAAATATCTAGTTTTCCATTAATTTTCTTTGTTCAAATGTACTTATTATTTTTTAAACCTGAACTGTGAAGAGCCTCAGTTTGTCCTCTTTTCTCTGAAATTCACCATGCCTTAAGTAAAGTTTTATATAATTGCAGTTTTTATGGAGTTTTTGTAGGGCATATTTTATTTCAATTTAGTTTAATTTAACTTATCATCACACTAGCCTCTTTTCTTTTAAATATTTTTCTTTTATTTTGCAATTATAATGGATTTTTAGTAAGAAAATAAAGGAAATAGCATTTGTTGATGCTTATTATGCACCAAACATCTCCTTGAATGATTTTGTAGACATTGTTTAATATAATACATTCAAATAAAGACATCTCATAATTCAACATTCACTCAACAAATATATTAATAAATGACTACCATAAAACAGATATTGTGCTACAATCTGGGGATACAAAGAGAAATAAAATGCATTTTCTGATTATATAGGGTTCTTTCCAGTCAGAAAGAGTAGAGAGGGCAGATAAGGATCAAAATATTGCAGCTGCTATGATAAAAGTATGTAAGTTAATTATTCATTGATTAAATGGTACAACTGGCACTTTTAGGTGCTAGGGAAATGGCAGTGAATAAAAGACACAAACCTTTTCCTTAACAGAACCGATATTCTAGTAGGGATCCTAAGGAGCATAAAAGACCAATCATTTGGGGTCACAAAAGCTTAAATAGGAAAGGTAACATTTCTTTCTGGTCTGATTTAAAAGAACAAGCAAGCTCTAATTGGCAGAGAAATGGCTACTAGAAATCTTTGGAGCATCATTTATATATCAAAATGATTGAGTGAACATTGAAGATAGAGCTACTTTTCAATTTGTAACCTCATACCCTTGAAGTAATGCATACGGTGTGTTGTGAGTGGCTAGTTTCCACTATCAGGGTCCTTTCTGGAGCCAGTCAGTTCCTAAAGCTGTCAGTTCTCTACGTCTGTACTACCATGAAAGGTAAATTCATTTAAAGCTAAGTAAGGTAGAATGGTACAATTTGTCTCACTTGATTCAGTAGTAATGTGTTCAATTCTGTAATGTACGTTAGATCAGAACAGATTTTTCTTTCTTAAATGGAAGACTCTCAAGGATGTCGAACTTGTTTTTTCTGTTGTTCAGTCTTTCTAGTGTAATTTAAATGTGCTGTATCCATCTTATTCTTTCCTTGTGCAGAGATATTCCCTGGAAGTTATCTATGCATTAACTTTGCTGAACCATCAAAATTTAGGACAAACTATTTTCATAAAATGGCATTGAGTAAGTTATTCAGGGGCTAGATTTTCTAGATGACCTAAAATACCCATTCTTGCAACCTCATTTTGTTGTGAAATCAAATGAGATAATTAATGAATATGAAATGCACTTTGGAAACATCAAATGCCAAAACCTTGTGAACTCCTACAATTGATTTTATTCTTATTGTTAATTTCAGTGAACAGGGAGCTACATATTAGCCTCAAGCATTATTTCTCCTTCTACCACAATTTTTAACTAGATTGTAGAATATTGAAAATTAGCAAAAATGACTATGTTCTCTAAGAATATTTCATGTAATCCTACCTGTGAATCTCTTTGTAGCCCTTATGAAACTACTTATCTCTTTACATGCTTTTATTTGTTATCAGATTTTTTTTTCTAAACATACTTTATTGAACCTACTTTGCTTATTTGGTAAACAATTATTGAATTTCAACACCATGCTGGGCACTAAAGACATTGAATTGTAAAACAGTCTCCATCAAAGGAAGGAAAGTGAGAATAAAAAATTATCATTATTTTAGAAGTTGGTAGTTCTATGACAAACATATTTAATGTATCAGCTATACATATAACCTAGTTTTCCTTTTCTTAGCATATCACCTCTCTGTAATTTTTCTTAAATATGTATAGAATAATCTGAGTAGCATATTGAAATCAAGATTCTTGGCTCCGCCCCTAGAAAGAATCAATAGTTCTGGGAATCTGCATTTTCATAAGGACCAAGTATAATGGGAACTGGTAACCCTTGGACTTTACTTAAGAGAGTCCTTTTGTGATGTTTCCCTTTTGCCCAGGACTTCTCCTAGTGAAGGCCTCAGGAGGCCTCCATTCATCACACCATCTGTCTGTCTCAATGTCATCCTTTCAAACTGCCAATTTAGGTTATCCAGCTCTACTTTCCTTCATTACCTTGACTTGAAGTGATCCTCTGTAGTGATGTGCCAGTCTTGTTGAAGTCAGTTGTACCTAGTCTCTGAGAATGATACCAGTAATTGTTGTCTCACTTAAAGGCTGATTCTAATGGTGAGATACCTAGAAGAAGATGCGAGGGAATGCCCCTCTCATGACATGGTGAGAGAATTTTTAAAGAAAGTCTTGAATCACATCAGCTGAGAAGTGCTTACCCATAGGGAAATACTGAACAAGTATTAATCATTTAATCCTCTATAAATAAATCTATGAAGCAGGTACTATTATTACATTATTGTTGCATTACTACATGAAGCAGGTACAATTATTATATCCGTTTCATAGATGAGGACACTGAGGCTCAATAACTTTACCAATATCACATAGATACTAAGTGGTAGAGCAGATGTAAACTCAAGTGGACTGGCTCTAGAGTTCAGTGGACAACTATACTAGTGTTGCCTTTCTCTTAGTCAAAGGTATATCCTGTGGAGCCTTTGCTACCATCATTCTTTTCAGAATGACTTTTAGTAAGTTATGCTAACAACTGGAAAAGAAACAAAAACAAACACAAACCTCCAAAGTAAAACAAAACAATGCAAACACTACATAAAATAGTTTTTAGTGTATTCTTAGGTCAAAGATATATTTCAACCTCACATTTCAGGACATTTCTAATGAAAAAAAAAAAAAAAGAACCCAATATACACATGACAACATATAGTAACATATCTCAGGTTCTCAAGAGAAAAGATCACAATTCAATTTTTATTTTCTTCCCTGAAATACAGTTTACTCTCTAGTGAACATAAATTTTTGAGTCAGAAAGATCAAACTTCTAATTCTGTCCTGTTATTTACTTGCTTGATAACCTATGACAATTTTCTGACCTTACTTAGTTCTCATCTTCTATGAAATGTGACAAGCAAGTTTTGGTCAATATTAAAGACATAGTGCCTGGAATATAGCAATCCTTCAACAATCAGTACTGTACATATTTACCATTATTATTATTATGAGCAGTTATAAACTTAATTTAGTAGAATATAAAAACAAGTTTAGACAGAATGCTTTGGGCAAAATAAATATATTCTCAAAGTTTACTTGATACTGAATCTTTTTCCTTGGACAGGTAAGGTTCAAATACATATACCCTTGCTTTTGTCAAGTGACCAAAAAAAAAAAAAAAAAAAAAAAAAAGGAGAGAGAGAGAGAACAGTCAACGACAATTTCCTCTTCCTTCTTCAGTGGTCTGTCTGGTTTATAACTTAGAGTCCTGAAGGGAAAATGCTTAATTTGCTCCCGTGAGAATGTCTCTTCTGAGATGGGCTCATTTATCTTCACCAGGTGATCAACCCAACACTCATCAACTGTTAGCCATGGCGTCACGCCTGCGGGAGAGTGCTGAACTTTTTCAGTCTGATGAGATGCGACCTGCTAATGATCCCAAGGAGAGAGCATCCAACCGCATCCGGATGCTGAATGACATTCTCCAAGACATGGAGAAAAGCTTTCTGGTGAAGCAGGCGCCGCCAGGTTTTTATAGGTAGGATGCATGTCTCAAAAATTATATTTTTTTGCCCTAAATTAAATGTTTATGTTTAACTTTCAGATTATGTACCTTCTATGAACATAACAGTATTTAAAAAGAAACTATAAAGCAGTTACTCATTTGAGGAACTTCCCCCCGCAAAGAAAAATTAAACTGCAGAAATATAAAATAACAGAAACTTGGCTTAGCAGTAGCACAGAGAAAATGAGTAAGAATTGTCTTACATTAATTTCAATATGAGTCAAATGTGATATAGCCAATGAAAAAGCAAATAGAATTATAGGTTGCACTGAGAGAAATGTACTTTCTTGACGAGATCAGGGAATAGGTCCATGCTATTTTTTCCTATGAAGATCCCATCTAGATTAATGTATTTAATCCTGGAAACTACATTTTTATGTTGGCGTTCAATAAGTTTAATATTTAGGGGAAAGTGGGATTTAGACGGATATTGAAACAATTGAAGAATTAGGCTTGTTTGGTTGGAGAGTCACATGGAATGCTCTCTGAAAATATATTAACAATTATATGGAAGGGAGATTAGATACAGATTCAGAGAATACTATGAGTACAGTATGGCTTTGTTTTTGAAGTTCCTTATATAGTAGAAGATAAATGAAGAAAACATGAAGTTTAAAAGATTATGGTACCCATCACTCATCATAAAACCAAGTCATTAAAACCGCAATGAGAAACCATCTTACACCAGTCAGAATGATTATTATTAAAAAGTCAAAAAATAACAGATGGCGAGAAAGCGGAGAAAAAGTAATGCTTATACACTACACTGTTGGTAGGAATGTAAATTAGTATAGCCTTTATATATACTTGGAAAACAGTATGAGATTCCTCAAACAACTAAAAATAGAATCACCTTTCAACCCAGAAAGCTAATTTCTGGATATCTACCCAAAGGAAAACAATTTTTTATATCAAAAAGATACTTGCATTCATATGTTTATCACAGGACTAGTCACAATGGTGAAGTCATAGAATCAACCTGAGTGTCTATCAACATATGATTGGATTAAAAAATGTGGTATATGTACTCTATGGAATACTAAGCAGTCATCAAAAGGAATGAAATCATGTCTTTTGCAGCAACATGGATAGAGCTGGAGTCCATTATCCTAAGTGAAATAACTCTGAAACAGAAAATCAAATACCACATGTGCTCACACATAAGTTGGAGATCAATAATAGATACAGATGGATATACAGAGAGAAACAGACACTGGAAACTGCAAAAGAGGGAGAGTTGAAAAGTCACATACTGGATACACTGTTCACTATTTGGGTGATGGGTACACTAGAAGCCCAAACTTCACCATTACATAATATGTCCATGTAACAAACCGGCACATATACCTCCTGAATCTCTACACATTTTAGAAAAAGATTATGGCATATTTAAACAGTTTTTATTTAACTGATAATTCTATGAGACACAACATATAAATACATACTCTTCTGTTTAATATATACATATGTAATGTGTGTATTATATGACATATTTAGTATATGTATATGTGTATATATAGTATACATATGTATATATTTGTGTATATATATTTTATATATGTGCATATGTGGGTATGTGTATGTATGCATAATTTTATGTAGTGTGGAAGTCTAAATTTGTGGCCCTTTAAGACTGAAAGTTCTGGCCTAAACTCCTCCTACTCCATTCTTCCCCCGATATCTCTTTGCCTCCCGCTTCTTCTCATGATATACCCTGGTCTAGACATACTATGTATAAACAAAGGTTTTAACTAGGACTAAAGAATTGATGTACAGGTATAGAAATCTTCATTACATATGAGAAAAAAGTAAAAGAATAAATATTTTGCTATTATAAAGTAGCAAAAGCCTTATCACTGCAGACATTAAACAATAGGCTGGGTGGCCCTAAGCACCTGAATATTTGGACCACATGAGGTTTAAGGTGCCCATTAGTACTAAAGTTCTGTGACCTCACACATCACGTAATCTTTCAACATCTTAATTTCTACATCTATAAAAGGAGATGGTGGAATGAGACTCGTTAATAATAAAAGATGTTTTTAAAGCCTGATATTTGATAATTTTCCTTTATGATTTTAAACTCATAAAGGTATGAGTTTAAAGATATGGTTAAGACACTTTGTAAGCTCCTTGTATTTTTTTAAGCATCAGGGACATAGCTGTCACCTTAAGTTACCTTCCCTGATGAGGTATATTCTAGTGGTGGGAATGGGGAAACAGAATGAACAAAGTAATTAAATAAATATAATGATGCTAGATGTAATAATTGCTGACGAGAAAAATCAAACCACATTTTAAAATCTAGCATTACTAAAAAGTCATAAAGTAGATAACTTAGGTTATATATATATATATAGTAAATTATTCTATTTACTTTTAAGAAAAATTCAGAAATTATTACAAATTATATGGAAAGAACATAGTTTTGTATAATACAGTAAGCTTTCCCCGTTTGTCTTTTTTGGCACTTGCACTGGAAACGGAAGACCCTTCTATGTTCTAAATTATACATCTGGTAAACTTTTTATTATCCTTTCAAAAATGTTTATGAACTCAATTTACTTGATCATGCATTTTGAGTAGAAAAGTAGATATTTGTCTGCCCCTGAGTTAAAAATGATTAAACATTTTTTTCCTGTTAGTAATGTAATTACATATACCTTGTGTTCTCATTATGCAAGCCTCAAAGTATTGATTATAATAATGTGCTAACTCATATAACAAACTTTAGGAGTGAAAGTTTTTGGTTCACTATTTTGAAATTGTGCTAAACTATTACTATAGTTATTGAAGGGATACATGTCTCCCATTCTTTTCCTTAGCTCTATTAATTCATGTTAGTTTATTAATTTATATATATTAATTTATGTGTGTATACATATATATACTATAACAGTATAAATAGATTACTTTCATTTAGATGTATCTGACTGACCTTTATCTCAAAATTGTCACAAATCTGTACTTCATTTATAAAATACGTAACAAATCATCCTACTTCATGTTTTTTCTTGATAGCTAATTCACATTTCTAAAAATTACTGATGCAAACATTTCAAAATTACAATAGGATTTACACTCTCAATGGTTATAAGCACATTCTCAATGGGGAAGGAAATATTCAAAGTAAAAATTTGAGTTTAAGCAAATGAAAAGTAGATTGATTATTTATAGCGATAATTATATAGAGATAAAATACAATTGTTAATAATATTGTACAAAAGAGCATTTGGTGAACAGGGTTCAATTTCTTTTTAATGTTAAACAGTCTTTAGAGATGTTATTCACGTAAGAATCTCACTCTTTAACCCATTGAACATACAGAATTCTCATCTAATACACAAGAAAGAAGTGAAAAATGATTTGCATTTTAAGAAAGTTCTTGACAGAACTTCACTGTATAAAGCCAAATACTTCATTTTGCATTTAGATCATGTCCCAAAAAATATCGTCTCAATGTAAGTGCCACTAAACATTGGAAAATATTATTTTTGGAATATGCAGAATAATATTCCCAATAATCTGGAAACAGAGGATTCAAAGATTTTGAATCCTATGATGTTGCATCTAAAGCTGGCTCCTCATTGAACGCTGCTCTGTGCAATACTGCTGGAAACTGGCAATATAAGATCCCTACCTTCAAGGAGCTTAATTTAATTCAAGAGCTAAAATACATAAATTATATATCAAATATAGGTACAGAATACTTACTCAAAGTACCCAATGAATACTACAGCCAAGAAGTACTTTTGTGATTCAGTGAAGAGAGAAAGTATTGTCTTGTGGTAGTCAAGAAATACATTTTTTTTTTTTTTTTTTTTTGAGATGGAGTCTCGCTCTGTCGCTCAGGCTGGAGTGCAGTGACGGGATCTTGGCTCACCGCTACCTCTGCCCCCTGGGTTCAAGCGATTCTCCTGCCTCAGCCTCTGGAGTAGCTGGGATTACAGGCACATGCCACCATGCCTGGCTAATTTTTGTATTTTTAGTAGACACAGGGTTTCACCATGTTGGTCAGGCTGGTCTCAAACTCCTGACCTCGTGATCTGCCTGCTTCGGCCTCCCAAAGTGCTGGGATTCCAGGTGTGAGCCACCATGCCCAGCCACAGAAGACTTTATAGGGAAAGAGGAAGATGTATATGGGCTTGAGGGAATGATAGTATGCCCATTAAATTAAGGTGCATTTCCAGGATAACAGTTTGAAGAAAGACACAAAGGAGAAGTTGTGTGTGGTGTGCTCAGGAGTGAAGTACAAAAGGTAGACTAGTTTGAATGGTCATTGGGTTCATGGTTATGCAAAGGTAGGTAAGATCAAGTTGTGGAGTCCCTTAAATGTTCTGTTGAGAGGTTTGGGCTTTATTTTTCAAGGACACAAAAAAGCCATGGAGAAATATGTGTTGTTAGGAGGATTTATCTGGTGTTCCTGAGAGGGTGCACTGGAGTCAGGAGAGAGCAGAAAGCTTTAGGAAGAATATGGGAGTAGGAAAGGCATGGGGTGAAAAGAACATGAATTGACATGTTGGTGTCAGGAATGAAGAGCCAAGGGCCAATTTAGGAGGTGATGTTTAGGAAGAATTGGTTAATTTAGTGATTGTGTGGCTCTAAAAGTCTTGTTGCAGGTTGATTTTAGAATTCCTCTAGGTCTAGGTGGGAAAACAGGATTGAGTACTGGAAAGGGCCTCTTCTCTGCCCTATTTATCTAGCCATTTAGGTAAAGCACTCTGTGTCTGCATGTAATTATATGAAGATCTGTGGATAAAGATAATTTCTAAAGTCATTTCCAGCTCTACAGACTATTAAGTCTCACAACCTCTGTTTTCAAGGGGGCATCTAATTCTGAGTAAGGGGAGAGGGAAAGGGCACCAGGATAGACTGCAAAGCCATAAATGAAAAAGCTGTGAAGTACATTGGAAGTACTGAACTTGGTCAGTAGTGGGGAGCCAGCAAAACAGTATCTATGTTCAGGGACCACGTCAGTGAAAGTATGTTGAAAATTACAAAGCGTCACGAAATTATCACTACTATCAAATTCGGCAGTGTAAAATTTGACTTGTTGCTCTTGAGTAGACAGGGGATTCTGTATTTTCTTAAGAATTCTAAATCTTCTATCTCATTCCTTCCTTTGCTGTCATTCCAGTAGGCAGTGCTCTACCACTCCTGGGTACTGTGTGTGTCTGGAGAGATCGCTGGGCATCTGCGTTTTGCCATTAGATCCTTTTTTGCTCCCTGTAGTTATTACTCTACAAAAGCAGAGCAAGAAGTGTGACCTGGTAAACCTGTGCATTCCCACTATAAAAAGCTTTTCTTAAACAAATTGATAGTCTTTATTTTTTAAAGCAGGTTTAGGCTTAGAAAATAATTGAGCAGAAAGTACGGAATTCTCGTATGACTCCTCAGCATCCCCTCTTCCTAAATACAGTTATCCCAATTGTTAAAATCTTGTGTTGGTATATTTGTTACTATGAGCCAATCTTGATACAACATTGGTGAATCAATATAGATACAAACTAAAATGAATAGTTTAATATCAGGGTTCGCTCTTTAGGTTGTATATTCTTTGGGCTTTGAAAAATGTATAATAATATGTACCCACCGTTGCAGGGTCATATACAACAGTTTTACTGCCCTAAAGTCTCTTGTGCTCCACCTATTCATTCCTTCCTACTGAACCTCTGGCAATCACTGATCTTTTCACTGTCTCCATAGCTTTGCCTTTTCCAGAATGTCACATATTTGGAATAGTACAGCATGCAACCTTGTTGAATTGGCTTCTTTCACTTAGCAATATGCAGTGCATTTTCTCCATGTTCATTTCTTTTTATCACTGAGTAGTATTCCATTGTATAGCTATACCAGTTTGTTTATTCATTTATCTATTGAAGGGCATTTCTGTTGCTTTCAAGTTTTGGCAGTTGTGAATAAAGTGGCTATACATATTTTGGTGCAGGCTTTTTTGTTGGCATACATTTCAATTTATTTCAGCAGATACTAAAGTGTGCAATTGCTGGATAATGTGGTAAGCCTATGTTTAGTTTTGTAGGAAACTGCCCAACTGTCTTTCAAAGTTGCTGTACCATTTTTCATGCCCACCAATAATCAATGAAACTTTCTGTCGCTCCACATCTTCATCTCCATTTGTGTCAGCGTTTTGGATTTTAGCTATTCTAATAGGTGTTGATATTTCATTGTTGTTTGAATCCGCAGTTCCCCAATGGTATATGATGTTGTGCATCTTTTCATATGCTTATTTGCCATCTACATATTTTATTTGATGTGGTATCTGTTCAGCTCTTTTGCCCATTTTTAAAATTGAGGGATTTTTTCTTATTGTTGAGTTTTTAGGCATATTTTTATACTTTGGACACCAGTCCTCCATTAGATACATGTTTTGCAAAAGATTTTCTCTCAGACTATGGCTTATCTTTTCACTCTCTTAACAGTGCCTTTTGCAGAGCAGAAGTTGTTAATTTTAATGAAATTTGAAAATTAAATTATAATTTTAATAAAATTCAGTTTACCAACTTTTCTTTCCTATGCTTTTTGTGTCATACTTCAAAAGTTATTGTCAAACCCAAGGTCACTCAGATTTTATCTTATATTATCTTCTAGAAGTTTTGTACTATTGCATTTTACATTTAGTCCTATTATCCATTCTGAGTTAATTTTCATGAAAAGGATAAGGTCTGTGTTTCAATTCTTTTTTTTTTTTTTTTTTTTGCATATAGATGTCCGGTTGTTCCAGCATTGTTTGTTAAGACTCTTCTTTCTCTGTTGAATTGCTTTTTGTCATACAATATAGTTTTAATATTGCTTTCTGTGATAAGCATCTCACTTGTTCACATTAGAATAGCTTTCAAAATTAAGAATACCAAATAACAATGATATTGTAAGAGAGCACTGGACTTGGGATCTTTAAAAGTAGGAAGAGATTTGAGATGAAAATTTGTCTTTTTCTTCTTAAATGGTCTGCAGCAAGATAATTAGCATTTCTGAGCATCAGTTTTTCATCCCAAAAACAGATCTCAAGAGATTATTAATACTTCAGACTCTGATAATGTTCTCATTTCTAAAGCTCCCCCATATCACTATTAACCAAGGGAGACATATTTAAAAATTAAGTGACACCAGTTCTCTTTCCCCAGAATCACAGCAGTGAAGTATTTCCTTCATGTTTAATTTTCAATATATTGTCCTTCCCTTTATTAAACCTTTGCTTATTGCTTGCCAATTGAGGGGTTGCAACATCTCATAGAAAATAGAGTTTGAGGAGTGACATTAAATATGCAGTTAAGAAAAGAGTAAATAAAATATCTAAGTAGCACTAGCTTCTAAAATAAATCTTGGGTCTTTAAATGACAAACCTTTTCTAGTAGAAAAGACTTCTATCAAATCACTTTCTTTAGGCGTTTGGGGAGTACTGTTGTATAAGCATCATGGTCTTCTGGGGCATATTCTCCTACATGTTTTAAGTTTTGACATTTAAACTACTTTTTAGATTTTGGAACCAACCATTTTGTGGTTGAAATTTAATATCTTTTTAAAAAGTGCGCCTTCTTAGCTTATTTTAGTAAATTTCAGCAAGATTTCCAGCCTTGTCACAAATTACTCCAATGTTTAAGGGTATGAGTCCTTGAGGTTACTGTTGTGTCTCTATCTCCTTTCTTCACTCACCCATACACTAGCTTACATAGTCTTAAAATGAGACAGCAATAATTATTGCCCTCTCTTTTATTTAAAGTGATTGGACTAAACTGAACAGAAACAGAAAGATCTTTGATTTTAATCTTTTAGTATACAAATAGAAAGCCATGGGATTTCAAAACTGCTCCAAACAAAAATATAATGACAAAGGATTTCTATTAATATGCTGCTAATAACATGTGTGTAAGGTATATGAACATGACCCCACATTTATGCATTAAGATGGCACATCTCCGTAAACATCTCATCTTTATTCTCTCTCCACATTTAAAGAGATAGCAGTTAAACAGTAATAAGGGTTTCCTTTCTTCCCCATTCTGACACACACATACACACACACACACACACACACTGCTGCATTACTGTGGTAAGATAGGTTTATCGGGAAATTTTACAAAAGGATAGGAAATTTGGTGTGGCTTTGGAAAAGAGAATCAGAGATTCACTCTTTCATTTGTGTTGATTTGAAAGGCGTGAGAAATCAAGAAAGCAAACATGAGCTAGTGTCTAATTCTGACTGCTACATAGAAATAGGACTCTTAGGAAAAGTGGACATCCTCCAACACCACCATTAGAGACGAATTAAAGTCTAATTATTACATTTAAAACAAAACTATTGATTATGGTCTAGTATTCCATTGTTAATTTTTATGTATGGTATTTCAGTTACATCTTGGCTAAGCAGACTACAGGGACTATCTAAGTAACTATACTTACATTATTCTTTCTTTGGGAAAACACTTCTGAGTTCCAAACAATGGCCATAATCAGGAGTTTGGGGAGCACAGCCTATTTGTAATTTGAGGGACAGTACATGTATGTGTATACACATGTGCATGCCTTGTGTATCTCTGGCATTGTGTCCTTATGGAAGATGTCACAGCAGGTTCATAATAAAGGAAATTATTTCAGAGATTGTCACAATGACCTTGTGGAAGTTCAGGGGACCATTTCAAGCTAATCCTAGCCAAGACCATTTTTTTTTTGTTAGCATCCTTGAAAGCAGAAAAATAGCAATGTAAATGTCAAGATGCTTCTGCCTTTAACCAAGAATAAACAAAGAAAGCAATCCACTAAAAGTATTTTTCAAACACACAAGCTCCCAAAACTTTGCTTTTGAAAGATGTTAGAATCGGTTTATACTTAGGCAAGCAATGACATGAGACAGAACTATTAAAAAGCCACATTTCCCAGGTATTATATAATCAATTTCCATCTACATATTCAGTACATACATAAAATTTAGAGGTTGAAACTCAACCCCCCTCAAATCACTTCAGAATAACAATGATCTCATTATACAGTTTTCATGGTGTTTTAATTAGAGTTAGTTATATAAGTCCCAATAGAACCTCATGTTCCACGTTTGATTAGGATAATGACTACTTTGTTCGGGTTATACTTTCTTTTAGTGAGGTGTGGGTGGTCTGAACGGAACTAAAACCCCAGCATTGTTTCTCTTGTCATTAATTCTATCAGCAATGCCTCTGATTTCTTTAGACTATGAAAAATAACTAGTGATTAAGAATTACCATAATGCTTTTAACATATTTTAATAGCGACCATTTGCACAAAAGAATCTATGTATGAATACAAAATTTTATAATCTACACAATGATAATGTAAAATTTCCAAAAGAAGGTTGAAGACCTGGCTCATATACAAAATCTTTGTAACGTTGATCATTATATACATTTCCTTTTACCCTTTTATGAATAAATACATACATTAGTTTTATAATTATGTATCCTTTCATACTTTGATAGTTTCCACTTCTAAAAGGAGCAAAAAAGCTCCCAAATTTTAAGAAAAACCGATTAATATACTGAAATTCAAGCCTCATTTTTTTCAGTCACTCATTTTGTCAATATTAAAACAGAGAACATATCTCATTTTAACAGACAGCATTCAAACACAATTTGACTAGACATTTAACAACTTGTTTCAAGGCTGGTTCAACATTTGCAAATCAATAAACATAATCCAGCATATAAACAGAACCAAAGACAAGAACCACGTGATTATCTCAATAGATGCAGAAAAGGCCTTGGACAAAATTCAACAGCCCTTCATGCTAAAAACGCTCAATAAATTCGGTATTGATGGAACGTACCTCAAAATAATAAGAGCTATTTATGACAAACCCACAGCCAATATCATTCTGAATGGGCAAAAACTGGAAAAATTCCCTTTGAAAACTGGCACAAGACAGGGATGCCCTCTCTCACCACTCCTATTCAACATAGTGTTGGAAGTTCTGGCTAGGGTAATCAGGCAAGAGAAAGAAATCAAGGGTATTCAGTTAGGAAAAGAAGAAGTCAAATTGTCCCTGTTTGCAGATGACATGATTGTATATTTAGAAAACCCCATTGTCTCAGCCCAAAATCTCCTTAAGCTGATAAGCAACTTCAGCAAAGTCTCAGGATACAAAATTAATGTGCAAAAATCACAAGCATTCTTATACACCAGTAACAGACAAACAGAGAGCCAAATCAGGAATGAACTTCCATTCACAATTGCTTCAAAGAGAATAAAATATCTAGGAATCCAACTTCCAAGGGATGTAAAGGACCTCTTCAAGGAGAACTACAAACCACTGCTCAGTGAAATAAAAGAGGACACAAACAAATGGAAGAACATACCATGCTCATGGATAGGAAGAATCAATATCATGAAAATGGCCATACTGCCCAAGGTAATTTATAGATTCAATGCCATCCCCATCAAGCTACCAATGAGTTTCTTCACAGAATTGGAAAAAACTGCTTTAAAGTTCATATGGAACCAAAAAAGAGCCTGCATCTCCAAGACAATCCTAAGTCAAAAGAACAAAGCTGGAGGCATCATGCTACCTGACTTCAAACTATACTACAAGGCTACAGTAACCAAAACAGCATGGTGCTGGTACCAAAACAGAGATATAGACCAATGGAACAGAACAGAGTCCTCAGAAATAATACCACACATCTACAGCCATCTGATCTTTGACAAACCTGAGAGAAACAAGAAATGGGGAAAGGATTCCCTATTTCATAAATGGTGCTGGGAAAATTGGCTAGCCATAAGTAGAAAGCTGAAACTGGATCCTTTCCTTACTCCTTATACGAAAATTAATTCAAGATGGATTAGAGACTTAAATGTTAGACCTAATACCATAAAAACCCTAGAGGAAAACCTAGGTAGTACCATTCAGGTCATAGGCATGGGCGAAGACTTCATGTCTAAAACACCAAAAGCAACGGCAGCAAAAGCCAAAATTGACAAATGGGATCTCATTAAATTAAAGAGCTTCTGCACAGCAAAAGAAACTACCATCAGAGTGAACAGGCAACCTACAGAATGGGAGAAAATTTTTGCAATCTACTTATCTGACAAAGGGCTACCATCCAGAACCTACAAAGAACTCAAACAAATTTACAAGAAAAAAACAAACAACCCCATCAAAAAGTGGGCAAAGGATATGAACAGACGTTTCTCAAAAGAAGACATTCATACAGCCAACAGACACATGAAAAAATGCTCATCATCATTGGCCATCAGAGAAATGCAAATCAAAACCACAATGAGATACCATCTCACACCAGTTAGAATGGCGATCATTAAAAAGTCAGGAAACAACAGGTGCTGGAGAGAATGTGGAGAAATAGGAACACTTTTACACTGTTGGTGGGATTGTAAACTAGTTCAACCATTATGGAAAACAGCATGGCGATTCCTCAAGGATCTAGAACTAGATGTACCATATGACCCAGCCATCCCATTACTCGGTATATACCCAAAGGATTATAAATCATGCTGCTATAAAGACACATGCACAAGTATGTTTATTGCGGCACTATTCACAATAGCAAAGACTTGGAATCAACCCAAATGTCCATCAGTGATAGACTGGATTAAGAAAATGTGGCACATATACACCATGGAATACCATGCAGCCATAAAAAAGGATGAGTTTCTGTCCTTTGTAGGGACATGGATGCAGCTGGAAACCATCATTCTTAGCAAACTATCACAAGAACAGAAAACCAAACACTGCATGTTCTCACTCATAGGTGGGAATTGAACAATGAGATCACTTGGACTCGGGAAGGGGAACATCACACACCGGGGCCTATCATGGGGAGGGGGGAGGGGGGAAGGATTGCATTGGGAGTTATACCTGATGGAAATGACAAGTTGATGGGTGCTGACGAGTTGATGGGTGCAGCACACCAACATGGCACGAGTATACATATGTAGCAAACCTGCACGTTATGCACATGTACCCTAGAATTTAAAGTATAATAATAATAATAAAAATAAACTGACCAAAAAAAATAAAATTTCAATTGACAATGAAATAAGAGTAATTAATCTGAGATCCAGTCTGCTAGTATCAAAATAGTAATCCTTTTGTGTATAACTGTTTGGGTTTTATAAAAATGTTTCTTTCAGTTTTAAGGTACATCCTCATTTAAAGTGAGAAAAAAATTACTGTTGTCATATTTGCAAGTCAAGACCCATTGCCAGCCTGAGAGTGAGTTGTGACTTGATGGTACATTGAATAATTAAGACTAACAATAACAACAATACTTTCCATAGAGGATGATTTGTTTATACCAGGCACTGTGCTGCACATTTTTCATGTATTATTTGTAACACTTCTAACAATTCTGCCAGATTGGTCTTATTATTCCCTTTATACATATAAGAAAACCAAGACTTAGAAAAGTTAACATGTGGCAGAAATGGGATTCAAACCTAGTTTGTTTTCTTTAAAACCACTACTCTTTCTGCTAGACAATACCACATACATTTGATCCAAATTATCCCTAGTTTGCTCAGATATCACCAATAAATTTAATTAGATTTTAGTGTTAATATAGCCAAATATGTATAAATTAAGTTTTCCACATTTCAGAATTACACCCCTTAACCTGATAGTGACAAAATTGCATCTGTGAGACACCAAATTTATCCCTATGTCTGGAAAAGACATATGCCTTATTGTCCTAAATCAGTAACATTATCTTGTATCAAAATAGTGTCTATCCCTTTGTGTCTCTGTAAATCTTAGATGTAATTTAAAAAGTAGGCATATTTCTCTGCCAAATCTCATATACTATAATTAAAAATGTTTTTACATAAATAACAATATAGTATAGAGGAGGGCTCAGTAGACTGGGAACTTAAGAATTGTGGGCTGAAGACCCAAAAGACTCCAGAAGAAGTCACTTAACTTCCATGACATTTACTCTCTAATCAATTAGGTAAGAAGAGATAAACTAGTGAATCTCTAAGATAATGAAAATATTAGTTGAGGAAGTGTTCATAACTAATACAAATTGAGTTCCATATTTTGAAATGCATTTCAGGGAAATAATTATTTCAATGGGTTCCCTATGAAGCCATGATAGACATTGTAGCATTTGTTTCTCTCTCCTTTATTTTATCTGCTATTTTATTTTATTTTATGGGTATAAATATCTTTCTGATTTAATATGATCCAAAGAGAATTAAGAGAAAGGATCATGCTGAGTATTTTCTTTGTACTGAAGCACCTGAAACCTCATTTTGCTACATAATGAAACTAAAGTTTCCAATTGCTGTGTAAATCATATGTTTAGTAGATGAAATGCTCAGGAATCATTTTGCACTTGACATTTTCTAGATTACGAGTAGCAGAATTTTCTTCTTATAATAAGAAAGTAGATCTGTAAGCCACAAAAACTATGGAGCAAGTATGGCATATTGAGATGATACACAAGGAAAGGACAGGCAGCCAATAGGCACGATTCTATAAAGCACATATTTAGTCCTGTACACCATCCCCAGTGGAATCCTTTGTTCAAATGAAATCTTACATGAGCTACACTAGTTGATAAGGAAAGGAACATGAATGTTGCCTCTGTTTCCACAGTCACCTCGAAGGAGTCCCTGGTTTGCCAGCCACTACACTTGATTGTGCTGCTTAACCAGTTTGCTTGCTAAAAACACAAGACTACAACATTTTCAACTGATTAAAAAATATAGGTCTGTAAATTTATAATCATACTTAGATTAGATCAACTTGGAAATTTATAAGGGCAATAATGGATGAAATGGGAAGTACTCACCCCATAGTCTATAATTAGAGTTAAATATAATACACGACTTAATTTATAATTGATATAATCCTTATAAAACTGCAACAAACCCTCAAATTACATACAGTGGGGTTCAAGCATTTCCTCCAAGCCTACCTTTATCTGACAAGTTTCACTGAGAAAGTTAGAAGGCAATCTAGGTATTCAAATTAGGAATAATTTGAATAGAATTATAAGTACATATGTGCATTAGAAGTGTTGAAGATATAAAAGTGATGGAAATGCTCACTTTGGTATCACATATATTAAAATTGGAATGATACAGAGATTAGCGTGGCCCTTGCGCAAGGATGACATGACAATTCATGAAGTGTTCCATATTATTATAAACAAAAAAAGATGTATTTTAAAGTCAAGGAAGCTTGAGGTTTCTTTAGCTTTCTTTAAGCTAAGTTTCATAGAATCAAGAACTACTAGAACTGAAATAGGACCTTCAATGACAGCACCCGCCGCCTGCCGTTCTCAGGCAGGCAACTTCCAGCAGTTCTCTGAGAAATTCTGTGAATCTCCTTTTGACATTTGCCTGTTTGTCTGCCTGCAACCGTTGCTGAAGAAAGCAGAATCGGTTCTACTTTTGCCTTCCAAGTCCTGCGTGATGACTGTTGCAAATTTTGTATCTTTTTCTGCACTTTGAAAAATGTTTGTTGACTAATGTATCCAGAGAAACTTTCTTGGTCCTTTATGCCCTTTTCCCTAGATCTTAAAAGAACAGGGACCTGCCTTGTGCCATAATTGGTCATGATGGGGTTTTATTGGGGTTTTGTCGGCCCACACCAGGATTTATTGGGATTGTTCCATGTATAATACGTGTCCATATCAAACAATGGTTAGGCTATCAGGATACTGCCTATGAGAATTTTAAGAACTAAATAAAACTCATGTACCAGACACTTAATATACTGGATGTATATCTCTGGGCTTCACAATAGCTTATGTAATAATTGTTGGAGCTGGTAATTTTACCAGGCCTTTCTTGTTTCAAAGCCGTCTCTCTCTCCGCGTACTCCCAGGGGCTCCGTATACAGTTTTTTGATCTATCAGATTACTCATCCAGGTTGGTATTTTCCCCATGGTGTTGGTAAGGGCTCTGAAATTCAGAAAAATGACTTTTTCTTTTCTTCAAAGTTACCAGAGATGGTAAATTACATAAATTAGTTAAGGAATAGAACCTGGTTGCAGCCATTCTAAATTTTATTTTAAAAAACAAATTCAGTCAGGCATTTGTTTTTTGACAAACAAAAGTGGCTCACGCCTGTAATCTTGACACTTCGGGAGGCAGAGGCTGGAAGATCACTTGAGGTCGGGAATTTGAGACCAGCACGGCTAACATGGCGAAACCCCGTCTCTACTAAAAATACAAAAACTTCGCTGTGCGGGGTAGTGCGCCCCTGTAGTCCCAGCTGTTCCGGAGGCTGAGACAGGAGAATCACTTGAACCTGGGAGGAGGAGGTTGCAGTGAGCTGAGATTGCTCCACAGCACTCCAGCCTGGGCGATAGAATGAGACTTTGTCTCAAAAAATAATAATAATGATAATAATAATAATAATAATAATTGTAGTAGCTTACAGACTGGAGTGGTATAAAAAGAAGATTTCAAACAGAGTTTGAACAAAATGGTCATATTGTGAGCCAAAAGAGAAGTAGAATATATTTTATCTTACACATACAAAAATGGATATTTAATACTTTGCTGTTACTCCTATCTAGACTGTAAGATTAATGCCTATGGCTTGGGTGATATTTTGTTTCTGGCATTTCCTGATTCTCTTTTTAATCTTACTACCTTTCTTACCTGTAAGTTAGAATTTGATGTCACTTTTTCAAAATACTTATCTAAAATTACTACTGATTCCATTATACTTATGAATTCATATGCTTATGAATTAATATGCATATGCAAAACTATACCAGGCACTGAGAATACAATGCTCAAAAATATAAATATCAACCTTACCCTTTGGGACTTTACTTTCTGTTGGGAAGAAACAGAAAATAAGCAGACAAAAGAACAAATAAATATGTAATCACAAACTTTACAATTGTCTTGAAGGAAAGAAACATCACCTTTTCCTTTAAGGTAGCTAAATAGGTTTGGGGGAGTAACTTGGGCTGAGACTGAAAAATTAAACAAGGGCCTAGAGGCCACAGAGAGGGGTTAAGTCTTATTTTCAGGACCTTTAATATCTGATTATAGGTAGATTATAACATATTTTTTGTCTATTTATGTGTAATCTATCATCATGTATTCTGTATATCTCTGATTGCTATGTAGAAAACAGATTTTAGAGGTAATGGAAGAAATGGAAAAATTAGCACTGATGTGCTCTTTTAATAATCTAGGCATGTCAGTCAGGATTTTCCAGAGAAACAGAACAATAGGACAGTAAGAGATTGCATGTATATGTGTGTGTGCATATGTGTGTGTGTGTGTCCCTATGTGTGTGTCTCTGTGTGTGTCTGTGTGTAATTTTAAGGAATTGGTTCATATGATTGAGGAGGTTGGCAAGTGTGAAATCTATGGATAAGGAAGGCTGACAACTCAGGAAAAGTTGATGTTATAGTCTTGACTCCAATATCTGTAGGCAGGCTGTAGCAGGCTATAAATTTACTTAGAATTTCTATATTGTATTAATAGTCCAAGGCAGAGTTCTTTTTTCTTCAGGATACCTCATGTTTTGCTTTTGAGGCCTCCAACTGATTAGATGAAGCCTACCCACATTATCAAGGGCAATCTCCTTTACTTAAAGTCAACTGATTGTAAGTCTTAATTGCATCTGTAAGACACCTTCACAGCAACATATGGACTAGTGTTTGAACAAACAACTGGGCAGTATTGCCTCACTACATTGACACGTAAAATTAATCATCACAGAGATCATGTTGGTGGGAACGCAAATATAGAGGAGATTAATTTGTAACATTTCAGACATATAATCTACAAAAACTTGGTGATGGATTAGACATGAGAATAAAGATGAGGGAAGAAATCAAGAATAGCAGATCTTTCCCATGAGGAGTGGGTTTTAACAGCTATGATGTAGAAACAATGAATCTTTTCTAAATGAGATTCTGCTGACTCCAGCTCAAATAATATGATTGACAAGGCAAGATTACTTTTGTTACGCACTTTAAATGACTAAATAATCTTGAGAAGAAATTCTGTTTGTATCTGTCTAGTTATATTTGGCTAATCCTAATGTAGACTAAAAATTTGCCTTGCCTTCTCTTTCTCATCCAAAATAATTATATGCAAATAGTAATCTAGTCTTTATGCAATAATGTGAAATGGGAGGAAACATAGCCAAATATTTCTGGAAGGGATAGCCTTCAACTGTGCCAGGTACAGTGCCTCCAATTCTTTTATTGCTAATCATAGTAGGTCTCATCTTCTAATCAAAGCTTACATATGCTACACCAGGGAGTTTGGATGATATGCTAACTCAATCTAATTTTACACAATATAATTCAAAAGCCAATAAAATGTAGCCTTGTCAGACACAAAAGTTTTACAGGGAAGAATGTAATATAGGCACCAAATGTTAAGTATCCTCTCTGCAGGTGGTTTGTACATTTCCTGTGTTTCCAATTTCTCTTTTCTTTTCTTAACCATGAAATTAAATAGACAGCTTTGAACAACTAACGAATAGGCATTTTTTCAAAGCTGATTCATAATGCCATCTTTTTTCCTAAAATAGAATATCAAATGGGTGAATAGAAAGTCATTTCAGACATAGAGAGTTAAGAATTAAAAATGTAGTAAAATATTTTTCTAGATTAACTACTAGAGATTGATGAGTACTTATGCTTCATTTTACTTCAGAAAATGTTTCCCCTTTTATTTTATACGTTTATTATTATAAGTCACAATTGAAAGGCTTGATAATCCATAAAATCATATTTTCCAAAGTCAAATTATTAATTTTGCATACACTTTTGATTAGGTTTAGACAGGTTCCATTTATCTTAACTCATTAGTGTTATGTTAGTAGATTTTCTATGTAGATTAAACTTTCTCTGAGTAAATAAAAAGTTTAGTGATTCTGATTTTACTTACTTCATAAAATTGTAATATCTATTATGTAAAAGGCATAACCTAAATGTATTAGTTTCCTGTGGCTTTCATAACAAATTGCCATAAATTAGGTGACTTAAAACAACAGAAATTTATTCCCTTCCAGTTCTGGAGGCCAGAAGTCTGAAATCAAGAGGTCAGCAGGGCCACATTTTCTCTGGCTCTAAGGGAGAATCCATTTCCTGTGACTGTGGCATTCCCTTGTTTGTAACCGTATCACTCCAATCTCTGCCTCAGTCTTCACATGGCCTTCTCTTCTTTGTGTATCTATTTAATCTCTCCCCATCTCTCTTTTACAAAGAGACTTGTGATGGGATTTAGGGCTCATTCACATAATACAGGATAATCTCCTTATATCGAAATCCGTAATCACATCTGTATTTGTCTGTTCTCATACTGCTAATAAAGACACACCCGAGACTGGGTAATTTATAAGGAAAGAGGTTTAATTACTCACAGGTCCGAATGGCTGCGGAGGCCTCAGGAAACTTACACATAGCAACAGCAAGAAGGGCTGAGCAAAAGAGGGAAAAGACCCTTATAGAACCATCAGATCTCCTGAGAACTCACTCACATCATGAGAACAGCAAGAGTGAACTGCCCCCATGATTCAATTACCCTCTACTGGGTCCCTCCCAAGACATGTGGGGATTATGGGAACTATAATTCAAGATGAGATTTGGGTGGGGACACAGCCAAACCATATCAACATCTGCAAAGACACTTTTAGCAAATAAGGTAACATTTATAGGTCCTAGAGATTTAAATCTGGACATATCTCTGCAGTCACCATTCAGCTCACTGCACCAGATAATACAAGGAATATGAGTGTAGATTAGACGTGGCTTTCTTCTGAATAGATGTGCCAGTTTATTAAGCTTTATTTTGTTGCTGTTGTTGCAATCCCATCCTTGTATACTATCTTGTGTTAACCTCGGACTAGGACTCTACAAACTGCATTTTCACTGTGCCAGTTGACTCCCTGATAAACTCTAATAAGAAGCAGTAAAAGAAAGCTGGAAGCCAGAGGAAGGAAGAAAAGATGCTTCTTTCTATTTACAATTTGTTCCTGTTTTAGCTTTCTTTTCCTGTCATTGTCACCCTAACAATGCTTCTTCACCTAAGTAGAGACAGTTCATTCTAGTAGTAGAAGATAATACTGATTTTCACTTTTTCCAACATTAGTTAAATCAGACTCACGATAGTCATCAGAGACACCAGCGCAAGCAGACTAAAGTCCTTCCTTGTAAGTCTGGGGTCCAGTTACACAGGGTTCCATCTCTGATCTCAGAGACATCAGTTATAGCTAAGCAGTGGCCCCTATTCAGAGGCCTGAGTTTCAACTTCACAGGACACTTCCTTTGAGCTTCTAAGCTTTAATATTTCCAAATATTTCCATTCTCCAACCCTAGGAATAGTAGATCCTTCCTGCTGTTGTAACCTAACCTCTGTGACATTTTAGTGTTTCTTCTGCAACACTTTAGTGTTTCCTGTGCCTTAGAATCTAAAATTCATATAAAATATCTTCAACAATAACTGCCAAAAAGGTGAAGAAACAGTTACAGAGAAATCGAGGAGTAAAAGGATTTGTGTTATTGTTTTCTTCAGCTGGGGTAGGATTTAGGCAGGCATCATGATAACAGGTAGATGGTACTTAAGCAGGATCTTATAATTAGTAGACTCCAGTCTTCAAGAGATGCTAATGAGAAAGTGGAAGGGTATTTCTCAAGAAAATCTTACTGAAAGGTATCACAGTTGTTATGTTTCTCAAAATCCACTTAAATAACATTTAACTTTCTCTTGTTGATTGAAGGTCAAGTTATATATTCTTTTATAATACAATAAAGTCCTCAAAGAGAGTCATTTGCCTCTATGACAAAATAACTGCAGATAGTCTGCTACTGAAAACTAGAAAAGTGAATTAACACTTTAGTGTTTTGTCATGTTTCTTTTCATTTCTGTATTGTTATTGGTTACTTCTAATTGATGTCATTGTGTCTAGCTGCTAGAACCTGCTGGTGATTGCTTCAGTTATTCAGTATTATTCCAACTCTCTTAAGGGACAGTCTGTTGGATTTTGTGAGTTATTTGCCCTTCCAAGGGCAAATAATTTTAATTTGATTGCAGTTATTTTAATTTGATTGCAGTGTTCAGGAAGCATGATCTCAGAATAAGTAGGAATGTTACTGTCCATAAATAAAGTCATCTTGATTGTAGCTCTTTCTGGTATAGGAGAGTATAATTTTAACTTTTCATGTAATTCAGGAGTATTCATCTTAAAGTGATAATCAGAAAAATGTTTGCTGAGAGATCTTTGAGACCTAAATGTTTTTGGCTTAACAGGACAATATCTAAAGTTCTCTAAAATGAGCACACGTTATAAGATCATAGAAAAAAAAAATGACAGTAAACACTAACTATTTGCTACTGATGGAAAAGCAATGAATTAACATAAGTGAATTCTGCCAGTAAAGTTGACTGAATTTGAGACCATAAAGCCAACTATATATCCACTCTTCCCCCATATAACCTATGTGGTTTATTGTGTCCACATAGTCTCTTTTCAGAGATTGTAAATTATACTATGTATGAACTCTTGATGACTGAAACACAATTGGAGCTTGAAGGTCAAGGCAGCAAACTGCATCCTAAATTCCTATTTATTGATGATGTGTGGTACAGTTAGTAGTACACTTTGTGCTGCTACAATTAAAGATCTGTCAGTGTTTCTAATATACACTATTATTTTAGGATTCGATAACATGACCACTAATCTTTACTCTGAATTACATGGTAAAAGGCCTCAGCAGTGGGAGCGCATCTTCAAGTTCTTTTAACAAGATTGTAAGATATTTATTTGCTTTCCTTGATATGAAAATTCTAAACAGTAAGATTTATGGTAAGCTAGATATAGACAGGACCTCTATACAGGCAGCATGCAGCAAAAAATGTTTAACAAGAATGTTAAGAAATAAACTGCTGGACGGGTGCGGTAGCTCAAGCCTGTAATCCCAGCACTTTGGGAGGCCAGAGACTGGGGATCAAGGTCAGGGAGATCGAGACCATCCTGGCTAACACAGTGAAAACCAGTCTCTACTAAAAAATACAAAAACACTAGCTGGGCTGAGGTGGCGAGGAAGCCTGTAGTCCCAGCTACTCGAGAGCTGAGGAAGGAGAATGGTGTAAACCCAGGAGGTGGGTTGCAGTGAGCTGAGATCGGCCACTGCACTCCAGCGAGCGACAAGCTGAGACTCACGTCTCAAAAAAAAAAAAAAAAAAAAGAAATAAACTGCTGTTTCAGATTTCCATTTCATTACCTATATTCATTTTAAAAGAAAAGGTTAGGACAAAATTTTTTTAAATCCTTATTTTAAAAAAATGCCTGGCTTATTCCTACAACTCCCTTATCAGATATCTATAAAGAGTATACAGAGCCTAACAATATAGTAAAGTAGATATAAGTAGTTATAAGCCTGACTCATTGTTTTGTTTTCAGGAAAAAAATAATTCTGAATAATTTTTTTTAAGGAACTCAATTAGCTGTTTAGTTAAAAAATAGCCTGTAGTTGTGTAATCTGGACCTATTGATCTATGCTGTTCAATGTGGTAGCCACTAGCAATGTGTGGCTACTGATAATGTGAAATATAGTTAGTGAAAATTAACATAAGTATAAAATATGCACTTGATTTTAAGACATGCTACCACAAAATTAAAATGAAGTGAAAATGTAGCATTAATAATTTTTATATTGATTCATGTTGAAATTATAATATTCTGTAAATAAAATAAAACTATGTCATTTATTTCTTTTTTATGTAGTTTAATTTACTACTAGAAAATGTAAAATTACACATGCAACTTACATTATAGTTCCACTATACAGTGTTGCTATAGATGTTCCCAAATATCCAACATTTTTTCTTATACCCAATTGACTTGAATTGACTCGAAGTAGGATGTTGGGCTTATGATATGTCTAAGATATGATCAAAAAGTAGTAAGGCCTTTTTTTTTTTTTTTTTAAGAAATTCTCCATTACCCCAACTGTGGTTGGTGATGTTGTTATAGGTGTCTGTGATAGTGGATGGCAAATGTAGAAGCGGGAAGATATAAAAAGGAAAAGTAAATATGGGAGTCCACAGGAGTGAGTGTCTGAGACATTAAGTAAAACAAAGCAAAACAAAATTCAAATTTAAAATGATTGTTGAATGTAAATTCGTTCATCTGTCATACTTAATATAGAAAATGAATATTTTCTTTATCTTTGAATAATATTATTTTCAGATGAAATTACTTGTAATAACAGTTGTTACTCAAAATTCATCTTATAGCTACTAAACTTCTGCAACTATAATCTGATTTCTCTAAAGCCCCATTAAAACAAACAAACAAGCAAACAAAAACTCTGCTATTTACTTCATTCATAAATCCTTTAATTCAACAAACATTTATGTGCCTATCCTATTCTAGGCATTACGCTTGAAACTAGATGATCCAAAGGTAAAGTACTTTCTCTTTAAATTCTCATTAGATGTTTCCTTAGCATTCTTTTGCTAATTTGCAATGTCTGTTCGCCTGAATTCATCTAAGTCTGTAATCATGGATGAAATTGCTTTGGGCACCCCATCAGAAAGAATCACTGAAATCTAACCCCAATGTGTTATCACACACTACACAGATACCACAAGAATCAACAGAGAAGCAATAATGTGTTAACATCACAGGAGTCCCAGTGGGCTAGAAAAGTTGTAGCTGTGGTTAGCCAGGACACTACTACACTTGTAGTATTAGTGGACAATAGCAAGTAAATTATATTAATAGAATTGAGTCATAAAGCATTTTAACTGAGCCAGCACAGGAACTTTCCGTCTTTTTCATCCCTTTATGTCTTACCGTGTGTATCTTTTTCTCCCTCACTTCTGTCTAAGAGTAAAAGCGATTTTTTCCAAAGCTAACTTGGCCACCCCTCTTTCCTCCTTCTCCTACCTTATGGCCTTGCTCTACCAATTGTCAGAGCTCTTCTCACCTTCATTTCTACACATTATCAATCGTGCTGGTTGCTGCAGTGATTTCTGCCCTCTGATTTGAAAACATACTTCCAAGGCCTGTCTTAAAACAAATCAAACATTCTCCCCTCAACTCTTTCATATTACTGTACTCTCCTCCATTTGACATACCTCCCCAGTAGCCTGTTCGCTGCTGTCTTTCATCCCGTGTTGCTCATTCATTCTTTAAGCCTGTAACATTGGCTCTCCTTCCCCCATCCAACATTCTAATTCTCTTATTGTCCTTATATTACCAACAACTGCCATTCAGAAAACACAATCTTTTTCTTCCCCCATAGTCCTTAGTTGTTTGGACCTCTCTGAGCAATTCTTTTATGGAAACTATCGATTACCATTTTTAGTAAAGTGAATACAACTTAAAATCTGTCTTCAACTGCTTAATTTTATTTTAGTAGATTTCCTCTTTTATTTACCTGTTGCATTCCCTTTACATTAAAAAGCAGTTATCCCAAAGTCTGCATCTCGAAGACTGGACTTTGATCCCAATTTTGCTTAATAAAAATTATTCAAGAAATTTCATAGTAAGTTTGTCAATGATTAAGTCTCAATTCATGATTTTTTTCCCCTCTATCAAAAGAGGCAGGCATTTAACAGAGATACAGTGGATAAGAAGGGAATAGAGTCAGAGTTTATGAAGCACATATCTGAAGGTTATATTCTTTATTTTTGTATTTTTGCTTTTGGAACAATGTCTTCATTATGCTCAGAAAATACCTGCTGGTTCAACCCTAAATTGCTACATTAAAAGAGACACAGATTTAAATGTTTAGGGTGGATGGGTGAGAGCTTAATATCTGTAATAAACTGACTCCGTTGTTATAAAACACTCTCAGGCAGCTATCTCATACTATCTAACTTGACTTTGAAAGGGAACCAGTGTCATGGAGTAAGGAGAAAAATTTATTTGCTGTCTTCTTATTGATGAAACTGTGAATTTTTGTCAGTTTGGGGTTTGCTACACTCTGGCAAGTTGGAAAAGGTCTATTTTATTGTTTCTTTCAGAAGCTTTTTTTCTGTCATCCATGAGTTTCAAATTTAGCTCCTGTTGGAATATTGTTTTAAAATAAATCCAAAAGCAGTTAAAATATTGAAATTAAAACCCTTTCAATAATGTACTTTTCTAAATCTTGACTCTACTTGTCAAGGGCTATGTGATGTTAAGCTAATCTCTCTGCATCCAGTTTCTTTCTCTATAAAATGGAAATAATAATAGTGCCTATGACATTAAGTCATTTTGAGGATTATATGCATTAAAATATGCAAAATGCTTGGAATATGGGTAAGAATATACTAAATATTCAAGTATTAGTTATTACTTTTATCACTATTAATTTATGCAATCAAATTTATTTACTATCTACTGTTTAGAAACCTGGAGAAATACACAATGAACAAGAAACTCGTGTTCTTCAGGAGCTTTGCCAAGAAGAGACAAATATCTGTCAGAGTTACAAGAGTGTGTGACTAGTGGTATGATAAAACCATCAGCCTCTGTGGTTGCACTTAGAATAAATCAACAAACTCTGCCTAGGGTTGTTGGCAAAACACGAGTAGCTGGATTCTGAACTGTGTTAAATCAGTGCTGTAGTTTATCCAGACCACAAAAGTCTTTCCTTTCATCAGTATCTCTGAGAGTCAGTAGCTGGATCTCCTCTGATACTCCAAGTCAGAAAATGTAGAACTTTTCCAATAATTTACCATGATCCTTTAAAAATTACAAAGAATTTGCTTCTCTCAACCTAATGATGAACTTCAAGATACATTTTCTCTAATAGTTTAAAATACATTTAGCATAATGTTTTCATATGCAGTCTGTGTGTCTGTGTATATACCACTACTATTGGCTGTCTGATTATTCTGACCTGCATACATCTTCTAAAATAATCTTTCTTCTTTGTGACTAACATATGTCTGGCTAGAAAACCAACACCTTCCTATCTTAAGCAATATAAAATTTAAAGTTATTTGGTGGGGCTGAATTACTAGGGATGTGGAGGAAGGGATTCATTCTCTGTGAAGCACAGTCCAGAGTGCCAGATAGATTTTTCCTGGTTTGGCCATAAGGATATATAGAGAAAAAAAGTAGCACTAGGGAAGTAGAGTAGTTACAGGGAAAAAAGAATGGGTGGCATTTTCAATTAGTTAATGGCATGGTCAAATATAAAAGGGTAGCTAGTTTATTTGTATAGACTCTTACAAGGCATGATATGTACTTGGCCTAGAAGTGACCTATAGAAGTGGTCTCTCTCTTGTTACTGGAAAGTTCCTTTTGGACGAATTCTTTCCTGGGCAGGAGATGTCATCTGATAGTCTCACAGCTCTGTGTTACTAAGGCCAAAGTCAGTTGAGAATTACGGGGCTGTGGGCTTATGCGCCCAAGGAAGCCAAACGCAAACATCTCAAATAATAGCATAAGTAACACATATAAAGCTTTTTATTGTATATGCCAGGCACTGTGCTAAGCACTTTACATATTTCAGTTCATGTAATTATTATAAAAACTCTAGGTTGTAAGGACTAATATTTTCCGTTTTACAAGTGAGGAAGAGGAGTTTCAGAGTTAAATAACTTTAATGTGCTCCAGATCATGGAGAGAGAGAATGCTGGTGATGGGGCAGGAAGCTTGTCTTATAGGGGTAAGGGAGGCAAAATTTATTCTCTACCCTCCTAGGCCTTCTTGCTGAGTCTAAGAATTAAACTTACCTAAGGCAGATTAACAGGAGAAAAGCATACAAATTTTATTTAGTAATTTTTACACGTACATGAGAGCCATCCCACACACACACCAAAATGAAGACTCAAAGAAATGAAGTTGAATGCTTATATGCTAGGCTGAACAAAGAATAGTAAATTGTGGAAAAGCAGCAAGACAGAGGAGTATGGGCTAGGGCAGTTAATTGTGGAAAAATAACTAGGAAGATAAGATTGGCTGGTTAGTTCAACAGGATTTATTTGTGTAGATTTTTGTCAGTCTCCACTTCCCTAGTGATAAGCATGTCTTTCACATAGGAATTTAATCTGCTTTCAGGAAGCAAAAGGAATTTCAGAGTGAGCTTCTTGCATCTGCTGTTTTTCAAATGTTTTTTTATTCTAAATAACAAATAGGCCAAAACAGCATGTTTGGGGGCAGTGTGTTTTGATCTCTTACATGGGAAACAGCATGAACTGTACACTTAGATGAACATAATTTTGATACTGACCACTTAGTATTTTCTTCTTATTTTTCCCTCTCTCTGTTATTGATATTACTCTTTAGATGTAATTCACTTTTTTTTCAAAATGTTTACTTCTTTAAAGTGTTCTTCCTACCTCAATAGGGCAAAAATAATAATGTATTTTTTATAGCATTAAGCATATAAAGGCATGATATGTACTTGGCCTAGAAGTGACTTTATGAACTTTGTTCAGTTACTAGAAAGTAACTTCTTTCTAAGCCCTATTAGGTATTCAGGTGAACCTCATACTATGCATTCTAGTAGGATAATTAGTGGTATGAGTAGTATTTCTGTAAATAAATTTTTATTTTGACAAAGCAAATATGATGCAAATTAAGATTTGGGAATATAATGGGAATATAATGAAAACTAAGGTTTCTTGAAATGAAAAGAAGAATATGGTAATTTGAGAATATCAAGACAGGCTGCTGTGGAAATTTTCAACAACCTGTAAGTAATACAAGGTTTTCTATCTTCACTTTCATGCCTATAAACTATATTATCAGCCCTTTGGTCTCTTAGAACAGAAATACGTTTGTTTAGTGTGGAATGTCTTTTATTCTTATTGATTTTTATTACTATAACATGTAATATTTCATAGTATAATTAGCAGCTTACTGTTCAGTTATATGATTGGGGGAGGCAAAACACTTAGAATTTTTCCTCATAGTCTAGTGTAGGACTGATTAAACACAACATACTACACACACACATGCACACACACACACAAACAGTATGTGTATACATATCACATATACAAATTTACATATACATGTATTTTTACATAAAATATATACATATATACACACATATCTCAAAAATGTACATAAAAATAGCAAATACTAAAGTAACAAGAATGGAAAAGAAATGGTTCCAAAAAACTGTCAGACAAGATTTTTCTCTGAGCGGACACTTTATGTGTGATTAAAACCACAGGACGGCAAAGCTGGTATGGTTTATCCTCAAAGCCTTTATTTATTCAGAGCTGTTCAATAGTAGCAATAACGATTGTTGTCACTGTACCTCATCTCCATTTGGAAAGTGAAAAGCAATTTTCAAATTCCATTAAAAAAGATAAAGCAAAGTTTACCTTGCTACATAGAGTTGAATAGAGACATTCAATGAAGCCATTTTTTTAAAACTGTAACATGTTAAAATTTTAAGAATAGGCATCATTGGAAATGCTTTGTGATAAATATATCAATATCACAATTATTTGCCATACTTTAAGGATTAAAATATCATTGTTTTTGTACCTTCCTTGCTATGTGTTCCTTGCCTTTGGGCTCAACTCTTTAATAACCTTATTTTCAAAAAGTACATGAGAGATTAGTGGTGAAGCTAATTACCTTTTTTACTTTGAAATGTGTAATTTCAATTTGTAGTCAACACTTATTTTTAAGAGATTAAATATCTGAGAACTCAGTTAAAAATGAAACCGTAAATAAAGTTGAATATGCACTTGTTGGAAATTTATATCCTCCTACTTTCAATTTATTTCTCAAATTGACAAATGTTTTTAAAAACTATTCTTATTGTTTTTAATGGGATTTTGATGAGTGTGTCTAACATAATACACAAAGGCAAACCTATGTTATAAAACCATGTGCTGAATAACGATGTTTCAGTCACATATACTACAGCGGTCTCATAAGATTATAATGGAGCTGAATATCTCCTATTGCCTGGTAACATAAAGAACAATGCACGACTCATGTGTTTGTAGTGATGATGGTGTAAATAAACTTACTGCTGCCAGTCATATAAACATATAGCACATACGATTAAGTACAGTACATGATACTTGGTGATAATAACAAACGACTTCAACCCTAGATTATGTATTTACTATATGACACTTTGAATTGTTATTTTAGAGGGTGCTCCTACTTATAAAAAAATGTTAACTGTAAAGAGGCCTCAGGAAGGTCCTTCAGGAGGTATTCCAGAAGGCATTGTTATCATAGGAGATGACAGCTCCCAGTGTGTCTCTGAAGACCTTCCAGTGGAACAAGATGCGGAGATGGAAGACAGAGATATTGATGATATTGATCCTGTGTAGGCCTGGGCTAATGTGTTTGTATCTTCATTGTCAGCAAAAAAGTTTAAAAGGTAACAAAAATTAACATAGAGCTTTTAGAACAAAGATATTTAAAAAGAAAATATTTTTCAGCAGTAAAGTGTGTGTTTTAAGCTGTGTTACTACAAGAGTCCAAAAGTTTTAAAAATTACAAAGTTCATAAAGTAAGATAGTTACAATAAGCTAAGGCTAATTTATTATTGAAGAAAGAAAACTATTTTAAAAATAAATTTAGTATAGCCTAAGTGTACAGTGTTTATAAAGTCTACAGTAGTAATGTCCTATGGCTTCACATTCCTTTACCACTCATTGACTCAAACAGAGAAACTTCCAGTCCTTCAAGCTGCATTCATGGTAAGTGCCTTATACAGGTGTACAGTTTTTTTACTTTTTTTTTTGAGACAAGGTCTCACTTTGTCACCTAGGCAGGCGTGCAAGTGGTATGATCTGGGCTAACTGCATCCTTGACTTCCCAAGTTCAAGTGATCCTCCAAACTCAACCCCCAAGTAGCTGAGACTACAGGTGTGTGCTACTATGCTCAGCTAATTTTTGTATATTTTGTAAAGATGTGGTTTGTCATGTTGTCTAGACTGGTCTGGAACTCCTGAGCTCAAGCGATCCACCCACCTCAGCCTCCAAAGTGCTAGGGTTATAGGCATGAGGCCCCAGGTCATTTTTTAGTCTTTTATAGTGTACTTCTAGTGTGCCTTTTCTATGTTTAGATGTGTTTATGTATGCAAATATTTATCATTGTGTTATAATTGCCTACAGTATTGTGTATACTACAGGTTTGTACTGTACAGGTTTGTAGCCAATGAGCAATAAGCTATACCATGTAGTGTAGATGTGCAGTAGCCTATACCATCTATGTTTGTGTGAGTACATGCTATCACATGTTTGCACAATAATGCAATAATATAATGATGCATTTATCAGAGCATATCCCTGTAGTTAAGTAATATATGACTGTAGTTTAATTTTAAGCTATAGCCATTAGTACTCGTAGTCATGGCTAGATGGTCATATAAGTAAGTATATTTCTTAGAAAACAATATTGAAATCTTACTCAAATAATTATATGAAGGCAAAGAATTATCAAACATAATCATTTATGAAAAATAAAACTATATAAACTTACATAACAGGCTGTGATGTCCACTAAAATTTTTATTAGCATATCATGGTATTTTTACAAGGTAGATTTTACATGGTATTTTTACAAATTATCTCCAACATCTCTAAATTATCTCTTTCTGAGGTAGGGAAGATAAAATATTCAAAATGATTCAAAATTTAATTTATATTTCAAGGTCTTCATGAACAAGAAAAATAGGTGGGATTCCTTAACTTCAGAGTTTCTTTTGTTTTATTGTAAGTATATTAGCCAAATATGCAGAAGACCATAACTCTGAAACTGTTCAATCACTCCCATTTAAATTAACTCAAAACTCAACAATCCCTTTGGAACTAAGATTGTTTTTGTAATTCTTTCATATCCCACATAGCAGTTGGTGCCTAATAAATACTTGATGAATGAGCTCTCAAGGTAATTATTTTTCCTTAATTTCTGTCAACTTCTACTGTAAAATTTTTTCTAAATTTTCTTAGATATGATGAGAGTTTCTATGACTTTATTTGTATTAAAATGTAGACTCTTTTGGATATGTCTTCTCTGTGTTAAAAGTATTAAAATTCTGTCATCTAACCATCACATATGACTTAATCATCTTAATGTATTTTATACAATTGAGGAATCATCTCACAGACTACCTGACATTTACATAATTTCAACTGAGAACATATTCTACTACTTTAGGCCTTGGCTTTTGTATGGCTCAGAATTCACTGAGTAATGTTGTTTTCAGGATATTGGATTAGCACGCCTGCCAGAACATTCATTAAGCATGGAACAAAATGTCAAGGTGTCTTGTATCAAGACGTCTAGTACAAAGAACCCATTATTTTTATTCTTCTCTATTTAGGGTCATGGTTCCAAAGGGTACAGTTAAGAACTGCATGCATTATTTTCTGCGTATATTAAATATTAGGTTTCAAGAAAAAAAGGTGGATATAGATTAATAGAACTGAGCCCACAAAATAAAGTCAATTACTTTAAAAACTAGTATGTATTTCAGATAGTGACACACGTCTGACAAAAAGAGCCAAACATCCATGAAACTCAGCATTATTAATAAAAAATACAAATGCATTTTGTTTTCCTTAAGTGTAATTTAAGAAATTAATAATGGATTGAGCAGTTGTTTAAACACACAGTGACCACAGAGTCTAGAGCATCTAGTAAATAGGAAATGTAACAATTATTTAGTTGTCTCAGATTTCATAAACAGGAAAAGCAGGGGATTTAGAATACAAAATTTCAAAAGACTTACTAGGATTGGCTAACTTAATTACCAACACCAAATAATTATGACTTTTTCTCTTCATTTTGATAACTTGGTTTATACATGCATTAATTACTTCAACAATCCTATGCATTACTATCAAGAAAATAGGCTAGATAATCTTCAGTGAAGCAGGGTCTGTGAACAGGAGTCTGAGTAATGACAGACGTCTTTCTTTGGGGCCACAAACAGCCCCAGATCCATTGTTCATCTAGTACTTCAAGTCATTACCACCAGTTCAGAGAGTTGGAACTCAAGATGATACCTATGTGCCTTCTCAGTTTTTAGGAGTATAGTTTTGACTAAATACCACCTGAAGAATAAATATCCTTTTATGTGACACAAGCAGAACCAGTAGATGTTTAGATGCTTGAAAAAGCATTTTATTTTAACTGAAACACACATTATGAATCGTTTGGTATAAGACAAAGAACTTTTCTTTGAGCATTGTTCTGGGAGTTGGAATTCTAGATTTACTTTCTCTTGTTTAAACAACACATATGATGCATCGTCTAACATTCCTAGTTTCAGTTTCTTCACCTCGGAGCAAGAAATAGGTACTTGCAATGCAGATTTTGTTCTACCTTGTCAATATACTCCTTTCCTCTCCTTATTAATAATCTTTTCAGTTATGTCTCTACATATAATTGAATAAAATTTTCAAATTTCATCAGTTAATCTGTGTAAGTCTGTCCAAAACATTCAGGTTCATTTTCAAAAAGATAACTCTTTCCTTCACACTTTAACTATCACTATTTACATAATGTTAATTAAATCGTGTAATTTTGTGTATAATTACACATGTCACCAGAAGAAACTAGTTTGGGGGAAAAAAAAAAGACGTCTTTGTATATGTAAAACTCACTGGGGGAATTGTTGAGTTTATGTGGGTGTCATGCATTAGGTTTATGTTAGGGAGCTGGGAAAAAAATACAGACTCAAATAAAGCATCTCAGATCCATTGCATCTGAATCTCTTAAGCACCTTTAAAAGTTTTGCAGGTTATTTTTATGCACATTAAATTTGGTAATGATTCCTAGAACATTATAGAATACTTGCTAATATTTATTATGAGGAGAAAATATGCTATATAGCAGGGCAGCAAACTAGAGAATAATTCTAAAAGAATCCTATGGAAATACACTTTTCTATTAGCAGTGTAGAGGATATTGCTCTTCTAAAATTTATTTTTGAGTGCCTGGTATCAAACTCTGTTTACTATATGGGGGGAGTCCCCTGTGAGCTTAGCTGGAAGCAGGGCATATGTCTCTCCACAGAAGGTGAATCAGAGTTCAGATATTTGTATTTGAGCTAGGGTAAAGGCACCTGCCCTAAGCTTAGCCAACTGGATGACCCCTCCCAGGACTTTACATCTGAAAGAAGAGAAACCAAGACATTGGCACAGTTCAACATCATTCGCTCTTGTTGTGGACAGCCTCTGTCAGTGGCAGAGCAGAATTAGAGGCAGCAAGATTGTCATGACAGAGGAGTGTTCCCAATGCAAAGGTGGCAGTGGGGGTGTCTCAAACATTGATGTCCGAAACTGAGTATTTCTATAATGGGATCTTGGCAGTATTCTTTTTTAATTTTTTTTTTCTGGATAATCTCATCAGGTGTCTGTTTTATTTCTTTTTTTTTTTAATTTATTTATTATTATACTTTAAGTTGCTTAGGGTACATGTGCATAGCGGTGCGGGTTTGTTACATATGTATGCTTGTGCCATGTTAGTCTGCTGCACCCATCAGCTCGTCATTTTACATCAGTGCCGCTCCCAATGCAATCTTCCCTCCCTCCCACTTGATAGGTGATTGTGTGATGTTCCCCTTCTCTGAGTCCAAGTGATCTCATTGTTCCGTTCCCACCTATGGTGAGAACATGCGTTGTTTGGTTTTCTCAGTTCTTGTGATAGTTTGCTAAAGGGGTGATGGTTTTAGCTGCATCATGTCCTAAAGGACACAAACTCATGCTTGCTTGAAACATAGTATTCCATGGTGTATATGTGCCACATTTTCTTAATCCAATCCTGTCTGATGGACGTTTGGGTTGTTGATTCAAGTCTTTCGCTATTGTGAATAGTGCTGCAATAAAACATACGATGTGCATGTGTCTTTATAGCAGCATAATTTATAATCCAACTTTAGGTATATACCCAATGGGATGGCTGGTTATAGGGTACATCTAGTTCTGAATAATGAGGAATCCATACATACCATTTTTTCCGCAATGGTTGAACTAGTTTACAATCCACCAGCTTAGTGTAAAGAAATTCCTATTTCTCCAAAATATCTCCAGCACCTGTTGTTTCCTGACTTTTTAATGATTGCCATTTCTGCTGGTGTGAGGATGGTATCTCATTGTAGTTTTGATTTGCATTTCTCCGATGGCCAGTGATGAGCATTTTTTCATTGTGTCCTGTTGGCTATATGAATGTCTTCTTTTGAAATGTCATTTCATATCCTTTGCCCACTTTTGATGGGGTTGTTTTTGTTTTTTCTTGTAAATTTGTTGGAGTTCTTTGTAGGTTCTGGATAGTAGCCCTTTGTCAGATGAGTAGATTGCAAAAAATTTTCTCCCATTCACCAGCAGGCTGCCTGTTCTAAAAGCCTCTGATGGTAGTTTCTTTTTTGCTGCTGCAGAAGCTCTTTAGTTTAATGAGATCCCATTTATTAATTTTGGCTTTGCTGCCAAAAGCTGCTTTTGGTGTTTTAGACATGAAGTCTTTAATACCTATGTCCTGAATGGTACTACCACGGAACTTTCCTCTAGGATTTTATGAGTATTAGGTGCAGCAAGTCCTCTAATCCATCTTGAATTAATTTTCGTATAAGGTAAAAGGAAGAAGGTCAGTTTCAGTTTTCTACTTATATTGTAATTTCCCAGCACCATTTATTAAATAGGAATCCTTTTCCCATTTCTTGTTTCTGGGTTTTGTCAAAGATCAGATGGCTGTAGATGTATGAGTACTATTTCACAGGACTCTGTTCTGTTCCATTGGTCCTATATCTCTGTTTTGGTACCAGCATAATGCTGTTTTGGTTACTGTAATAGCATGCAAGGTATCATTTTGAAGTCAGGTAGCGTGATGCCTCCAGCTTTGTTCTTTTGACTTGGGATTGTCTTGGAGATGCAGGCTCTTTTTGGTTCCATATGAACTTTAAAGCAGTTTTCCATTTCTGTGCCAGAAGGAAACTCATTGGTAGCTTGATGGGGATGGCATTGAATCCTATAAAATTACCTTGGGCAGTATGGCCATTTCACGATATTGATTCTTCTATCCATGAGCATGGTATGTTTCTTCTTCCATTTGTTTGTGTCCTCTTTATTTCACTGAGCAGTGGTTTGTAGTTCTCCTTGAAGAGGTCCTTTACATCCCACACTTGTAAGTTGGATTCACGGTGTTTGGTTCTCTTTGAAGCAATTGTGAATGGAAGTTCATTCTGATTTGGCTCTCTGTTTGTCTGTACTGGTGTATAAGAATGCTTGATTTTTTGAGACATTAATTTTGTATCCTGAGACTTTGCAAAGTTGCTTATCAGCTTAAGGAGGATTTTGGGCTGAGACAGTAGAGTTTCTAAATATGCAATCATGTCATCTGCACAGAAGCAGGGACAATTTGACTTCTTCTCTTTTCCCTAACACGAATACCCTTGATTTCTTTCTCTTGCCTAATTGCCTGTGGAACTTCCAACTATGTAGAACAGGAGTGGTGAGAGGAGAATATCCTGTCTTATGCCAGTTTTCAAAGGGAATTTTCCAGTTTTGCCCATTCAGAATGATGTGGCTGTGGGTTTGTCATAATAAATATAGCTCTTATGATTTTGAAGGAACGTTCCATCAATACCAATTTATTGAGCATTTTTAGCATGAAGGGCTGTTGAATTTTGTCAAAAGCCTTTTCTGCATCTGTGTGAGATAATCATGTTTTTGTCTTTGGTTCTGTTTATATGCTGGATTACATTTATTGATTCGTGTTTTGTTAGACCAGCCTTGCATCCCAGGGATGAAGCCCACTTGATCATGGTGGGTGCTTTTGATGTGCTGCTGGATGGTTTTGCCAATATTTTTGTCCGAGGGATTTTTTTGTCAATATTCATCAGGGATATTGGTCCACAAAAATTCTCTTTTTTGTTGTGTCTCTGCCGGGCTTTGGTATCAGGATGATGTTGGCCTCATAAAATGAGTTAGGGAGGATTCCTTCTTTTTCTATTGTTTGAAATAGTTTCAGAAGGAATGGTACCAGCTCCTCTTTGTACCTCTGGTAGAATTCGGCTGTGAATCTGTCTGGTCCTGGACTTTTTTTGGTTGGTAGGCTACTAATTATTGCCTCAATTTCAGAGCCTGTTATTGGTCTATTCAGGGATTCAACTTCTTCCTGGTTAAGTCTTGGGAGACTGTAAGTGTCCAGGAAATTATCCATTTCTTCTAGGTTTTCTAGTTTATTTGGGTAGAGGTGTTTATAGTATTCTCTGATGGTAGTTTGTATTTCTGTGGGATCGGTGGTGATATCCCCTTTATCGTTTTGTATTGCGTCTCTTTGATTCTTCTCCTTTTTCTTCTTTATTAGTCTTGCTAGCGGTCTATCAATTTTGTTGGTCTTTTCAAAAAACCATCTCCTGGATTCATTGATTTTTTGGAGGGTTTTTTGTGTCTCTATCTCCTTCACTTCTGCTCTGATCTTAGTTATTTCTTGCCTTCTGCTAGTTTCTGAATGTGTTTGCTCTTGCTTCTCTAGTTCTTTTACTTTTGATGTTAAGTTGTCAATTTTAGATCTTTCCCACTTTCTCTTGTGGGCATTTAGTGCTATAAATTTCCCTCTACACATGCTTTAAATGTGTTCCAGAGATAATGGTATGTTGTGCCTTTGTTCTCATTGGTTTCAAAGAACATATTTATTTCTGCCTTCATTTCATTATTTACTCAGTAGTCATTCAGGAGCAGGTTGTTCAGTTTCCATGTAGTTGAGTGGTTTAATTGAGTTTCTTTGCCCCGAGTTCTAGTATGATTGCACTGTGGTCTGAGGGACAGTTTGTTATAATTTCTGTTCTTGTACATTTGCTGAGGAATGCTTTACTTCAACTATGTGGTCAATTTTGGAATAAGTGTGATGCAATTTTGAGAATGTGTATTCTGTTGATTCGGGTGGAGAGTTCTGCCAGATATCCTATTAGATCAGCTTGGTGCAGAGTTCCAGGTTCAATTCCTGGATATCTTGTTAACTTTTCTGTCTCATCGATCTATCCAAAGTTGACAGTGGGGTGTTGAACTCCCATTATTATTGTATGGGAGTCAGTCTCTCTTTGTGAGTCTCTAAGGACTTGCTTTATGAATCTGGGTGCTCCTGTATTGGGTGCATATATATTTAGGATAGTTAGCTCTTCCTGTTGAATTGATCCCTTTACCATTGTCTTAATGGCCTTCTTTGTCTCTTTTGATCTTTGTTGGTTTTGAAGTCTGTTTATCAGAGACTAGTATTGCAACCCAGCTTTTTGTTCTCCATTTGCTTGGTACATCTTCCTCCATCCCTTTATTTTTGAGCCTATGTATGTCTCTGCGTGTGAGATGGGTCTCCTGAATGGCAGACTGATGGGTCTGACTCTTTATCCAAGTTCCCCTTGATCTGTGTCTTTTCATTGGAACTTTAGTCCATTTACATTTAAAAGGTTAAGATTGTTATGTGTAGACAGTCCTGCCATTATGATATTAACTTTGTTATTTTGCTCGTTAGTTCATGCAGTTTCTTCTAGCCTCGATGGTGCTACATTTTGGCATATTTTGCAATGGCTGGGTACGGTTGTTCCTTTCCATGTTGAGTGCTTCCTTCAGGGTCTCTCTTGTAAAAGGCAAAGGCCTGATGAACGACAAAATCTCTAAGCATTTGCTTATCTGTAAAGGATTTTATTTCTCCTTCCCTTATGAAGCTTAGTTTGGCTGGATATGAAATTCCTGGGTTTAAAATTTACTTTTTCTTTTTAGAATGTTGAATATTGGCTTTACTCTCTTCTGGCTTGTAGAGTTTCTGCCGAGAGTCTGCTGTAGTCTGATGGAGAAGGCTTCCCTTTGTGGGTAACCGGCCTTTCTCTTTGGCTGCCGTTCGTTTTTCCTTCATTTCAACTTTGGTGAATCTGGCAATTATGTGTCTTGGAGTTGCTCTTCTCGAGGGTATCTTTGGCAAGCGTTCTCTGTATTTCCTGGATTTGAATGTTGGCCTGCCCTACTAGGTTGGGGAAGTTCTCCTGGATGACATCTGAAAGTGTTTTTCAACTTGGTTCCATTTCCCCCTCACTTTCAGGCACTAATCAGACGGCAGATTTGGTCTTTTTCACTTAATCCCATACTTCTTGGGCTTTGTTCATTTCTTTTTCTTCTTTTTCTTTTGGTTTCTCTTCTGCATTGCTGCCATTCATTTGATCATCAATGGCTGATATACTTTCTTCCAGTTGATCAGTGGTCGGTTACTGGAAGCTTGTGCTGCATTTGTCGTGTTTCGTGTCATGATTTTCATCTCTTTCATTTTAGTTTTATGACCTTCTCTGCGCATTAATTACTCCTAGCCATCAGTTGCTTCCACTTTTTTTTTTCAAGATTTTTTTAGTTTCTTTGCGCTGCGTTTTGTAGTTCACATCAGCTCTGAAATTTGATGGATCTTGAAGCCTTCTTCTCTCATCTCGTCAGGTCATTCCCTCGTCCAGCTTTGATCCGTTGCTCAGCGTGAGCTGCGCTCCTTTGCGGGGAGATTGCACTCTTATTTTTGAGATTTCCAGCTTTTTCTGCTTTCCTTTTCCCCATCTTTGTGGTTTATCTGCCTCTGGTCTTTGATGATGGTGATGCACTGATGGGGTTTTGGGTATCAGGTGTCCTTCCTGCTTGGTGGTTTCCTTCTAACAGTCAAGGACCCTCGGCTGTATGGAGTTTTGTTGGAGATTGCTTGAAGGGTCACTCAGACCCTGTTTGCTGGGTATCAGCAGCAGAGGCTGCAGAAGATAGAATATTTCTGAACAGCGAGTGTACCTGTCTGATTCTTGCTTTGGAAGCTTCCCTCTCAGGGTGGAGCTCCCACCCTGCATGAGGTGTGGGGTGTCAGACTGCCCTAGTGGGGATGTCTCCCGAGTTAGGCTACTCGGGGGTCCAGGGACCCACTTGAGCAGGAGTCTGTCACCTTCTCGGATTCTCAACCTCCCGTGTTGGGAGATCCACTGCTCTTTGAAGCTGTCAGACAGAGTCGTTGCATCTGCAGAGAGGCTTCTGCTGCGTTTATTTTTACTGTTGCCCTGTCCCCAGAGGTGGAGTCTGAGACAGGCAGGTTTCCTTGAGGCTGCTGTGAGCTCCACCCGGTTTCAGGCTTCCCAGCACACCTACTTAAGCCTCAGCAATGGCAGAGCCCCTCCCCAACCTGCGGCTGCTGCCTTGCGGTGAATACAGACTGCTGTGCTGGCAATCAGGGAGGCTCGTGGAGCGTCAGGACCCTCCCGGCCAGGTGTGAGATATATGATCTCCTGAATTATTGCCTGTTGCTTAAAGCGCAGTATTGGGGTGGGAGTTACCCAATTTTCAGGTGTTGTGTGTCTCAGTTCCCTGGCTAGGAAAAGGGATTCCGCTTCCCCTTGTGCTTCCCAGGTGGGGCAGTACTCTTCCCTGCTTCATCTCACTGGTCCAGGCTGCAGCACGTGATGGCACCGATCGTCGACTCCCCAGTGAGATGAACCCGAGCCCTCAGTTGAAAATGCCAGGAAATCACGGTCTTCTGTGTGTGGCTTGCGCTGGGAGTTGGAGACTGGAGCTGTTCCTGATGACCATGCGCTCCGCCCGGCGATGCATTCTTATACTTAGTTTCCCACTCAGTTTACTGCCTGAGTTCTCAATGTCTTCTATCATTTCTGTAAACTATTACCTATAGTAAATAGTATATAAAATATATATCTAGTATATTTTTTAAACAAATTAACTTTGTTCTTAAATTGTACATGTTAATGTCTGTCGGATATAACCACATGCACTCCTATTTTTGTGCTGGGTACCTAAGGACAGCACAAAGGATCCTCTTCAGCCCTCTAACACTCACAGTTGACAGTGTGGATGAATTTACCTTTAGAATTCCCAAAGCAAAAAAAAAAAAAAAAAAAAAAACAAACAACTAGTATTTCTACTATTTACTCACAACCTGGAAATTCTTTTCACAATTCACTTTAACATAATCACTAAAAATGCCTATCTAGTACTTGCATTAAAAGAAAAAATGAATGGTACTTTGAAATAAGATTATTTTTCTTTTTAAAAAGTTGTATAATACGTTGTTTTTATGTCCATTTGTTTACAAATTAAAACCACAATATTTTCATTTCCTTGTGCTAGCAAAAGTTGTTAAAAATAGTGACACACCAACAAACTGTGAGGAAATTTACTCAGCTAAGAAAAAGTACCAAAGTACTCCTTTAAAACATTAATTTTTGACACATTTTCAAAGTGAGTATTTGTTGTAATCTTCTGTAACAATTCTTAAAAATATGAAATGTGATGTTTCTAGTTTTTGTAATTTATATTAAATCATTCTTTCATTAAATACCTCAACATTCATAGCTTCAATAGGTCAATTGCTGCATTTTGTACTTACTTTTCATTCTAGCTAAAATTAAGCAAACATTACAATGTTCTGTTGATTTTGAAGTATTCAAATCATCTTGAATACTTGCTATTCAAGAGAAACCATGTATTTTTGACCCCAAGGCAATCATTTTCAAATGTCAACTAAATGAATTATCTAAACTCTTTAGGTCAAAGAAAATTATATCTCTAATTATAAAAGAAAATACGTGTTTTTCATAACTATAGTAAGTAATCAATAAGTTTAGTATATCTGGATACATTTGATTGAAAAGAACACAAAGTCTTACTTGCATTGGCTTAACTCACATAATTGAAAATCAAGAGGAAATGCAGATGTTAGGCTGGATTGATGCAGTATTGCAATCACATCATCAAGGAGTAAGTTTCTTTCAGTCTCTCAGCTCTACCTTCCGTAGTATAAGCTCATCTTAAGACTGGTTTCCTCCTGGTGGGGTAAAAGAAGTTGTGGCATTTATAGATTTCATATCCATAACCCATACTTTTCAAAAAGAAAAAGTGGATTAGCTTTTGCTGGTTCTTTCAGAAATCCAAGGAACTACTGCTTTTAGAATTCTGCAGGAAACTTCCTCTCAAATGTACTTGCCAACATTTGGTCACATACCTATTTCTGAAATAATCTGTTTGGTTAAAGAATTGTCTTATGCTTAATTAGGACTGTGTTACCTGAATCAACATTATGACAATGGAGATCAGATAATCCAAGTTAAATTCATACCATGAGAAACTACCTCTCGAGCTTTTCTCCTAAACCATAAAGCACACAGCGAGCGCTGCATAGAATATTTGTAGACTTTGTACTACATGACAATGGACAGTGTATGACATAGAGAGGCAAGATAAAATTTATAACAAGACAGCATTTTTTTTTTTTTTTGAGACGGAGTCTCTCTCTGTCACCCAGGCTGGAGAGCAGTGGCATGATCTTGGCTCACTGCAAGCTCTGCCACCCATGTTCACACCATTCTCCTGCCTCAGCCTCCCGAGTAGCTGGGACTGGGCGCCACCACCACGCCTGGCTAATTTATTTATTTATTTTTATTTATTTTATTTTTTGTATATTTAGCAGAGACAGGATTACACCGTGTTAGCCAGAATGGTCTCAATCTCCTAACCTCATGATCTGCCCGCTTCGGCCACCCAAAGTGCTGGGATTACAGGCGTGAGCCACCACACCTTGCCCAAAGCAGCATTTTCTAACAGTTGAATATAAATATAGAATAAAGTGAAGAATTTTATAAAACACAAAATTAAATAACCTCATACCATATAGTATTTATTAAAAGCATTATATAAACAATAAGTTCAAAATAATATTTTGATTTATTCATCACATGTTTGGCTTCCAACCTAGACTGTAAACTTCTAGTTTCTATCCCTAAGCAACTAACGCAGTGACTTACTCATATTAGATATTTAATGAAGGCTGTTCAGTAGAATAAGCAGAAAAAAATCAATGCTGGCTGAATTACTCACTTTGTTCAAATAGATGCAGCTTAAATGACAAACTTTTGGCTTTAGACTGAACTTCCAAAACAAATAGTCCACATCCTTCTCATTATTAGAATCAGAAAATAAATGAAAAAAAATAAAGCTGAATTACCTATTTTGTTTGGTTTTGTGACCTGAGCATTACTGTTTGCCGGAGGTAATGGGGTAACTAAAGAACAATGGAAAAAGGACAATGCAAATATTTAGGGTGTAGACAAAAGGAAATGCATCTTTATATTAATTGTCAAAAGTCTGTAGGGTATTCAAATAAAATTGTCTTTGGAGGGTGACAGGTTCTACCTACTGAGTGGAAGCTGAAATACTAGGAGATAATGAGTTCCAAATGAGAAAGAAAAGTTATTAAATATTGAGTTTGAGTTCATACATACAGTTAGAGATAAGATGAAAGAAAATAGTTGCAATGAAATATAAATAAAAATAAGAAACCAATTAAATGAGTGTGGGAAAAAAAAAGTAGTCAACCATATCACTGTCTTCTCCAAATTCTGAAAGGCACTAAGGATTGTGTTAACTTTATCTGATTTTAGTCTTCTTTTTGAATTAGTAGAAGATTTTTTAATGCAAAAATTTAAGTTTTCTTTATTGTTAAACTATCAAGCATTGTACAGTGGAATGGGAGTCTTACTTGAATATCCTAGAAGATAACTTCTTACTCAGGAAATTTCTCTTGAAAAACAATGTAGTTAGATGGACTGAGAACTCTTGACAGTAACTGCAAAAGAACACAGTTGTTTACTCCCTCTACAGTCCTTTGTTCTATTTTATATTTAATTATAAATGAAAACAGACACTTTTATCTATTTCTTGGGTTACACCTCTTCAAGATAATTCATATTTTAAAAAATTATGCTGTGATGGCTTTCATAGTCAACTCAGGCTGCCTAAGACAAAATGCTATGACTGGGTGGCTTAAACAACAGACATTTATTTCTCACAGTTCTCAGGACTGGGAAGTTCAAGATCAGGGTGCCAGCCTGGCCAGGTTCTGGAGGGCGTACTCTGGCTGGCTTGTAAGTGGTTACCTTCTTGCTGTGTCTCTGGTACCTCTTCCTCTTCATATAAAGGCACTAATCCCATCTTGGGGGCTGTATCCTCATGACCATATCTAAACTTAATTACACTGAAGGCTCCACTTCCTAATATCATCCCACTTGTGGGGGCTAAGGCTTCAACATGTGCATTTGGAGCAGGAACACATTCAGTCTATAACAATGGTTGACCTTGGTTTTTGGTTTATGTGAAAATTCCATCTGTCACTCTGTGAACAGATTTTTAAACTTTTAATAAATCAGTACAGATATCCTAATTTTGTAATGCATACCTCATGAGGACTGTTTGGCATGATTTACTAATGATATTTCCTGAGTTTAGCTAGTCATTTAAGAACTGTCAAATCCATATTTTACTCTGTCAATGGGCACGGTAGCTCACGCCTGTAATCCCAGCACTTTGGGAGACTGAGGTGGGTGGATTGAGACCATCCTGGCTAACATGGTGAAACCCCATCTATACTGAAAATACAAAAAAATTAGCCAGGCGTGGTGGCACGCGCCTGTAGTCTCAGCTACTCGGGAGGCTGAGGCAGGAGAATGGCGTGAACCTGGGAGGCGGAGTTTGCAATGAGCCAAGATCGCACCACTGCACTCCAGCCTGGGCGACAGAGCGAGACTCAGTCTCAAAAGATAAAAAAATAAATAAATAAAATAAAGTAAAATAAAATAAAATAAAGAACAAATTATCATGGGAAGAAAAACACTACCAAATTTTATAAATTACCTATTGCCTCATTGAAAATCACCTCAAAATCTAATGGCTTAAAACAATAACTGTTTTTTTTTTCTGCTATTCTCCAATATGCCTTTTAAGCTTTACTTATCTAGGTGGTTCTTCTGGTTGGGGCTGAGCTGGGTCTTGTTATCTGTATTTGTGTCTGCAACCAGTGACTCTTCTGTGAAGTTGTCTTGGGGCTAGCTAGTAAAGGCAAACCTCTACTGACCAGATCCTTGTGTTCTTTCCTCTTCCAGCAAGCTAACTAATCCCGTATTGTTCACATGGTAACATGGTGGTTTGGCAGAGAGGGAGAGGAAGTGGGGGATAGGGAGGGAGAGGCAGGGTGGGTGGCCGGGGGAAGAGAGAGAGAGAGAGAGAGACAGAAAGAGAGAGAGTTGCAGCATTGTGGTTTGCCAAAACTGTGGGGAGGCAAGGGAGTGAGAAAGCACCATATAGGAGATTTTAAGACATAGGCCCTCTAATTATGCTATATTCTGTTGGTGAAGGCCCAAACCAAGTTCAAGAGGTAGAGAAGTAGTCTGTGCCTCTTAATGGAATGAGCTGCAAAGTCTTATTTTAAAGGAGTTTCCATACATAGATGAAAATAATTGCAACCATTTCCCTCAACAATATACCACACATGTCTTTGTGCCTTAGTGTCTGCAGAGTGAGTTTATGGCTTGACAATATCAACAAAGTCTTAATTCTCATTCTGCTTTTGCTAGTATAGAACTAATTCAAATTTAGCTCAAAGGATACATGTAGTATAAATAGTGTAGCCATGCATTTTGTGCATTCTAATGGATGTAGTCTCCAAGTAAAATAATCTCCTCTGATGTTGATATAAATACAGTAATCCACTGTTAACTATGGAGTACAGTTACTATAATCCCTAAAAGAATTAGCAACAATTGTATGAAATTTAGCTGGCCTTTTCTCTCTGCATTCAGCATGTATACCCAGTCAGTTTTGAAAGACATGACTTATTATTTAGTGTGATTTCATTTAGGAGTTTCTCAATATGGGGTATAATGAATGTTAATTCAGGCTTACAATGGATGGCATCCTGTGCCCATTTATGAATATGAGAAAGAACATTTGAAAAAGAGTCATCATTTCCGTCATTAATTTACTAATTCAAACACATGGAAATGACTCATGAAGATTTTAGTTGCCTTTGTTTCAAAATTCATGGTTTTTTTTGTTTTTGTTTTTGTTTTTTTTTTTTCAGTTTTCTTTTGCTTTAGTTGAGAAGAAAAGATTTGTCAGTTGAGTAAAGATATTTCATCTCCTTCACTGATACTGCTGGGAGTTATTAATTAGGTTTCTGAGTTTGGCACTATTCTTTCCTGGTCACCACGATGTGTCATTGAAACAGGCTCATTAAAATGAGTGATGTGTGTTGTAATTTCATTAGTGTCATCAATAATATATTATGCTTTCCTTTTAGTAGTCTCTTTGTGTTGCGTGTGGGTCAGGATAACTGTAGGAATTACATTTATAAGATCCAAATTGTTACAGATGAGGAAAGATAGGCATGAGGGTGGAATTAATGTTATTTTACACATGATGACTACCAAAATGATTTCAATTAAATAATATTTTAATTAGGTCTGATGTCTCTACATGCCATTCTAAGATCCATGTTCTGTGTATGCAAATAAGATGGTGATTTATTGAATTAGATCTACACTAACACAATCTATTATTCCTGCAGGGAAACTTTTGTAAATTGGACTGAAGCAGGTGTGTTGAAGAGCAGGAATGATTCAATAAGGAATATGAGTCCTTGTGGTTGTAAAGGACAGACTCTTAACATGGAAACTCTTAAACTATAGTCTCACCTTCTTTCCGCTATATTTTTTCTGCCAGACATGTACCTTTTGACTGGCTATTGGTCAATTCCTAGTCTTTCCTAATCTGAAAAATATGGGTTTATAATGGAGGAGAGACACACTTAGGCACTCTGATATAGTGTTTGTTGTTCATATCTTTTAACTCTATTTGACCAATTCAATTTTGGTGACATTACATGGGAATTCAAAGAGGTTTTGAATTAGAAGCTTCCATACGAGTATTGATCTAATTGAAATATTCACAAACAAGAAGCATTTGCATATTAAAAATGGTATAATAGTGGTTTTGCTGTCAAGAGATGATTCTGGGAGTACTTAGGATTAATGGTTGAATATGTAAAAGTTCTCAGAGCCAAGAAATACATGAGAACACATGTGATAAAATGTAAAAACATGATTTTGTTTCAACTTTCCATTTAAATATTAAAAGTAATGTAATGCTATATTTTCATAAATGATTCAAAATGCAAAAATTTATTTTATGTAAGCAGAAAGCTAAGTGGTTTTCAGTACACAAAAGAGGAACTGCAAAAGATGAGCTACTTCTGAAAATCAATAGGAGAAATGATCTTTCTCATGAAACATTAAAGGAGATATTTTGGTTAGCCCCAATTTGTTTTTAAGGTAATACAATTTATCTGGGTGAAAAACGTATTTCTACTATTATAATAAAGATCATCTAACTTAAGTAACATCAGCAGTTACCCAAAATGAAGGTTTTTTTAAATGATGATGAAAAAAATCTCAGTCACTTGTATTCTACTAGAATCTCAGTATCCTAGCTTTATGCTGATTTGTATCCAATTTGAGTAGAAATGGATATGAGTGTTTATCTTCCATAATAGCTTGCCACAAGCCTACTGCTTGAATCATGTAGCATATGGAAAATGTGTTTAGCTACTTGCAGAATTTCTCAAACAAAAAAAAGATTCATTTCTGCTCATATGGCTTGTTTACAGTCATTATAAAAGCATGTTACTATGTTGCTTACTAGTTAGGAGAAGCAAGTGTTGGCATACTCCACATTCCATTACATTGGCCTTTAGGAAATGTACGTATTGATTTTCAGTTATAAAATAGTAAATCATTATAATTTCTTGTGTTTTAGACCTGAACATTTTAGGATGTATTTTTATTCTTCCACATTATATCTCTTCTAGATATTTTATGGTAGTTATTGACACCTTTTACAAAAATATATTAGAGACTGTTCATGCTTATGTGAATTGCCATCACAGGATTAATCTGTAACTTATATGAGCATATTTTATTAATAACATCTTATCACTAAATTGAATATGGATATTTAACATTTAATAAGCCAGAATGTATATGCAGAAATGTACTTCATGCCATTGGGTTTTGAAAATGTGGAAAAGCCATTACAACAGCCTAAGAATCTTTAAACATGCCCCCCATAATATACTAGTTGCAATGTTGCAACTCATTTAAGGAATAGTTCTTGATAACAATGATTATAATATTTTTGTTTGTCAGCATACTAAACAATATGTCCTCAACGTATGGAAATAAAATGTTTGATACAATTTTAAAAATATAGATTGTACTCTCTCTTAAATTCTGGAAATATATTTGCCATTTAATGATTCATAAACATGAAACTCATAAAGTGAAGGAAGAGAATTCAAAACTATAAATATGAAAAAAGATTAATTTTTTGTAGTAGTTTATTCTTATTAGTAAAGTAGTATAAGTTGTCTACAAAGCAGTATTTTTTACATGGCTGAATAATTAAAATGTTTTTAATCCACTTTTATCTTTAAAATATCTTGATTACTAAATGACTGTTTCATTTATATATAACTACATATACATATATCCATTTATATTTATGTTTGTTTAAATAGTAGATTATAAATGTAAATATGTTTGATATGTATCCTGGCACCAGAAGCCAATTCTTTTTCCTAAATGACAAAAAAGCTTGTTAGCCTGAAAAAAACTAACTTTTGTTTAGGTTCTGTCATGTACAAAAATATTCTAGGCAGCTTCATCTCCATTTTGAACAATTCTACAGTTCAGTCAAAGTTTCTCTAAAATTATTTGGTTTCTCATTTTTATGAAATAAAACGAATATTTAGGGAAACTTTCAATAAGTATTTCACTAATTCTTGCTATTGCTATTTTGTTTAAGTCATTTTGAGATATCATCAAAACATTTTCAAAAGTTCTCTGTATGAAAATACATGTATACATGTGTATATGTACATACATAAATAATCTCTTACATGATTACATTTGCATGGTTGAATGGCTTCTTCTGAAAATCCCTTTAATGTTAAGAATACCTGGAGAATAGCAAAGGGAGAACGTCTGCTTTAAAGAATGTTCTGTGTCTGGAAGTAGAGACAAAATTTTCCGAGTATACATGGAGTCTAACATTTCCTGGTGCTGGATGATGAATCAATTTTGTAATTACTGAACATACAGTTTATTCCCAGATTGCACATTTCTCACCTGTAACAGAGGCCTGGAGCAGTTGTGTGTATGGGCATAGAGTGTGCATTTATTTCCCAGGCCAGGGGACCAGAATGTGGGTCAATCCAGCAGTGTTGGTGATGAGGCAGGTGGAGTTGTTCCCAGTGCCAGAGGCAGTTCTATCGCTCTTTTATGTGCTCCTTGGGCTACAGAGCTTCTTCACTCCACAAGGCCTTGTACCAGAGCATTGCTCACAACCTTCTTGCTACTCCACCTGGGAAGTAATTTTCTCCCTCCCTTAATCAGGGAATATATTTTTCTTAATACAAACTATAAACCTGAATTCAAGAATATTCAGAATTTTGAGAGTATCTTTCTTGCACTGCTCTATTTTCTTAATACAATGCCAAGTTTACTCATAAGCATGAAGATCAAGGATATTGGACTATTAGAGATAGTTCCCATTTAAATTTTTCTGTCTTCAACAAAATCATTGAAATACTCTCTCTATTCAAGAATCTTCTTTTTTCACCACCACTCATCATGTACTCATTTCAACAGAAATTGCTCTGAAAAGATACAAAATTGACCGTTCTTCAGTGAATTAGGGCTTAAAATGCAAAATAAGCTGAATTGATACAACTTATACCAACATTATTGAGGACCTACTGAGTTCCCAGCACTGAACTAAGCCGGATAAAAATTTAATTAAATAAATCACCATGGCTAAAGACCTCCTAGCTTCACAGCATTGAATTAGACTTGATACAGAAGTAACATGTTCTTCACTCTGAAGTGTAAAGCAATGAGATCATAACATATCCTTGAATATATGGATCAGGATATCGCAACAGATAAGACACAGAGACGGATAAATGAATATCAGAAGCCAATTGGATATGTAAGGAAAGTGAATGACTTACAGTGTTCTGGCTTGGGGGATTAGGTAGATTTCACTCCCCAGTAACGCCTACAGAGTACATGGTGAAAAGTGCTGGCAAGGCTGAGACAGTGAAGCGTTGCTGAGAGAGGAAATGGTGATCAAGAACTCAATCAAGTTAATGCTGGTGCTGGAGAAAATTACAAATTAATAAATTTTGTGCTGTGGCCCTGATTCCATCTTTTCAAACTCAGTCATCGCTGTGTAACTTAAGTCTTTGTCACTTTTTGTCTGGACTAAGTAGTCTTCTGTTCTCCAGGCTCTATATTACAGCTAACGTAATTATTCCAAAATGAAATATAATCACCTTTCTTTCTTGCTTACATCCTTTCACTGGTTTCTTATTGCTTATAGGAACAAGCTTAATCTTTTTACCTTGGTATACCAGGCCCTGTATGATATGGCTATGACTTGTTCTCCCATGTCTGCTCCTATCATTGCCCAGTCTGGCCCTATACTCTCATCTTACGAAAATGCTAACATGGATTTCACTAAGGATATCATGCTGTTCTATAGTTTCGTGTCTTTGCTTATGCCAATTCCTTCTGCATAGGATGCTGTCCTGTCTTCATCTCTTTTAGCTTTTTTCCTTTCCTAAACTTCTGTAACTGGTAGCTCCGCTCATCTTTTAAGATACTGTTTAAATATTCTCTGTTTTAGACCTTTTCCTGACCTTTCCCAGTAGCAATCTATCATCTGTTATAACCAGACCTTACATCTCTACTAAAACAATTAGAAAAATGGATTTAAGTTATTTACAGGTTTGCCTCTTTTATTAGACCATGGGATTTTAGCTAGTTTGGGTTGGAAATAAGACAATGATGCAATGATTCATAGCTTTCTAACAAAATACATCTATTGGTATCTATCAATGAATAAAGGTGACTATCTTAGATTTTCCCAAATCAAATTTATCTTTCTCAGCAATTTGACTAAGTTACAGATCACTCTTTTATTATGCATTCCACACTCGTGAGAAGATGGTATTCTAGATGTCAAACATATATAAAAGAAGAGAGAACAGTGTAATGAATTCTATTACCCAGTTTCCACAATTATTAACTAATGGTCAACTGTGTTGCCTCTACACTGTCTGTAGCTCCACTCTCTCATCTTCCCTCCAAATATTTGAAGCAAATTCCAGACATAATAACATTTCATTTGCAAATATTACGGTGTGTATTAATATTTCTAAATGATAAGGGCACTTTTAGAAAACATTGATGATACCATTATCACATCTAAAATATTTGCAATTTCCAAATATCACCCAATAATTAGTGTTCAGTTTTGCACTACTTCTTAGATTTTAAACTGTTTAAATACAAGTGTAGTAAGGTCTATGCTTTGTGAATGGTTGATTGTTTTCTTTTCTTTTTTTTTTTTTAGGGACAATTTTGCTCTATTAGGGATATTTTGTCAATATTCAGAAACATGTTTGGTTTTTACACGAAAGGAGGAGTGCTACTGATATCTTGTGTGTGGAGGCCAGGGATACTGCAAAACATCCTACAATACACAAGGCGCCCACAATAGAGAATTATCTAGAGAGACTAGTAAGAGGGTGACATTGAGAAACCCTGGTCTATAGGCTCCCCCTGCATTATATATTGTATTGCAATTTATTTGTTGAATAAACTGGGTCATTTGTCTTATAAAGTTTTCCACATCTATATTTTGTTAATGATACATCGTAGTATAATTTAACATTTTTTTCTGTTTCTTGCATCATCAGATTCATATACAATTTTCTTTTGCTATGAAAACTGCTTTTTTTTCTGTGTCATAGATAGTGTTGTGTACTTCCATCAGGAGGCACATAATGTCTGATCATCCCTCTCTTTCTCATCAGTATGGGAAACTATTGGTGATCAATGTCTAAATTTGTTAATTCATTAGGAGTTGAAAAATAGTCATATTATATTTTTATAATTTATTCATTTATTGAAAACATCACTGACTCTTAGAAATATTCACTCCAACGTTTGATGGAAAAATAGCATTGTGCATGAAACATTTATGCATTTTGTATTTCTTTTCAGAAACATCCTGTACCACCTTGATGAAAAGACAAGCCGGTTTTCAATACTTGTGGAGGCTTGGGAACACTGCAAACCCCTTGCATCAAATGAGACCCTTCAGGAAGCCCTGTCAGAGGTGTTGAACAGCATTAATTCAGCTCAGGTTTACTTCAAAGCAGGACTTGATGTGTTCAGGAGTGTCTTGAATGGGAAGAATTGAGAAAACTCTGAGCATTTTTTAAAGTTTGCTTACAATTCCACAAGCAAAAGCTCTAATTTAACCAGATTTTCTGACATTGAAGGCTTATTTTGGCTTTTTGACAAGTATAAAGCTATTATTACATTGTATTTTTTAAATGTAAATATAAAAAGAACATTTTGCACATTTAATATTTTTTGTATCTACATTTCTGACTATGTAAAGCAAGTTATTGAAATAGGACTTAAGAATTACCTATTAAAAAGAAATCTGATATTTTATATATGTGTGTGTGTATATATATACACACACACACATACACACACACTATTTTGAGGAGAAAGTTTCAAGAAGTTCCAGCGTATCTTTGTTCCTATGGGCAGAGCATATAGGAACACAGTTTATTCTCTCTGATAGAGCTATTAATGACCTAGTTTCTGTAAAAGAAATGAAGAGTTGATATGGTTCCGATTAACTTCACTATTAAGTGTTCAATATGAAGAATTCAAGTATTGTGACTGAGTGATTGGTTGACCTAAACCACTTTGAATGTTTCTATTTTATGAAATGAAGTTTCTCTTCCTAACACAACTAGATGTAGTAATACACTGGTTATGAAATTGTATTTTTTTAAGTATTGATGAAAAAAAGAGCCATAAGCATTCCAGGGAAAAATCTCAAGGTAGCTACACAGAGCAATTTAAATGCAAATTTTTTTTCCTAACAACTTACAAGGTGACTAGCTTTGAAACCCCTAATTTGCCTCAGTTGATTTTCTAAGAATTTCAGGAGTGATGTATGTCTTAAGAGGGAGAAAAAATGTATCTTACTACTTTTTCTCTTGTTTCTTTTGGAAACACTGAAACAGGGACTACTCTAAAAGGAAAGCATCTCACATTGGTTTTCTTTCTTGTATCTTTTCTGAAACTCCTTGCTGTAAGGCAGCTTTCACAGAGTACTATATATTTTCCACAGTAAAGTAGCAAAGTTTCTCTTTGAAACCCAAAATATCTTCTAAAGCATCAAATTTCTATTTCTGCCTCTGACAAAAAGAACTTACTATGAAAGAAATAGTTGTTTTTATCAATAAAAGCTCCTTAATAGTATGAAGAAACTTTTGGTATTTTTTCTTCTTTATCCTTAATTGTGACTAAGATGGAAATCTAGAAAATATTCATGCTTCTAAGTTTCTACAGGGTTACTGTAAGAGAGTGTCTCATCTACACTTCAATTCTTCTCTCATGTGGAAAACTAAGTTTTTTATATTGACATTGTCATTGAATAGCTCTAGCAATTATTATTACTCTCCCAAACACTAACATTCTACCTATTAAGTATCAGGTTAAAGTTCTAGTTTATCTTTAGAAGTTTATTTGAAAAATGGTTTTCATATACTGGATAAAGCAATTCCCCTTAGGAAACATAGCCTCAGAGTATTTCATATAAATTTTCTCTACCTAATTCAAACATACTTCCCCATCATACACCACCAGAGCAACATTGCAAATAGTCTGTGTATATTTAAATTTTCACTTTTTATGGATGAGCATAAACCTAGTCTTAGTTTAAAGGCAAACTAAAGTTGAGGGAAGATAATTAATCAATATTCATTAATTGATTTATAAGGTTCAACACTTGCTACCCTAAATTATTTTTATACGCTCAAGGCAAAGCACGGAATTGAGGCAATTAGCTAGATAATTCAAGCAGAAACCCATTTTCATGGAAATTGCCTGTGTGCACATATTTTTAGATGAAAAATGAAACTACCTTACAATATTATTTTTTACCAATGTATTTGTTTGAAAACATTTGCCATGTTGAAGAATGTGTATAGGAAAGGGCTAGAAATAAACAGGCTTGTGCATACCGAGACATTCATGATCTTTCTTCCTCTTCAGAGATCATCAGAAAAGAGGTGGGAATACACATGCAGGTGCATGTGAGCCCAAATGCCAGAAAGTCTTATACCAGAAGAACTTAAATATTTAACCATAGGTTGATGTGTTCATTCCTGTTATTCATTTACAGATGAAATTAAAACAAAGAAAGGCAAACTATTACCAGTTTGGTAGTTCACTATTTTAGAGCAAATTTCTAAATGAATTTATTCCCATAACCTGCAATAGCACTGAGAGCAGAAAATATGTTTCTTCTTCACCTTTGCTTAAAGATTGCGTACCTAGGTAAGTCACATTGTATAGACAAAAACCTTCTTCTGTATTCCTCACCTCTAAATTAAATGTTATTTGCTATTTGAAAACTGTAGTTAACTATGGTTTTTATTAGTCTATTAAGAGATACGTGGAGAAATTTAATTATAACTAAAGCAGATGTCCAAAATTCTATACATGCTGCTTTACATCTTTGCAACAAACCTCTTAACTAGCAGCATTATTTCTATAGTGTGATTACCTGAGAGTGCCTCCAAATGTATATCATTTCACTCCCCTCCCCACCCCACCCCCAATAGATCCAAATAAATAAAATCCTGAGTAAGTTAATAGCAAGTGTTATGTGAATTGGTAGTAGGTTTAAATTGTTGCTGAGTTGTCCATATGCCTGGTGCTTCTCACAATCTTTCATACATAGAATCGTGCCTAGGAAATAATGAATCATGAATATTCTCTGAAGAAAATGTGGCAAAGGCGTAACAGTGAAATTTATGTTCAGGCAGGGTATGCATTAAATACTGCCCTTTATGGAAAAGCGTAAGTCTCAGAATCAAAAGAAAGCCTAAGAAGGATTCTGGTCTAAGCCCTGAGATCTTGCCTTCAGCCAGAGAAGGCACTATCAGTTACCCCCACCAGATGTAATAACTAAACCCAAAGCGAATAAGAAACTTGGACATAGTCGCGTATTTAGTTAGTAACAAAAGCACCACTGGAATTTAAGCTTCTCTGCTTTCTCATGCAGTATATCTTGCTTTTCCCTGAGGAGACAGGGTTATAAATTATCTTTTCCAGTGCATTCTATGTAACCAGCCATTCTATCAGATGTTGCATGGGCTGGTTTTAATTCAAGGCTAGTTCTTTCTCTGACTGTACCTGACAAACAAAACTGTCCCCAGGAATTCGGGCAAAGGAAACAAAGACTGCGTACTTGAGAGAACGTGAGGAGAGTCCTTACAGAACACCAGAAGTCAGGAAGAAGGACATTGAGCAAACTATTTCTGTGAGAGGGCAAGTTAGGCCAGTGTTAACTAAACAATCTAAATTACCGTTTCTCAAAATGTGAAATTTAGAAAGACAGGGCTAGGAATCTACGTCTTCAGCAGGATTTCTGGATGTTTCTTACACACACTGATGTTTAAGAATTTCCAATCTACGTTAATCGTAGGTTCCAACGTAGGTTCCAAGAAAATGCTAGTTGACATTTCTAGATAGATTGAAGAGTCACAGTAACAAGAAAGACATAAATCTTTGTTATTAATGGAATCATTATGAGAAAAGAAAAGTGGACCCATTTTATCCCTAAGAAAACAATTCAGTTGCAGCTTATATTTGCGCTTGCTACATCCCAGGCACTGGTGTTCTAGAATTTTCCCATGTATTTTTTTTTTTTTAATTCCCACAACAACACATTTAAAAATGAGAAAACTAGGTTGAGTGACTTGTCCACAGTTCCAAAGCTAATAAAAATGATGAGGCATGTTTCTCTTCTGGGCTCACTGTATTCAGTTCTTTGTTCTTACACTGAGTGCTGAAAAAAAAAAAATCAGACTATTTTCATTCTAGAAAGTGATATAATTGGAAATTTTAACATATTTCTCCAAAACTGATCAGACTGTGCAGTCTGCCTTTTTTTTTTTTTTTTGGTATAATAAAAGGGTTCGAAGAAACAAATGACATCATTCCCGATGATGGTAGCCCCTCCAACAATGGTGTATATATGTAGGTAAAATTTGAAGATATCTAAAGAGCATGAAAAGGCAAGTGCACCATTGTGGAATCTCATGACAAGTAGTCTTACAAACAGTAAAAAGAGACCAGAAACCACAGGTCTTACACTTTCCTTCTCTAAATGCTTACATAATTTCAATTAAAAAAAGAAAAGCAGGTGCTGTGATTTAGAACCACAGTTTTATGTTATTTTTAAAAATTCAGAATAACCAATTGACATTTTTAATTAAATAAATGTAGAACATATAGTAAGTTTCCCCAGAAGAAAGATAGATGTTCACAAAAATAAAATAAATACTTATTTGTGACCATCTTACTAATGATGAATCAGCATCTTTGCCTCAAATGAAAGTCTATAATTATTTGTACGACAAATTGGTAGACCTAGCCAAAAATGTTCTCATGAGACATTCTGTGATATGTGTAATTGATTACTCCAAAACTAAAGCTTTCTCTGAGGGTAACACATTGTCATTTCATTGGTTTAATGGGCTATTTAAATGTGCCTTAGCCGCACATTTGCTTAATAGAAAGGAATTATTTTAAACTACCAATCCATATGTTGAGTTGAAAGGAAGTTGGCCCACATATTCCAATAAAAATATCAGCAACATAACAGTTTCATCACAGGACCATGGATACAGTGCAGGGAAAAAACAAACAAACAATACAATATTTGAGAAAATAAATATTCTGCCCAGCCACACTAGTGAGTTTTTATTTCTTTTATGAGTTTAAATTATCAACTTTAAAAAGCCTCATTAGAATTTGCTATTCAGAAAGACCTTAAAAACCCTCACAGAGTTCTAAGCATCCTATTCATTGAAAATACTTTTCAGTTAAGTAGATTTGTTTTGTGCACTTCACAATTTTAGGTGGCATGAATTTGAAGCGCAGCAAAAGAAATGTATAAAAGATAGCCTTTTCTGGTCATTACTGTGTCTACTCAAGTTTCTGTTTTCTAGGTACACTCTAACATTGTAATTTTTCCCCCTGAGAAGTAATTTTAAGATCTATCAGTCTCAATTTAAATGATCTGTTAATCAGCCAGAGTTTTAGTTTCATAATATGGTTCCATTGTCTGACAAAGATATACACACTAAAGTGCCTTTAGCAGGCCTGGGACTGTCAAGAATCTAGGTATCGTGATTATTGCAAGATGACATATTTCTTAAGACGTTTATAATCTTATATTTGGATTTAATCTGAATTTACAAATAAAAGGGTTAAATTGAGGCAGTTTCAAGCAGCATTTAAGAAAATGAAGTGGCTTCAAATTTTAATGCTTCTGGTTAGATTATTTTGTTTAAATTATACAATTATATAATTTTCTGTAACCAAAATGGTAATTTTGATGGATTTTTTAATGCCAAAATCCAATCATCAAGGCCAAAGAAATGCACGATTACTCTGCTGTCTTATGCACGATTCAATCAAGAATTAACTCAGAGGCATTTGATTCAGTGCTTACATCTAGACAAAGTTTTAATGAGTGCAGACACAGCCTAACAATATTTCATTTAATTTCTTTGAGGGCTTAAGCCAATAAACACTGCGGTAGCTTTTCTCAGAAGGAAACAGATTTTATTTTCCAGGTGCTAATTAATATGTACCACCTAAGTCCCCAAAGGATCACACAGGTGCCTGTATCATGCCATATGTCATGTGCTATATTCCTGCAAGCTCAAGAGAATAATATACCATCATTATTATGAATTATTATGTTGCATTGAAGTTAATGTCAGTCTTTTTTTCTAATTAAAGTACAAACTTGGCATGTGAATAGAAGCTTAGCTAGAGAAGTGGAGTTAGAGTCCCTATTTTAATGAACTACATATATTTTTCAATCAAAATGTTTAATTATTTAATTATCTAGCCTGCTCGGTAATCATAACTCTCCAACTTCTTCAAAGGACCTTTATTCAATGTGTTACCACTCATATTGTCATTACTTGGTGTGTGTTTTATATTTTGAATTTCTTAGATGCTTTCAGTGTATGTGCTGGTGTTTTATTAATATTAAAAATTTTTGTTTACTTCTATATCAAACTGCCGCAAATGGACTACCTTATTTTGAAAGTTAGAATAAAATGCTATTACTCTCTAAGCAGAACTTTAGCATATCTGTTTGATAAGAAACACAAACAAAATATTTTTCTACGCTATTGCAAATTGTCTGCAAGAAACAAAATGCCAGATGGTTAAGTGTAGCTCACATAATTATATTCCAAAGATGTTATAAATAATTCTATTTAGCATCTGAGATAGGTCTCTATTAGGCAATTTCATGTTTACATTTCTAACAGAAAGGTTTAATGGCAAATACATGCCTTATATTCTAACTTGCTACTTGGAGAATGTGGATATTCTGAAAAGAAAAACCCTTTCTAGAACACTTTGCAGGGCTAATTTTTTTTTATAGACATCTAGAAAATAGCCTGGGCAACAAAGTGAAACCCTGTCTCTCTCTCTAAAAAAAAAGTTACTAGAGAGGCTGAGGCGGAAGAATTATTTGGGCCCAAGAGTTTGAAGCTGCAGTGAGCTAAAATCATGCCACTGTAGTCCAGCCTGTGTAACAGACAGAACCTATCTCAAAAAAAAAAAAAAAAAAAAAGAAAGGAAAAGAAAGTCACATGCTGTTGATAATAGTTTTATATGTGTTTGGAATGTTAATATGGGATACATACATTTAAATGCATTTAATACTTTAATCATGTATGCAATGTAGCAGCATTTAGATATGTAAGATTTTAGAAGTAAAATCTCAGTGGTATAACATTTAAAACACAGCCTTAAAATGAAGAATAGGGAAGAGCAGGAGAAAATTTATAAATTAACCTGAGGTAAAATGTGGAGGAAAATTTTTCCAAATAAATTTGCTTTGATTAAAAACAAATATCTCTCAAGAGTTGCCCCAATTACTAAATTATGTTGAACTGTTTTGGTGTTTAGCCTTGTTCAAAATAGTTTGATTATCATCTGTGATTCAGAAATATTTTCATTGTACAGAGATTTCATTGTCATTGTAGTTGTTGTAACTGATTTTTAATGATATTGATTTAAAGGCATTTGTCTGTAGTTTTAAAATTACTATATAGGGTTGAATGTCTAATTTCTATAATGTGTGGATGCCCATCAGATATTTACTGCATTCTATATTTAGCCAAGTGTGATCACAATTTATTTTATAACTTTTTATGTGTTACATAACTCAATATGCATCTTACTTAAGAAATTATGTTATAATTTCGAGTGACACAAATAGATTGAGATACCACGTCCATTAAAAATATAAGTGAATATTTTATATTTAAGTTGTTTAAATATTTGCACATTATTGAAAACAGTACTATGAAATGAAGGCACCATTTAAAAAACGTGTTCTGAGTCACAAATTTCATGAATGTGTACAGTGAAATGTTAGTGTTTAAAGCACCCATTTTGAAATTATTAAATACAGGTAAAAACACTGCTATACTGTGTTTTTATGACAAAATATACAGTATTTTGTGTACGCAAATGAATTGGTTATTACTCTATTTTATTAATGAATTATTTTTATATAATATGTATGACACCCAAACAGATGTTCCCTTGTTTAGAGAAAATTCTATAATATTTTATCATCTTTTTTGTCCTTGCCTTCCATTCTTTTCTTGAAAATTTAATTATCATATTGGGCCATTTAGATTTGTAGTTTGTGACAAGTTCGAACATCAAGTAACAGTACCTGTATCAACTGCAATGTTAAACAGTTTTATTTTCTCAAATTTGCTCTAAAAAATCCTCTCAGTTATTTTTCATATAGAAAAGAATTTTCTGTTTGCATGGTGAGTGTAATAGATTTCATTCATTTATTCATTCAGGACATATTTGCTAAAAACCTCTTCTAGACCAGGCACTGTATTAGGCACTAGTGATACAGAGATGATTAGCACAGATGAGCACAATTTTACTTTTGGAGTTTCACAGTCAAATAGGATACAACACTTCAGTTTAACTAGTAGCAATATCCATGGATAGTATAGTTTATTGCAAACATATTGGCAGAGCAGAGATGGTTTAGAGGTGCCATATGCTCAGGCCACATGCCAGTCCCACTGGACCTTCCTTAAGACTCTCTAAATAACAGTGTTCTTTCTCTAACATCTCTGCTATACAATAGCCTGCATTTATTAGGGGCATAGCACTGTGTCAGACTTTGGTTGCCAAGCATCACTTGGATGAAATCTTTTAACTTTTAAAATAACCTATGAGATAGGTGTTATATCATTTTGTTCCATTTGATGGATGAAAAAACTTATGGTTAGGGAGATTAAGAACTTGTGATAGTTATTATATTACTATATACATACAACTACATAGCTATAAAAAACTTTTTAAAAATCTGCAGGAATATATATATACATATATATATATCTATATATATATATCTATGTATGTGTGTATGTAGACACACACAAAGGAGGTAAAATTAAAACAACACATAAAATTGTGTATTACTTATGGATGTGTATATATGTATTCAAAATATTAAAATCCAGACTGAAAAAATAAACACCTTGTTTAATTCACGATAGTAGGAGGGAAACAAGTGCTAAGGATATGATACAGAGGACAGCTTTAACTGTAATGCTTTATTTCTTGTATATATAAAAAGGAGTTGAAGCAAATACAATAAAACAGTAGGTGGTAGATTAGATTATTGTTCTTATTTCTTTTCATCCTCCCTTGTCAATTTAGGTGGTAGGCACATGTGTGTTTATGTAATTCTTATTATATTTGTGAATTAAAAATAAAACTCTCAAAGTAACATAAAATCCTAATAAAGTGGTCTGATTCTGGAGCCCACACTTACAGCCACTAATCTAATCTGCCTTTTAAAATTTTATAAGCATGGTCTCTTTCTTGTCTTTTTCTTCAACTCTGCTAATCTTATAAAGGCTGCTTCCATAAGGCATTTTTCTGACATTCTAAATGCTCATAGTTGTAATTTCAATGCGGTTACATTTATTATCCAATTTTTTCCTCTTCAGTTCTTCTCTATCTCGGTAAATACACCAGATTCTCAAAGCACGAAATAAAAATCATCTGTGATTCTTCTCTTTACCTCTCTGCTTACATCCAATCCATCATCATGTTGGCTTGCCACAAAATACAGCTCAACTCTGTCCATTTCTCCATCACCACTGCTGCCATCCTACTCAATGCCACCATCTTTTCTCCCCTGCATTACACTAGTCATTGTATCTATTTCAAGCAAAAGGGATTTTAAAACAGGAAAATGATTAGGAATTTATTAAATGTCCAGAGTAATGAAAACGTAAAAGTGCTGTTTTTCAGAGATAGTAACTGCAGGAAACCACTACTGACCTTAGCGCTGGAGAAGCATGAAGGAAGAAATCTATGATAACCCGGGAGCTAACATTCTACTGACACTCCTGGAAACTGTTGCTGCTGTTGGTGTAACCACTGCATGCCAGACTTAAACAACTGCCACAGTGTAGATCAGAAGCTTGGGAATCTCTGCTCCCTCAGACTCCCCTACTAGAAGCACGAAAAACAAAATGAAACAGCTTCCACATGTTTTTACCTTTTAATCCTTATAAGTGCCTCTCATTGGCAGATCCAACTGGGATCCGGCTGGCACAAGGGTCTGTGGAATGTGCATGCATGTTCCCAGCTCTAACACTATGAGAGATGATGTAGGAGGTGGGTATGGGGGTGTGTCCATACAGACCATGGCTGACACAGTCTTCAAAATGATTTCTCTATGAAAGCATAAATGAGTGCACATACCTAACTCTTATATCTTGCATGTATCAAAATCCCTTGTTTTTTTTTTCTCTGAAACTATGTAGCTAATTTAACCATATAATATATAATAAAATAACATAAAATGGCTTTAGTGTAACGGTTCCATGCTAATTTATAACCAACAGGGTGATTAACTTGAGTGCAGATCTAAGAGAGCAAAAGACTTGTAGACACACAGCCTTATGTTTTTAAAAGGAGGTCAATGTAAGGTGATATCAGAGCAGGGAATAAAAATAATAAAATCTTGTAGAAGCCAAGAAAGGTTTCTCAAAGGAGAAAATATTTGCGTTGTGTCTGAAGGTTAACAGAAGTACTTCAGGAGGAAAAGGAGAATGATGGCATCCCAGAAAAAGGGAACAGCATATCCAAGTCACACACGATAAAGGACAGGACATTCCCTTAGTTTTCTGCTTCAAAGTTTCTGTTTCTTTTTCTCACCCTCAGCAAAGACTGGAATTTTTATATTGCGGTTTTTGTGAACAGAACAACTTCCGGACTGCTTATATTTTAATTTAGACACCATGTGATATTATAAAACGTTTAATGTGACTAACTTAGAAAGAAAATAAACTGAAGAGATATTTATCATAACATGGAAGTCATAGTATTAGTAGTTTCCCATCATATTCGGCATAAAATTCATATGTCTTAGGATGATTTCTAAGACCTTTCCTGGCTGACTCCCACTCTTCCCTTTCCTTCTCAGTGCTTACCTCTTTTCCAACCCACATTTTATACTACAGCCTAATTGAAGAGCCCAGGTTTTCCTGTATGTGCCATGTTTTCTCATGTCTCAGTACCTTTGTGATTGCTTTCACTCTTTCAGTGGAACAACCCTCCGTTATGCATATACCATGGACATCTATTTTTTCTAAAATAAGATTTTACTGATAAAGACATTTCAAATTTTCTGTGGAAAATTATTCAAACCTGCCTCATAGCACATTATATTGTCATGTGGGGTTCTTATAGTTCCTGGGATGTGATGAGTTAATTCTTTGTTGAGTCTCTAAGCCACCCTAAATTATGTCTGTAATTTTCTCTTTGATTAAGCTACATAGGCTTGGTTTCTCTTATTCCCCGCCCCCGCCAAAAAAAAAAAAAGAGAAGAAAAAGTTTTTAAAAAATCTCACCAGATTTCTGGAAAAAATAGATATAAGTCCAGAGAAAAAATTATGTAAATTAACACTGCATTGCTAACTGGGGCGTCAGCCCCAAGTCCTTTTTTTATTTGAGCATCTTGGCTAGACATGGAAAAAAATCTTCAGTTTACATTGTTTGGCCTGAATAACTTAGGAGACTGAAAGTATTGCTCTGCCTATTCAACATGAAAACCCAAAGTCATACACAATTTGAGTTCTTCCTTGTTTGCTTCAAATATGTGGTAATCACTTTCATTCTTTCTTCTTTATTCTCAGCAGGTCGTTTCACTTCTTCCTTCCCCAAATGTAGAAACTTAACTGTATTTCTATGCAAAGTATCTTCCTTTCTTCCTAAAATGTTAGATAAGTCTTGCATATTCAATTCCATTTAAGAAAAGAGAACATCATGGACAACAAGAACAATAAAATCAATAGCCTATCTCCATTCTACTTCCATATATAGGTACTTGCCTTCCTTTGCCTCTCTGTCATAATTAAACTTTTTTCAGACACTAAATGTCATTATGCTTTTTCCTTCATCTCCTGCTAATGCTGCAATCCTGGACAATCTGGCTGGAATTCTCAATATTTTACTCATCAAAGATTTAAATAAGTGCAATATAACCTTTCTAAGGGAGGTTAACTATAATTTATTGTACAAATTAGGACACTTTCTTAAAGGCAAAAGTATGTATTATTAATAATTATTCTAGAAAATCAGAAGTTGGGTATATCATGGATCAGGACATATGATCACTCTTTTATCTCCAAGGCACTATGTGTAATGAATGTGTTTAAATTCTCATCTTGTATGACTCTAGTGATATTAAAGTCTTTTGACATTTCTACTTCCTTAAAATATTTACCCCATGACTTTCAATAAGCAGCATTTATTAGCCTAGTTTCTCTCATTTAGAGTGCTGATGGAACTGTCACAGTGGTGCCTGACTGGAGGCTGCCAAGAGCAAAGGTAAAGGGTGTAACAGCTTACTATGACCTGTATGGCTCATTGACATTGGGAGAAGACACTACTCAAAGCTTCTCCACAGGGAGGGAAGGAGAGGAGTAGAGTTTGCCTCATAGGTCACAATCCATGGCATAATAATCAGACCCCAGAAGGAACTGATTATAGGCTCCTGAAAAATAAATAAATAAATAAAAGAAATAAAAAAAAAAAACCTATCTAATTAAAAATCTATCTAATTAGACATCTATAAGCATAAAATTTACAGAAGACACATCCAGAGAAAAAGTCTGAGTGGATCCCAGAATCTCCATCTGGGAAGATTAGTGAAGGCTTTTTTTTTTTTTTTTTTTTTTTCATGTTTAATCCAGTCCATAAAGGTTGGGGAGACAGTCATTTCTTCAAATGTGTGGATACCAATGCAACAAACAAGTAACAAGAAGAGTCAAGGAAATATGACCCAGTCAAAGGAACAACATAAATTTTGTGTAATAAACCCTAAAGAAATGGAGTCCTATGAAATATCTAACAAGGAATTCAAAATAATTATTTTAAAGAAGCTCAGTGGATTATAAGAAAACACAGCTAGAGAAACAAAACCAGGAAAATGATACATGAACAAAATGAGAATATCAAAAAAGGAATAAAACATATAACAAAAGAACGAAATGGAAATTCTAGAAGTGAAGAATACAATAACTGAAGACAAAAATTCATTAGAGGAGTTCAGTAGCAGACCTAATGAAAAAAACTGCTCATTTGGGCAGTGTGATAAAAGTCTGGGATGTTGCAGGCATATTACAACCTTCTTCCTTCCTCTCAGGATAGAAGCCACAGGTTCTGCACCTTCTTGCCTATCTAACAGATATGTGCTGACTCCATCAAATCTTTTGCTCCTTTCCTTTGTTCTTAGCTGCCACCTAAATATCCAAACTATGCCAGTGACTTCTGTGCACTACATGAGGTGAGACAGAAACCAGTCTTTTGGGCAGCATCCTGATAGGATGGGTGTGTTGAATATGCACTCCACACTCTCTTCCCCCTCACCACAAGGAGAAAGTTAGGGGCCAAAGAAATCTCTCTCCACACTGAGCTATGCCACCTTGCGGGAGGGCCTGACAAAGAAAAAGTAAAATTGTCCTTCTTATCTATTTGTATATGGATGTTCTCCATTTTGTGCTCTCTGGGGTACTGCAACTTCTTAACTAGATTCTGGACTTGTTATAAAGGTGTTTGGTCTGTATATCATTGTTAAGTCATGTTGCTTTAGGGGAATGAAGACTGGGACTTTCTATTCCACCATGTAACTGACATCATTCCCAAATTTGTTTAATATTTAAAAAGAATTAATCATTCAATACAGTTTGTTATATTAAAACAAAAATTTAAAATAGTATACCTATATATCTCATGCCTTACACAAAATTAACTTAATGGATCATAAACTCAAATATAAGAGCAGTAACTTTAAAACATATAGAAGAAAACACATTTAGAAATATTTATAACCATAGGATAGGCAATGAATTTTTGATAAGAAACAGAAAGTGCACACCTGTAATCTCTGCACTTTGGGAGGCTGAGGTGGGTGGATCATTTGAGGTCAGAAGTTCAAGACCAGTCTGGCCAACATGGTGAAACCCCATCTCTACTAAAAAAAAACACACAAAAAAATTACCCAGCTACTAGGGAGGCTGAAGCAAGAGAATCACTTGAGCCTGCAAGGTGGAGGTTGCGGTGAGCGGAGATGATGCCACTGCACTCTAGCCTGGGTGAAAGAGTGAGAGACTCTGTCAAAAAACAAAAACAAACAAACAAACAAACAAAAAAAACAAAAAACAAACAAAAAAAAACAAAGCCCAAACCATAAAACTTAAAAAAAAATAAATCGGTGAGACTTACTTATTTAAAACTTTGCTCTTCAAAAGTTGTTTTTAAGAAAAAGAAAAGGCGAGACAAAAATAGGTAGAAACTATTCACAAAGCATATCTAGTAAAGTAACTGTATTTAGAATGAATTAACAAGTCTTACATTTCAATAATAAGACCCCTCAAAAATCTAACATTTAATAACATTGGGCAAAAAATGTGAACAGATACTTCATTAAAGAAGAGTTATGAGGCTGGGCGTGGCAGCTCACTCCTGTAATCTTATATTTTAGGAGGCTGAGGTGGGTAGATCACGAGGCCAGGAGTTCTAAACCAGCCTGGCCAACATGGTGAAATCCCGTCTCTACTAAAAATATTTTAAAAATTGACTGGGCATGTTGGCCTGTAATCCCAGCTACTTGGGAGGGTAAGGCAGGAGAATCGCTTGAACCCTGGGAGGCAGAGATTCCAGTGGGCTGAGATCACACCACTGCACTCCAGCCTGGGTAATAGAGCAGAATCCATCTAAAAAAAAAAACAACGTGGCCAGGCGTGGTGGCTCACACCTGTAATCCCAGCACTTTGGGAGGCTGAGGTGGGTTGATCATGAGGTCAGGAGATTTAGACCATCCTGGCTAACACGGTGAAACCGTGTCTCTACTAAAAATACAAAAAAGTAGCTGGGCGTGGTGGCAGGCACCTGTAGTCCCAGCTACTCAGGAGGCTGAGGCAGGAGAATGGTGTGAAAATGGGAGGCGGAGCTGGCAGTGAACCAAAGTGCACCACTACACTTCAGCCTGCATGACAAGGCAAGACTCCGTCTCAAAAAAAAAAAGAAAAAAAAAAAGTTATGAATGGCAAAATATATGCAAGTAGGTCATATTGTGTTACCACTGCACAAAAAAGTGACAATACCACATTATTACAAGGTTATGGAGCAACCAAAACTCTTACACATTGTTGGTAGGAAGGTCATATGGTATAGCCACTCTGGAAAAAAAGGGACAGTTTCCTATAAATTTAAACATACATACAATGTGACCCAACAATCCCACCCCAAGCTTGTTACTAAAAATAAATAAAAATTTATTCCTCAAGAAAGTGTGCACATGTCATAATAGTTTTTTGTGTGTGTGTGTGTGTTTTTTTTTTTTTTAAATAAACTAAGAACACATTGTAAGATATCCATACAACAGATTTCAGGCTTATCTCTGGGATATTCCAGGTTTAATTTCAGACAACCACAATAAAGCAAATATTGCAATAAAATGAGTTACACAAGTGTTGGGTTTCCTAATGCATACAAAAAGTTATGTTTACACTATGCTATAAAGTGTGCAATAGCATTTTGTCTAAAAAACATGCATACCTTAATATATTATTATTATTATTATTATTGGAGATGGAATCTTGCTCTGCCACCCAGGCTGCTGTGCAGTGGCAGGATCTCAGCTCACTGTGACCTCTACCTCCCAGGTTCAAGTGATTCTCTCATCTCAGCTTACTGAATAGCTGGTACTACAGGCGTGTGCCACCACATCTGGCTAATTTTTTGTATTTTTAGTAGAGACAAGGTTTTGTCATGTTGGCCAGGTTGGTCTCAAACACCCGACCTCAGTGATCCACCTGCCTTGGCCTCCCAAAGTGCTGGTATTACAGGCATGAGCCACTGTGCCTGGCCAATTAATTTTTTTTTTTTACTAATAAAAGCTAATGATCACCTCAGCCTTCATGAAGTCATAATCTTCTTGTGGGTGAAGGCTCTTGTCTTGATGTTGATGGCTGCTGACTGATCACAGTGGTGGTTACTGAAGGTTGGGGTGGCTATGAACATTTCTTAAAATAAGGCAACAATGAAGTTTTCCCATTGATTGGCTCTTCCTTTCATGGAAGATTTCTCTGCAGCATGCAATGCTGTTAGATAGATAGCATTTTACTCATAGTGGAACTTCTTTCAAAATTGGAGTCAATCTTCTCAAAACCTGCCACAGCTTTATCAACTAAGTTGCTGTAATATTATAAATCCTTTGTTGACATTTCTATGATACATCTTCTTCACAAGAAGTAGATTGCATATTAATAAACCACATTTTTTGCTCATCCATAGAAAGCAATTCCTCATCTGTTTAAGTATGATCATGATAAGCAACAATTCAGTACCAACTTCAGGCTCCACTTCTAAATCTAGTTTTCTTGTTATTTTCACCACTTCTGCAGTTAATTCCTCCACTGAAATCTTGAACCTCTCAAAGTCATTCATGAGGGTTCAAATCAACTTATTCCAAACTCTTATTAACATTGATATTTTGACCTTCTCCAATGAATCATGAATGTTGCTAATGGCATCTAGAAAAGTGAATTCTTTCCAGAAGGCTTTCAACAGACTTTTCTCAGACCTATCAGAGAAGTATGTTGGAAACAAATTTTCAGTGCCACAAAGAAGAATCAGCTCTCCAGCAAAAAAAGTTTTCTCAGCAAGGCAAACTTACTTCTATAGAAGGGTGCATCTCATGGATGGAGCAATGGCGAGAGCACACCAGGCAAGGAGGGGGAAGGGGTTCTTAGCCCTAATGCAGCTAGTCCCTACTGCTGTGTTTTTCCCTTATTGGCTAGGATTGGACTGCACAGTCTAAGCTAATTCTGATTGGCTATTTCAAAGAGGGGAGGAGTAGGAGCCGGAGTGGCAAGGTGAGTAGTTTCCACGGGAAGAATGGTTACAGAGCAGGTGACTAAGGATGACTAACACCAGGTGATAGAGGCTGGCGGAGGTTGTTTACTGAAACTAGGGGCAAGGAGGCATAAAGAATGAGGAAGTCAAATTTTAAAATGGAGAACAAAGAACAGGGAAGCTGAACATACTGACATATTGGTTCTTTGAAGAGGAACTCAGAACTCAATGTACTTAACAATTTTCCCCCTCTTCAATGTTAAAGGAAGTTAACAGACTAAAACCTTTGAAGAGGAATTTGATGTATTCTACAATTAACTATCTATGGTGGCTATAGCTTTATGAGTAATAAAGCCTTAAATAATATGACTTGAGAGTAGAAATTACTCCTTGATCTATGAGCTACAGAATGGATGTTGTGTTAGCAGGCAGGAAACCATTAATCTCCTTCTACAGAGCACTTGGGTGACCAGTTGCATTATCAATGAGAAATAATATTTTGATTTTTTTTTTTTTTTTCCTGAGCAATAGATCTCAACAGTGGGCTTAAAAGATTCAGTAAACTATGCTATAAGCAGATGTGCTGCCAGCTAGGCTTTGTTTTTCCATTCATGAAGCACAAGCAGAGTAGATCTGGCATAATTCTGAAGGGCCCTAGAATTTGATGAATGGTAAATGAGCATTGGTTTCGACTTCAAGTCACCAGTGCTTTAGTCCCTAAAAGGAGAGTTTACCTGTCCTCTGAAACTTAGAAGCCAGGAAGTAACTTCTCTCTAGCTGTGAAAGTCCTAAATGACAACTTGTTGTAATAGAAGCCTGTTTTGTTTACTTTGAAAATCTGTTGTTTAGTGTAGTCACCTTCATTAGTGATCTCAGCTAGATTTTCTGCATAACTTGCTGAAGCTTCTACATCATCACTTGCTGCTTCACCTCGCACTTGCCTATTATGAAGATGGCTTCTTTCCTTAACCCTCATGAACCAACCTCTGTGAGTTTAAATCTTTTCTTCTGCAGCTTCATTACCTTTCTCAGCCTTCGCTGAATTAAAGAGAGTTGGGGTCTTGCTCTGGATGAGGCTTTGGCTTAAGGAATGTGTGACTTCTTTGCTCTTCTATCCACACCAATAAAACTTTCTCTATATCAGCAATAAGGCTGTTTTGCTTGTTTGTTATTTATCTGTTTACTTGAGTAGCATATTTAATATCCTTCAAGAGCTTTTCCTTTGCATTCGCAACCTGGATGTTTGGCACAAGAGGAGTAGTTTTCTACCTATCTTGGGTTTTGACACGTCTTCCTCATGAAGCTTATTTCTAGTTTTTGATTTAATGTAAGAGATGTGCTACTCTTCCTTTCCCTGGAATACTTAGAGGCCGTTATAGGGTTATTAGTTGGTCTAATTTCAATACTGTTGTGACTCAGGGACTAGAAAGGCCCAAAAAGGAGGGTGAGAGATTGGGAAATGGCTGGTCAGTGGAACAGTCTGAACATGCACAACATTTAATATTGTCTCATATGGACACAGTTTGTGGTGCCCCAAAACAATTATAGTAGTAGCATTAAAAAGCACTGATCACAGATCACCATAACAGATGTAATAATAATTAAAAAGTTTGAAATATTGCAAGAATTACCAAAATGTTACAGAGACAGGAAGTGAGCACATGCCGTTGGAAAAATAATACTGATATTTTTTGTTATTGCAAGGTTGCCATAAACTTTGAATTTGTTTAAAAAGTGTGGTATTTGTGAAGTGCAGTAAAACAAAAAGCAATAAAACAAGGCATGCCTGTACTACCTAGGAATTAAAAGGAGCAAATTATTGATATACACATTAACAAGAACAAATGATAAAAGCATTATAGTAAGTGAAGTAAGCCATATTCAGATATCTAATGTTAGGAGACAATTTACAATGGTATTTCCATACACTGTGACAGCTTTTACCGAAGATTCTCTTCTTAAGGATGTTTATTATTCAAAGTCCTCAGAAGGAAGAGATAGCATCTCCCTTCCTGCCAGAAAACAGATCTGTTTACTGACCAGTATAAGGAAGATATTTTCTCCCACTTGGGTCAAAGGTTGTGCAGTTTTACCAATAGTCCTTTTAAAAGATTGGAGGTATGATACACTATGGGTTTACATAGACCCACTTGTGTGCAGCACCCTGCTGGATCTGCTTTCACATCACCAGCATGAGGTTTGGTAGGACACGGTGAATGGATGAGAACATAAACCTCATAATGCCTACTGTGTTGTGTGTAATAAACTTTCAAATCCATCTGGGACACTTTCTTCTTACTGGTTAAATGTATGAGCCTGTGGCAAATCAATCTAGCAGCTACACCCACTGTGTTGATGTTGCTTTGGAGCTGCTTGATAATTATATCATGTAAGATTGTATTTATGTGAGATTCTAGTAGAGACTATAGTGACAGAAGCCAATCAGAGTTTGCTAGCAGCTAGATATATGTTAGGGGTAAGGGTTTGATTGCAAAATGGGCAACGGGCAGCTTTTGAAGTAATATGCATGTTCTATATCTTAATTGTGGGGGTGGTTACATGAATATTTAAATTTGTCAAGTCTCATTAAATTATGCATTTAAAATTAGTGAATTTTATTACATGTGGATTTATGCAATTTACGTAATTATGTAATTTATGTAATTTAATGAAGTTAATTAAAATTTCTACAAAGAGTTTGAAAGAAAGAACAGGAAAGTGAGGGAAAATAAAAATAATAGAAGATATAGTTTAGTACAAAGGACAGTCATCTTAAGGTCCCACTGATTTCCTAGCAAAATGAAAAAAACAGTTGGTCATTGTAGACATGCTAAAAAATTTTAAAGTACCAACTTCAGATAATTCTAAAAGTTCAAGGAAGTAAAATAAAATAAAACACAATTTTTAAAAATCAAATTTCAACAAGTTCCCAATAAATGAAGAAGCACTTAGCATCAAACCTCTCATCAATGACTTCTCAGTTTTAAGGGAAAAATAGTTTTATCCTACAATTTTATGTCCCATTAACTCTTAATGTATCCTATGCCACCCTATACATTTTGGTCTTACCTACATTTCTTATTTTCTGTGTTCTAGTCTCACTGTCCTTCTATCACAATCACGAACTTCCCCAGCACCTTCCTGGCACTGTGCTTTATACATACTATTCCCAATGCAGGGGATGCTCTTGCTCTATTTACTAGTTAGCTAAGTTTTCAGAATGCAGTTAAATTTTCACCTTTTCATGAAATTGTGCCGGAGTATATAAAATATCTCTATTGTTTGTTCTCATAGCAACATGTACTTTTCTGTCAGAAATTACTTCAGTTACAGTTCTCATTTTACTTGTTTTGGTGTGTGAGTGAGTCCACTACTAGAATTTAGGTTTTGTTAATGAGACATCAATTTCTTATTTTCTCACCATTTTATCCCAAATGCCTCATGTGTCTTGCACCAAGTAGGCATCCAATATTTATTTGTTCAATTAATGAATAAAAGAAAGAAAAATGTGTAAAAGAAACTTCTTAGAGCAGTCTGATTTATTTTCCTGCCCTTATCTGGAAAAGGGAAGAGAAAGGGAAGAAACGTATTTGTTTCCAGCTAATGGCTTGAACACTAAAGCCCGGAGAAAGCACTATCTCACATGGTCAGTAAAGTGCCAGTTAAACCAAACATTACCGTAGCTCTCCTCTTCATGCGAGAGGCGGTGAGAGGTGAAAGGCAAGAAAGAGGAGTGCCCGTGCTTCTTCCTGATCTTCACCAGTATCACTTTCATCCTTAGAGATGATTGCTTCTGCACCTTTTCCTTGGAAACCACTTCATTTTCTACTTTAAGAAGCTTGAGGAAAGCTCTTGTCTGGAACTATACTGTTCTTATTCTATTTATTGCTGTAAATTTTCACCTTCTCCTAACCCGTTTCTACCATTTTAATGGGGTCTTAAAATGGTACAGAGAAAAATGTTATGTTTAATGTTCCATCTTGAAATGGAAGAGCTCCACGAATTCTAAATTTCAATCGTTATTTTGAAATTCTTTATGAAGAAAACACCAGTTTCTACTGCAACTGACAGTGAATAAAAATGTTTTATTTTTCTTCATGCCTAACAATAAATAACAAATTATGAAAGACATTTTATACAGATACGAAAATGCACAAAAAGTATAAGACTGGAAGAATAATATTATAAATAAGGGATTCTAAAGAAAAGACCCCCTGTGCATAATTGTGGGATAGCAAAGTCTGAAACAACATCAGAACTTGAGCAAAATAGGAAGGAAATAGATATAAAGCTATGAACTCATTTAGTTTTTGCTAAGCAAAATAATTATTTGCAGGAAAAATACCTAACTCTCTCTTTCTCTCTCTCTCCCTCCTTCACACACACACACACATATATATATACACACATGTACACTAGAAAAATGAAAAAACAGTTGGTCATTGTAGACATGCTGAAAAATTTTAAAGTACCAACTTTAGATAATTCTAAAAGTTCAAGGAAGTAAAACAGAATAAAACACAATTTTTAAAAATCATATATATATGTTTTAAAAATCATATATATATATATATATATATAGCCTCAATCTTTTTAACACAAAATTATTTGGATTATCTAAGACAAGTCACCTAGAGTTGTTTTGATTAGAATCAAAGTAAACATAAAATGTATTGACTCTATTTGTTTAGTGGACACAATTAAATTTATGATGTATATAACACCATCAGCTTATTTTGAAAGTAAAGTTCTCACTTCTTTAGGTTACCAAGGGGCTCCTCTGCTAATGATCCTCCCTGAAAATTTTAGCTCTTTTCATATTAGTTATAATTTATATGAAAATGTAGAATGCTAGGTAGTAAGTTAGATAACAAACCAAATCCAAAAACACTGGAATAAAAGAGTAAAATGAGTCAAAAATTCAACTGCCCAAGTAAAAGATATACAATACCTGTATTAGTATCCCTATATATATAAAATTTTGACCTAGTGGTGTTAGCTGATTTAATTTCGATAAGAGCAAATGTGATCTGACTGTCAAAATGTGCTAATTTAATCTCATACTGTATTCATAGAAGTATAACGCAGGGCAAAGGAGGTGATGGCCAATCTGTTTTTTACAATGGAGCAAATCGAAGGTGTTATTCAGTACTGCACACCAATTTAAAAGAACACTGATAAACCAGACTTCCTCCAAAGGAACATGACCAGAATGTTGAAAAGCGAAGGAAACATACATGTTTCCAGCTAATGGTAGAGATCTAAAAATACGTTATAGCCTTTCAGATCTACTTTGTACTCCCAAAAATGAAAAAAGAAATATGTAACAAAACAAGTAAAAGGAAAAATTACTTAGGCTGGAGGAGGATCCCTGAGTAGGCCAGAAGCCATGCAAATTTCCGGAAACCCAGGAGTGCATAGAGAAGAGAAATGTCCTAGGCCCATGACCCCCACTAAGGCTAACCAGAGATGGAGGAGAGTCAGGAGCAACTGAGGGTGAAAATCATGACCCAACGCAGAGCATCCAAATGGAGCAACATCTACATGTGACCACCTTTTTTCCATGAAGCTCCAGTTGGATTATCAGCCCCCATGTTTAAGCAGTAGGTGAAGTACATTCTTTCAAAGAGAGAGATTTCTCTAGAAGACTGGTAGTACCAGGGACACATGGGGAGTACCTGTGATCAGAAAACACAGTAGTCTGTGTCACGTGCGTCCGTGTGAAGAGAGCACCAAACAGGTTTTGTGTAAGCAATAAACAATTTTAATCACCTGGGTGCAGGTGGGCTGAGTCAGAAAAGAGAGTCAGCAAGGAAGATAGGGGTGGGCAGTTTTATAGGATTTGGGGTGTAGTGGAAAATTACAGTCAAAGGGGGTTGTTCTTTGGCAGGCAGGGGTGGGGGTCACAAGGTACTCAGTGGGGGACCTTCTGAGACTTACTGTCCAGGAGAAGGAATTTCACAAAGTTAATCCATCAGTTAGGGTGGGGCAGGAACAAATCACAATGGTAGAATGTCATCAGTTAAGGCAGGAACCCGCTGTTTTCACTTCTTTTGTGATTCTTCACTTGCTTCAGGCCATCTGGATGTATATGTGCAGGTCACAGGGGATATGATGACTTAGCTTGGGCTCAGAGGCCTGACAGTCTATACCTCCACACCTTAGCATTCTTTTCATTCTCACAAACTCACCTTCTTCCTCTCCCTTGCTACTCAAGTGTATACGTATTAGAGGCAGCAGAGTCTAAGAGAGAATCTCAACTACCAACAGTAAACACACTGGATATATTAAGTGCATTTTTAAGTTTGAGAGATATATGAGGATAGTGCTGTCATAAAATTCACATGTGTACTTCTAGTAGGAACACATTAGGAGCTTAGGTTTCAATATTCCCACATTTTGTTTGGAAAAAAAGAAAAGAAAAATATACAGTATATCCAAATTGTGGTTTAGATCGATTTCAAGAAAACTTAGAAGTTCCAAATTACGTGTAAGTGACCAAAGTCAGAGGCTGACAGGAAGCCGACACAAGAATCTAGGGACACAAGCCGACACAAGAAGTGGGGGAAACGGGAGTGCCAAGGGGGCCTAATTAATGAAATATGTCAGAAATTGCTTAAAAATATTCACACCCCAAAAGAGTAGGAACGCCCATTCTAAGAGGTAAGTGCTGTGAGCTCAGCTAAGATGAAACAGTTTAAACAGTGGGGAAGAAGAACAAGCAGGCTTAGAGATTGCTCAATGGACTCAGAAGAGTCCCAGAAAACATTAAAAAAAAAAAACAAAAAACAAACAAACAAAAAAAAACAGGTGACGAGATCTGGATCATTTATTGATGGCAGCCTGTGAGAAAATCAGGAAAGAAAAGACCTAGAGGGATATACAATTCTGAACCAAGAGGGGTTCTGAGAATCCAAATGGCATTTGTGCCATTTATCAGAAAGAAATAGTCCACTGATATAGATGAGGAGCAGGGATCTCTTGAGCTACAAAGAGGGAGGGATCCTTGTCATGCGCGTCCGTATGAAAAGACCACCAAACAGGCTTTGTGTGAGCAACATGGCTGTTTATTTCACCTGAGTGCAGGCGGGCTGAGTCCAAAAAGAGAGTCAGCGAAGGGAGATAAGGGTGGGGCTGTTTTATAGGATTTGGGTAGGTAAAGGAAAATTACAGTCAAAGGGGGGTTGTTCTCTGGCGGGAAGGAGTGGGGGTCACAAGGTGCTCAGTGGGGGAGCTTTTTGAGACAGGATGAGCCAGGAAAAGGAATTTCACAAGATAATATCATCGCTTAAGGCAAGGACTCGCCATTTTCACTTCTTTTGTGGTGGAATGTCATTGGTTAAGGCGAGGCAGGGCATTTTCACTTCTTTTGTGATTCTTCAGTTACTTCAGGCCATCTGGGTGTATACGTGCAAGTCACAGGGGATGCAATGGCTTGGCTTGGGCTCAGAGGCCTGACAATCAGAGTCTGAAAAATCATTCTCGTCTCTCCCTGCTTCTTTTCAGAAGCCATCTGTCAAGAGTTCAAGAAAGTCCAACTGATATATTTGTGAAAAAAAGAAATATGCGTGCAAAAATACTATAAGTAAACAAGAAAGAAAGAGAGCAGTACAATTTTCCTATAGATTATGAAAGATTTTGTAGAAAACAACCCATGTGCTCTATCTATGGATTAATCCATAGAACGATCTATCTTCTTTGCCCCAGGACGAACACCATGAGAAGAAAAAGAGGACAGAAGACAGGAGAGCAATCTGGGAAATACCGCAAACCTCCTTCCTTTCCCCTCCTTCTGCTCCAAGCCTTTGGAGCCAAAGGTTTCTGTATTGGAGAAAGAAGGAAGGCTTTGAATCAAATGTAAGATTGAAAACTGTCAAAGTTTAAACAAAGTGTTGACTGAAATGAGATTGTCTTAATAAAAGTGGAAAGGTGATAGAAAAGATGAAATCACACAAAGATGTCCTCTAGGAAGCCTCTTGTTCAGTTGTTGATGGGGTTTTGACAGAGAATAGTGGGAAGAAGAAACTGGCAAAAATTAAAATTTTAATCAAACCAGTCACATTATTTAATTTGATTTTCAGACCATGAAAATAGGTATTAATATCCCGGTTTTACTGTTGAGAAGTTTTGAGCTCAGAAAAGTTAAGCTTGATCATATGTGAACTATATAATAGGCAACTGAGATCCTCCAAATTCAAACAATCCTATTTTAATGTCCCTGTGCCATAAAAGTACTTAAAATGAACATGACCCATTAATGTCCTTTATCTACTAACATAAACTTTTGCCATACATATCTCCACATTTCAAACTCCTCTCCATAGTTCAATGTTAATTTTAAATATTACCTTTTTATCTGAAACCTACATTTACCCATTCAAAACTGTACCTACAGAATTAATTTCTTCTTCTCCAATAATCTCACAGAATTTTATGAAGACTTCTGTTGTAGCCTACCTGTGATATTGTATTTATATCTGCTCTGTACCCATGAGATAGTAAGCTTCTTAGGCATAAATTCTGTCTAGTTATTCTTTATGTTGCTCATACCACATAGTGCATTATTTTGCACCTATTAAGTATTCAAGTTTTTTTAAATTAAATTATACACGCAGTATTTTAAATGCCTTGAAGAACGGGGCTATTGAGTGTGTAATCCTGGTCTGACCCAAAGTCTTATGCACGTTGTTGCTCAGTCATTTATTGACTTGAAAGAATGAATGAGTATTAAATGTTAAGGAATGTTAACGGTAAAGAAAGAATATAAATATTAATATGAAAAAGAATGGAGTAAACTTTGTAGACCAGTAGAAAAACTGGGAAACTGCTCACTCACTCTCCAGCATGGATTAGATGTTATCTTAAAGCAGATCAGAGGAAATGTCAAATAAGTGTCAAATGAAGTCACCGGTTGTCATTTCTTGAGATGGTTACTTTTACAGTCAACTCGAATGAACCAATGGGTGTCAGTTATGTGGTTAAACACTATTCTGGTTGTCTGTGAGGGTGTTTCTGGGCGAGATGAACATTTGAATCAGGAGACAGTAAAGCAGATTGCTCTCCCAATGTGAATAGATCTCACCTAAGTCATTGGAGGCCTAAAAAGAATAACAGAAGGGTAACTAGGAAATAATTTTCTCTCAGTTTGACTGTCTCTGAGCTGTAAAATCAGTCTTCTCCTGCCTTTGGACTCGAACTCAGACTGGAACTTACACTATCGGCAGTCTTTGGTCTCCATTTTGCTGACTGCAGATTTTGGTACTTCTCAGTTTCCATAACCATGTGGACCGAGAGAGAGGGATTTAATGTTAATTTTAAATATTAAATTCTCTGTTAATATTAAATCCCTCTCCCTCTTGTTATATATTCATACATATTATATATTTTCAAGAAAAACACCAGACCCAATAGGATATGTATATGTATCTCTTCATATACCAAATATAAAACTCACACAATCAGTATCAGTGTGAGTTTTCTATTAATATAAACAAATCACCTGAAATTTTGTGACTTAACACAAAAGTAATTTATTATTCAACAGTTTCTGTAGGTCAGGAGTCCAGCCAGGCACAGCTTACCTGGGTCTGCTGCTCAGGGTCTCAAAAAGTTGCAGTAAAGCATCAGACAGGCCTTCAGTGTCATTGGAGCTTGGGGTCTCCTTCCAACCTCATGTGGCTGTTGGCAGAATTCACTTTCTTGTAGCTGTGTAAGTTACAGTGTCGTTCTTCTTCAAGGCCAAAAGGAAAATGTCTCTGATCTCAAGGAAAGCCTAACCAATCTTTTAAAGGGGTTCATTTGATATGGTTAAGTCCTACTGAGGATAATAACCTCTTTGATTAAATCAAAATGAAACTAATTAGGGGCCTTAATTACATCTGCAAAATCTCTTCACCTTTGCCATATGATGTAATGTAATTATGGGAGTGACTTCCATCATATTCACAGGTCATTCTCACATTCAAGGGGAGATATATATATATCAGAGGGTAGAAATATTTAGGTCATCTTAGAATTTTACTTACTTAACCTAGTTAATTGTCTTAGATTATATCTGATATGTCCTTTGCATCTTCCTTGCCTTTAATTTCTGAAGACTCACTGACATTAAAAGTTTAGAAATCCTGAGAGCTTTAAAAATGAAATGGCTAAAATGTTTGAAATCCTTAGAAATGCCCAGATTGGAAGTTGAAATACAATGCTATCAGAAATAAAATAAAGCTCTAGAAAAGACTGGAAAAAAAAAAAAAACCAACCTTACTTCTTGCTATTTATTAGAGCAGAGGGTGCTTCTGTGAACTATATAAAGTGGGGTCAAGATGTTCTTCTTTGGAATGGGCTGGAAATATCCCAGTGCTTTCATGAAGCCTCTGGATTTCATCAAGATGACATATTTTTTAAGTTTTTATAAATCTATTATTTCCAGGATTTTTTCATCTTTTTAAAATATATAGTACAAAATACATTTAGCATATTCTGTCAAATTAGATTATCTCCCTTAAATTGGAAAGGTGTGATTAATACATTAAACACAAGCATTTATTCTTTCATTTTCTCTAATATTGAATGAAAAGAAGTTGTATAGTATATAGATTTCTAGCTCACAATGAACACTGTTCACTTTTTTTTTAAGAGAGAAAGAGAAACAGTTTTACGGGGTAGTCAGATTGCCAAGCACATAATTCAAACCACTGCCATGATTTTTTTTTTTTTTCTTTTCTCCCAAGATGGAGTTTCACTCTTGTTACCCAGGCTGGAGTTCAATGACATGGTCTCAGCTCATTGCAACCTTAGCCTACCAGGCTCAAGCAATTCTCCTGCCTCAGCTTCCCAAGTAGCTGGGATTACAGGCTTGCACCACCTCGCCCAGCTATTTTTTGTATTTTTAGTAGTAGAGACAGGGTTTCACCATGTTGACCAGGCTGGTCTCTAACTCCTGACCTCAGGTGATCCGCCTGCTTTGGCCTCCCAAAGTGCTGGGATTACAGGTATGAGTCACCGCACCTGGCCTGCCATGACTTCTACTTTGTGAATGATAGCAACTTTCATGGCATGTAGTGCTTCCTGTCATATAATCATGCTTGTAAGGAACTATAGTTGTTTCAATTATTAGAGAAAGGAAAATACCATCCTAAGCGTCTGCTTCCAACACAATGTAAGTGATATACATTCCCAATTCCAGAATAAAAAATCAATCTCTCAATTTACTTTTATAAGAAGCTCATGTGGAAAATTGCAAAAGAGATTGGGACATCAATTTGATCTCTAGGAGAGAATAAGCAGAAAAGTTGAAGTAGCTTTGCTTTCTTTGGCTAATTTCCATTCTTCCCTCCTCCATTCCAAAAACAAATGGCATAAGATAGCTTATCCGATAGAAATTCACTCATTTGCTTCTTACTTCACCTCTGTTGGCATCTGTGACTATAGTAAATTTCCCTTTAGTTCACTGTGGGTCAAGGACCATAGAAAACTATTCAGACCTTAGGGTGAGATAATCAGTGAGAAAAAACCATTACTAAACGGACTTTGAATTACTGGTTACCTTATACGATTCTAGTGTGACTGCTTAAAAAGGAAAGAAAAAGAAAAAAAAATGAAAAAGAAAGGAAGTAAATGGAGGGAATCAGAGAAGAATGCATTAATTACTTGGAAAAATCATGTTAAATTGATTATATTCAAACACTGTTCTCTCAAGGACTAGCTCACTATGCATAACATTTACAGTGTTACACAGGATTGTATCCTTGGAGAAAACTCTCAGTTCTTTCTTCAATTCACAGTCACTTGTATATTATATAAATCTTTATATACAGTAATAGTCAGGAATCCAAGTAATCTATCATATTTGATCAAGACAAGCATAAATCATTTATTCATGATTTAGCATTCCTAGCTTGAGTCATTGATTCATCTCCAGACAAGACAAGGTCAGTACCAAAAAAAAAAAAGATTAAGCTCCTTGCCCTTAGGAGAGAACAGCTTAAACAACAAATTCAGCTTCACATCTGACCTCATGAATCTTGACACTGGGAGTACTGTAAGAATAAAAATAGCCCTTATAGATGACTCTTTAAATGGAAATGTCTGTGTAAGAGTAAAAATACAAAGTGGAAGAATTAATGATGAAAATATGATGGGTGTGTCATCCTCATCCTCACAAGAGGACAATCTGATTCAACTAACATACAATTACCTATACTTATCAGCATTTATTTTTCATATGTTTTCCACATCAATTCATGGCTTTTTCAGCTTTACTTCTTCCCAGTCTCCTATCCTGTGGCACCTCATTTTTCACATATACCATCAGCTCATTTGTGTAGTGATGCTTAGTTATGAATTAGGAAAAGTGAGAGATGGGAAAAAATAGTAGTATCTTTTGAATCTCTCAATATGATGCCACAACAAACTATAATAAAATAGGCATGAATAATAGGCTTCTAACCCTGACTATCAGGATCAGGGCACTCTTTGGCTCTATTGATTCTTGTTCTGCTTCCCTACCTAACTTTTGCCCTTATTTCAAACACACAGACATAACAGGTACATAACAGAGTAAACCTGTATACTGTCTTAGCTCAGGCTGCTGTAACAAAATACCATAGATTGGGTGACTTAAACAACAGACATTCATTTTTTCACAGCTCTGGAACCTGGAAAGTCCTTGGTCAAAATGCTAGCCCATTTGGTTTCAGCTGAGGGCCCTCTTCCTGGTTTGCAGATGACTACATTATTGCTGTGACTTCACAGCATAAAGAGAGAGAGGGCTCTATTCGCTCTTCTTCTTGTTATAAGGACATTGAGCCCAGCATGGAGGGTACCAAAGTATATACAATTAGTATATACAATTCCCTCCCAAAGGCATGACTCTAAATACCATATCATCAGGGGCTAGAGCTTCAACATATAAACTTTGAAAGGAAGCAAATCAGTCTATAGCACATACATACAGTCACATGGCATACGTATGGTGTTAAATGTAGACAATATTCTTGCAAATACATCTGATAATTCTGTTTTCTGCTCAGAAGTGTTTGGATGGCTGAGTTGATTTTTCATGGTGTTCCGGATAATTTCCAACTTTCTTAACATAAGAATACAAGATAGTTTTACTACCTGACTCCAATTTACTTGATTTCTATGTTTTCCTTTGTTCTACTATTCTCACTTTGTGCTCTAACCACAATGTGTTTTTCTAACCTTCCCTCAAAATATTTGATTTTTTCTATACCTTTGCATATACTGTTCCATTTGCTTGATATACCCATCCATCCCTTGGTATTGGAATAAACCCGTATTCATCCTTTTAGACTGAGTTTCTAACCTCTCCTTTCTCCCAATGGAGTTACTCTTATCTTTAATTTCATCCCATTTTTTCCACACTTTTATTACAACACTGAAGCTATGAATTTTGCCATTACTTTATGTATCTATCTCTCCAACTGGACTGTGGTTCCCTTGAGGAGTAATTTCTAACAAAACTTCTTAATTTGACGAACTCATACCCATGCCTGATACAAGGTAACACTTACTCTATGAAAAAAGGAAGAATGAATGGATGAGTCGAGTCATTAAAGAATGAATGAGTGAGTCATTAACTTAGGCTACACAGAGAAGTATGAGACAAGTTGTTTCTCGGTACTTCTTGGCCATGAAAATACTCGCTTCTTTCACACTATACCCTCTTCTTAATCTGTTCAGTTTTGCCTGTGTTCATGCTACTCCAACCTTGCAAACCTGCTACTTAGCTACATTCTCCCTTGCTTCCTATTGCAAGAAATCTTGATGGTGTATGTTACCTAAGCACCTAAGCAGTGTTTCCCAAACTTACTTAACCATAAGTCTCAACTGGGATGCTTATTAAAGATACCAATTCTTGAGTATCACCTCAGACCTACTGAATATGAAACTGCAGGAAATGAGCTCAGTAATCTGCATTTTTAAACATGCTCATCAGATAATTCTGAAGAAGTTAAGTGAGAATAACATGAACGGAGAGTATGTTATTATTAGGGATGTTTCTCCTGTTTGGCATAACTGATTCCTCCAGTGCCCACTTGTCTTTAGCTTGGGACCTTATTAAGCAAAGTTCAGCTTCCTCAAATCTAGAAAGAACAACCTCACTTGAATGCTTTTCCTAACATTGGTTCTTTGGACTTTTAGGGAAATTAAAAATTTAGCAGCAATGGCTGCTGCTGAATCTCAGACCAACTCTGGGTATTGGCAGTCTGCAAACCAATTCTTATGAGGTATGACAGTCCTTGCTCTGTGGGTTTATCCCCAATCAGACTAGACTCTGAGGATGTATGGATTCTCTGTAGAAAGTACAGATTGGGTGACACTCAGGGTTGAAAATGAGAATGAAGACTAAGTACTTATCATAGATTCTGGCACGGAGAAAGCACTCAATAAATATTATGAGTTAGCGATATATCTATTGTTGGATGGACGACATATACTATTCTTCTTCCTTTGATTCTAGCCCAAGGAAACCCATACTATATAGATTTTTAAACTAAATTCTTAGAAATGTGAAAATAGCCTAATTGTGTATACTAGTTATACTGCTAAAATTAGCTTTGATTAATTGCAAATTATAGATGTGTAGATGTTTTATATACATCTATAATTTGCAATTAATCAAAGCTAATTTTAGCATTATAACTAAAGCTCCAGGTGTTTGCCTAACTGTATTAGAATTACAGGAGCCATAAACTCATTTTGATGATCCAATAGGCATACAGATGCTTTAAGAACACTTTTATGAATACTAAATATTACTGCTTGTATTAATTATTACTGTATAACAAACGATCCCAAAACTGTGTGCCTTAAAACATCTACCACTTATTATTTTTCATGAATCTGTGAATTGACTGGGTGGTCTGACTTAGGCTGAACTTGGATGAGTTAGGCTGGGCTCACTCATATATTTGTGGCCAGCTCGGGGGTTGCTAGGGATAGTCTAGTTGCTATCTCAGCTGAGATTGCTTATCTTATCCTATAGAAGCGTATCCCAGGTTTGTTCAAATGGTGGTCACAAGAGTCCAAGGGAGAAAAGATGCATTCAAGTTCTCTTGACGTAGGTTTGGCACTGATACAACGTCATTTTTATGGTATTTCGTGGGTCAAAACAAGTTACAAGTTTATCCCAGACCTAAGGGGTGAGAAAGACTTCATCTTTTGAAGGGAATTGCTGAAAAGTTATTGAAAAGAATACAGTGAATCTATTATTTAAAGTTGTTAATGCAATCAATCTGCCGTGTTAGTCATTGTGGCAAAATGTCTCACTGCGTTCTGAAATCATTTATATAAAAAAATTAGGTTGTGAGTTAAGTCAAAATAATGTCTTTTGACTCGTTATCACTCAAATATAAGAAAGCCATCAAACCCTTCAGACAATCATTTACTTATCTTTAAAATCATAATCTAAATCTCATTATTTATGGGTTATCAGTATTAATATAGTTATTAATAATATTATATAAAATAAATCAGGACAGGTGGGGTGGCTCACAACTATAATCCCAGCACCTTGGAAGGCCAAGGCAGGTAAATTACTTGAGTCCAGGAGTTCGAGGCCAGCCTAAGCAACATGGAAAACCCTCGTCTCTACAAAAAATACAAAAGTTATCCCTGCTTGGTGGCATGTGCATGTTGTCCCAGCTACCAGGGAGGCTGAAAAAAATGGGTTCAAGGGAGAAAAGATGCATGCAAGGTCTTTTGCATGCATAAGGAGGTCATACATTATGGGAGGTTGGGGTTACAGTGAGCAGTGATTATGTCACTACAGTCCAGCCTGGAAGACAGGTACACCCTGTCTCAAAAATGAATAAATAAATAAATAATCTATAAGATAAATCAGTGAGCACCTACCATCGTGCCGGGAAAAAGATAAATCTATAGATAAATATCAGATTTGATGGAAGTAAAAATAACAGATTGTGGCTTTTATGTTTTCTTTATAAAATGTATTAACTAGACTCACAATTTTTTTTTAGTTTCCTCCATGTATTACCATTATACTGGTTTTTTATGATATTAAAATTATTTGGTAATCTTCATCAATATCATTCATCCTTCTGAAACATAAACTTTCCAACTAATTCTTTCATCTTCCCTGATGAGTAAGCATTTTTGTTCTTTTAATCAACGGGGCTTTGCATTTTTAAGAAACAAAAATGATATCTGGCTAATTTAAACAGAAAGGAAATGTGTTCAAAGAATAGTGAAACACTCATAGAATTGACAAAAGTGTTGGGAAACCAAAGTCAGAAAATGAAGGCAGAAATGTCCAGGAAAGTCACATCAGAAACAGTTTTCAATAACACTGGTAAACTCAAATGCTCTTGACTACACTATGGGTGCTTATGAATAATTTTTAACTCTTCTCTGAGCCTCATGTCAAACCCTCAAGATTTAAAGCCTTTTGCAGGAATATCTGATTGACTGAGGCTAGGTCACACAGCCCCACTACGACTGTCAGAGAACCGAAAGAGGGATTGTTTGTCTGCTTCTGCTTTTCACTGTAGAAAGTCAGGCCCTGCAGTTAAGCTTTCTTAGGATCCCAATCAATAAAAACAATGTTTGGATGCTGGGCAGACTAAAACGCCCACTGTAATCTACTCCTTCACATGCTCAATATCAATTCGTCACATTATAGTTCAAAAAAGAATTCTATGCTCTAGCATGAAATAAATGCTAGATACTTAACATCTAGCATTTACTTATATACATTTACACTCTTCCCAAAGACAGGCACCTGATGGTTCATCCTGTTTAATATCCATCCCTGTCCTACACCTGCTGTGAGTCCCACCTCAATATTCTGAAACCTGAGTATGGAGGGGAATTGAAATGTTAACCATCACAATGTTCTGTAGTGGTAAAGAGGAAGAGAAAAGTAAAATTTCTGTATAAAAAGTAAATATGAAGATTTTAGTGAGAAAGTAAGTATGAACAGAAGCTGTAGTTTTATTTTATGCAAATTATTTATGTCATAGTTAGTGCAAGTGACTATAAATTATAGTATTTATAATTTTCTTTTTATATTATGAGTTCCATATTCACATCATCCTAGCCAAAACAACCTTCTTTTTATCTGTTTGTCCCAAGTCACGTGAAACTCAAAATGGTATTTAATAAGGGTTGCAATGTGCCTTCATGAAAGCATCTCTTTTGAATACTATTAATTATTTATTGATACATAGAAATTACCCTAGAACTTAGCAAATCCAAACAATAGCAATTGTTATCTCATACCTCATAGGAATTCAGGTACAACTTAGCTGGGTTGGCTTGCTAGTTGCATACAAAGCTGCAGGCAAGATGTTGGCTATGCTGTAATCTCATCTGAAGTCTCTAGTAGGGGAAGACCCATTTCAAGCTAACTTATGTGATTGTGGGCAGAATTCAGTTCTTCATGGGCTGCTGGACTCAGTCCCTTTCCATGTGGGCCTGTTGAGAGATGGGGAGCTTATGGTATGACATCTGCCTTCCTTTAGAAACGAGTGAGGGAATAAGAGTGGTAAGCATGATTAAAGCCAGAGTCATTTTGTAACCTAAGCTATTACATGGCATCCCATCACTTTTGCTATTTCCCATTCATTTGAAGCAAGTCATTAGGTCCAGAACACACTCAAGGAGAAGTAATTATGCTAGGTTGTTCAATGCCAAGAGGCATGGATGACTGGAAGCAATTGTAGAAACTGACTACCACTAGTACTTAGATCTATAAGCAGCAAATCGCAGTCTTGGGTATAGAAAGCAAAATTTGCTCAAGTAAGTCATTAGTTATAATTATGACAAGCATCATTCCTACTTACATGTTCTGGTTCCAGATACAGGTATTATGGCTTTGGAAGAAACAACATGTATTACTTGTCATGACAGTAATTCAAACAGGAGTCTCAAAGCTAGTGACAGAACTGCAATAAACTGTTCTATCATTCCTTAAGTTTAGGAAATATGATATAAGAGAAATCTAAAAAATATGATATAAGAAAACACCAGTGGCTTCCATGAACACCAAAACAATGCTTTATTTATTTCATTGTTAAAATTTATTTCTCAGAAGAAATATTTTTCCATATATTGGATGATGTATAAAGACACTCAGTCAGTCCACATATTGCAAGGCTGGCAGAAACCTGATGGGCAGGGAAAGTAAATCTGAATTCAGTACCTATTTCAGTGAGGAAAAAATGATTTACTGTGCCAAGAGTCTGGTGGAACAAATGATCACATTACTGTCACCAGGCTGGTCCCCATGGGAAGTGGCAGAGTTGGTACCTGCTGCTGCCAATGAGCACTTCTTGATTGTAGCAACAATGTCATCTCTGAACTTGGCCTCGGTGTCTCTGGCCGTTTGCTCATGTGCCTATTGAGTAAAGATAGGGGTTAAGCTGGAGACTGTGGAAGAAAGTCTATTGACATCCACAAACAATTTATCATTTTACTCTGACTATGAACAAGCTTTTCTGAAGTTTAGGTGCTTTGTAATAGAATATTTTCATGGGACCCAACTATTCTTACATTCTGGGTCTGTTCTGAAGGGTAATGCCTTGTACCTATCTTCGTACTTTTTGTCAATAATTTGTCTATCTTAATTCTTCCAAATCCCTTGACTTTGGCTGAACCATAAGCCATTGCTTTCACACTCTTAAGAAGCTTCAATTCAGGTTACACCTCTTTCTAGGGAAAAAGCAGGTAAAAAGCAAAACCAAACAAAAAATACAAACTGGAAACTTAAAAAAAAAATACTGTGAGGATTCACCTTATGCCTTGTCTTTCAGAATAACACCAAAGTGTTGTAGCACTCTTCTTGGGAAGACCTATACTTAGGTGTCTAAGAAAAATACACAATAGAGCCTAACATACAGATGGCTTTGCAAGATACGTTACCACAAGTTAGGTATCTATCCTCATGCATTCAAAGCTGGAGCCTCAGTTAAAATATTACAATACCGTTTCTTCTTTAAAAAAGGTGAAAGAGATGCAAAGTACATGAATTGTTCCTTCTGTTTTGAGGGAATACTCAGTCTCTAAATTTCTCCCATCTCTTCACTCTTTTGGATGAAAGTTGTGTTTTCATCTATGAAGATAGACAAAATACAGGTCATCTAGGTCATATAAAGTCATCTAGGATGCTACTTTCATGACCTGCTTTGCTGTTTCTATCAGAATTATGATATTAATGTAGGGACCTGCATTTTCTGCTGTAAAATTATTAGATGATTAAGTTTTCCCTAGAGCTGGGAATTTGAAATAACATTGATGCAAGATGGTAAAGGTATAGCAAACCTCGTTTCCAGACAAAAGCACAATGGAATAGAAAAAAAAAAATTAAAGAGGGGGACACCCAAGAGGGCCAAATAGGAAGAGCTCCAGCCTCTAGCTCCCAGCGTGAGCAACACAGAAGATGGGTGATTTCTGCATTTTCAACTGAGGTACCGGGTTCATCTCACAGGGGCATGTCAGACAGTCTGAGCTGGTCCGTGGGTACAGCCCAACCAGCGAGAGCTGAAGCAGGGCGAGGCATTACCTCACCTGGGAAGTGCAAGGTGGAAGGGAATTCATTTTCCTAGCCAAAGGAAATTGAGATACACAATACCTGGAAAATCGGGTAACTCCCACGGTAATACTGTGCTTTGCCAACAGTCTTAGCAAATGGCACACCAGGAGATTACATCCCACACCTGACCTGGAGGGTCCCATGCCCACAGAGCCTCCTTCATTGCTAGCACAGCAGTCTGAGACCTAACTGCAAGGCGGCAGCAAGTCTGGGAGAGGGGCGCCCGCCATTGCTGAGGCTTAAGTAGGTAAACAAAGCTGCTGGGAAGCTCAAATTGGGTGGAGCCCAGGGAAGCTCAAGGAGGCCTGCCTGCCTTTGTAGACTCCACCTCTGGGGACAGGGCATAGCTAAACAAAAAGCAGCAGAAACCTCTGCAGATGTAAAAGTCCCTGTCTGACAGCTTTGAAGAGAGCAGTGGTTCTCCCAGCATGGAGGTTGAGATCTGAGAATGGACAGATTGCCTGCTCAAGTCGGTCCCTGACCCCTGAACAGCCTAACTGGGAGACATCCCCCACTAGGTGCAGACTGACACCTCACACCTCACATGGCTGGGTACGCCCCTGAGACAAAGCTTCCAGAGCAAGAATCAGACAGCAACACTCGCTGTTCAGCAATATTCTATCTTCTGCAGCCTCCGCTGCTGATACCCAGGCAAAGAGTGTCTGGAGTGGACCTCAGGCAAACTCCAACAGACCTGCGGCTGAGGGTCCTGACTGTTAGAAGGAAAACTAACAAACAGAAAGGACACCCACACCAAAACCCCATCAGTATGTCACCATCATCAAAGACCAAAGGCAGATAAAAATACAAAGATGGGGAAAAAGCAATGCAGAAAAGCTGGAAATTCAGAAAATCAGAGCACATCTCCCCCTCCAAAGGAAAGCAGCTCATCGCCAGCAACAGAACAAAGCTGGATGGAGAATGACTTTGACGAGTTGAGAGAAGAAGGCTTCAGTCGATCAGACTTCTCAGAGCTAAAGGAGGAACTACATAATTAGCACAAAGAAACTAAAAACCTTGAAAAAAGAATGGATTAATGGATAACTAGAATAATCAATGCACAGAAGACCTTAAAGGAGCTGATAGAGATGAAAACCATAACACGAAAAATACGTGACAAATGCACAAGCTTCAGTAACTGACTCTATCAACTGGAAGAAAGAGTATCAGTGATCGAAGATCAAATGAATGAAATGAAGTGAGAAGAGAAGTGTGGGGAAAAAAGAGTAAAAGAAATGAACAAAGCTTCCAAGAAGTATGGGATTATGTGAAAAGACCAAATCTATGTCTGATTGGTGTGCCTGAAAGTGACGGGGAAAATGGAACCAACTTGGAAAACACTCTGCAGGATATCATCCAGGAGAACTTCCCAACCTAGTAAGTCAGGTCAACATTCAAATTCAGGAAATACAGACAACACCACAAAGATACTCCCCCAGAAGAGCAACTCCAAGACACTTAATAGTCAGATTTACCAAAGTTGAAATGAAGGAAAATATGTTAAGGGCAGCCAGAGAGAAAAGTTGGGTTACACACAAAGGGAAGCCTATCAGACTAACAGCAGATCTCTCGGCAGAAACTCTCCAAGCCAGAAGAGAGTGGGGGCCAATATTCAACATTCTTAAAAGAATTTTCAACCCAGAATTTCATATTCAGTCAAACTAAGTTTCTTAAGTGAAGGAGAAATAAAATCCTCTAGAGACAAGCAAATGCTTAGAGATTTTGTCACCACCAGGCCTGCCCTACAAGAGGTCCTGAAGGAAGCACTAAACATGGAAAGGAACAACAGGTATCAGCCATTGAATCTAGGTAATTTATAGATTCAATGCCATCGCCATTAAGCTACCAATGACTTTCTTCACAGAATTGGAAAAAACTGCTTTAAAGTTCATATGGAACCAAAAAAGACCCTGCATTGCCAAGACAATCCTAAGCCAAAAGAACAAAGCTGGAGGCATCACGCTACCTGACTTCAAACTATACTTCAAGGTTGCAGTAACCAAAACAGCATGGTACTGGTACCAAAACAGAGATATAGACCAATGGAACAGAACAGAGCCCTCAGAAATAATACCACACATCTACAACCATCTGATCTTTGACAAACCTGAGAAAAACAAGAAATGGGGAAAGAATTCCCTATTTAATAAATGATGCTGGGAAAATTGGCTAGCCATAAGTAGAAAGCTGAAACTGGATCCTTACCTTACTCCTCATTTGAAAATTAATTAAAGATGGATTCGAGACTTAAATATTAGACCTAAAACCATAAAAACCCTAGAAGAAAACCTAGGTAATACCATTCAGGACATAGGCATGGGAAAGGACTTCATGTCTAAAACACCAAAAGCAACAGCAACAAAAGCCAACATTGACAAATGGGATCTAATTAAACTAAAGAACTTCTGCACGTCAAAAGAAACTACCATCAGAGTGAACAGGCAACCTACAGAATGGGAGAAAATTTTTGCAATCTACGCATCTGACAAAGGGCTAATATCCAAAACCAACAAAGAACTCAAACAAATTTACAAGAAAAAAACAAACAACCCCATCAAAAAGTGGGCAAAGGATATGAACAGACACTTCTCAAAAGAAGACGTTCATATAGCCAACAGACCCATGAAAAAATGCTCATCATCACTGGCCATCACAGAAATGCAAATCAAAACCACAATGAGATACCATCTCACACCAGTTAGAATGGCACTCATTAAAAAATCAGGAAACAACAGGTGCTGGAGAGGATGTAGAGAGATAGGAACACTTTTACGCTGTTGGTGGGACTGTAAACTAGTTCAACCATTATGGAAAACAGTGTGGCGATTCCTCAAGGATCTAGAACTAGGAATACCATTTGACCCAGCCATCCCATTACTGGGTATATACCCAAAGGATTATAAATCATGCTGCTATGAAGACACATGCTCAGGTATGTTTATTGCAGCACTATTCACAATAGCAAAGACTTGGAATCAACCCAAATGTCCATCAGCAACAGACTGGATTAAGAAAATGTGGCACATATACACCATGGAATACTATGCAGCCATAAAAAAGGATGAGTTTGTGTCCTTTGTAGGGACATGGATGCAGCTGGAAACCATCATTCTCAGCAAACTATTGCAAGAACAGAAAAACAAACACTACATGTTCTCACTCATAGGTGGGAATTGAACAATGAGATCACTTGGACACAGGAAGGGTAACATCACACACCGGGGCCTATTGTGGAGAGAGGGGAAGGGGAGAGATAGCATTAGGAGATATACCTAATGTAAATAATGTGTTAATGGGTGCAGCACACCAACATGGCACATGTATACATATGTAGCAAACCTGCACGTTGTGCACATGTACCCTAGAACTTAAAGTATAATAAAAAATATTAATGGTTATTATCTCAGGGTACTAAATTAGGAATAATTTTATATTTTAATTTTTATCTTTCCTGTAGTTTCAAAATTTGCCACAAACATGTACATTATTCTTACATTTAGAAAAAAAAGGAAAAATATATATTAAAGAAGTATACAGAGAAAAAAAAGAAAAAAATTCAAATTAAAAGCTGGGCAACATTCATCTGGAGTCATATTAATTAGGAGAAAAAACCTGCAACAGCACATATAATCAGATTCATTTGCTGATTAAGTAACTATAATTGTGTGTTATTTTCCATGATACACCTCCAACTTTTGTAGTCAGCCCAAAGTTTAAGTGGAGTTGTGACAGAAATCACTATTTTGTATCTTCAAGTTATTAATGATGGTGTTAATTACTAAAGTAATTAATGTAATGTAACCCATAGAGATGTAAAAATGCTTTTGATTTACTCTTTTTTTTGTAGAAAAGGGGCCTCTGCTTGATATTGTCTGTGAAATAGTCCCACATCATATTTTCTACCAAATTAACTCACTCTTACCACACAGCTCAGGGAACCAAATTGGTGATTCTTCTAATTCCCTAAAGTATCTCCTAAAGATATAGTCTATTTTGACTAGCTATTTGGGGAAAATATGAAAAAGAATTGTTCAGGATTCCACTGAGCCACATTCCCTTCTTCATTAATTTCCTGGGCCCCCAATCGGCTGGATAATCACAGTGGAATTCTACATCCCAGGAAACTTCTGTTATTTCACACCCAGTGATCAGTAAGTCCCAAAATGGATATTTTCTGTTCTCCAGCACAGAGTCTTCCTTATAGATGATTCCAGATCTTAAAGGAAAGATAAGAGAAAGATTAAGCAAGCAAATCATGTATTTGATGTGATTTCAGAATATTTCCCAAACTGTTCTCGCTTCTTCGTAGCATAAAGGACTTTGGTTTGAGTACTCATTCAGATAGCGGAATTGGGATGAATGTCAGCAACAGTCTAATCTTGTGATTCAAGTCAGGCTTCGCTCACTAAATCTGTCTCTTTTTCAAAAAATTGCTAGCTATTCACCAAAATAGATTTCCTTTTCTCCCTTGGCCCATAGCAAGGTGACAGTTCCACCTTTTTCTGAAGTTGCATGTGGCTACATGACTGAATTCTAGTCAACCGAATAGTATCAAACTGATGTTTGCCACTTACTGGTTTAACCCACAGACTCCTCTTCCATGGACTCCTTCATAGTCTTTTCCCTTCCAGAGTAACCCAGGGTGCCCTGTGGAAGCTACACGTTGAAGTTGGCAGAGGCACCATCAGCCTGGGTCAATGAATGGCTTTTGGGCACCCTCACCTCTAACCTGAAGAAATCCTTGGTTAAAAAAAAAAAAAGAAAATTGTCGTTCTTTCCTACCGTTTACATTTTATTATACAGATTTTTAATTTGTATCTATTTAATTTGTAAACATAATAGGGTATACATATTCTAGAATAATTGTGCACATTCTAATTGTGCATATTTTATGTCCAGGTTGAAGGGTTCCCTCAACCTACAGCCAGGACCACCTTGGAGTCTTATTTGAGCAAGAACTAAATTTTGCGGTGTTAAGCCATTATCTGTATTTACATTATCCATATTCATATATATATATGTGGTATATTTTCAGTATGTTTAGAGGGTATGTGTGTGTATTTGGCATCTACCTACATGACTAATATAAGCTTTAGTGTATTTCTCACATATAGGGATTCTAAGAATCTCCTTGACCAATTAGGTACCACCAAAGATCTCAGACCATTCCAATTATCACAGATACTTCCCTCCTCTCATGGTAACCATGGCCACTTTGTCTTTGAATCATATCAGGGAGCTCATTTCAACTGCATTTTCTCCCAATAATACATAGTGATTATTAAACACAACAAAAAAAATTTTAAAGCACTTTTCAAAAATTCTTATATACACCTTATTGTCTTTTCTGGGTCTTTTTGGAAACACAGTAAAAGAGCAGGTCACAAATGATAAATGTTTTCTAGCATTTCTGACCACTAAATCTTTGAATTCCATGATGCCAAGAAAAATACCTCATTTCAACTTCATTTTTTATATATTCTCACTGAATTCAGGTTTTGGTAAGTAAGCCATTTGCTTAAAATATGTCCAGGTGTTAGAATGTGCACAATATGTCCTATTATGTCTACAAATTAAATAGATATGAATTAAAAATCTGAATAATGAAATGTAAGAGGTAGGAAATAAAGACAATTTTCTTTCTTTTATTTAAAGAAATTATTTCCTCAGGTTAGAGGATAAACAGCCGCATCAGGCAAGGGAGGGAAGAAGAACTGCTTCAAATAGCAAGGCAGGTTGTGTGGAGTTTGGAATTCAGGGTATACAACATTCTCTACATCATTGCATATAGGTCCAATACCAGTTCTTGGACTCATATCATATTCTAATCAAAGCTCTAAATTTCCCAGAAGAGAACTGGTGATTAGTTGAATTCAACTACTATTGTAATTTGACAGACTATAGATTCAAATGTTGCATTTGATTCTTGCATTTGATTCTTGGCTCCTGTAGTCCTACAAATATAGCTATAGCATGATCACAGAAAATTTGTGTACTTTCATGCTGTGAATTGAGAATTTAGGATTTTGAACTTGTCATTCTCAATTTTAAGCCGTCCATTGTCCTAAAAAAATAGCCAACCAACTCCATTGTTCCAGAAGTCCTCTTTTCTTTCTCATTATTTTAAAGAAGAGGCAATTCAGTTTTATAAAGCCTTGCTTTCAAAGGAATTTGATTCCAGAAGAACACCATTGAAAATTCAATTAGAAAATTTATTGTTGCAAGTTCTAGTCCTGCAGAATCATATTCCTGAACACTAGCAGGATTTTCTTTAGTTTCAGGCCCAAAGAGGCAAGATAACTGTTTTAGTTTGTGTGTGTTGCTATAAAAGAATATCTGAGGCTGGGTATTTTATAAAGAAAATAGGTTTATTTGGCTTATACTTCTTTAAGCTGTACAGGAAGCATGGCACCATCATCTTCTTCTGGTGAAGAACTCAGGCTACTTCCACGCACAGAAGGAAAGTGAAAAGGAGCTGGCATGTGCAGATTACATAGAAAGAAAGGAACGGGAGAGAAAGAGGAGATACCAGGCTCTTTTCAACAACCAGATCCTATGGGACTAAGAGTGAGAACTCACTCACTCCCATGAGAATGGCACTGAAAACATTTATGAGTAACCGCCCCCATAATCCAAACCCCTCCCACCATGTCCCACCTCCAACATTGAAGATCAAAATTCAACATGAGACTTGGTGGAGCCAAATAAACCATATTAACATGATAGCAATAATCAATTCCAGATCCTTTGACAGTTTATTACCTGTCATGTCAGTATTCTTGTCAATATTCTTGATTATGAACAACGGAAAACCACTCCGGTAAACCTAAGTAAAAATTAAATACATTTACAGACAATGGGATAGTAAAAATATCCTATAGTAGGAAGTATGGAGAGCCAGCTTTCAGAATGGGCAGAGACAAAAGGAGACAAGCCCAGCAAAGATTATGCCTCAGGCATGTCTCTTTAGGACACCACCTGTCTCTGGCATCCCTGTCACTAAACATTTTCTGAGTTCTTGAACTGCTCCATCTCTGAGTTCCTGTCACTGCACTATTGTACTGTGCTTTATGGGGCAGATGCTTTAAGTATGGGTCATGCAGGGATTAATCTCTGCATGCTATGCAACTCCCAGATGACAAGACATTTGGATGAGGAGGAGCCCAAAATTACAAGTATCCACTACAGTTAATTGGGTAATGCATGAGCAAGTAGATTTAAATGTTTATTCTTCCATTATCCCTTTGAATAATTGATGCAAAATGCTCTGATTATAAGTAAAAATTTCCGCCAAATCATCCAAAGTGTAATTGTTGGGAACCAAGCAACTTATATACACACACTCGCCTAACCTAATCTCTAGTTGCTTCTTCGTGGAAAAGTGATTATTTAGATGACAGAACTAGAGATTAGCCATGATTACTGAAAGCAGGATCATGGTTCATGTGGAGGTCATATGCACACAGCATTCTTCTGCATGCCTCCTTGCTTTAGGGGTTCACGCATCCTTCGGTGTGTTCATCATTGCTTCGGGGATTACACAAAGTGACTTAACCTCCAAATCCGATTTCCGGGTTAAAGGAGACAGGTCTGATTTGGCCACCTGCTAATCCAAATACCCGTATTCCCAGATTGACCTGAGCACTGAATTTGGACATAGCAAGTACTTTGCTTCTGGATAAAACAGTAACTTTGCCCTGTTTTGATATATGTGGTTAGTTCCTTTGCAGACTTTGTAGGAATGAAGAGTGATTGTCTAAATAGAATTTGGGTATTCCTGGGTCCTCTAATTAAATAACGAAACATATCATCAAAGCATAACTCGCCACTGAAGATCCGCTTCACTAAATTAACAAATGACTTTTATCTGAAATGTTGGTATTTTGCAGAGAGAACTTATGCATTCTACACTGATGAACTACTCTTTTGATTCCTTTAATGTCTGTCACTGTTTGAAATAACTAACTCAACATAGTTCCTATTTAAATAAAATGATAACTTGAGATAATTATAAATTCACATGCAGTTATAGGAAATAACACAGACAGATCCCATCTACCTTTTACCCACTTTCCCGTGTATTAACACTGCAAAACTCTAAAAAAGATCACATCCAGAATATTGACATTGAACCACTATGTTGAAGAGTTCCATTACCGCAAGGATCTCTCATGTTGCATTCCTTATTTCTATAATTTCGCCATTTAAAGATTGTTATATAAATTGGTTCATGTAGTATTTAACATATTTGGATTAATATTTTATACTTAGTGTATTGCTATGGAGTTTCATTCAAGTCATTGCATGTTTCAATAGTTAATTTTCTTTCATTTCTTAGTATTCTGTGATACGGGTGTACCACAATCTATATAACTGTTCACCAATTGCAGTACCTCTGTGTTTTTCTAACTTTAAGCTATAACAAATAAGGCTGCTATAAATATGCATGTACAACTTTTTGTGCGAATATAAATTTTCATATATCTGGAGTAAACGTGCAGGAGAGAAATTACTGGATTGTATGGTAGTTGAAAATTCAGGTTACCGAGAAATTTCTGAATTGTTTTCCAGAGTTTCTGTAATATTTTACAATCCTATCAGCAGTGTATTAATGATCCAGTTTCTCTGTATCCTTGCTTTAGATTTCTTTTGCCTTTCTTCTTCTAGACTTCTTTTTGAGGTGAGAAATTAGATTATTGATTTGGGAACTTTTCATTTTTTATTGGTATATGCACTTGATATTATAAATGCTTTGGCTGTATTGCACAGGTTTTTATATGATCTATTTTATTTTAATTTAGTTCATTTTATTTAGAAATTAGTTGTTTAGTTTTCAGTGTTTGGAGATTTTCCTGTTATCTTTCTATTATTGATTTCTTCTATGATTTTATGGTGGTGAGACACACAGTCTCTGGGATTTTTTTAAATTTATTGAGGTTTGTTTTGTGGTTCAGGATATGTGCTATCTTGGTATATATTCCAAGCATACATGAGAAGAATGCATAGTCTGCTGTTGGGTGGAGTGTTCTAAAAATATCAATTGATCTTGGTTGATAGTGTTGAATTCTTCTGAATCCTTGCATTTTTTTCTAATTTTTTGCCACTTGTTGAAACAGGGTGTTGAAATATTCAACTAGAATAGATTTCGTTGTTGCTGTTTTCTTTTTTAATTTTAAAAATTAAAAAAATAAAGATATTGGTCTTGCTATTTTGACCAGGCTGGTTTGGAACTCCTGACCTCAAACAACCCTCCCATCTCAGGCCCCCAAACTGCTGGGATTATAGGCATGAGCCATCATGCCTGGCCTCAACTAGAATTGTAAATTTGTCTATTTCTCCTTTCAGTGCTATTGATTTTTTTTGCAACTCTGTTGTTTGGTGAATACACATTTAGGATTTCTACATCTATTTGATGAATTAACCTTTTTATCATTATATAATGTAGCTTTCTGTCTCTAATTATTTTATTTGTTTTAAAATCTACCAAATTTAATATTAATAAAACCATTCATGCTTTCTTTTGATTTAATATTTGTGTGGCATATCTTTTTTCCATCCTTTTAATTTTAAGTTGCCTCTACTATAGCTTATAGCTGAACTGAGTTTTTTGTAGATACGATATAGTTGAGTCATGCTTTTTTTTTTTTTTTTGAGACTGAGTCTCAGAGTCTTGTTCTCTTGCCCAGGCTGGCAGGCAATGGTGCAATCTCGGGTCACTGCCACCTCCATCTCTTGAGTTCAAGCGATTCTCCTACCTCAGCCTCCTGAGTAGCTGGGACTACAGGCTAATTTTTGTACTTTTAGTAGAGACAGTGTTTCACCAAGGCTAGTCTTGAACTCTTGAACTCAAGTGATTTGCCAGCCTCGACATCTCAAAATGCTGAGATTACCGGTGTGCGCCACTGTGCCTGGACGAGTTGGGTCATGCTTTTTAATTCACTTTGCCAATCTCTATCTTTAATTTGGTGTATACAGGCCATATATATTTAACGCATTTATTGATATGATAAAGCTTAAGTCTGCCTTTTTAAAAAAATTTGTTCTTCCTGTTTTTTATTTTTCTATTGCCTTTTTCTGCTTTCGATTTTAATTCAACAGTAAATCCACAGTAGTTTCAATGTATCTTTTCATATAGCTTTTTTAGTGTTGCCCTGGTTATTACATTATGTATACATGTTAACTATCAAATCCTACTGGTGTTGCCAGTTAAGAGAAGTATAGACATCTTACCTCTCCTCATATTCGCTTATCCTCCATTCATAATATATTTACCTTATGTACATTTAGAACCATATTCGACTGTGTTATAATTTTGCCTTATGAATCAAATATAATTTAGAAACTCAAGGCAAGTAGAAAAATGTATTTACCCATGTTTTTACTCCTTACATTGTTCTTTCTGCTTCTTTGATTTCCAAGATTCCTACTATTTTTCTAGTTTACTGAACTTCCTTTAGCCCTTTTTCAGGGTCAGCTCTCTAATGCCCTAGAAAGCTGTTTTTCCTTCAACTGAGTCTTCGTTTTTCCTTCAACTGAGAAGGCCTTGATTTTCTCTTCATTCTTGAACATATTTTCACTGGATATAAGATTCTGAGTTTAAAGTTCTTTTCTTCTGGCACTTGAAAAATGTTTGCCTTTCTTTCTGATCTTTATGGTTTCTGAAAAGAAACTGGCTGGCATCAATCTGTTTTCCCCCTATAGATAAGGTGTCATTCTCTTTTGTTACTTTCAAGATTTCACTTTTTTTGGTTTTTAGCTTTCAGAAATTTGGCTATGATGTGTCTTGGTATAGATTTCTTTTGGTTTGTACTGTCTGGGATTCATTCCACTTCTTGAATCTGCAGGTTTATATTTTTTGTCAATTTCCAAAAGTTTTTAATTTATTTCTTCAAGTATGATTTTAGCTTCACCCTTTTTCTCCTCTTCTTCAAGACTTATGATACAAATCTTGGAACTTTTCTTATAGTATTACATGTCTATAAGAATCTATCTTTTTTTCTTCCACAGTGTACATTTTCTCTGCTTTTCAGATTGTATACTTTTTATTCAAGCTCTAAGTTTATTGATTATTTCCTCTGTCGCTTTCTTTCTGTTGTTGATCCCATCCATTGAGTTTCAATTTATCTTTGTACTTTACAGTCCTAACATTTCAATTTGTTTCTTCATATCTTCTCCTTATTGACTGTGGTTTTATATTTTTTGCTGAGACTTTCTATATTCTCAATTATTCATGTAATGTTTATAATTGCTCAAACATTTTTATGATAGTTATTAAGATTTTTATAATTCTGACATTTTTGTCACCTTGCTCACTGTTGATGTCTATGTTTTTATTTGTTTGGACATCTTCCTGATTTTAGGTATGATGAGTAATTTTTTATTGGAATATGGACTTTTAAAATTAAATTATGAAACTGAATCTTATTTAAACTTTCTGTTTTAGCTGGCTTCTTTTCACATTTCTCTGACAGGGGACAATTGGGTAGAGATTTGTTATTCCCACTAGACATAGAAATCCACATTCCCCATTTGGTCTCCATTTACACTAATTGGGACAATTATTACATCTGAGAGGAGTGAAGGAGGACATTCTGCCTCCTCCTACTAGGCATCCTCTGATAGCTCCCTGGATGGGAGAGATAAGATTGCCTTGTTACTGCTCCTTACGTGGCCTCTGCTGATATCTCTGTGGTGCAGGGCAGGGTGACCTAGTTATCAGTGGGCAGATGTGAAAGTACTGATTTTCCAAGAGGCTCCCTTTGATATCACCCAAGTGGGGAAGAGGGAGAGTTCCTCATTACCACCAAGTGGGAGTGGAAGCTCAGGCTTCCCATGTGGTCTCCTCTGACACCTCAGGGAAGACGAGATTTGTTACCACGTGATGAAAATTAAAGCCCCAAATTCTCATTTAGTCTTATTTGACATCATTTCAATGGGGGAGTTGGCTGTCTCTTTATGGCCAGGAAAGAGTGTAAGTGTAGACTCCCAACTAAACCCTTGCTGTTATGGATGTGGTGGGGGTCCCCACAGTTTCTACTGTGGTTTTTGGCCAGAGTAGAAAATTTATTGTCTAAGGTTTTCCTTCTTGTTATGCTGGTCCTTTCCAAATCTTTTGTCTGCCGACAGCAGGATTTTGTTGGGGCTTTTTTTTTTTTTTTTTTTTGCTTTTTCCCAGTGAGATGTCCAGATTGCCAGTTTCTTGGGTTCCAAGTCTGGAGTATACATAAGTTCAAAAGAAAACCTCAGCAGTGCACCCTGGTGTCATCTCTGGGATCCTGTGGTCCCAAGCCTCTTTCCTCTCAACTTCGCAGAATTTTTCTTTTTTTTTTTTTTGTCCAAGGATTTTAATGGCCTTCTGTGGGAGATAGAGCGAAAAGTGTTCCATTTTCCTGGAAGCCGTTCAGTCTTCTTTTTAAATAATAAATTCATATTTTAAATACACTTTAAATACATATTTTTTTATAAAAAGTAACTATTCACTGCATTTTTTCCTTAAGAGGAATGATATCTCAAAGTACCTTTTAAGTCTTATTTTGTCTCTTTTTGGCTTCTGTCAGCACTTAGAGGAAAAATATATACTTAATAGTACTCTTGCATGTAGTATTAGTATAACTGAAAATGCATATGCACATCATGTTTCATCTGAGACTGAGATCTTCCATTTTCTTTCATTTTTAAAGAAAATCTGAGCTTACCAGATCTTAAGAGTTTATCACTTCTTTTTTAATAATAATATTTAAAACAACAATTTTGCAACGTGTTAATGCAGATATCTTTTATTGAATCACTCCCAAACTATCATTCCAAGTATCAGCATTTACAATGGTATAAATTTGAAAATACTTCTTATGTTACAGTCATATAGTCAATATGTATTGTTCAATTATTCCAAATTTATCTGTAAATTATTCTTGCAATAGTTAAAGTGGACAATCACATAATCACTTATTAGTATTAACATAATGGCCTATCATCTGAGCTTGCAATATTTGTAGAAAGTCTGAAGAATCAAGCTTGCTAATTAATCGTATCAAGTGTTATATTAATATTAAGTAGCATTATTGCTACCTGATGGCAGTGTTTGTTTAAACAGAGGCTTGTGTCTTACTCAAAAGTTTTATTTTAAGGGACTGAACGCTCAGTATTCGCTTAATTTTATTAAAGTCTTTTTTCACCTTTTAGAGTGGCAGTTCAGTTAGAGAGTAATGCATTGGCTTTGAAATTTGACAGCTCAATATACAAATCCTTTTCTGTTACTAACATATGACTTTGTACTTCTATATATAAATTTTAAAATAATAAGATCCATGTTGTTGCATGGGTAAAGAATATGAAAGATGTATCTGCACTTCCTTGTTTATTGCAGCACTATTTATGATAGCTAAGGGTGGAATCAACTTGTGTCCATCAATGGATGAATGGATAAAGAAAATGTGGTGCATATTCCATACACAAAGGAATATTATTCGGCCATAAAAATGAATAAAATCCTGCCATTTGCAACAACGTGGACGGAATCAGAGGACATTAAGTGAAATAATCAAGGCACAGAAATAATAATATCCCATATTCTTACTCATATGTGGCAAGTAAAAAAAAATTTGATTTTCATAGAGATAAATATTAGAGTGATGTTTTTCAGAGGCTGGTAAGGGTAGTGGGAAGGAAGAGATAAAGAGGGGTTTATTAATGGGTGCAAAAATGCAGTTAGAAAAAAACAAGATCTAGTGTTCAGAAGCATGATAGTGTGACTGTAGTTAACAATAATTCATTGTGTATTGTATATTTCAGAATACCCAAAAGAGTGGAATTGGAATGTTCTTAACACAATGAAATGATGAAGGCTTGAGGTGATGGGTGTCCAAATTACTGATTTGATCATTACACATTGTATGCTTGTATCACAATATCATATGTAACTCACAAATATGTACAACTATTAAGTATTTACAAAAGTTAAATATATTTTGAAAATTTAAAGTTCAGTGATGTGAAGTCATTTCCCGTTGAAGAATATATATTAAAAGATTATATATACAGGTATTTTTAGTGATGCTCAGCAGTGAATGCACTGACTTGATGAGAATACAAGAAACATGGATTGTTATGGAGATCTAAAACATAAAATGGAAGCACATTATTGTATTCTTTATGTATTAGTTAAAGGGCGGGCTTATGTTACTTTATGTCTTTTAAACTGAGCTTATGTCCTGATGATTTATGATGTTTCATCTATACTGACACATATTATACATTAAAAGGGTGAGAAAATGGACACAGAGAGCAAAGTTAAAACAAAAATATCCAATATAGGCCGGGCGCGGTTGCTTAAGCCTGTAATCCCAGCACTTTGGGAGGCCGAGACGGGCGGATCACGAGGTCAGGAGATCGAGACCATCCTGGCTAACATGGTGAAACCCCGTCTCTACTAAAAAATAGAAAAAAACTAGCCGGGAGAGGTGGCGGGCGCCTGTAGTCCCAGCTACTCGGGAGGCTGAGGCAGGAGAATGGCGTAAACCCGGGAGGCGGAGCTTGCAGTGAGCTGAGATCTGGCCACTGCACTCCGGCCTGGGTGAAAGAGTGAGACTCCGTCTCCAAAAAAAAAAAAAAAAGAAAATCCAATATAGAATTATATATATTTCATAAACTCTAAAGAGGACTTGGCGTAAAAAGGGCCAAAATTAATCATAATAAAAGCACTAGGGCTGGGCGTGGTGGCTCACACCTCTACGCCTGTAATCCCAGCACTTTGAGAGGCCGAGGTGGGCAGATCACCTTAGGTCAGGAGTTCGAGACCAGCCTGGCCAACATGGCGAAACCACGTTTCTACTAAAAGTACAAAAATTAGCCTGGCGTGGTGTCTGGTGCCTGAAATCCCAGCTACTCAGGAGGCTGAGACAGGAGAATCATTTGAGCTCAGAAAGCAGAGGTTGCAGTGAGCGCCACTACACTCTAGCCTGGGCAACAGAGGAGACGAAAAAAAAAAAAAAGAAAGAAAGAAGAAAGAAAGAAAAAAAGAAAAAAGAAGGAAGAAAGGAAGAAAGAAAGAAAGAAGGAAGGAAGGAAGGGAGAGAGAGAGAGAAGGAAAGAAAGAAAGAGAGAGAGAGAGAAAGAAAGAAAGAAAGAAAGAAAGAAAGAAAGAAAGAAAGAAAGAACTAGTATATAAAAATAAAACATATAAAACAGTCTTTCAAATGCTGTTTTAGCCTGGCATCTGGGGTCTGTAAAATCCCGTCCTCTTTAGTGTGGGCAGAACAGTGAATACAAGGACTCGCATAACTCTAAAGGGAAAGGTTAGTTCCTCCAAATATATCCTCTGTGTCTCAGATATGTAAGTGTGGTTTGGTCCAAGATGGGAAGATGTTTTCCTGATTCATTTTGTTCCCTGTGGTTTGAAGCCAAAACAATGGCTCAACAGAAAAGAAACTAAAAGAAGGAAATTCATACTGGGAAAAAGTGTTGAGAATTGTCTTTATAGTTATAGCTCAAATATGTAACTTCCGCACTTCTGTTTGGAACTCTATTCCTACATTTCTAAATGATGACTTAAAAATAGCACCTTACTATTGCAAGCTTTTAAAAGTGTACTGTACATCGAATTATTCATTCGTTAATTTACTATTTTAGTCAATAAACAATTGGTAATGTACATTTTCTAGATATTTTATTTGGTGGTGAGAAGACAAAGATAAATAAGACATGGAACCTGCTCCTAATAATAGAGCCTAGTAGTGCATATATATAAATATATATACATGTGTATATATATGTGTGTGTGTATATATACACACACGTATAATCAAACTAAAAAGTATAAAATGATGTAAGGGGATTTAAAAATGCTTATAGATTTACTGACATATACTACTTCTCTCACACTGTAATATGTTCATAAATAATTTATAAATAGTAACTCCTCTACTCTGATGATTATTTTACAATGGTATCTAAGATTTTGATGTTCAGATTTTTAATCTTAGTACATACTAACTTAAAATAGTAAAACTCACTTTAAACGCCATGATTTCTATTTTATTATTTCAAGAAATATTTATTTTAGTAAAGATATGTAATCATATAGTTATTTAATATTAGAGTTGGAGAAGATTTTGAAGAAAAACAAAATCCAGAGGACTAATCAGACCTGGCTTTTCTGAATAATAATACAATGCTCATCCCCTTAATAATGCATTAAACAAATGTTTAGTTAGTCTGTAGACATACCAATTTTGTTTTGAATAAGACAGGCTATAATACATTTCTGGCTATCATGCCTTTGAAGTACCTCTGGTTACACTATTGTGTGTTTTGCAGTCACACTGGGTGGGCAGAACTCTAAGATAAGGCTCAGGATCCCTATCCCCTAATGTGCATATCCTGTAAAATCCCATCCTCTTTAGTGTGGGCAGAACAGTGAATATGATAAGATTTCACCCCCCACTCCCGCCCCCAGATTAAGTTACTGATCAATTTACTTTGAGTTCAACAGAAAGGAATTTATCATGCGTGGGCCTGACCTAATCAGAACAACCCTTTAAAAGAAGATGAAGGAGCAAACAATGATCTGCTAGTCTCAAAGATGAGCTAAGCTTCCATGTTTTGAGTGGAAGAAGCCACATAGTAAGGACCTGAGAGAGGCCTCTGGGTGCTGAGAGCAATCCCTAGCTGATAGGTAGCAGGAAAATAGAAACCTCAGACAGACAACAGGAAAATGAATTCTGCCAGCAACCTGTGAGGTTGGAAGAAAGCCCTGAGCCTTAGATGAGATTGCAGTCCTGGCTGATACCTTAACTGTAGCCTGGTAAGATCCTGAACAGAAGAGCCAGCTAATGCATAATCTTGAAGTCACACATGATGACGGCAGGAGTGAGGTAAAAATAACTATTAAGATCTAGGTGACAACGTCTTTGCTAGAGGTAGGGGGATGTAAGCAAAAAGTTTGTAGAGGTCTGTAAATAGGGAGTATATGGGCTAAACTGGGTCTCCCCTACCCTCTTGAAAATTTATATGTTGATGTCCTAACCTCCAGTACCTCCAAATGTGATTGCACTGAAGCAAGGCAACTAATGTCCTTATAAGAAGAGGACATTAGGACACAAACAGAGAGGAGAGACCACAGAAAGACTCAAGGAGAAGATGGCTATCTGTAAGCCAAGGAGTGAGGTCTCAGAAGAAACTAACACTGCCAATACCTTAATCTGACCTCTAGCTTCCAAGATTGTGAGAAAATAAATTTCTATAGTTTAAGCCACCCAGTCTGGTACTTGTCATGCCAGTCTTAAAAACCTAATACAGGCAGTAAGATACCTATCAATCAAATAAGTATATTGGAATGCAAGTTTTTACCCTCAGTAGACCCCGGGTAAGCATGTCAATTCTGTTTGCCCATGCTTGCCTGTAAGCAGAATCAGTTGAAGGGATAATCATGAAGTAAGAATAGTGACTTTGGTAGGTCCCAGTTTCCTCACTTCTCAATTGTTTTGGCTATTGCAGGTGAGTCTTATCTTTCTACTGACCTTCATGGGTCATTTATTTTAGTACATTGTTGAATATAGGAGACCTTGCCCTGCTCCCCAGAGAGCATTATCATCCCATATCATCAAAATGCTTAAGCAGAACTTAGATGATTGTATAGAGAAGACAGAATAACTCTTTTAAAGTTCGATGTTTAAAATACACTACACATATTGCTTTGGGCTAACAAATAAAATTTAATGGATTAAATTGGAGATACTATCATTTTAAAGTTTCTCACATGCTTACAAAAAATGTCTCCCAGTATCCAGTCTTTCAAATGCTGTTTCAGCTTGGCATCTGGGGTCTGTAAAATCCCCACCTCTTTAGTGTGGGCAGAACAATGGATACAAGGACTCGCATAACTCTAAAAGGAAAGGTTATTTCCTCCAAATATATCCTCTGTGTCTTAGATATGTAAGTGTGGTTTGGTCCAAGATGGGAAGATGTTTTCCTGATTCATTTTGTTCCCTGTGGTTTGAAGCCAAAACAATGGCTCAATAGAAAAGAAACTAAAAGAAGGAAATTCATACTGGGAAAAAGTGTTGAGAATTGAAAAATCACAATGAGCCTTAAGAAAACATATGATAAGAATAAATTCTGATAGGACTAGAAGATTTTAAAAGCCTGTGTGTGTGTGTGTGTGTGTGTGTGTGTGTGATTTCACACATATTTATGCTTATGTGTGCACTGGTCATAATGTTGAATATAGTTCTTATATTCAATACCATAAGATATTCAATGTTAAAGGCTCTTTCATGTTGCAAGAGAAAGCAAATTTCTTCAATTAAAAGAAACTCATTGTCAGGATGTGCAGTAGGACCTTAAATTGGAACGTTTTGATTAAGGCATGAATCTATGTATAATATATGTTTTATTCTAATGGTGCACTCATAAAAACAGCAAATTTTTGAAATAGATAACCAGAAACTAGTTATATGACCTTAAACCCCATTACTGTTAGCAGCAATACAGAAAGGTTAAATGAGTAGGGAAGATGTTTTTGGTAGGAGCCACTACAATTTCAACCCTCCCCTTTCCCCCAACATATCTGAAGCCTTCTGTGATCGCAGAGTAGAGAGCTGCATCTTAATTTGTAACTGCACTTTGATGACAGTCAAAAGTATATGCATTCTGGAGAAGTGGTATGGAAGCTGTCGCAGAAATTTTCGTTTGAGTCATTTTTTCTATGGGGTGACTCCTGGAAGTGGAGGTTGAGAAGGTGTTGGTAGTAACCAGTTTAAGGTGTCCTGTCCACATGAAGAGATTTTTCAATTAAAGAGTCAGTCAAAAAATCGTCAGCAAATCCACAAAAGTGCCCCCATGTGAAAGTCAACTGTAAATATTTGTGAGGCCCAGAGAAAATAAAATGCCCTTCCCTGACTTTGAAATATCTGCTGCAACAATGGAGGGATCAGAAAAATAAAAAATAAAAAGGATTTACAAGTTAGGCAAGGAGAAACAACGATAGGTACGTAAAGAAAGAAAGACATCAACCTTTGCTGCACTGCAAGAAGCTAGTTTCAACAAGGTCTTAAACTGGGATGCAATTGAGGGAGAAGATTTAGTTTCAAATCTAGTTGGAGTCCTGGCGATTACATGTAACTAGACGTTTTCTTTTTCAATACTTCATTGTGACTACATTTGCAGTGTAAAGTGATTATAGGAATTTTTCTTATTTAAGAAGGATGAGAAAATGTATAGGACAGCCTGAGTTTGTATGCAGGGGCAGAGGAGTAGTTGCTCCCACCAAGCAGGGATGAAAACACAGTGGGACACAAAATAAAGTGACTTTTATGATTGGCTCTCCTTGAGTTCTGCTTGTTAGAATTACATAAAAGAATAAAGTGAGAGCAGGGCACAGCCTTAGTGGCCACACGCTCAGGCTTCACTGAAAATGGATTGTCCTGGAGAGAACACAGCAGCTGATTTTCAGCCACTGGGAGGTCAGATCATCAGAAGGATGTGGCCACTGCTCACTGACACAGTAGCTATGTCTGTACAGTTGCCGATTCTGAGCTTCCTCTCATATATATCAGAATGCAATATATTCTGATAATTAAAGAATATATATTATATGTATTTATAAAAGACCCCAAAGCATATTATATTGATACAGTAATTATATATAATACATATAATTGCATGGAATTATAATATATACCTATATACATCTGTAAACTTAAAAAAATAGATTGATATAATATGTTATATAAACTGTAGGCAACGTTTCACTCTACACCAGATTGCTAGAATAAGAAACAGTTTTGGAAGGCTAAAGTGTAAAATTTGACTATAGGCAGGGCAGTCGCAGCGGACACTATCCTTAGGTCAGGAATTTATGCTTGTTCCTTGCCCTGTGTCTACAAGTCTAGTTCTCAATTTCTTCATCCAAAAAAAGAAAAAATATACAGGACTGGAGTCCACAGTCCCTCAGGCCCCCAACTATTCTAACATTTAATCATCCTCATAGATCAAGTAAATGAAGCTTGTACCACACAAAACTGACAATCTGGTTTTAGGTTAATTTCACAGTTTTAAGTCTCCTTCCTCAGATTCCTACTCTAGTGATCCTGCATGATAATGGATTAACCCAATAAAGCTCTGAAGGTTAAGACTTATATAATACATATAAACCTGTTAAGGTAATATCTCTGGAAAAACTAAAAGTATTTTCAACCTTAAGGTATATTTTATGATTCTTAACTCTTCTAAAATTTCATCTTGTATGTTCCTTCTTGGTCTGGTCATAACATAGATCCTTTAAGTCAGCAGAACATGGCCTTATCTTGCCTGATGTGTAGGTAATTCCAGTTTGCAGGTGAAGACAGCTCACCTGCCTATAGGCATCAGTCTTATTTTCAAGCAGTGATTTCTTGTTTCTATAAAATACTTTTTTGGGTTCTATTTGTACTTGACGGCTTTGCTTCCTTGTGCTGTGGAACTTTTTTTTTTTTTTTGAAACGAAGTCTGGCTCTGTCGCCCAGCCTGGAGTGCAGTGGCCCGATACCCACTCACTGCAAGTTCTGCCTCCCGGGTTCACGCCATTCTCCTGCCTCAGCCTCCCGAGTAGCTGGGACTACAGGCGCCCACCACCATGCCCGGCTAGTTTTTTGTAGTTTTAGTAGAGACGGGGTTTCATCGTGTTAGCCAGGATGGTCTCGATCTCCTGACCTCGTGATCCGCCTGCCTTGGCCTCCCAAAGTGCTGGGATTACAGGCGTGAGACACCGCGCCCGGCCAGCCGTGGAACTATTAAAGTCCTTTTTTTTTTTCCTTTCCTGTCTTTGGCAAATGACCCAGGCAACAAAGCTGCCAGTCCATGCTGAAAGTTTATGGCACTGAAGCCTGATCCTGTCTGGTCTCCGGGATCTTGCAGGTAACTGTGCTATTAAGTACCCTTCCGCATTACTTTCAGAAACTGACAGCCAATAAGGAAAGGCTTGGGGAAGTATGCTGACATTTTGGAAATAGCCAATTGAAGAGTCATGAAAGAGAGAAATTAAAAATAATTCTCAGAACAATCTTCTTTGACAGACAACTTTGGGGAACTTTTCTTGCCAGATGCCAGGAGAGAAGTTTGAGTTTGGTGTCTTCCACATTCCTCATATGATCCAGTACTGAGAAAAAAACCAGATGTCCTAGAAGAGAGAAAAAAAAAAGTGCTTGAAACAAGACATATGTAAATCAGTGCTTGGAAAATAAACCCAGAATATGCTGCTCAGTGATACTCTTGGCAAACAGAGAGAAAAACAGAAGGACAAGTAGCAAACTAACTCTAAATCATTATACCAATGATGATTTAATTAGGTCAAGGGCATTTTTGCTTATTTTCAGCCTGGATTTTACCTTATATAATTGGACTTCATAACTGATTTTCAGCTTAATGCATTTGCAAAAATGTACTTCATACTGCCTTCATTATTTTCTTGACACTTGAAAAATTAGAGGCATTGCATCATTTTAAATTAAAAGCACATTTTACTCTTAGACTATGCAGATTTCTCTTGTACATTCTGAACCTGTGTTATGTATAAAATTGTAGTTGACATCCATGAAAGATCCACACTCAGTATATGCAATATAGGTCAGCATGGCTAGTAAGTCCCTCAAGTTGAAGATCAGACAGTTGTACTCTTTGGGAGTACATCTGAAACAAATTTTGAAAGGTCTAGAGGTTTTATTTGGCAAAGAATTGAGCAAGAAATCTCTTGGGCTTCCTTAGAGAAGTTTTCCTGAAGGAAATCTTTTTTGTGTGTATATATGACATTTAGAAATGAAAGTCAAACATTAAACCTTTGGTAAGGCCCACATTCTTCTTTTGCTGTATTAGTTCATATTCAGAACATCTGAAGAACAATGTAGGCATAAAGTATATTTTAGGAAAAGATGCAAACTAGGAGGATATTTTCTTAATATAATAAAATGATTTTTGGCAACATGATGGTCAAAGTTTTTACTTATTATTAACAAAAATAATAACTACCATTTATACTCCAAGAGTTCTTTAATCTCCATAACAAATCTGAGGTCCCTTTTTTACAGCTCTGAATCTGAGACATTAGCAACAACATCAATATAAGTTCCTTTACTTTTATGGACAACCATATTCAATTGCTATTTTTATAAGTCAAAAATGACTAAATATCACAATCTCATATGGTTCCACCTAAATGATAAAGCGAGACTGTCAACAATAAATACAATCATGGAATTTCCCTATATTTTTTTTTTTACAGACTAAATCTATCAGCATTTAACTGTAGTCTCATTAAGGTCACATATCACATTGAAATAGCAATTTTAATAATTTTTATAAATCAATAAATTACCTCTGTATTTCTATATTTCTTTATTATTTTAATTTTTCAATGATTTAAATACTACTTAGGTGTGGCAGCCACCTTATGTGAAGATCTTATTTTCTGATTATCTGAATAACTTATGATGTAGTGAATAGAAGTATAAATAGAGACAAGACACATAATTTTATTTCTACTAATGGACAGTAACCAGCCCATAACTTTTGTTTATGCTTATTAGTGATTGTTAATATACAGTTACATTAAATATTTTTCGAGTTATAAGTAGAACATACGCTGCACATTTGCATCCAACAAATATTTACACAGTGTCCCAAATAAAGAATACATGATCATGCAGACTTAACTTCATATTGGAGTCATGATATGAATGTATTCATCAACTTGGGAAATATGTATTGAAATTCCAGCTCCTGTGGTTGGAGAAACAAAACAAAATAAGACTTGGTTTGCACCCTTAGGGAGCTAAGGGTAAACTTCCTAGTAGAGATTTAATGTTTGTGAATTATCAAATGACAGAAAATTTTGAACATTTAGAATTGTATAAACGTGAAATTAATGCCTTTTGAGAGAGTGAGCTTTTTGCCTTTGATATTTTTCTTTCTTTCATTCATGTCGTTCTTTCAACAAAATTCCAAATGAGTACCTGTAATTTGTTAGAGCACTATCTTAAATGCCAGTGAAATAACGAAAAATGCAAATTGAGCTCTATTTGTCCAGATAGGGCTCAATTTCTGGGAAAGGCAGTATAATGCTGTGGCAAGAATGACTTTGGAATCAAACAGATTTAAATTTGAATCCTGGCTCCTCCATATATTACCCATGTGTACTTCTTGAGCCTTTATGTCCTTTCCAGTGAGATAGAAATACTACTTTATAGAGTTAGTAATTTTGAAAGAAAATTTGAATGCCTTGTTTCAACCAGTAAAACAGACAAACAAACAAACAAATAAACAGAATCATATTGTGATGTCCAGAATATATTTTGCTGATAGGTGACCTACCCATAACAATACAAGTAACTAGGACTAGCTGCAAGCACTCTCTCATATCTTCAACTCTTCTCGCTGTATTCTGTTTAATGTCCTGTTTCTCATATGCACACATTTGAATACACATATAATTCAAAATATTATTTTAAATGATATAGTACAATTGACTAAATTTTCCCTTTTGCATTTTACATTTTATATTTTTTTAATCTTCCCTTTTGCATCAATATAGATACATCCTCTACGTGTTATATATCAGGCAACCTGTATTTGATGATTTCCTTTTGATTTAATGTATTTTAGATTATACATACTTAATATTGAAGTGTCTTATTCTGCCCTTTCTTGGATATAAACCCTTTGGTGAACTGAATACAGCAACTGACAACAATTATAAATTTCAATTTTTATGGAATCCTGTAATTTTAAGGAAAATTAGGGGTCACTTTTACTATCATGTCTGTAAACATGCTTTTCTGTTTATCTGCACAAAATCCATCTTTTAAAATACAGTTGCTAAAAGCACGAAATAATGAGATCGTGCATATAAACTACATAGCTATTCAAACAATAATTTGTACATAGTCAGTAGCTTTAAAAACTACCAATAACTAAAGAACAAGACCAATGAAGACTTTACCATGTGCTAGGCAATGCATCTCCTGCTTTACATGTACTATCTTATTAATCAGCTTTTATTCACTTTTTTCAATTATTGCAGCAATTACATGAGACAAGCCTCATTTAAAAACCCATTATAGAGATTAAGAAGCTGAAACTAACAAAGGTTAAGATAATAGAACTAGGAAGCATTTTATGTAGGATACAATTAAATGCAGAATCCATCATAAAAATAGAGCAATTTTTCTGCTTGGATCAGCTGCTTCTAAGGCCTTTTGAAAAGCTTGGTATCAATCTTCTGCCTTCAATTATTGAAAAACAAGATGCAGTCCTGAAGTTGTAAAGAAGTCTTGTCTGAATAGACATGCATTGTGTTCGAGGGTGCTCAGAAAGTTTTTCACAGCCCCTATTCCATCTAAGATTAGGACACTGGGGAACTTATTCAAAGACCTGAGTTTCATATGCGAAATCCACAGCCCAATGAGAGCATCTCTGCCCCCACACCCCAGAAACTCTTTGTGTGTCTTTACAGTATCTGGTAAGATTGGAAAATATTCTTGTATGCAGCTTTATGATAAAGCTCTCCAGCAAGGCCTCTGAACTTAAACAAACTCTGGAAAAGCTTGTAGACAGTAAATCTTCATCATACATTTTGAAAGGGTAGGCTCTGTGGGAGAATGCTCTTCATAAAACAATAAAAACTTTTCCAGGAAGATAAAAACACATTCAGAAAATAGATATTTCACTTTCTAGCATTTGTTATAATACCAAAACTCTCCAAATAAAATCTTGCATACAATAGGACAATTATTAAAGCAGATTAAAGGAATTGGATCAAGTTGCAATCTATAACCATTATATTAATACCTTTCTAGTTCAAATGCTTTATAATGACAAAAATACATGTGCATGTGCATGTATGTATGTGTGTTTATATACATACAGGCATGCCTCATTTTATTGCAATTTCCTTTATTGTGCTTCACAGATATTTTACTTTTTTTAGAAATTGAGGGTATGTGGCAACCCTGCATCAAGTAAATCTATCAATGCCATTTTCCCAATGGCATGTGCTCTCTTCATGGCTCGGCATTACATTTTAGTAATTCTCAAAAGATTCCCAATTTTTTCATTATTATTATATCTGCTATACTGATTGGTGATCAGTAATCTTTGATGTTACTATTGTAACTGTTTTGAGGTGGCACAAACTGCATCCACATATGATGATGAACTTAATCAATAAATGTGTTTGTTCTACAGAGTGCTTCACCAGCTGGCCATGACTCGTCTCTCTTCTTCTCCTCAGGCTTCCCTATATCCCAGGACACAACAATATTAAAAATAGGCCCAGTTAGTAACCTTACAATGGCCTCTAAATGTTGAAGTGAAAGGAAGAGTTGCAAGTCTCACTTTAAATGAAAAGCTAGAAGAGCTTAGAGAGGAAGGCACATTGAAAGCTGAGAAAGGCCAAAAGCTAGAACTCTTTCCCCATTTAGCCAAGCTGTAAATGCAAAGGTTTTCCTAACCTTTGAAGCTCTTGAAGAAAATTAAATATGTTACTCCAGTGAACACATAATAATAAAGCAAGACAGCATTAATGTTGATATAGAGGAAATTATACTGGCCTGGATAGAAGAGTAAAGGAACCACAACATTCTGCTAAGCCAAAGCCTAATCCAGAGCAAGACCCTCAATTTTTTAAATTTTATGAAGGCTGAGAGAACTGAGGAAGTTGCAGCAGAAAAGATTGCAGTGAACAGAGGTTGGTTTATGAAGGTTAAGGAAAGAAACCATCTCCATAACATAGAAGTATAAGGTAAAGCTGCAAGTTCTAACTAGGAGCTATAGCAAGTTTTTCAGAAGATCTAGCTAAGATAATTTATGAACACTAAACAAAAGATTTTCAGTGTAGACAAAAGTCTTCTATTGGTAGAAGACACCATCTAGAAACTTCATAGTTAGAAATAAGGAAATGCTCATGCCTATGTCCTGAATGGTATTGCCTAGGTTTTCTTCTAGGGTTTTTATGGTTTTAGGTCTTATGTTTAAGTCTTTAAACCATCTTGAGTTAATTTTTGTATAAGGTGTAAGAAAGGGGTCCAGTTTCAGTTTTCTGCATATGGCTAGCAAGTTTTCCTAACACAATTTTTTAAATAGAGAATCCTTTCCCCATTGCTTGTTTTTGTCAGATTTGTCAAAGATCAGATGGTTGTAGATATGTAGTGTTATTTCTGAGGTCTCTGTTCCGTTCCATTGGTCTGTATCTCTGTTTTGGTACCAGTACCATGCTGTTTTGGTTACTGTAGCCTTGTAGTATAGTTTGAAGTCAGGTAGCATGATGCCTCCAGCTTTGTTCTTTTTGCTTAGGATTGTCTTGGCTATGTGGGCTCTTTTTTGGTTCTACATGAAATTTAAAGTAGTTTCTTTTAATTCTCTGAAGAAAATCAGTGGTAGCTTGATGGGGATAGCATTGAATCTATAAATTACTTTTGGCATTTTGACAATTTTCATGATATCGATTCTTCCTAACCATGAGCATGAAATGTTTTTCCGTTTTTTGTGTCTTCTCTTATTTCCTTGAGCAGTGGTTTGTAGTTCTCCTTGAAGAGGTCCTTCACATCCCTTGTAAGTTGTATTTCTAGGTATTTTATTCTCTTTGTAGCAATTGTGAATGGGACTTCACTCATGATTTGGCTCTCTGTTTGTCTATCATTGGTGAATAGGAATGCTTGTGATTTTCGCACATTGATTTTGTATCCTGAGACTGCTGAAGTTGCTTATCAGCTTAAGGAGATTTGGGGTTGAGACAATGGGGTTTTCTAAGTATGTAATCATGTCATCCGCAGACAGAGACAATTTGACTTCCTCTCTTCCTATTTGAATACCGTTTATTTCTTTCTCTTGCCTGATTGCCCTGGCCTGAATTTCCAATACTGCGTTGAATAGGAGTGGTGAAAGAGGGCATCCTTGTCTTGTGCCAGTTTTCAAGGGGAATGCTTCCAGTTTTTGCCCATTCAGTATGATATTGGCTGTGGGTTTGTCAAAAGTAGCTCTTATTATTTTGAGATACGTTCCATCAATACCTAGCTTATTGAGAGTTTTTAGTATGAAGGGGTGTTGAATTTTGTCAAAGGCCTTTTCTGCATCTGAGATAATCATGTGTTTTTTGTCATTGGTTCTGTTTATGTGATGGATTACGTTTATTGATTTGCGTATGTTGAACCAGCCTTGTATCCCAGGGATGAAGCTGACTTGATTGTGGTGGATAAGGTTTTTGATGTGCTGCTGGATTTGGTTGGCCAGCATTTTATTGCGGATTTTCATATTGATGTTCATCAACTATATTGGCCTGAAACTTTTTCGTTGTTGTTGTGTCTCTGCCAGGTTTTGGTGTTTGGTATCAGGATGATACTGGCCTCATAAAATGAGTTAGGGAGAAGTCCTTCTTTTTCTATTGTTTGGAACAGTTTCAGAAGGAATGGTACCAACTCCTCTTTATACCTCTGGTAGAATTCGGCTGTGAATCCATCTGGTCCTGGACTTTTTTTGGTTGGTAGGCTATTAATTACTGCCTCAATTTCAGAACTTGTTATTAGTCTATTCAGGGATTCTGCTTCTTCCTGGTTTAGACTTGGGAGGGTGTATGTGTCCAGGAATTTATCAACTTCTTCTAGATTTTCTAGTTTATTTGCCTAGAGGTGTTTATAGTATTCTCTGATGGTAGTTTGTATTTCTGTGAGATCAGTGGTGATATCCCCTTTATCATTTTTAATTGCTTCTGTTTGATTCTTCTCTCTTTTCTTCTTCATTAGTCTGGCTAGCGGTCTATCTATTTCGTTGATCTTTTCAAAAAACCATCTCCTGGATTCATTGAATTTTTTGAAAGGTTTTTCATGTCTCTATCTCCTTTAGTTCTGCTGTGATCTTAGTTATTTCTAGTCTTCTTCTAGCTTTAAGCCCACTACTGAGACACGATGCTCAGGAAAAAAAAAAAAAAAATGTATTTTAAAGTATTATTTCTCAATGAAAATGTACATGGTCACCCAAGAGCTCTGATGGAGATGTGCAAGGAGATTAATGTTGTTTGCATGCCTGCCAACACAGCATCCATTTTGTAGCCCATGGAACAAGGAGTAATTTTAGCTTTTAAGTCTTATTATTTAAGAAGTACATTTTGTAAGGTTATGGATGCCATAGATAGTGATTTCTCTTATGGGTTTGGGCAAATTAAATTGAAAAACTGGGGTAAAGGCCCCAGGTGGTAGGGTCTAAGTCTAGTGTTGCTTTCAGGGAAGTCTTAAAACCTTGCTTTTTCTTGTACAGACCTTGCAGTAAACATTGAGAACTCTGAACTCATAATCTATCGTTTTCTTCTCCACATTCCTCTGAAAAGAAAAAACAACCACACCTATTTTTGATATAAATACCTGTATCAATCAGGGAATTAGAGCCCCTGTATTATAGGAATCAGGTACTTATTACAGAATTAAACCTTACAGAAATATAGGCGGAGCAAGGCAAATAATGGTCTGGAATAAGGATTACAAGGAGAAGAGAAATAGTTGCTGATGCATCTTCCAGAAGCACTAGCATAGATGGACAGATCAGAACTTTCAGGAGAAGCTAATAAGCCAAGAATAGCCTACTACGACAGGTTATGAAGGATGAACACTGAAAAAGTCTATGATAATCTGTTATCTCTGGGTAGCCACTACCTGTGGGTCTGCATCCAAGCATCTGGTAGTGCATTTAAGGCTCCTATTAGCAGGGCTACCAGCCGAAAAACTAGCTAGACCTAGTAGAAAGGTGGGAATGACAGCCCCTGAGGCTGTCCAGCATCATATTTTACTACAGTGGCCTTCTAAGAGTAAAGTTGTGGCTTTACCATTAACTTCCAAATGAAGTGAAAGTTTCTCTCTGAGCAACTCTAACCAAGAAATATGTATTTAAAAAAATAATATCTTGGAAACTGCAGTGACTGTCTTAATGAAATTAACGTAGCAGAATCCAGCATACTTGCTGCAGGCCTAAAGCAATGCATTTATGATATATTTTCTCACTCCATTTCCTCTAAATCTAAATGTAACCTTTTGCTGGCTGTTTTTGTAAAACTTTTGATAACTTTAAATTTATAGCTTAAACTCCAATAAGAAATGAGAGAGTCTATCTCCTTCAAAATCTTCAAGAAAAAAATGTTATCCCATCTTATTGTTTTGATTGGCTTGCAAGTATGTGTCTAAACCAGTCACTGTCTCTGGTGGAATGGAATATTTTGTTTGGCTTAGGGTAGTTAGTACCCACTGTTAAAACTGGTGATGACACCAATCCTATTCAAATATCAGGACCACCTGTATGTTTATACAGACAGCTGCATATTGTCTACGTAATGATGTTCTTCTGAAATTGGCTAAGAATGGAAGAGAAATAGTACTGGCTCTCTTACACTAACTGAAGAAAAATTCTCAATGCTGATGAAAGATATATCTTCACAGTCAAAGAGTGAATTTAGTAGCATGCAATATTAATGTAAACAAGCAAAGTATACATGGATATATCTTCATGAAACTTTTGGATTCCAAGCATAGAAATAAAACATTAAAAACTTCCACAGAGCATAAAACAAATTGTCTAGTCAGAGAAGAGGATTAGGTTGTCATCAGAAGTCCAAATGACTATATTAAATGTTTAAAAAAATAGAAAACAATCTTTAAAGTTTTAAGAATTTTAAACACATGCCCCCAGCTAAAGTTCAAATATACAGAAAATATAAAGATATATTTGGATATGAAAGGGCTGACAAAAGTACCATCCACCATTCTGTCCAAAATTAATTACTCCAGGAGGTACTGCTGCAAAATCAAAAGGATTTAAACAAGAAGATATGGGATAAATAATAATACTAAAAAATCAGTTAAAATAGGTAATTATTGATACAAAATGTAAAGAATTTTTAAAAATTGCCATCTATGTCAAAAATCTCAGAGCCTGTGCTGGGCAAGATGCAAAGAAAGATGGTCTATTGTGGCAATCTTATTTGATTTAAAGTAAATGTGCTACTTCCAGTGTGACTTGATAAAGCAGTGTAGCAGGGACATCTAGAATAGGCATTGGCTGTTTTTCAGCTGCAACTTTTACAGATCCATCTATTTTCCCTGACCACTCCTGCCCCCCTCCAAAAAAATGACTAAAATGGAATCCTTTACTTTAGCTGTATTATGTAGTGGCTAACCACTTTCTGGTTAAAAGATTGTGTCAACTGTGAAGCTGCAGAGTGACATGTATGAGACGGAGCTTTGCTGTTTACTCTTAATGCTTTACTCCGTCTTAATTCATTAGTAATTAGATAGGATTTTACCAGGTGGTGAATGCTCCTTTGATTTCTCATCATTTAATACTGCTAAGATTTAAAGTAGAAGTAATTTAGATTGTTTCATTCCAATAAAAGATTGGCCTTTTCCCCCTTTTTCTTGTTATTATTATCCAATAGAATGGGTTTACAATCACAAGGGAAAATGTGGAATATGTACATAAATTAAGAAATAAAAATAAGCAGACAGGAATGGAAATGGTTAAGAGAATGTTATAGAACATGCTATAGAGGGGCACTTGCTAATTGTAGTTATAGCTCTTCTTTTATTCTCAATATTAACATTCATAATTTGTGAGACTTAGCATGTGTTGACTTTAAAAGTGCCATCAGAACTGGGATAGAATAGATATTATACACTTCACTATTCTCCTGCCCCCTGTGAATACTTAAGACACTTTTCTTGCATCTAAAATGGACAGTGTTGACTTATTTCGGTAGGTGTCACATCTCCTGTAACTTTTGTCTTCATTAAGTCACAATAACTTTCTAGTTGTCTCTAGTAAAGCCTTTGCCTTAATATATTGTAGCTTCAATAAAAGTAGGAAAATCTGTGTTTAATTTAAAAACACATATTTTATGTTTGTAGTTAATGTTCCCTATGGCATATTTAATGAAACTAATCAAGTAACCATATACTTGGAAAAAAAAAAAGAAAGAAAATACACACAAGCAAAAATCCATTCATTCATATGATTTCTTCTATAAAAATCTTTCACATGTAGGGAGAAAGAAGAATAAGAATTAAATAGCGGAAATCTCTAAATATTTATAGCTAAATCTGTATCTTGGGGGATAGCATGTAGGTTATGTTCTTTATTCTATTGAAAGATTAGTACTTTGCCAACTATTTTTTATGATTTTTTTTTGAAATGTGTCATTATTTATAGCTGATTCACTCCACTTTGAGTAAAGTGTATCTCACCTGTTCTTTAGCTTACTGTGGCAGCACTTGGGTGGAATTAAAAAAAAATTCAGTATACAGAAATATATGCAGTGCCATGGTCTCCCCACTGTTTTGTACTTTTGATTATTGAAATTATGTTAAAAGAAATTGTGTTATATCACAAGTAACTTGGCATAAAAATGAAATAGTGACTTTTATTATTTTATACATAGCACACTACACATAAACTAATTGTAATAAACAATCATAGTTTCTACTTTATAAACCAGAAATATTTTATGAAGTAGCATATTAAAGAATTTGGTGAACTCCTCGAAAAACAAATGCCAAACTTAAAATTGAGGAGAGAGAGAAGCTGAAACCTGGATCTCCATAAGGAACAGCAAACACTAGTGGAAACCTGGGAAGGCATCCCTGGTAATCTCAGCAGCACAAAGCAGCTACCTAGTGCCTTTCGCACTAAGATGATTTCCTAAAGAAATGTATTTATACAGTTTTGGTGTTTCTCTGTCTCAGTTATCTATCACTGTGAAACAACTCAAAACTTAGTGACTTCAGGCAATGATGATTTATTGTTTCTCATAAGTCTGTGGGTTGGGTGGGTGTTCAGCTGGTTGGTTCTTCTGATGACTTCCTCTGGAGCATTTCTTCATCTAAAGACATTCAGAAGGTTGGCAAGGCCGAAGGATCTGAGACAGCCCTATTGAGATATGCAGGGCCTTACCGCTATTTGGCTAGCCCCTCTTTCTCTCTGTCCACATGGAATCTCCTCATACGGGGGCCCAGTCCAGCCATTGCAAATGGAGCATTCTAACAGGGCAAAGGAAGTAGCTTTACAAGGCCTAGAATTCTGAATTCATACAACGTCGCCTGCCACATTTTCTTAGTCAAAACAAGATGCAAGTTCAGTTCAGATTCAAGGTATGGTAAATTCATCCTCTTGATGGAAGGAGCTACAAAATATCACGGCAATGTGTTTCAAGTCAATTCCGTTCTCTTTCCCTTTGTCTCTGTCTGTCTCTCTCTCTCTGTTTTAGGTTTATTTGCATGTTATCATAAAGAAGGCTGACTTTTGTCTAATGCAGGAGTCAGGAAACTTTGTGTACAAGTTTAGATAGTAAATATTGACGTTTTAAGAAATTCTGAGTTCTCTATCACAACTACTGACCTCTACAGTTGTAGCATGAAAGTGGCCGTAGACAATTCATAATTCATTGGCTATATTACAATAAAACTTTGTATACAAAAATAGTGGCTAGATTTGGTTCATGGGTCATTTGCTGAACACTGGTGTTACGGATTGAATCCTCCTGCCAAAAAGAAGTTCTAAACTTGGGTACTTCACAATGTGATCTTTTCTTTTTTCTTTCTTTCTTTTTTTTTTTTTTTTGAAAATAAGGTAGTGGTAGATATAATTAGCTAAAATGAGATCATACTGAAATAGGGAAGGTTCCTAATCTAGTATGACAGGTGTCATTATAAGGGCAGAAATTGGAATGTTGGCAGCTGCAAGACAAAAACGCCAAAGTTTGCCAGCAAACCAGCAGAAACTGGGAAGAATTATAAAAGAACTTTCCTACAGATATTGGTGTGGTCTTGTTGACACTTTGACTTCAGATGTCTAGCCTCCAGAAGTGTGACACAACAAATTTCTGTTGTTTTAAGCCACTCCTTGTGTGGTACTTTGTTACCATTGACTGAGGAAACCAATACACTAGATGTTATGTGTAATGTGGATAAATTTCACATGTTATTCTTTTTTTATACTTTTCTCTTTCTATTTTATTTCCTGATTGCTTTTGAATCCTAGGCAATACCCACCTTCCTGAAAATAGAGTGACCCAAAAGCTTTGAACTTTACCTTCCTTGACATCAAAAATGACAATTTGCATCTGACCTTTGCTTGTTAGTAGTAGCCAGTCTGATCAGATTATTTCTACTAAGGAATTCATAAGTGGTGTTGAATAGGATATTTTGCCTTTCTTATCTAACATTTGTATTTCAACAGAACCCTGAATGCATTTATTTAAAACAATATTTCTCAAGTTATTTGAAATTTAGCAGTAGTTTTCTGTTATTCATCCATGACAAAATTTTATCTGAAAACTCAACACATAAAAAGTAATCCTGGCATGGCATGGTTGAAGCTGATGTGGGAAGCCTGAAGCTTTTCCTCTTCATTTTCTTCCTGATTTGTGTCTCCTCATCTCTTAAGGCTCACTGATGAATTCTTGTACTTTATAGAAAAGAGATGAAAACTGGTGTTGTAAAAGAGTATTCTTGTTGAGGCTTCTGGCAATGAAGACAGGAATTAGGGAGAATGAAGACAATTTCAAGTGGCTAGATCTCATTAGATGCATGGTTACCAAACTCAAGCATAAGATAACAAAGATAAGAAAGATAAGAAATGTTGACTAAGTGTTTAACTGAATATCAGATTAAATAAGAAGAATAAATAAAGGTTTATTTCATAACTAACTAGATGTCATATCTATCCATCCTTTTCTCTAATGAAAGATGCTAATTTCAACAATGGCTGTTAAAGTGCCAAGAGGCAAAATCGGGAAAGGTTCTCCAGGCAGTGGGCATGTTCCTGGAAGCAGCTACATAGCAATGTACGTGCTTGAAAACACAATTAATTGTTTCAAAGACTGGCAATACAATCCCTTGGAATGTACTCAATTGCTAATCTTTTAACAATGTGTGTGTGTGTGTGTGTGTGTGTGTGTGTGTCTGTGTGTCTCATGCTATTTTTAATCAAGATTCTAGACAATGCCATACAGAGCCATTACTATTATGCATACAGAATAAATAAATTTATTCTGCTTAATTATATTGGAATAAGTTTAGCCAGATAAGCTAATATGAATTATATCACATATCGTTGTCTAAAAATAAAGAGATTTTCTATGAAATACAAATGAATTTATATGATCACCATTGTTATTTGCCCCAGGCAAGAAGAGAAGAAATGCAGGTAATTTCAAAACAGACTGATACTTTAAAAAAATTACTTCATGTTTACTTTTAGACTGAGATGCTGGTTTATTTCACAGACAACTTTGCTTTCACATAGTTGAGTTACTCTCTGACTATGATCCTCACTATGATTTTTTTTTTCTTACTTTGCTAGCTCATTTATATCTAACTTTCCAGGCTTTCTCCTTCTGCAATGTTTTGTTTTGCACATTTTACCACTCTTTTATTGAGTAGGAACTTAAGAAACCATGTAAAGAGCTATTAGTAAGAGATGAATTGGGGATGGACCATGCATGCACACATGCAAACACCAGCAACATGTCTTCCAAGGTATATTAATTGGCTGAAATCAACTCGGTTTTAAGCAGGATAATCAAGGAGGAGGGTAAGTAAAGAAGGGGGTTGTAGATGAATCCAATCCTTCTTATAACAAAAGAAGTCAAATTCTATAAATTGAATCATATTAAAATCATTATATGAACATTACATAAAAGCACAAACTTCTTTTATAAATGCTTTTTGTTTAGGAACACAAAAGTAATGTAAATTGATCTCTGCTATAATAGTCTAATTTTGCTCTTTCTTTTTTTTTTTTTTGGAGACGGAGTTTTGTTCTGTCGTCCAGGCTGGAATGTAATGGTGCGGTTTTGGCTCACTGCAACCTCCGCCTCCCGGGTTCAAGCAATTCTCCTGTCTCAGCCTCCTGAGTAGCTGGGATTATAGGCATGTGCCACCACGCCAGACGAATTTTGCATTTTTAGTAGAGATGGAATTTCACCGTGTTGGTCAGGCTGGTCTCGAACTGCTGACCTCAGATGATCCACCTACCTTGACTTCCCAAAGTGCTGGGATTACAGGCATGAGCCAACATGCCCGGCCACTATTTCTTAAGTGAGTCCTTTTTTCTTAGAAAAATTAGAAAAAATCCCACAAAATTCTGTACTAGCTGCTAGCTCATCGCCCTCAAGATTGTAAACATTTCTGGCCCTCCACCTAGTAAGCTCACCATGCTCTTAAGATTCACTGTGTCTAACTGGAGTGTGAGAGGTAGTTGGGATAATGAATCATCTATAAATGTTATCACTCTACCCAAATTATAGTCTGCTCATTCCTCAGTGTGCACTTAGCTCCCTACAGGGCAACCATTTGTACTGGTCTATAGCCAAATAATTTTTAGTGAGAGCTGACTGCTCCAGATTTAGTAGACTTTGACAGCAAGTCTTAATACTGAAGTGGTCTGTCTAGAACCCTCTTTTTTCTCCTTTTCCTGTTTCTGTTAATAAAACAACTTGCAGCAGCTAGAGCAAATAATTCTCTTATTTTCTGACTGTGCTTGTAACATTTCCACTGCCCTCCTTCTGCATAGGTATAAGGTTACTACTGTCCAGGACTCTGAGAAAATTAACATATGGATTTCTAGAAATCCAAGACCTGGGACAACTAAGGTATGATTTTGATTTTTTTCTATAGGAATTATCATAGCACGGTATTGTTATTGAATATCGAGGTTCTGGAGTCCATATTCAGTTCTTCTGATATCTTTTAAAAGTCTTCTGATGTGTCTCTCCCTTCTAATAATATGATAAATGAAGCCCTCTACTCTTTCCCTCTTTCAATTTGGGCAATTCACAGATGGTTGTAAGTACTTAGTTTTATTTAGGACTGAAGAATGAAATCCCTTATTGATAGGTATAATCTGGCCTCTTTTTTCCTATACTTTGAACACATTATAAATACTTAAAGTTGAACTTTCATAAAATCTTAATAATGCACATCGTTAGTGTCATTATTCATAAATCTTATAGCATTTTCTATTATATAATGTTCAATAAAATGGAAATATTATACTTGTATTGCTAAATGGCAGCTAAACATTTCTGAATGGTTATAAACTCATTTAACTTCTTTGTCTTCATTTATTCAAAGTATGAACATGTGTATTACTTTTTGAAATTAAGCATAACATATTCTCTGGAACACACAAAATCCAAATCAAGTTGAAATTGACTTTTCTTCCTTTTTTCGAATTAACAGCTATAAAGAAGACCATCATCGAAACTAATTTGCAGTAATGTAGCTCTTTGATGCCATAAATGCATGAAATACATTAAAGAAAGCTAATTGAATTTTTAAAGACCACTTGCAATGCTCAGATCAGGTATTTTTATATCAAATATACAGGAAACATTTAATTAGGATGAGACATAACAATACAAATCTTACAGATTTAAAGGGCATACCTTCTTGTACAGATGAGAGAAAATGATTTTAAACACAATTAGTTAATTAGAATGTATGCAAATCCTATCAAAAGGAATACTGAAAAGTTTCAAAGTTAAGATACTCCTAGAACTCAAGGAAATAGGAGCCCTAGAGAATAAATGCTTTATACAGATTATTGTAGCATGAGTGTTATTCTCCAGTGTGTGCTGGCAATACTCTTTAATCTTCTTAAACTTCCCTAAGTGACTTCCCTTTCTGGAAGTATGGCAAACTGGATATTCTATACAGCTGTACCATTGAACATAACCAGCAAACTAAATTACAAACAAACAAACAAACAAAAAACCTTGTACTAAGTTCTCTAAAATAAATACTCTGAAGCTATAAAGTAAAAAAGTGGAACTTTAGATTTTCTAGTTTATGTGCATAGAGGTATTTATAGTATTCTCTGATGGTTGTTTGTATTTCTGTGTGGTCAGTGGTGATATCTCCTTTATCATTTTTTGTTTTGTCTATTTGATTCTTCTCTCTTCTTTATTAGTCTAGCTAGCAGTCTATCTATTTTATTAATGTTTTCAAAAAAGCAGCTCCTGGATTCGTTGATTTTTTGATGGATTTTTGTGTTTCTCTCTACTTCAGTTTTATCCTGAGCTTGGTTATTTCTTGTCTTCTGCTAGCTTTGGGGTTTGTTTGCTCTTGGTTCTCCAGTTCTTTTAGTTGTGATGTTGGGGTGCCAATTTGAGATCTTTCTAGCTTTTCGATGTGGGCATTTAGTGCTATAAATTTCCCTCTTAACACTGTTTTACCTGTGTCCCAGAGATTCTGGTATGTTTTCTCTTTGTTCTCATTGGTTGTAAAAACTTCTTGATTTCTGCCTTAGTTTTATCATTTACCTGGGAATCATTCAGGAGATGGTTGTTCAATTTCCAAGTAGTTGGGTGGTTTTGAGTGAGTTTTTAAATCTTGAGTTCTAATTTGATTCCTCTGTGGCCTGAGAGACTATTTGTTATGACTTCAGTGCCTTTGCATTTGCTGAGAAGTTATCTACTTCCAATTATGTGACCAGTTTTAGAGTAAGTACCGTGTGGCACCAAGAAGATGTATATTCTGTTGTTTTGGGGTGGAGAGTTCTATAGATATCTCTCAGGTCTACTTGGTCCAGAGCTGAGATCAAATCCTGAATATCTTTGTAATTTTCTGTCTTGATGATCTACCTAATACTGATATTGACAGTGGGGTGTTCCTACTAATATTGTGTGGGAGTCTAAGTCTCTTTGGAAGTGTCTAATAACTTGTTTTATGAATATGGGTGCTCCTCTTCTTTGTTTTTTTGTTTTTTGATCTTTGTTGGTTTAAAGTCTGTTTTGTCAGCACCTAGGCTTGCAGCTTTTTTCTGTTTTCCATTTGCTCAGTAAATTTTCCTTCTTCCTTTTGTTTTGAGTCTATGTGTGTCTTTGCATGTGAGATAGGTCTTTTGTATACAGCACACTGATGGATCTTGACTCTATCCAGCTTGCCATTCTCTGTCATTTTATTTGCGCATTTAGCCCATTTACATTTAAGGTTAATATTGTTATGTGTGAATTTGATACTGTTATCATGATGCTACCTGGTTATTTTGTAGACTTCTTTATGTAGTTGCTTCATGATGTCATTGGTCTATGTACTTCAGTGTGTTTTTGTAGTTGTTGGTAATGATTTTTCCTTTCTATGCTTAGTTTGGCCAGGTATGAAATTCTAGGTTGGAAAATTTTTGCTTTAAGAATGTTGAATATTTCTAGTTCTAGATCCTTGAGGAATCGCCATACTGTTTTCCATAATGGTTGAACTAGTTTTCAATCCCACCAACAGTGTAAAAGTGTTCCTATTTCTCCACATCCTCTCCAGCACCTGTTGTTTCCTGACTTTTTAATGATTGCCATTCTAACTGGTGTGAGACGGTATCTCATTGTGGTTTTGATTTGCATTTCTCTGATGGAAGTGCCCTATGACCCAGCCATCCCATTACTGTGTATATACCCAAAGGATTATAAATCATGCTGCTATAAAGACACATGCACACGTATGTTTATTGCGGCACTATTCACAATAGCAAAGACTTGGAATCAACCCAAATGTCCATCAGTGACAGACTGGATTAAGAAAATGTGGCACGTATACACCATGAAATACTATGCAGCCATAAAAAAGGATGAGTTTGTGTCCTTTGTAGGGACATGGATGCAGCTGGAAACCATCATTCTCAGCAAACTATCGCAAGAACAGAAAACCAAATACCGCATGTTCTCACTCATAGGTGGGAACTGAACAATGAGATCACTTGGACTCGAGAAGGGGACCATCATACACCGGGACCTATCATGGGGAGGGGGGAGGTGGGAGGGATTGCATTGAGAGTTATACCTGATGTAAATGACGAGTTGATGGGTGCTGACGAGTTGATAGGTGAAGCATACCTACATGGCACAAGTATACATATGTAACAAACCTGCACGTTATGCACATGTACCCTAGAACTTCAAGCATAATAATAATTAAAAAAAAAAAAAAGAATGTTGAATATTGGCCCTCTATCTCTTCTGGCCTGTAGGGTTTCTGCTGAGAGGTCTGCTGTTAGTCTGATGGGCTTCCCTTTACAGGTAATCTGGCCTTTCTCTCTGGCCACCCTTAACATTTTTTCCTTCATTTTGACCTTGGAGAATCTGATGTTTACATGTTTTGAGGTTGATCTTCTCATGGAGTATCTTACTGAGGTTCTCTGGATGTCCAAAATTTGAATGTTGGCCTGTCTTGAGAGTTTGGATAAGTTCTCCTGGATAATATCCTGAAGTGTGTTTTCCAGCTTGGTTTCATTCTCCCTGTCTCTTTCAGGTACCCCAATCAGTCATAGGTTTGGTCTTCTTACATAGTCCAATAGTTCTCAGAGGTTTTGTTTGCTACCTTTCATTATTTTATCTCTAGTCTTGTCTGCCTGCCTTATTTTAGCAAGATAGTCTTGAGGCCCTGATATCCTTTCTTCTGCTTGGTCTATTCAGCTATTGATACTTGTGTTTGCATTATGAAGTTCTCGTGTTGTGTTTTTCACCTCCATCAGGTCATTTGTATTCCTCTCTAAACTGGTTATTCTGATTAACAGTTCCTGTAATGTTTTATCATGGTTCTTAGCTTCTTTGCAATGAGTTAGAAAATAATCCTTTAGATCAGCAACATTCATTGTTACCCATCTTCTGAAGCCTACCTCCCTCAATTCATCCATCTCAGCCTCATCCTAGTTCTGTGTCCTTGCTGGAGATGTGTTGCAATCATTGGGAGGAGAAGAGGCACTCTGGCTTTTTGAGTTTTCAGCATTTTGAGTTGATTCTTTCTCATAATCATCGGTTTATCTACCTTTGATCTTTGAGGCTGCTGGAATTTTGGGCGTGGTTTTGGTGAGGACTTTTTTGTTGATATTGTTGTTTTTGTTGCTTTCTGTTTGTTTTTCTTTTAGCAGTCAGGGCCCTCTTCCATAGGGCTGCTGCAATTTGCTAGGGGTCCACTCCAGACCCTATTCTCCTCGGTCCTTCCTGCCCCTGGAAGTATCACCAATGGAGGCTGCAGAACACCAGCGATGGTAGCCTGCTCCTTTCTGTGGGAGTGGGAACTCTATCCCAAAGGGGCACTGACCTGATGCCAGCAGGAATGTTCCTGTATGAGGTCTCTGGAGACCCCTGTTGGGAGGTCTTACCAAGTCAGGGGGTGCAGGATCAGGGACTCATTTAAATAAGCAGTCTGGCTACCCCTTTGCAGAGCAAGTATGCTGTGCCAGGGGGAATCCTCCTCATCTGGGCTGCCCTGACTCTCCAGAGACAGCAGGCAGAAAAGACCAAGACCGCTGATCCATGATACCATAGCCACCCCTCCTCCTAGGGGCTCCTCTCAGGGGTATCAGAGTTCTGTCCATAAGCCCCTGGCTGAGGATGCTGAAATTCCTGCAGGAAGTTGCTGTCCAGTGAGGCCCCCACTTAAAGAAGCATTCTGGAGTTGAACTGTCCCAGCTGTGGTGCTGTGCAGTCTCACTGGCACTGGAAGCATGGGAAAATGGCCAACTGGAGCTGCAGTGATGGTAGCCGCCCCTCCTCTGCCGGAACTCAGTCTTCTTAGGCAGTCTCCAGCCTGCTGCCCTGGCCAGTGGGGATTCCAAGCTAGTGGGTTTTTGCTTATGGGGTTCCACGGGAGTGGGAACTGCTTAACGAGACTGCTTGGCTCCCTGGCTTCAGCCCCTCTCCCAAAGGAATGGATGATTCTCTTGCCTCACTGGAGTTCCCAGAGCCAGAGTATGCAAAAACTCCTCTGTCTCAATATTTGCTCAGCAGTCACCCATCCAAGTAGCTCCTTTGAGTCTGCACAGCCTTGTGCCTGGGACCCAAAATGCTGGTGGCATGGACTCATGAAGGGATCTGCTGGTTGCAAGGATCCATGGGAAGAGTGAAGTTTTCAGGGAGGGGTAGCACAATCCCTCATTGCCTCCCTTGGCTGGGGGAGAGAACTTCCTTTGCCCCATGCAGCTCCTTGGTGATCCCTCCCTCCACCTTGCTTTTTCTCACTCTCCATGTGGTACAGCCACCATCTAGTCAGTCCAAGTGAAAAAACATGGGTACCTGAATTGAAGATGCAGAATTCACCTACCGATTTCATTCTTGTTGGTGGGAGCAGCAGGGTGGAGCTGTTTCTATTCGGCCATCTAAGCTGCTCCCTCCGGTTTTCTCTTTTAAACTAGATTGTCATACAGCATTAATAAGAGTCAAAAGATTTTTGTTCGCCTTTTGAATAAAATACAAAAAAGACCCCCCCACACATATTTCTTTGTCAGATATGTCTTTAACCATGGCCATTTTAAGTCTTGTCCACAATTAATTGCTTTATTCCGATGCGTCTTATGAAAAATCTTTGCAAGCAATTTTAATTCTAAAGTGTTATGCCTTAAAAAAAGTTAATTGATTTATGTCTAATGTTCCATTATTGGAACGCTAAACATGTGGGAGTTATTTATATCCTACTGCTCAAGGTCATTGCCAAGGTCTCATTGCAAAAATTTTTAAAAATTGCAACCTCAGGAATAAATGGGTTTTAATGGAAAAGATGAAAAGGATCCTTACATGAACTCTTTTGAATCAGGGTTCTAATAACTTTAGGATAATGTCATTTGGATTGGGTAAGAATTCTTAGAACTCTATAAAGAGACTGACCAACTTGCAAAACTGCTAATCCCAGCAGGATAATAATTATTTTAAAAACTAAGAAAATACTTTGGCAGATTTTAATCCCAAGTCAAACAAAACTGAAATTGTTAAGATATGCAATTTGAATGAACTCCATGATCTAAGTCAAATTGCCTATGATAAGCAATTTATTAAGCAATGCTATGCATCTGAATTGGAAATACAACATTGTTATTGAAGATTATATAAATCCAATGTTAAGCACGGATTCATGGACAGCCTGGACAGTCACTTGGTCCTTCCTCAGTCCTGAAAGTTTTCATTATTAAAATCTATGTGTTCCATGACTCATCATAAAACAGATAAAATGATCCAAATTATGAAAAAAAATATTGGTGTGGTCACTGTTTTAAGTTGCTAAAATGGTTTATGACCAATGTTTGGTTGGTCAAACCCATATTCCTGAAAACATAATCAAAACTTTAGGTACATTTCTGCTACCTGCTCATTCATTTGAATATTTATAAAGGGATCTCAGTACATTTTTATTTTCAGTACATGTTTTCTGGTTGCATAGAAGCTTTCCCATGCAGAAAGTCTGATGTTATAATAGCTAAAAGATTCTTAGGAAATGCTTATTTTATGGGGTATTCCTGGAGAAATCTCCAGTGATTTGTACTTGTTTCAATATACAAGTTGTAAGACATTTAAATAAAATATTATGGATATGATAGCTAGCTGAATTGACTGGATTGCCTTGGTCAAACATACTGAAGATTGATGACAATAAGATCCTCATCCAGTAGAAAACACAAGTTGACGCTTTTTTAAATAGTCACTGAAACAATAGAACGTTTTCTATCTTCCTCTGCTAAACTATGAAAAGAGTAAATCCTGCAAGGGTTTAATGCATTATGCCAAAGTGTATTTTCACAGGTAAAAGAAGCTTTTCATGATCTACTGATTGAGGACAATCAAACTCTTTACAGTTTAGTTTGTTCTTCTGGAAACTACATCAGAGAAGGCTTGCCCTAGTCACCCATACTGTAGTAATAATTTGGGATCTAGAATCTTAATTTCTAATTTCACAACTTAGAAGGGCCCCTCTAGACCCTTGGAACTGTACTCCCTGTTGGAGACCTTAAGGTAAAGCTAATTAGGGAAGTTTCTTCCCATAAGCAGATGATATCCTGGACATGGATAGTTCTCCCAAGATTACAGATCAAGACTTCTCAGCCATCATGAAACTCTTACTTTTCTATTTTTTTTTCCTTTTGCTTATGATTCTATGAACAGTATAACAAGAGAATGGGATTTGTGTGCACCCATGAGGTATACTTTCATTTTCGAAGAATTTTGTAGCCAACATTATACATGGGCAGTCTTATGCCTCAATGGATGGAAAATGAAGGGCCAATGTGGGCTAGGAATTTTAATGTTACCTTTGCTGCTCCATAATCACCAAAGAACAGAACATCGGTCCACTTCTCTTAATCTACATCATAGGTTAAAGGAAACATTGCCAAGAAGACATCACCTTTTTAGATGGGCATCATTTATCAGGTCCCTTTTTCTGTGCCCTGGAATACACATAAATGAGGCAATAATTAGAAATTTCTCTCTTATAATAGACTATATGGGAGATCCTACTGCAATGACTATGATTGCACAACAGACTTCTTTAAATTATTTTGCTAATGTGGTGTTACATAATAGAATTGTTCAAGATTACTTACTGGCTGAACAGAGAGGAATCTATGCAATTACTGATACTTCTTTTTGCATATAGTTGATATATCAGGTTACAGAGACTCAGTTACAGGGGGTTAACTAATAAGCAGTATGGTTAAAACAGATTGACTCCTCTTCTGACTCATTCTTTGATCTATTTGATTTTGGTTGGTTTGGTTCATGGGGACCCTGGCTAGGGAAAATACTTCAAACTCTTGGTAGGATCCTCCTTATAACCATAATAGAAGTCTCCCTGCTGCACTGTATTCTCTCAAAAGGTTTAAACATTTGCAGGCAGACATCCATAGAATGTCAAATGGTCACATGGACTGGAATGACAAAAACTCAAATAAATGTATGATCACGAGGACACAGTAACCTATAAATGACATGTCGAGACCAGAAACTAAAAATGATCGTAACCGAGAGTAATGCCAAAGCCCTAAGTTTTGTTCACATTCTCACCTATATGACAAGCTCACCAATAGGAGGAAATTGATAACCAAAATCATGGGAGGTCACTCTGTCACTCAGGCTGGAGTGTCATCAGGCGATCTTGGCTCACTGCAACTCCGCCGCTCTGGTTCAAGAGATTCTCCTGCCTCAGCCTCCCGAGTAGCTGGGACCACAGAAGTGCACCACCATGCCTGGCTAATTTTTGTATTTTTAGTAGAGATGAGGTTTCATCATGTTGGCTAGGCTGGTCTCAAACTACTGGCCTCAAGTGTACTGCCCGCCTCGGCCTCCCAAAGTGCCGGGACTTCAGGTGTGAGACACCATGCCTGGCCCTTTATCCTCAATTCTTAACGTGACATCACTCAATTACTTTTTGCTTTTCAGCAAAGGATAAGCGCTAAGAGTGGATCTCATAGATTCGCAGCTATCCCTAATAGAAATATCCCAAAGCGCCTATGGCTGTGATATGGAAAGAGAGAAATGATCTACTTTCTCCTGGGTGCTGTGAAGGGCACTGGTCTACACAGAGTGGAATGGTGGGAAAAATGTTATTTATATAAATATTTTTAAATATAACTATAGATAAATGTTTAAGTTTATTAATATTTAGAGTAAGGATAGTCAGAGGCACCTCCACACTAATCATAGTTCAGATGGTCACATGTAAAAGTATTTTGAGAGAAGAGCACACGTACTTAATATGGACATAACTCACAGTGCTGCATTCACATATTATCGACTTTTAGCAAATAGTGAAATGACACATTTTTACATGGATGATGCTGTTTACATGAATTTATAAATTATATACTTTTAATTGAAACCAGTTAGGTATATCTTACTGCATTTTAAGATAGACCAATCATGAACATTTGGGAAAATATTATATATCATAACCCAGTACATAACGTTCAAAAATGGTTATAGAAGTAGCTTAATATGTTGGGGATAAACACAAAAAAAGCAAATATAATGATTACATATCTAGATTGTGAAACCTCAGATATCATTAAACGTATGCTATTATTATGAAACGTACAATGAATGAAGCTAGTTCCAGTTGCTGGAAGATTGCTATAATGTCCAAGTATTCACTTTCCTCATTACTCAAAAGGTTTCATTCTACAAATACAGTGGATCCCTTAAAAAAAAAAAAAACTGGCTGTGTTTTCATGGTGCCACCTCTACTTTCAGTTTGACTCACCACTCCACATTTTCTTTTGCCTCAGTTTTTTTTCCCCCCTAAAGTGGGGTTCCACTTGAATGACAGCCTTTGTTATATGTAATATGTCCTGCTTCTGTGCATGTAGACACTGCCATAATGTAAACGGACAAAATCACTTAACCACTAAAATAACCACACAACCAAAATAGTGAAAGGTTTACATCTTACGAAGATAGTTGGTATGACAACAGAAACTCCCAGATGGATCCTCCAGCACATTGGAGGGAAGCCAGATGATTTCCTAGATTAAATTAATTTAGAGTTTCTGTAATATACTGTTATCAAATTCTGCAATTGATTTTAACAGCTTCCGTGGCAAATTTAATTAATTATCGAATATCTATTCCTATCTCCAATAAATGCAGACATGCATATCTGTCTTGCTCATCATCAGATTGATGTGGATATAGAATAGGTACTTTGTTAAATTTTCATTGGTTGAATATATTAATCACTTAATATTGTTATCCTCTAGAAATGCCTTCAATCTGACAGTAGTTCTTTAGAATTTTGATTTCTGGTGTTTGATATAAGAGTTCAGATATTTATGTACTATATAGAGGTTAGTAATATACCCTAACTTGAACTTACGATCTACTGAAGCCAATAATATTTTTGTGTTTTTCTTCTCATAAACTGTTGAGTCATATTTTTCTCCTTAGATTCAAGTATTTTTTGAAATGTAAATTATTACCATTATTATATTTCAAATATTATAATATTTGATCCATCTGGAGCCCAATACTGTCATTCAAAATGTCCTTCTCAGCTTTGTGATATCTGAAACACCCATTATCAAAGTCAATATCTAAATCTAAAATAAATGTTGAACAGATCAGAACTGAGGGCAAATTCTACAATATGCAGTAAAAGTCACTTTCTAGTTAGCCATCTGTTCCTTTCTTAATACTACCCAAGCACAAGCATTAGGCCATTGCAAATTTGCCTAATGGCATACTCATTCACTGTACATTTACCCATGTTATCTATAAGCATTTCATGAGATTACTTTATAACTATGTTTCTAGATTCTAGATTTGGAATCTTAAACACTAGTTACTGAAGTTAGGTGGGAGAGTGAAGCCTGATTAATTGGATTATCGAGAAATTTTAAACAAATAACTTGAAAAATTACTGATGACAGTGATATAAAGAGCATCATCTTGTATCAAATCAGTGATCATGAGATAGGATAGTATTTCCTATTAAGGCATTAACTCTATTGTTCTGTCTGAAACCTGAATAGTATAATAAATATTTTTCTGCTTATGTCTGCTTAGCACCTCCTACACATATTTTTTCAACAAACATTTTTTTCATGTATATCTCCCTATATAATACTGTAAAAAAATTCTTTCATAAGACGGAACTAGTTTTTGTTGACTAATCAATAGACAGAAATACATTTTCTTTACAGTATTAAATGTACTCTACATAAATCTTGTCATATTAAAGAAAATACTTTTTAAATGGTTGACTAATCAGTAGAGAGAATTACGTTTTCTTTACACTATTAAATGTACTCTATGTAAACTTTGCCACATTAAAGAAAATACTTTTTAAAAGTCTGAGGTGCCCAGAAAAAGGGCCATTGATAATGATAATGTCCTACTTGTCCCTGGTGAGAGACAAAGAGAAGTAAAAGCTCACTATCAATTCTAGAGATAACCTTCTTCCATTAGCCCCAATGAGTTGCCTTACCCAATTAAGTTTACTGGGAGTCTCAGACCCTTGACCCAGCAGACAGCTTCCTGCAGTGGCAGAGAGGCAGCTGCCTGAACATTTGTCTTTGGCATCTCGATTTCTGGATGAGCTCTCTGGTGGCTCATGGACTCTAGAGTTTCCCATTGAGCAATGCAATTCGTCCCCTCCTTATTTGATGCTATGGGATTCTTTCCCTCCCTCTTCCTGTTTTCTATGCCTGTTGGGACAAACAAAATTTGGCCAGGTACTTGGGAGCCAATTTTGAATTGAATTAATGAATTGAATTGAATTAAGTTGTATTGTATAGGTGATTTGATTTATTAAAACACATTAATTACTTAATATGTTTGTTTAGGCATATATACAGGTATAGTGATATGTGTTGCGTCTAACATGCTATCAGATTGGCCTGTAAATAAAAGAGTGATCATAAATTAAGTAAGAATAGTCAAAGCTCATCAGTTTGAAGTGAATGTAATGTCTTCTAAAATTTAACTTTAAGATTTTTACCTGGGTAAATCATTGATTTTCATAGGCTTTTAAAATGGTTAAAATAGCTTTAAATGATGACTAGCTTTGTATGGTATCTCGGTACTTGGAGGTGGTTCACTGTTAAAAGTGGAAGAGTTAAATACATGTGAATGAAATAGGTGCTTAAATAGTGAAATTATTGTGTTTAAATCTTAAAATGGTAGAATGTTTTTTATCTATAGAATGCCAATGTCTGGTAGGCAGTTCAGGACTTTTTCCTTCTTAAGTTTATATAAAATATACCAAAGAAATGTAGTATTTATTGGGAAAAACACTTTTGTCTAATTTGGAAGTTATTAAAAGAGAGGTTCAAAGTATGAGGGAACCAGTAAGTAGAAAAGAGAGATGTAAAGAATATTAGGAATAGAAAATATATTTTTCTGTTTTGCAAGGAAGGAATAAAGAAAAGAAAATTTATATGAGGAGAGATCTCGTATAATAAATTTCTTGTCCTAGAGTTAAATGACTGGTTATTTAAGAAACATAGTACGGGACAACTTAGAAAGTTCAAGCATGTTGTAGGTGGTCTGCCTAGTCTGGGAAGGTGACAGTAGTGCCCCCTTCCAGAAAACAAAGACTGTTTAATCATCCTCACTGGAACAGGGGAAAAATATCTCTATAGACCCAATAAGGCAACAAAGATAAACTTCATAGCCTATAGGCTCTCTTTGTGTGTTCCAGCTGGGCTCATTTTCGTTTGTGGTCATAAATAGGAAAAATTCACATCCTGTAACCACTCCCAACTTCCTGGAGACTCACGTGTTCTTTTAAGAGTAGCTTTCCCTTATAAATGAAAAACTTAGACCTGAGGTGAATGTACATTGGCCAGCCTTGTCCCTCAGGGGTCACTGTCTATAACCCCATAAGACTCAAGAATAACAGAGGTAAGTGAGGAGATTAATTCTGGCAGGAATCAGGGAAGTGATAAGACTAGTAGCACCCTGGGATGGCTTTGCTTATCACTGGTCAACCCTAAAGAATTTGACTCAAACCCTAGAATCCTTAGCCATCAACACAGCTCAGACAGTAAAGGAATTCAAGAGTCCCCAGATTGTTTGGCAAATGTAGTTCTCAATAACCGGCTAGTGTTGGACCATCTACTAGCTGAACAAGGTGGAGTCTGTGAAGTTATTAATAAAACCTGCTGCACATATATTAACAATCCTGGACAAGTTGAGATTAACATTCAAAAGCTCTCTGAGCAAGCTATCTGGCTACATGGATAAAACCAGGGCACTGACCCCAACTGTATCTGCTCAACTATGGCGTCTCACCTGGTTTTTTACTTACCTCTTTTAGGACCTTTGATAGCTGCCTTGTGGTTACTGATTTTTGCCCTTGCTTGTTTAAACTTAGTAAAGTTTGTGTCTTCTAGATTACAGCAGCTCCGGGTAAATACAATGCTGGCACAAGGCTTCCAAACCATCCCACCTGCTGACCTGGAGAATAAAAGCCTCTTGTCTGTGGGCCTCTTAGATCAGGCATCCAGAGATTTTTACTCCTTTGGTGCTAGGAAGGGCCTATGCTCATAAACTCAGCAGGAAGCAGGTACAGAAAAGAGACTTCTGCCTTTCTGCAACCCCGTTAAGATTAAGGAGGAGTTTCTAATCTCTGAGTGGGGAGTGAGCTAGGAGGCAGGCCTCGACTCTGGTGGCGGGGCTTGGACACTGGACCAAATTGAGGACTAGCTAAAACAGATCCAGGGCAAAAGTAGCTTTCCATAATACATGCCTACCAGTGTGCAATGTCAGTTTACCATTGCCATGGCAACATTCAGAAGTTACTGCTCCTTTCCATGGCAATAACCTGACAACCTGGAAGCTACCACTCTCATCCTAGAAATTTCTGTATAAATTGACCCTTAATTTGCATATAATTTAAAGTGGGCCTAAAAATGACTGCAGAACTGCCTCTGAACTGCTCTTCTGGGCACACTGCCTATGGGGTGCTGTACAGCTAGATGCTGTACACTGCCACTTCAATAAAAGTAGCTATTTAACACCACCAGTGTGCCCTTAAATTATTTCCTGGGCAAAGCCAAGAACCCGACCAGGCTAAGTCCCAGTTTTGGAAAATATCTGCCCTGCATCATTATTGCATTATCATGTCTCCTTTATGGGATAGTTAACAGCATTTTCCAGCTAGTTTCAGCAACCCACAAAACCAGATTGCCAGCATATGAGCCTCTGCCACAGGGAAAGATATTGCTGGAACAAATACAGGTGGTTGAATCCTATTTTCAAAACTGGTATTTTTGACATACATAAAATTTCAGTTTCTGTACCACCCCATTCTTCAATCTCATTTTAGAACTTGATGCCACTTTGGTTTCAGTTAAAGAAAGTACATCGTTCATAAAATTTGTAATTTGCTGGACAAATTGTTATATTGTGGTGAATGAATAAAGTTTAGGTAAATGTATCTCTGGCATGAGTTTGGTCTCATTTAAACAGAAAGTAATAAATGCAATAAAGTCATTATCCTTTTCAAGTTCAGGAGTTCTTCAGGCTGAAGTACACACCTGTTCACTTGGTAGTATGTTTGTCTCCTGCTACATGTATATGCAGTATCAGAAAATGCCAGAAACACATAGGATACATACCAAATAATTAAAAAAATAAAAGTAACAGGCAATAAGACTCTTTGTTTGCAGTGATGAAGGGGGAAATGGCAATCAAGGTAGATTAATGAGATGAATGATAATTGTCATGTGGAAAAGAATAAATTTTCAGTTCCAGCAAGTGAAGAGGATATGCCTACTGAGAAGATAAATAAGAAAAATCAGCTGTTGAAAATAGAATCTGAGGAATATTTGTTCTTATCAGATAATGAATTAGATTTTAGTGATGAGAATAATAATGATTCTATTACTGATGCAAAAGAAAACCAAAAGTAGACTTGAAAATAGGCCCATCAATTGGCTTTTTTGTGAAAAATGGAATCTATAAATTCTTAAGCAGAAAAATAGGAAAATCTAAGGATAAAAGGGATAAATGAAATCTATAACAATGTCTTGATAAGAAGATTTTTAAAACTTTTATTATTATTGGCATCAGTTATAGAACTACTATGATTGAGAAATTCATTTATAATTTTAGCTCAAATCTCTACTACTAATCTTGAGTACACACTATAATAGTAAATCATGGAAGTTTCAGAAAAAAGCTAGTTAAGTGAAACAACGGCTAATATTTTATTCTTCAATGCATCTACTAATCTTTTTGAAAAATTTGTTGGATATATGTCTAATTTACCTAAACTGAGAATTCTTAAATCTAAGAAAGTGTTCTAAGTTAGTATACTTGTAAAAGTGAACAGGTTATTTAAAAAGAAGGCACACATTCAAGAATATAAGGTATTTATAAATATGAATATAAATAAATGACATTTATAAATATTTCTCAAGTACGTGTAGAAATAGAAAAGTGAGAATCATTTTCCTTCTCTTCTGGAGGTAGATAGGAGAAAGGATTCGATTCATATGTACAGAAATTGTATAGTGTTATTGTTACTTGACACTTTGTTTATGAAAGACAGCTAGTGAAAAAATTCTGAGAAAATAAATTAAACAGTTTTCTAAATTTTAAGAAGGTGGATATCAAGAAGCTCAGCAGAAAGATAGCTAAGTTTTCAAAGCTGATGTAATATTCATGATGCTGAAGAGTATGGGAAGATTAAAACTAGTCTTGGCAAGGCTGAGTTTTGAGGTCTGGAGCAGTTTTCAGTTCCAGGACAAATTTCAGCCTATGTTTAGCTTTGAACAAATTTTTTTTTAAAAAAAATTTCAAATTTTTGAGGAAAGATGAGGATTTGGCATGGTATTTGGGGAGTGTGGCCCAACCAGCTCTCCTGTTCCCTTACTCAAAGTGCAAAGTTAATACATAAATCCTCACATTGAAGAAGAATTCTGGCCAGGCACGGTGGCTGATGCCCGTAATCCCAGCAATTTGGGAGGCTGAGGTGGGAGGATCACCAGGTCAGGAGATCGAGCCATCCTGGCCAATATGGTGAAACTCCGTCTACACTAAAAATACAAAAATTACCTGAGCATAGTGGTGCATGCCTGTAATCCCAGCTAATCGGGAGGCTGAGGCAGGAGAATCGCTTGAACCAGGGAGTCGGAGGTTGCAGTGGGCAGAGATCGCGCCACTGCACTCCAGCCTGGCCACAGAGCAATACTCTGTCTCAAAAAAAAAAAAAAAGAAGAAGAAGAATTATAAGTCAAAACTTACCCACACAAAAGAATAGAAAATCCACTTTAGCTACCAATATTAATCAGCTTAGATCTATCTTTCTTTTCAAAAAATGCATGGGCAAAACTTTGCTGATTGAAGAAAACCCACAGTACCTATAAGAAGGATCATAATAATCAAAAGATCAAACACAAGAAAGAGAGAAGTCATTGTTCAAAGGAAATTTAAAAGAAAATATCTAAATTTCTGCTATTAGCAAGATACTACTTTTAGAAAGTAAAATATTGATGAATTAAAAAATAAAAAATGAAGGCTACAAGATCAAATGAGAAAACTTGTCTGATTATAGATTAAAGAGAAAAGAAACTGAGACTAAAAGAAGTGAAAGTTTAAACACATAGAGGATAAATTCAGAAGATTCAGTATCTTCTCAAAGGTTGTGAAAAGATGACAATAGGTAAAATTGAGATTTAGCAATAATCTAATATTTCCTGAAAGAAAATATTTAGGGCTGAGCAAAAAGACTAGTATTCAAAGTTCATGGGTCCTCAAACTCTAAATAGAGTTCATATATACATTTATTCAACAAAATTTGTGTATGTCAACCATGTCATGCTTTTCTAAGAACTGAGGATGTAACTCTACATGAAACAGATCCTTACCTAAGGAAAAGTCCTTTTGAAAGTTAAGAACAATGAAGAAAAAAAAAAAAACCCTAAAAGCATCTTGTGGAGAAAAAGCAAGCTACCTATAAAGATACAAGCATCAAGCATTCGTACTGGCATTAGCTTTCTCATCAGCGCACTGGATGTCAGAAAGAGTGCGGTGAAGATTTTAGAGTTCCAAGGCCAGAGGAGATTCTGCAAATCCAGACACAGAGATGCCAGAAGCCATAGCTGACAGTAAGGGCTAATGTTGCCTATCTAGGGATAAAACTGAAGCACGTAAAAGCCAAGCATTTGTCACACTGGTTTGGTGGATTCTGCCAAGATGTGCATGAGCTTCTCTTGGGCTAAGTGCATAAAGACTCACTGTGCTTCCCTTCAAAATGTGCTAACAAGTAAGCCTTTCAAAACATATGAAAGCTTTTCATCAATATATTGGAGGTAATGAGAATCTTTAGTATGAGATTCAAGTGTATATTAGTCCGTTCTCACATTGCTAATAAAGACATATCTGAGACTGAGTAATTTATAAAGGAAAGAGGTTTAATTGACTCACAGTTCCACATGGTTGGAGAGGTGTCACAATCATGGCAACAGGCAAGAGAGCTTATGCTTATAAAACCATCAGATCATGTGAGATTTATTCACTATCATGAGAACAGTATGGGGAAACCTGCCCCTATGATTCAATTATCTCTACCCGACCCCGCCCTTGACATGTGGGCACTATTACAATTCAAAATGAGATTTGAGTGGGGACAGAGAGCCAAATCATATCAAGCTCCTTTAAGATCTGGCATCTATTTATCATTTCAATTGATAGGTTTTTAAAGCAATATTTATCTTCCAAACTGACTCATTTTTTCTACTCAATGTCCTTGTGCATAGTGTCCCTTTTCTTTTCTATCCCTAGGACACTTCTTATTATTAACCCTCATTTAAAATGTCATTGTTCCTGAGAAGATTCCTGCAATAGTGCTGGTTTTAGTCAGGTGCCCGCCTTCATGCTTCCAGGACACCTGGTGCAAATTTCTCTTTCAGGATGGGAAACACTATTTTTGGTCATTTGAGGGCAAGCATGTGCCTTGTACATTTCTGCAATTATAGTAACTAGAAAAGTTCTTGAACCTTGGAGGTTCTAAACAAATGCTTAGTAATTGAATGAAACAGAAGTGGCTGGCCTGTTATTTGGGGCTGAGGGATAATTAAGAAAATGTAATCCAAACCGCAATGACTTTGAGATTTGAGATAGACCATATTCTATGATATTCAAAAGAAGTTTTAAACTGGAAGAGTACAAAACTAAAAACAGATCTTTAAAAATAATGATTGAATCCGCATCACATAACATTTAACTTTAGCATAAAAGTATATGGTTAGTGATAAACCCCGTTCTTTGGATTCAGATACCAACTTCCAGTTTTGCCTCAACCAGGAAGTATACAGAACACTAAGCTGGTGTTTCTGTTCTGATCTGATATGGATTCGCCTTTCAGGCTTGATTGATCTTGCACTATGTGAATTGCATTGCTATTGTTCCACCAGACAAGCTTGGGTAGTTTCAAGGCTCTTATTTTTATTTGGAGACCATTTTCCTCCCTTAAAAATGCGATTGCTTGAAGTTTGTTTTAATTAACTTAGCCTAACACTGATTTTTACAAAGGTTAGAATCTTCCAATAATGCAAATTTTTGAGCATCTAGGCTCAATGAAGCAATTTGCATATGGGCTTAATGTAGCAATTTGCATCTCTGTGTTTTCTGTGTTCTGTTAAGCATCTTTCCTGCATAGGAGAGGCATTTGGTCATGGTCTAAAATTCACAGGCCTCAAATTTTGATTTTACCTTTGATACAGACCTTCTAGTGGATAACAAAATTTCATTGCATTTTGCTTTGTTTGTGTATATTATATGCATGATTATGAAAATGTTAACATTTAAAATATCCCATGAATTTTAGATCTCTTTTATTATTTTAGACCTCTTGTTTATTATTTATTTTTAAGCTACCAGAAAACCCTGAAGAGTAAGCATGTTTTCTCAATTGCAGAGAAGCCCTCTGGCCCTTCAGTTGTGCTTTCTCCCTTCAGCTATGAGATCTACTATGCTGAAAAAATAAAATAAAATAAAATGTTGTGTTCTACCCATTTAAATGGGAAATATGACTTCATATTTGGATTCAATTTTCTAAAAACGCTTTACCATTAGACAATTTGGGCTTTTTATAGTTTGGCAGGGGTGAATTTTATCAATTTAAACTTTAATAAGGAGCTAGCTTTCTAAATTAGTGAAAGTTATGAAAAACTTACAAATGAAATTTAAAACCATTATTTGGGATATTTGATGGGGCATATTGAGATGCAGAAAAACTAGAGGTATTCAAAATATATTCCAAGTTCTAGAATGCATTAAGAGCTAGGAGAAGCAAACAAAGCAGTAATTTATTAGAACTAGCATGTGTTCACCAAGAACAATTTGTATGAGGCGCTCATTGTTTAGAATCTCAAACTCTGTGCCTTTTCAAATAAATCACATATATCTTGAAACTTTATCACTCAACTTATAGCTCTTCAAGACTGTAGATGCTAGTTTACATATTGTTGAACTTCAATAAAGAAATAATTGAGTTTTGAAAAAATATAGTAGATAAATCATACCATATTTAGTCACATAAATCATCATGACATGTAAAATAATATCCCGGACAAGATAACATATATTTCATCAACTTACATGATGATGACTTAGAGATTTTTCTTCCTAGGATGTTTAGCTTGAATTGACAAAGTTGTTTCAAGGGATAAAGGATATGCTGGGAGATAGAGTTACCCAAGCCATCCCCAAGTTCAATTATTTCCCAGAAGAACTCACAGGACTCAACATGTAGTTGTACTCATGGCTATTATTTATTACAGCAAAATGATACAAAGCAAAGTCAATGGAAAGTGTACATAGAATGAATCTGGATGAAATCAAGGCTGAGATTCAAAAAGTCCTCTTCCAGCAAAGTCACAGGAGACATGCTTAATTCCCCCAGCAATTAATGTGACAACATGCGTGAAATATTGTCTAGTGGAGAATCTCATTAGAAGAGGCCAACTGGATTTTTACTGGAGACTGGCCACATAAGCATCTTTGACTTAATATGTACCAAAAACTCCAGATTCTCGGAAGAAACACACATGATCTGAGCAAATCATATTGTTTATATAAATAATTTAGGTACAGTGAGCTACTACAGAATTCTGAGAATGGTGGGAATACTCACAAAATCCAGATGCCAGCCAAGAGCTTATCACATAATCAGGGCATTCTAAAAATAGGATTTTCATGCCTGCTATATTCACCTTTTGCTTCACAGAAATAAATAGCAAATTACCATGTGTTTTAATTAATTTTTTCAATGAACATTTACATTTGAATTACATATATCACTTTCTTTATTTGACTAAATTGTACATTGTTGAATCCTGAACAACGATAATGACTTATATTTAATAGGGATTCAGTAAGATTTTGTTAAGCAAGTGAATGAATAAATAAATTAATAAGAAAAGAAATTTACTGGCCAGACACAGTGGCTCACGCCTGTAATCCCAGCAATTTTGGAGGCCGAGGTGGGTGGATCATGAGGTCAGGAGATTGAGACCATCCTGGATAACACAATGAAACTCTATCTCTACTAAAAATACAAAAAAAATTAGCCCGGTGTGGTGGCGGGTGCCTGTAGTCCCAGCTACTCGGGAGGCTGAGGCAGGAGAATGGCATGAACCCAGGAGGCAGAAGTTGCAATGAGCCAAGATTGTGCCATTGCATTGCAGCCTGGGCAGCAGAGTGAGACTCTTGCCTCAAAAACAACAACAACAAAAATCTAAAGGCAATAACTCTTTGGTGGAGAGGAATTAGACTTGTCCTGTATGGCTGTGCTCAAATTTAAACTAGTTTCAAAGGGTCAAAACTATCAATATAAAAGAAAAATTTCTAAAACTGAGAGCCATCTGCAAACAGAAGACCAGTACTTAGATATTGAGAGTTCAAACACAGATAATGAGTGTTGGAATGAATGTTCTAGTTCATGTGTTGGATTTGTTGATTGATGGGTTAAAGTAGATTCCCTCACAGTTTATTCTGATGCCAAAAATTGATGATACCTTGCTATGTTTTCTCTAGTGTGTAAGCAGTGCAGATAAGTTTGAAGGCAGGACAAGGAAGGGTGGAGATACAGTAGGTGTGTGCAAGCCAAATCAACTAGTGATTTTCTTACCATACAGAGCTTAGAAAATAATTTTGAAAATGTATTTTGAAAAGCATTTGGTCAGCTGCTTTATTAAAATGCAGGCTGAGTAAAGAGAGTGCATGGGAAGAATTCTTAAAAATGGTATTAATTAGAGTGAACAGGCAACTTACAGAATGGGAGAAAAATTTTGCAATCTCCTCATCTGACAAAAGGCTAATATCCGGAATCTATAAATAATTCAATCAAATTTACAAGAAAAAAACAAAAAACCCCATCAAAAAGTGGGCAAAGTATATGAATAGACATTTCTCAAAAGAAGACATGCATACAGCCAACAGACACATGAAAAAATGCTCATCATCACTGGCCATCAGAGAAATGCAAATCAAAAGCACAATGAGATACCATCTCACACCAGTTAGAATGGCAATCATTAAAAAATCAGGAAACAGCAGGTGCTGGAGAGGATGTGGAGAAATAGGAACACTATTATACTGTTGGTGGGACTATAAACTAGTTCAACCATTGTGGAAAACGGTGTGGCGATTCCTCAAGGATCTAGAACTAGAAATACTATTTGACCTAGCCATTCCATTACTGGGGATATACCCAAAGGATTATAAGTCATGCTGCTATAAAGACACATGCACAAGTATGTTTATTGCGGCACTATTCACAATAGCATAGACTTGGAATCAACCCAAATGTCCATCAGTGACAGACTGGATTAAGAAGATGTGGCACATATACACCATGGAATACTATGCGGCCATAAAAAAGGATGCGTTTGTATCCTTTGTAGGGTCATGGATGCAGCTGAAAACCATCATTCTCAGCAAACTATCACAAGAACAGAAAACCAAATACCGCATGTTCTCACTCATAAGTGGGAATTGAACAATGTGATCACTTGGACACAGGAAGGAGATCATCACACACCAGGTCCTATTGTGGGGAGAAGGGGGGAGGGAGGGATACCATTAGGAGATATACCTAATGTAAATGACGAGTTAATGGGTGCAGCACACCAAGATGGCACATGTATACATATGTAACAAACCTGCACATTGTGCACATGTACCCTAGAACTTAAAGTATAATGAAAAAAGAAAAGAAAAGAAAAAGATAGTATTGGTTACTCATTACTATGAAACAAATTATGTGGTTTAAATTAATAAACATTTATTATCTCACAGTTTCTGTGATTAAAAAATTGTGGTTTTAGCTAGGGGTCTCTCATGAGCTTGCGTTTAAGATGTCAGCTGGGCTGCAGTCATCTGAAGGCTTAACAGAGGCTGGGCCACTCACTTCCAGAATGCCTCACTCATGTCACTATTAGAGGCCTCCACTCACTGCTGACTCTGGCAGGAGGCCTCAGTTCTTTGTTCAATGACTATGACCATAGATGTGATTATCTTTAATATCTTTAGGGCAAGGCAGTCAGCTTTTCCCAGTAAGAGTAACCTAAGAAAGGCAGCAGGGAAGATGCCACAATGCTTTTTATGACTTAATCTCAGAAGTTACGCAAATTATTTTTGCCACATTAGATCTTTGAGAATTGAGTCGCTAAATCCAACCCATTCTCAAAAGGAGGGAATTCCTCACTAATTCTCACAAAAGGTGACAATATTCCTATTTATAATTTTTATGAGACTACCATAGTTCAATAGCAGATGTTTAGTCTATAATTCAATTGTCCACTAGTTTTTAAATCATCAGATTTTTTATTACTTTAAAATTGGGGAAATTATATCTTTTTAAAAGACTTAAAAGCTTTAATATTTAAAAATATTTTCTAAATCAAATTCGGATGAAATCTAATAAAAAGTACCTATTAGAAGGAGTCAAATGTATAGCTTCATTTATCTTGACTCAAATGATGCTGTCACTCTTATGAAATCTATGGAATGCAAATGTGAAGAATAAGTGGATCAATTTACCTGAATTGCTGAGTCCCTGATTCCTAAGTTTCAAATGTAGGAACTCATCCTAGGTAACTAGCATAGCCTGACCATTGTTAAAATAATTCCATGCAGAGAAGATAGTTTAAATTAGAGGTTCAAGCTAATGCATTACCCTAACAGCTTGTTGGGAGAACTCAGTTCTGCCTTGTCATGAATCTGAGACTAGAAGTCCTTTAGAACTCTGTCTAATACTGCATTCTGGTTTGGGGAGCAGTGAGAAGAAGACTGTAAACTAAGAGAATTGTGAACTTAATTTCAAACTGGGGAAATTCTTAAATCTAGGTATTGATATAGATCACCAAAGGCTCTTTGTAGATTATAAAAATGCCCATGGGACTAGGCAGTTCCAACTATCTACCCTCAATCATGTGGTCATGAGAAATGGTGTGGCTTTTAGAAGTGAGTCTCTGCCCTCACCTTTGGATTGCTCAAATCCCACATTCTTAAACAATGGTCTGTGAGGGGTGGATGAAGAAAGAGATATAAGACATTGTTCACCTTACGTCAGTGGACTTTTAAGTAATTAGAAATATAAAAGAGATATGAGCTTATTTGTGATATAAATTGATGAAATATGTGGTTATAGTATTGCATTGTAACACATGATATGTAAACTATAAGGTAAATGTGTTTTAAGGGGTGGAAGTGCCTTTCAAGTTAGAAATAAAAATGTACACAAAGTGTGAGAAAAACATGTTTTTGTGTGTGTGTGTGAATGTAGCTGACATTATTGTGCTAAATGTGTGTTGTCTTTATTTGTATTATAGATGAGGAAGAGATTTAACATCTGTTTTCTTCTTTATGTATACTTAAAGGCCTGCATGATGCCTGTCATAAGGAACTTAAGGAAGGTAGTCAGTTATAATTTAAGGCTCAAGTATAATGAAAAAGGGAGAAATTACATTTAAGAAAATCACTTCAAGTCACTATGAAGCCTGTTCCTAATGACAATATAACTGGCAGAACCTTTGAATTTCTTACTTATTTTTCCAGGTTACTGCAGGAGGTTTACAACAGTAGGAGAATCTGCACCTGAATGAAATTGCTGAATCAGTTGTGCTGTTTTAATAGCAAATCTAGTGAGTTGAATAACTGCCAAAATACTTTAGTTCTCAAGGAGAACCATAAATATTCATCTTAGACTGAGTCTTTGCACACAAACTAAATTGAAGGATTTAGGATTATTACTAGATATTTCAAGCCAGAAAAGAAAATAAAAGTAGAAATTTCACCTGAGATGTCAGATAATAGAGACCAAGGGAAATGTTTTCTCTTCAATTATCCTGGTATTTTCTTTCATCTTCTATTTCAGATTCAGATAAATTCAACAAACATCTTTCTATTATGTAAAGCATTTAAGTAGACACTGTGGAGAATGTGGAGATGAATGACTTTGTCTTTGCTCAGGATAAGATGGGAGCAGTAATGGAGTGGAAATGGCTACCATTCAGTTTGGTGAGAACACACTGTACATCTGTCGCTGTATTAGCCATCTTTTATGTATTTTTATCTTCTTAAAACAGATTTTCTTTCTCCTGTAACTATGTATTAGTTAAGTACTGTTTTTCTGGGTATCCAGAAAATAAATCTGATAACTGGAGAACCTATGTAACTGAACTAAGAAACTCACATTTCTGGTAAGTAATTAAGGCAGAATTCAAATTCAAGTCACTCATATTTCAGAACTGACAATGAATAATTAATATTTATTTGTTGAAGTCAATTGGATGTGTATGTATCTTTAAGAGTAAACATTCTTTGGACAGACATTCAATTAGAACTCATCATCCCAGCTCTCCTGATTTATGAAATTTATGAAGAATATAGGCAATATACAATCACTTTATGACAGTGTTGTTTCTACTGTTTACATTTCAATGATGTACTTTCAGTAAAAGTCATGTACAATTTCAGAGTTCTATGTAATTCCCTGGTTACCATTTATATTTTGTCTACATTCTCATTTTACTTACATACCATATGGATGTTGGAACACTGTAACAAATAAAATCAGTCATTTTTGATAAGCAATTTTAGAGAGTTTAAAATGAGACATACGGGCCAAATGACAAACTCTAGAAACTGCCTTTGTGCTATATAAAAAAATGTTTTACCCAACAAATGCATACATATGAAGAAGGAGGCCAAAAGGATCTAACCATAGCTTCCCTTGTGCCATTGTGTAACTGTCGCCAGCTGTCACGCCAGAAGTTGTAGATCAATTATTTACAGTTATAAAAGCAAAATGAAAATAATGATCTAACTTTGAACTCCTTAAGTTTAATCGTGATTAGATTTTGTTGTAAAACCAAGGCATTTTAAGGAATCACTTCCAAAAGATAAAAAAGTATAAAAAAGACAGACTTCTGACTTTGATTCACAGTGATCTCACACCAAATGTGGACAATTCACTTCACCATGGTTACCAATGAAATTGTTTATGCAACTCACACATATGGATGTCTCTACTTATAGTCCATGACTCAAGAACATGGATGTTTCTTATAGATACAATCCCTTGAATACTGTCATTATCTTCTTCATGTCCAAAAAAAGCACGGAGTACATATTAAGCACATGTTTCTTAATTTGTATTTGTATATATTTATTACATAAAAGAAAATAAGTCACCCACAATGTGACTTCCTACAAAATCAATTGTCCTTTCAATGTAGAATAAGTTTGACAGACACAATGTTTTTATTCTCAAAAACTTTAGTGGAAAACAGATAGCACCAACACAACTATACAAAATATAAGCAAGAAAATGATAGTATTGGACTGGCACAGACTAGAAAACATTAGCATTATGTTTATTCAACACAACACAAAGTAGTATAAATAATGATTTGGCATGACTGATCTTATATCTACATTTTCTGGTGGCATGGTTAAACTTCCATGTATTTATCAAAGTCCAGCTTTGTGCACAAATGTTTCTCTAGGTACATGGCTGCCCACCTAGAAAATACTGTGTAGTCTAACTTAAAGGTAAGTGTGATTGTGTGACTGAGCTCACCAATAGAATGTGACATGGATGACAGGGGTCTGAGCCTTTCATCCCAGGACACATTTATCCATGTCCTGTTGTTAGGGATGTATTTGAGGCAGTGTCTCAGCTTCTACCATGCAGAAGATTGCAATACTACAGGTGAAACTGAAACAACAAAGAACAGAAACCTGGCTCTCTGACAAAATGCAGCAGAGATTCCATGATGATCTAGGCCTTTCACTTAAGGACTACTACAATAAAGAGGGGAAAATAAACTTTTTTTGTAGTTCTTGTACTTTTGGGTCACTACTGCAGCAGTGTCATTCTAATTAAAGCACATGGAAAAGATTCCTCTTTTAGCCCTGGTTTCCTCATTAACAAAATAATTATATTGTACTAGATGGTCTCTAAAGTCTCACCAAAACATAATATTCCATAAAATTGATTATTTTATTTCATAGCCAATTGTTCAAAAGCTGGAAAATAAAGACTGAAAGAGACTCACCTTAGTTAGCAATTATTCTTTTTTATTTTTATTTATTTATTTGTTTTGAGATAGAGTTTCACTCTTGTTGCCCAGGCTGGAGTGCAATGGCGCAATCTCGGCTCAACATGACCTCCGCCTCCCAGGTTTAAGCGATTCTCCTGTCTCAGCCTCCCTAGTAGCTGGGATTACAGGAATGTGCCTCCATGCTCAGCTAATTTTGTATTTTTAGTAGAGACGGGGTTTCTGCATGTTGGTCAGGCCGGTCTCAAACTCTTGACCTCAGGGGATCTGCCGGCCTCAGCCTCCCAAAGTGCTAGGATTACAGGCGTGAGCCACTGCCCCTAGCCTTTAGTTAGCAATTATTACATAAATATGTTGAAAATAAATTATAAATTTAAAAATATATAAACATTTATATGGTCTTGATAGACTTTAGTTCTTTTATATTCCTTTAACTGGGAAGAAAAAACCTATGGAGATTCCACAGAGAAATAGGCTTCAGATGTATTACTAATTTCTTTATTAAATTTATTACCACCTTCTCCATAATGCTATAGGAAATTGACATATGGTGTTATACAGAACTGACTGCAGAGAGATAAGACAAAAATAAGAGTGAATATTTTATGCCATAATTCAAGATTAAGAAGTTCTGAGGCTGATAAAAGTGGTATTAGAAATCAAGTGACTTGTGATTTTTAGACCAGCCAACCTGGTAAGTATACAGATGATGACATTTATCTGTAAGTATGTGATGTTGGACAAATTGTTCAACCTTTCAGTTCCCTCATGGGTAAAATGAAAGTGAAAATAAGGTCTGTTTCAGAGTATTGCAGTAAGGTTTAAAACAGGCAATGCCCACAAAGGACTAAAGTGACCAGTAAGTGTTGAATAAGTGCTAGCTATTTTTGTTATGATAATATTGTTATTATTAGTAGAAGTAGTCTTGTAAGTTATCAAAGATACTGTTTACCCAAACATTGTAAAATGTAAACACCAAGTTAAATAAGATAAGTGGTCTTCAAGGAGTTTGCAATTGACTTGAAACTAAGACTTGAATATGGAGAATTAATTCATGAGTAACAGATTATATGCTATTGCACAGAAATACAGTAAGTATTCAAAAGAAAGAGAGAACATTGTGAAGTGCAGTGGGCTTTATGGAGAAAATAACATTGAAAGCCTCCAATAAGAGTAATAAAGTCTTGAGGCATCTTATGTGCTGAGTATTATTCTAAAATTTTTATGCACTTGGTTTACCTAATCTTTATAATAATTATATGACTATGTAACTTTAATCTCTATTTAATAGATAAGTAAACTGAGATATAGAGAGCTCAAATAACTTGTCCAAAATTTGGTAGTATGTGATGAAAGCTGTATGGGAACTGGCAAATTGAAACTGGGGCCAGGTCATTGAAGCATGAAATTATACCAAGTTCTTATAAAGGAGAAATCAATGAATGAAAAGGCTATACCATTCCAACTGGTGAAGCTATAAACAAAATCAAGAAGAGTTTGAGTATGGCTTACATCTTAATCACAGAGGAAGCATCTTATTGGAGCATTGACTGAATAATTATGGTCACTCAGTTATTAAATTCTGTGAATTTATATACATATAATTACATTTTAATATAAAGAAACGTCATTTTTACAGAAATCTTGAAACTATATTTTAATCATTAACCAGTGTTATTTGGTTACATAATTCTACTGATATATGTCTAATCCCTGGCTGATGAAATATTAAGAGAAATATAGTTCTCTCCTTAGAGTTCTGAGCCTTTTGGAATGCATAAAAAATTAGGCCAGGAAAATGATAAGCTTCTACTCTTTAATAGAAATGATGTTAAAATACGTCCCTCTTTTCAGCCACTAGCCCATTGTATTAGTCTGTTCTCATGCAATTTATAAAGAAAAGAGATTTAATTGACTCACAGTTCTGCATTGCTGGGGAGGCCTCCAGAAATTTAGAATTATTGCAGAAGGGGAGATAAACACATCCTTCTTCACATGACAGCAGGAAAGAGAAGGGCAGAGAGAATCAGGGGAAAGCCCCTTATAAAGCAATCAGATCTCATGCGAAATCACTCACTATCATGAGACTAGCAGAGGGGAACTGCCCCTGTGATCCAATCACTGTCCATGAGGACTCTCCCCCAACATGTGGGGATTGCAATTTGGATTACAATTCAAGATGAGATTTTGGATGGAGACACAGTCAAACCATATCATTCATTTTAAAATAAGTTTTCTACATGAATAACTTAAACTAAAAAATGCAAGAATTTTATTTAAAGAAAAATTGATTGGCTCAAAAAATATTACACAAGTCTACTGTGAAGTATTTGCTGGCATAATAAAACCCTTGCAAAAATATGTCTTGCTTTTAACTAAATTTAATTTTATAAATCAAGCCCACTTTTAAAAGAAGGAAAATAGCATGCAGTGTCATTTTTTAGCAATAGTTTTACAGTTGAATATTTAAACAATGAGTCTTGGCATCCATAAAAGGGTTTAAACATCAATTAAAAATAAATAAATAAAAGCTGACCAAACGACAGTGACACTGTCGTAATTCTGCTGACTTTCCATGCAAAAAATATTCTGAGGTCTATTTCCCCGATGTCATTTACATGCTACATTAGCAATTTAAAATCATATCTTGTTTAAAAATGTTCTCAAATAATGGTTTTTCTTAGTGGAAAAATATAAATTGGTATTTGATATCCAGATTAAATACATAGTCATTTTAAAAGTATTTCTTGTTATGTTGGTGTGCTAAAAGTCTTTTATTTTATAAATATAAATTAAAGTGCTCAGTCATATTTTTAGACTAGAACTTATTTTATATCAACAATCAACTGTTAAATTAAAACAACAAAACAAAATATAGCAGATGTCAAACCTAACAATGCTCTTATTCTTACTGGATTAGTTTTTATAAATATCAAATTGAGACATCAACATTCATCAGTTTCTTATAATGTAAACAAATTAAATATATCTAGTCCATCTTTATTCTTGCTATTGTGTTTAAATTGTCAGGCAAGTCTTATTACTATCATTCTGCTATTTACAAATAAACCTGTATTTTCAATATAGATGAATTTATTTACTCAAGAATTGTGTTAGGCTCTAGGCCATGGAGCTAAATAAAAAAACTATGATCCCTGCTCACATGAAACTTATAATTTACTGTGAAGGGTTCCTCTAAAAAATAATAATTTTTAAATCAATAATTTAAAAAATGAATTTATCATAATGGTGTATTTTGAATGGCTTTAGCAGAATGTTTCCTGTCAGACATTTCCAAGTTTTAACAGGAATAATAACTAGAATGCTTTATGTCCTTGTATTTATTTACCTAATTTTTAGATCATAGAATTAGGGTTTTTAATCTTTCTTACTCTGATTTTCTTTTATGCAAAGTATAAAGGTGCATATAAAGGTGCCTGGAGAGACACACATGTTTAGAGGGGGCTGTATTTGAGTTCAGCCCAGAATTCTTTGGACGTATTGAGATTCATGAAATGCACATACAAATACTTCATTCTTATAACCAAAAGTAAGAGTTCAGAAAATTTCTTAACACTTACAAAAGACATCAGTCATGTACTTTGCAGCACACAGATATGTTTCTATTCACATTATTCCAAACGTTGGAGAAATGTAGACAAACTAAATGTGAATAAATTTCAGTAACTCTATATTATTCTATTCTAAACCATATCTGCCTTTCTTTAAAAATATTAATATCTATTAAAAACAACTGAAATGTAATCCATATATTTCTAAAAGAATTCCTATTTTCTCTTCCAGGTGTACTATTAAAAATAATTTACTTTATTCATGGAAAAAATCAATTGATTTGTTCTGTTCAAACGGGATGGAATGACTGATGTTTATAATGATGCAAGAAATGTGATGGAGGCTTTAGAGATGGAAAGGGAATATATTTGCCATAGGGCCCCCTTTATTACTTTCTACATTTTGCCAAAACTTCCAAACAGAATTTGGTCTGCTTTCCTTGTTCCAGAGGTATTCCTGTATCACATTTTCCTATTGCCCTGTCTTTCCATTATTATATCTGTTATTCATATAGTTATCCTGAAATTTAATGACCTTGATCATTCTCTAATTAAGCTATGTGAGGTGAGGCTCTAACTCACACTTACAGTTTCAATGACTGTGGAGGCCTCACAATCATTGTAGAAGGTGAGGAGGAGCAAGTCACGTCTAATATGGATGGCAGTAGGGAAAGAGAGAGAGTTTCTGCAGGGCAACATCTCTTTATAAAACCATCAGATCTCATGAGACTTATTATGAGAACAGCACAGAAAAGACCGGCCCCTGTGATTCAATTACCTTCCACCTGGTCCCTCCCACAACACATGGGAATTCAAGATGAGATTTGAGTGGGAACACAGCCAAACCATATCATTCTGCCCCTTGTCCCTCCCAAATCTCATGTCCTCACATTTCAAAACCAATCATGCCTTCCCAATAGTCGCCCAAAGTCTTATCTCATTTCAGCATTAACTCAAAAGCCCACAGTCCAAAGTCTCATTTGAGACAAGGCAAGACTTCTCCACCTATGAGTCTGTAGATTCAAAAGGAAGTTAATTACTTCCTAGGTACAATGAGAGTACAGGCATGGGGTAAATACAGCCATTCTAAAACAGACAAACTGGCAAACACAAAGGGCTGCAGGCCCTACGGAAATCTGAAATCCAGCAAGGCAGTCAAATCTTAAAGCTACAAAATGATCTTCTTTGACTCCAAGTCTCACATCCAGGTCATGCTGATACAAAAGATGGGTTCCCACGATGTTGGGGAGCTCCACCCCTGTGGCTTTGCAAAGTACAACCACTCTCCTGGCTGCCTTCATGGGCTGGCATTGAGTGTCTGCAGCTTTTCCAGGCACATGGTGCAAGCTGTCAGTGGATCTACCATTCTGGGTTCTGGAGAAAGGTGACCCTCTTCTCACAGCTCCACTAAGCAGTACCCCAGTACGGACTCTGTGTGGAGGCTCTGACCCCACATTTCCCTTCTGCACTGCCCTAGCAGTGGCTCTCCATGAGGGCCCCACTCCTGCTGCAAACTTCTACCTTTACATCCAGTCATTTCCACGCATTTTTCTGAAATCTAGGCAGAGGTTCCCAAACCCCAATTCTTGACTTCTGTGCATGCACAGGCTCAACACTATGTGGAAGCTCCCAAGGCTTGGGTCTTACATTCTCTGAAGCTATGGCCTGACCTCTATGTTGGCCCTTTTCAACCTCAGCTGGAGCAGCTGTGAGGCAGGACACCAAGTTAGGCAGCACACAGCACGGTAACCCTGGGACCCAGCCTACAAGACCACTTTTTCTTCCTCAGCCTCTGGGCCTGTGATGGATGAGAGAGGCTGCCTTGAAGACCTGTGACATGCCCTGGAGACATTTTCCTTATTGTCTTGGCTATTAACATTCAACTCCTAGTTACTTGTGCAAATTTCTGCAGCTGGCTTGAATTTCTCCTCAGAAAATGGGATTTTCTTTTCTATTGCAGTGTCAAGCAGCAAATTTTTGGAACTTTTATGCTCTGCTTCCTTTATAAATTCAATGCCTTTACCAGCATCCAAGTCACCACTTGAATGCTTTGCTGTTTAGAAATTTCTTCCACTAGATACTCTAAATCATCTCTCTCAAGTTCAAAGTTCCACAAATCCCCTAGAGCAGGGGCAAATTCCCCTAGAGCAGAGGCAAAATTCCCCTAGAGCAGGGACAAAAATGCCTCCAGTCTCTTTGCTGAAACATAACAAGAGTCACCTTTACTCCAGTTCCCAACAAATTCCTCATCTCCATCTGAGACCATCTCAGCCTGGATTTCATTGACCATTTCATTATCAGCATTTAAGTTAACACCATTCAGAAAGTCTCTAAGGACTTCCAGACTTTCCCACATGTTCCTGTTTTCTTCTGAGTCCTCCAAACTGTTGCAACCTCTGCCTGTTACCCAGTTCCAAAGTCCCTTCCAGATTTTCGGGTATCTTTTCAGCAGTGCCCCACTCTACTGATACCAATTTAATGTATTAGTCTGTTCTCACGCTGCTGAAAAAAACATACCTGAGACAGGGCAATTTACCAAAGAAAGAGGTTTAATGGACTTACAGTTCCACATGGCTAGGGAGGCCTCATGATCATGGTGGAAAGCAAGGAGGAGGAAGTCACATCTTACATGGATGGCAGCAGGCAAAGAGTGAGAGCTTCTGCAGGGAACACCTCTTTATAAAACCATCAGATCTCGTGAGACTTATTCACTATCACGAGTACAACATGGGAAAGACTAGTCCCCAGGACTCAATTACTTCCCACATGGTCCCTCCCACAACATGTGGGAATTCAAGATGAGATTTTTGTGGGGACACGGCCAAATCATATGACTCAATTAACATATGTCATGTGGAGAACACTATTTATTTCAAACACTGCTGACATTCTCCCGCTGTAAGTTGATTCATAGAAGAGCAACATATGTATTCTTTTTAAAATTCATTTAAAGACTGAGTGATGCTTTAATTTTTATTCAATTAACAAATTTTTTTAGCATTCAAGTTTGAAGATGTAAATAGAATATATATTGGATTATTTATGACTTGGAACTATTATAATTTACTAAAACAAGAGCAAGTGTAAGGAGTATTCACCTGCTATCTACTTATCTTTTACTTTTTAAATACAAAATGCTGTAATTTTTTAACCTACCCCTTTACCCCCCCCAAAGAAAACCCCAAACTATAGTATCTACTTCTAAAGACTGCTTTTCTATAAATAAACAGTGAGTTTTTTTGTTATTTGGTCTTTCTAGACTTGGGGAAGTTACATAGATTTTTAAAGAACTTAGTAAACTTTCCTTCTTAGACAGATCATTAAAATTTTGAAGTTATTAGAATGAGTAAAAGTGTTTTATATGTAAGTTAAAATGCTAAATTGTAAATACCCTAATATATAAAGTATTAGAAATCAAGAGGTGATTCAATGAAAATAAAATAAAATAAACACCAAACGTGTGCAGATGCTCCTTGACTTATAACATGGTTACATCCAGACAAACCGATTATAAGTCAAAAAATACTGTAAATTGAAAAGGCATTTGATGCCTGGATGAACCCATTGTAAAGTTGACAAATTGTAATTTGAACCATCGTAAGTAAGCAACTGTCTGCATTTAATAAGATAGATGAAAATAGAGAAACTGAAAAATCTAATTTTAGTGGCATTGGATTTCTCAGCTGTGAAACAATCATGATGGAGAGTCATCCATATCAAAGGGTTTATTGTTTATAACCATGAAAATAATTTAAGTGTACTTCAGTGTTAGTAGTGTATGTTTCAGTAAATCATAATATTTCCAAATTATAAAGAATCCAATATAAATTATATTTACAACTTCAAATTTAAGTGCTACAAAATTTGTTAATTGATTAAAAATAAGTGCATCACTGAGTCTTTAGAGGAACCTTGAAAATAATACATATGAAAAGCAAATAATTTTTTTGTTTAAGTTTAGAATTATTATCACTAAATTGTTTTTCTTGGTAAGAATTCTTTTCTGTAAATGGATCTTAATGGTCTTATGTTATACAGCTCCAGGGGGCAATATTCAAGTGCCATTAATGCAAAGCACAATGTGAATGACAACCTCGGGGTTGAGCATCATGGAGACCCCGCTGTCTATACTCTATACCTGGTCCTCCTCTGGTTATTGTGAGACTAATAAACACAGAATCTGTCATGTCACATCACTATTCGTATTAAAATGACAACCATCACTAACTGCATAATTTCCAGGGCCCACCGCAAAGTGAGAACGTGGAATTCCTTGTTCAACAAAACAAGAAAAAACGTTTAAAAATTTTATTTTACAATCTCCATTTTCCTGCCATGGGGTTTTTCACTTTTCTATTTAATGTTACACTCCTTCAGTCACAGAAATAAAAAAGAAACAATTATACAAGGAGTCCAATACCTCACAGGTTCATGAGTTCCTGCCCTGAAACTTGTTGAGCCAACCCTAATCCTCTCTGTCATTGGGCCCAGAACCCAGGGGAACTTTTCTGAGCATCATTTCCTGCGCTACTGCACTGTTTGTAAACCACTGAAGCAGGTTCTGGTGACTATATAATTTATCATATAAATTAAGGTTTTATAATTAAGGGGCATCTTTAATAACCTCCCTGGAAAAAGAAGCATAAACCAGCCTGATGTAGGACAAATGGAAAAATGAGTAAAAATGTTTTATATATAGGTTAAAATGCTAAATTTTAAATACTCTAAAATATAAAACATTATAAATCAATAGGTGATTTAATTAAAATAAAATAGACACTAAACATGTGCAGATGCTCCTTAACTGATAATGTGGTTACATCCAAACAAACTGATTGCAAGTCAAAAAAAATACTGTAAATTGAAAAGCATTTAATGTCTGGATAAACCCATTGTAAATTTGACAAATTGTAATTTGAACCATTGTAAACTTTCTGTAGGATAGTCACCCTACAGAAAGTAAAACTCAAGTTGGCCTTGGAGTTCACCCATCACAGGGGATGACCAGAAGACCAGTCACTGGGGCAACCATCCCAGAGGAGGGCCAGTCGCTGAAATGAAATGAAATAAAAATAGTAAATTTTATAGGAACCCGTGAGTGAAAGTCCAGAGGTGAGGTTGGCTTAAATATTAGTTTAATCCAGTGATTCTTGTTCTATATGATTCTCTTTGCTCCTCTTCAGATCCTTTCATCCTAAGGCAGGTACTATGATGGTTACAATAGTTCCAGGTCTCATATCCAGTTAAAACAATGTCCAGGAGAAGAGTAAAGTTCTCAGTCACCCAACTCCAGGCACTTTCAGAACAAAAACAGCCCCTGAAGATGCCTTGTAAATCTCTGTTGGAGTTTCACTGACCTGGATTGAATCACATGCCCATTTGTGAACAAATTACTGTCAAAAAATTCTAAGTAAACTTTACGCCTATTAGAACCATCCCTGGAGATGGGAGTGGGCTCCAGTGAAAAGTGTAAATCTTGAGAAAAATCAGGTTTTTATGTAAAAATTTCTACTGGGAAATGGAAATAGTGAATAGTGAATAGTGTACGTAAAGAATTGTCATTAAATAATGCTGATAAGGTACGTTTATTGATTTTTCCTGGGTAGATAGAGGAGTTATTATGGTATGATCCTTGGTCATACCTGCAGTGACATTTATGTAGGCACAGCTGAGCCAGACAGACACAGTTTTCAGACAGTTTTATTTTATTCTACTTTTTTTCCCCTTCTTGAACTGTTATTTATTATTTATTTATTGCATTAGTCTGTTTTTACCACTGCTGATAAAGACATACCAGAGATCGGGAAGAAAAGGAGGTTTAATTGGAGTTACAATTCTGCTTGGCTAACGAGGCCTCAGAATCATGCTGAGAGGTGAAAGGTACTTCTTACATGGTGGCAGCAAAAGAAAAACGAGGAAGAAGCAAAAGCAGAAACCCCTGATAAGCCCATCAGATCTCGTGAGACTTAATTCACTATCACAAGAGTAGCATGGGAAAGACCGACCCCGTGATTCAATTACCTTCCCCTGGGTCCCTCCCATAACATGTGGAAATTCTGAGAGATACAATTCAAGTGGATATTTCAGTGAAAACAGTGCCAACCCATATCATTCTGCCCTGGCCCCTCCAAATCTCATGTCCTCATGTTTAAAAACCAATCATGCCTTCCCTACAGTCTCCCCAAGTCTTAACTCATTTCAGCATTAGCCCAAATGTTCATAGTCCAAAGTCTCATCTAAGGCAAGGCAAGTCCCTTCTGCCTATGAACCTGTAAAATCAAAAGGCAAGCTACTTACTTCCTAGAGACACTGGAGGTACAGGTATTGGGTAAGTATAGCCATTCCAAATTGGAGAAATTGGCCAAAACAAAGGGATTACAGGGCCTATGCAAGTCTGAAATTCAGCGCCGCCCCTGTGGCTTTACAGGGTAGAGGCTCTCTCTCCCAGCTTCTGTCATGGGCTGGCATTGAGTGTCTGCAGCTTTTCCAGGTGTGCAGTGCAAGCTGTTGGTGGATCTACCATTCTGGGGTCTGGAGGAAAGTGGCCCTCTTCTCACAGATCCACTAGGCAGTACTCCAGTAAGGACTGTGTGGATGCTCTGACTCCATATTTCCCTTCTGCACTCTCCTAGCAGAGGTTCTCCATAAGGGCTCTGCCTCTGCAGCAAACTTGTCTGGGCATCCAGGCATTTCCATACATCTGAAATCTAGACAGAGATTCCCAAACCTGAATTCTTGACTTCTGTGCACCCAGAGGCTCAGCACCACATGGAAGCTGCCAAGGCTTGGGGCTTCCACCATCTGAAGTCACAGCCCAAACTGTACATTGGCCCCTTTCAGCCGTGGCTGGAGGGACTGGGACATAAGGCTTGGTCCCTAGACTGCCCACAGAACACGGACTCTGGACCTGGCCCAGGAAACCACTTTTCCCCCTGGGTCTCTAGGCCCGTGATGGGAGGGGTTGCTGTGAAGACCTCTGACATGCCCTGGAGACATTTCCTCATGATTTTGGGGATTAATATTTGGTTTCTTGCTGCTTATGCAAATTTCTGCAGCCAGCTTGAATTCCTCCCTAGAAAATGGGTTTCTCTTTTCTATCACATATTCAGGTTTCAAATTTTCCAAATTTTTATGCTCTGCTTCTCTTATAAAACTGAATGCCTTCAACAGCACGCAAGTCACATCTTGAACGCTTTGCTGCTTAGAAATTTCTTCCACCAGATACCCTAAATCATCTCCCTCAAGTTCAAAGTCTCACAAATCTCCAGGGCAGGGGCGAAATGCTGCCAATCTCTTTGCTAAAACATAACAATAGTCACCTTTGCTCCAGTTCCCAGCAAGTTCCTCATCTCTATGTGAGAATACCTCAGCCTGGACCTTATTGTCCATATTGTTGTCAACATTTGGGGCAAAGTCAGCCAACAAGCCTCTAGGATGTTCCAAACTTTCCCACATTTTCCTGTGTTCTTCTGAGCCCTCCAAACTGTCCCAACTTCTGCCTGTTAACCGGTTCCAAGGTCACTTCCACATTTTTGGGTATCTTTTCAGCAGTGCCCTACTCTAGTGGTAGCAATTTACTATATTAGTCTGTTTTCACACTGCTGATAAAGACATACCTGAGACTGGGAAGAAAGAGATTTAATTGGACTTCCAGTTCCACTTGGCAGAGGAGGCCTCAGAAGCACAGGAGGAGGCAAAAATTACTTCTTACATGGCAGTGGCAAGAGAAAAATGAAGAAGAAACAAAAGCAGAAACCCCTGATAAACCCGTCAGATGTTGTGAGACTTAGTTCACTATCACTAGAATAGCATGGGAAAGACCGACCACCATGATTCAATTACCTTCCCCTGAGTCCCTCCCACAACATGTGGGAATTCTGGGAGATATAATTCAAGTTGAGATTTGGGTGGAGACACAGCCAAACTATATCATTTCCTCATTTATTTTTATTTATAATTGATACATAATAATTATACATAATCATACATATTAATAATTGTACATATTATAGGGTACAATATTTATAGGTTTCAATGCATGTATACATAGTACAATGATCAAGTCACAGTAATTACTTATTCATCACTTTAAATTTATTATTTCTCACATGATCTCACTCATATATGGAATCTAAAAAAGTTTTGTTCATGGAAGTAGAGAGTAGAATACTGGTTACCAGAGGCTGGGAGGGTAGAGGGCAGAGAGGTACGTGGGGAGGTTGTTCAGTGGATAGAAAGTTACAGTTAGACAGGAAGAATAAGTTTTGGTGATTTATTACACAGTAGGGTGATGACAGCAAATTACACTGTAGTATATATTTCAACATAGCTAAAAGAGAATATTTTTAATGCTGTCACCACAAAAAATGATAAAAATTTAATCTTAACATGTCTTTCAGGGTCCCTTATAATTTTTCTTCCCTTAATATGTCTCACTATGTAACCAACAAACAAATGAATTAACCATAAAGAAATACTTGAATGGTCCAAATGTATGATGCTCTATTATTTTTATTTCATCCCAAGTTTCTAGCACTTACTGAACTTTGAAGGCATACACATGAAATTAATAAAGGATAAGAGCATTAGCGCTGAAAAGTATCACATTTTGGTAAAAGTTCAGTAAGATAAAACATTTCATACTTACATATGTCTAAAAAATAGTTAAAACACATGAAGAAAAATGATAAAAGTACAAAAAAATTTTCATAAATTTATAATCATAGTGATTATCAAATTTTCCAAAATCTACAGATTCAATGTAATTCAAATACAATTCCAAATACTTTTTTCTTCTAAAATACAGATGGGAAAACAAAAGGCTGAGAATATCCAAAACATGATTGAAAAAGAGCAAGATAAAGTGACTTGCCTACCAGATATTAAGATTTAAACTTATTTTTTTGAGATAGAGTCTTCCCCTCTTGCCCAGACTAGAGTGCAGTGGCCTCACTGCAGCTTGAACTTTCCAGGCTCAAGTGATCCTCCCACCTCAGCCTCCTGAGTAGCTGGGGGTATGGGCATGTACCACTATGCCCAGCTAAAAGATTTACTCTTATTAGAGTAAGAAAATAATAAAAAATAAATTGACCAATGTAATCTCTTAAAGCCCTGATATTTGACAAAAGATGGTATTGAAAATTCATGAAGACAACATGGACCTTTTTCTTATGCAATGTTGGGATAATTCATTGTCCATATGGGGGAAATAAATAGAGTCTAGTGTTTATTTTATTTCTTATGCAAAAATGTATTCCAGATAGCAAAAGGACATCAAGACAAAACTTTGAAATACTTCAAATAATATCTTCATAAGTTTAGAATTGAAAAGTTTCCCTAAACAATTTACTAAGGAACCTATCGTAAAATTTTGACAAATTTGTCTACTTAAAAATGAAGTATTTTTGTTTACTAAGATGTCATAAAAATGGGGATATATTTTCAACAAAGTATTATTATTCAAAATGCATAAAAGGCTTTCAAATTAACATAAAGAAGACAAAAAAATCAATAGAAAAAGGAAGGTAAGACATGTACACATATTTTACCAAAATAAGAAAATATGAATGGTAAGTAAACATTAAAAGGATGTTCAACCTCACTTGTTATAAGAAAATGAAAATTAGATTTTATTATTTCATCCAGTAGATCGACTGATGTTTATAGTCTGGTAACACCAACTGTTGGAGAGGATGTGATCAACTCTTGTTTACTGTTGATTGGTGTGAAAATTCTTTTAACTACATGTAAAAGATATTTAATGTTAATAAAATTTTAACATTTTATAAATCAGAATGTATGGAGAGTCTATGATAAATAGTTTCTACGTGTGACATATAAGATATTCATCTCACTGTAACATAAGTTCCATGAAAACTGGGAAACTTTTTGTCTGTTTCCTTTTTCTATTAAAACAGTGCCTGGCACCTGGAAGATGTTTAATTGATATATGCTAAGTAAAATAATGAGGAAAATCACCAAAACATTTCTTCTCCAAAGAATAGGTAAAATATAGTATATTCATATAATAAAATTAATATCAAATTAAAAATTAATAAACTGTGGCTAAATAGTATGTTCAAAAAATAACATGATACGTTACTTTTGTGGAATTTGAAAGCAAAAAGAAATAACTTATATTTAAGGGAGATAAACATATATGATAAACCTGTTAAGACTTCAAAAAAATGATAAACAAGGGGGAGGGGAGGGAGGGCAAAGGCTTGAGGAGGAACATATGTAAATCAAAGAGTACTGAAATGTTCTTTATTAAGTTAATAATGCTAGGTATTAAGTTACTAAGTTAATAATGTTAGCTAAGTTAAGGGGGTGTTCAAAGGAATTATTAAACATTTTAATTTATATATACTAGATGTTTCCTGTATGTATTAATTATATAATTAAAATAATAAAAAACACAACTCTAGAAAACAAATTAATAACCCCCTTTTTAAAAATGTATAGATAATTCTGCACTTGTGACATTCAGACAAAACCTATAAAACCTATAAAATCTTTTTGCAATTACATAGTTAGCCAATATAATCTGGCACAGGGACAAAGTTTTCCACTACCTACCTTGGTACAGTTTCAAAAAGTACATACCTTCCAATTTGCTAGATTAATGGTTAGAACTTTGTAAGATTTATGATTTTTAACTAGATTTTAAAACTTTAAATAAGAGTTCAGAGCCTACCAATTTGGAATTGGCAACAAGTGAGGGTGAACCAGGTCAACATGTATCATTGCACTATTTTAACAAGAATTGGTACTTTAAGCAATTCATTATACTAAGGTTTGAAGTTTAAAAAAGATTTTTATTTTTCAGTTGTTTAAACTTTTCATGGATATAAAAACATACTGTTTAAACTATAAATAATTACTCTTCTAATCACATAGGCGGCTTGTCTATTTATTTGAGCAGGATCTGAGGACTTCGTTTATCAAGACATGATATTTTTCTCCAGAAGTTTAAATATATAAAACTTAACTGTTTACAAAATACTAGTGAGCCTTATTTTCCAATAATTCCAGTCACTTTCTTTACTTGTGGCTTAAAAATGGGAGCTTTTTATATAAAATCCCCTTTTTAAATGATTAGGAATTTCCAATACTTGAAAGACAATACCAAATACTCCTTAATTCTAAATTCTATAACCCAGTGTGATTAGGATTCAATATGGTTTGTATTGACCTAATCCAAAAATAGCCATAGAAAGGATAATTGGAAATGTTCCAGATGAATAAGAATGATAGTAAAAGGAGGGTAATTAGGCTAATATGTTTAATGTTCTGAGAAGAAAACACATGGAAAAGAATTTCTCCTATTCCCAAGAACATAAGTCGTCTCAATGTTAAAGAATTACTGAAAGAAATGTTGAATAATCTATCTCCGTGAAAAATATATTATTTAAATATAATGTGTTAAAGCACTTAAAGGACAGAATATTTAAAAAGCATATTTAGAGTATATTGATTACAGCCATAAATTTATATACTTCTTGTGTAAATTCATTACTATAATCCATTAAAAATTACCATTTTAGATGGTATTGCTCTATATAGCATGCTAGCAAACTGTAGTAAAGCTGATTTATTCAAGGGAATTATTCATTTAATTTCACCACTTAGTATTTATGTTCAGTTTCCATTCATTTATTCATTTCATCTTTATTCATTTATACATTTATCAAATATTCATTTAAATGATTTTCATTATAACTACCAAAACTAGAAGGTGAGATTTGCAGTAAATTTATTTTTTAATAGTTTTATTCTTACAAAATCCTCTGAGCAGATAAAGGCTGCTTGACCCATCATACTCACATCTCTTTAAATTTTTATAAATTTTGCCTATTCATTTTCTTTCTTTATTTGGCAGTTTTTTTGCAATTTCACAGAATTGCTTCACATTACCCTTAGTAGTTTATTTAATATATGACACATTAAATATTTACTTATACAATGAGTATGGTATATGTTATAGTATAGATTTCAGATAATAGTCATTGAGGAATCTTTACTGTTCAACAGCCAAGCAAACTTTTTTCACACTAGACAATATAATAATTTGCTAGTTTTCCTTTGTTCTCTATTCATGTTTCATTAACATTGTCCATTGTCATCTGAGATTTTTTTTTTCTGCCTGATAATTTCTTTTTGTTGTTGTTTATCCAGTAAAACCAATCTTGCTATTTACAAAAACATAAACTAATTAACATTTACACTGCTAATGGAGCTGTTATTATTATTATTTGTTTGTTTAATGATGATTGTGTATAGGGTCTTGCTAGTCCAATGGAGCTTAAAATACTGCTTTCCTTTGAGCTTTAGTTTGGCCATATGGCTTCCCTTTTCTGCAAATGAGCATTTTCCCACATGTATCAACACAGAGAGAGAGGGATAAAGCCAGAGGCACAGAGAATGGGGCAATTTTTCCTATTTTGAATTTGATTATTGGGTTTTTTAAGGGTAGTCACTTAACAGAGAATTTTTATTTCTTGCAGTTGTTGATTTTTCCTCCCACTCTTATCATTCATGTGCTCTCACTTTCTTTGTTTATTTCTGCCCATACCTTTTACTCTATTTCAGCTCTTTTTTGTGTTATTGATTTTGGTTTCTTGCCTAATTTTGGTTTTTTACTCTTCTTCTGAAAATCTGAAGTTAGAGTCCCTTGCTCAGAACAGTTCTAGTCCAATAGATTAATGATCAGGAGGTCTGATTCTAGTCAAAGATAATTCTTTCTCCCAACTCTTCTTGCGATAGTTTCAGAGAACAATCTAATAAAATCTGCTCAACATTTTTGTATGTAATTTCCTCCCAATTTAAATTGCTACTATTGAGTGAGAGTAAAGGAATTAGGCAACATCCATTATACTAGTCTGTATTTCTGACACCAGAAGGTAGGAACACCAATACATCCTGTTTAATTATTTAGATATTAGTCTTCTTGTCTGTACTGTTAAGTATTAGGCTTCCTGTTAAAGGGTGGGAGATAAAAGGTAGCAAGATCCAAGGTAGGAAGTCATTGTCATGTTCTTCCCTTTGAGTTACAAATTTTATTTAAGGTCAGCATGGATGCATAGATAAGCTCAATAATGCCAGTACAGATACATAGAAATAGGAAAATTGTGGAGAAAAATGAGTGCTAATATAGTAGCCAGGTAGTAAAGAGTTGAACAAAAATTCCATTTGCCATAAATTGATCTACAGAAGATCTGGAAGAACATTGCTGAGGGGTATACAAACAATCCCAAAGGTTTTTATAGAATTTAGAGAAAAATGGATGGAATAGATTCCTCCTTATATGTAACTTGATGATTATACTAAGTCACAAGTGTGCTTGGGTAAAAGAGCATTCTGGAGCTGTTTGTTTAAATTTCTTTTCTTGAAACTGTGATTAAGTTCAATTTTTCTACAGGAAATATTTTCTACAGAAATATTTTGAGGGTATGTATGGTACTTATCATTTTTGAATTTTAAAAGAAATTTTTATAACAGGACATAATTTATATAAATCATAACAGTTATGTAAACAATGAACACTAGCCTCTTAGTTCAAATATCTTCAATGTCAGCAGTCAAAACACAGAGAAAAATTCTTGTGTTATTCCATTTTGTATATTTATAAAGAAATACTGGAGGCTAGGTAATTTACAGGGAAAAGAGGTTTAATTGTCTCACGGTTCTGTAGGTTATACAGGAAACATGGTGTCAACATCTGCTTGGTGCTGGTGAGGACCTCAGGAAGCTTACAATCATGGTGGAAGACAAAGGGGGAAGCCCACATATTACATGGTGAGAGAAAGAATAAGAGAGAGGCGGGGAGTTGGAACACTTTTATACAATAGAGGTCTTACATTAACTATCAGAGAAATAATTCACTCATCACCAAGGAGATAGCACTAAGACATTCATAAGAGATCCACCTCCGTGATCAAAATACCTCCCACCAGGCTCCACTCCAACATTGGGGATTACAAATCAACATAATATATGAAAGAGACAAACATCCAAACCATGTCAATTCTCAAGAAAGCCATTTACCCTAGGTGTTATGTACTAATGAGAACTTTAGGTAGCAACAAAAAGCTTGGAGAAATTTAAGTCAACATCTTAAGAGATTGTGTTTTAATGCTTTAGTTTTGTCCACAAGAGAATCAAACATTATATATAAATGCTGTCATACATAAACACATATTCCTCATGTTTTATTCTTGCCTTAGTTACAGTCTCTTAGATAAGTACTTGTTACCCATCTATTGTGGGTTATCTGTCTAACGCATTCTTTATTACTTTAAAAAACTATTTTTTATTATTTGTCAGTTACAATATCAATGACTCTGTATGTCACAGAGCCTATCTCCAGATTTATGAGTGGCCTGACCATATAACCTCTACCTCAACAACTTAATCTGAAGAAATGGCATTCTTTTAAAATATTTATTTGTCTTTAAGCCTGTTGTTTCTTTCCTTAAAACTTTCTACCCTCCCTTGCCTAGTAAACTCCTCGTTCTCTGCACCAGCTCATTTGTCACCACTTTCATGAAGTTTTCCTATATAGTTAGTTCCTAAAGTTTGTTGCTCCTTTTCATTGCTTCACTATAGTTTTGTTCACATCTTTAATACTGTTATTTTATACAGCACAGAAGGAGTGTATCATAGTGGTTAAGATCACGGCTACCAGAATCAGACTATCTGAGGTCAACTCATGACTCAGAAATTCCCAGGACATGACCTTTGGCAAGTTATATGAGCTGTCTGGCCTTCATTCATTCAAAGAGAGGTAATACTAGTAAGTTAAAAGTGGTTGGATATTTCCTGCTTCAGTTGTGACATGTAAAGAGCTTAGAAGTCACACTCCTGTCCTCACAGCAAGAAAAGGTGAACAAACTGAAACTCAATTACTTTTTGTGGCCCCAACAGAGAACTGAAGTTTCAGGGCAAAACAGAAATTAGAGAGACTGGATCATCCAGAGTCAGAGATGAGAGCTATCTACTTGAAGCAAAAGACTCTGAAGCTATGAACTGGTAGAAACTTTTATGAGGTACTTTGGATGAATTGTGAGAGGCTGAGTATAGACTAGTATGAGAGTGAGAGTGAGAAATGCCTGGGGTCAGCAGTCATAGGGGGCTTCATATTTTGGGGGGCTTTACCTGTGGGAGCCCTGTTGACTTCTCACAGTGAAGATCAGAGACACTCCCTCATGACTCTGACAGTGACAGGGGAAAAATAAATTATGAAATATGCCTAGACTTCTGTACAAAAATAGACTCTGCTCCAGGGGTGAAGACTTGGTGGACTTATCCCATTGGAGGAAGTGTATTCCCCCCACTCCTGCCTCCTCTCGCTTCATGGTGGAAGTCAATAAAGTTTTAGGGAAATGGATTGGGACACAGCAAACAGAAAAAGAAGCAGGAGACAGGGGGAAAAAAACAAAAGACAAAAAAGCTACATCACTAGAGTACTTTTGAATGTCACAGTTCTAAGATATAGGTCTGTTAAAACAGTGAGATGTAATAAGAAGACTACAGAACGCTCTCCATTCCCTACACCTTATCATTGCACTAACAGAACTCTAATATAGTAACAGTTGAAAGAGCTACAAGACACAGACTGTTTAAGACAATAGTGTTTAGGTAAATCCAAAGTCAAGAGGTAAGACAAAAACAAGGCACTAGAGAAATTTGAAGCCTCTAGCACCTATAGCTACAGGACACATTGCAGTCCAAACCATATTAGCATAAATCCTCATAATAAAGGCCTATTTAGCTCATTTTCTATTATCCAATATAACATTTTCTTGGCTTTCAACAAAAAGTTATAAGATACATCAAATGCAAGTACTACACAATCTGAAGCGATAAAGCAATCATCAGAACCAGATTCAGGTATGACACAGATGTTGGAATTATCAGACAGGGATTTTGAAATGATTGTGATTAATACATTAAATTCTCTAATGAAAAATACAACATTTAAGAGCAGATAGTTAATTTAAGCAGAGGTAGAAAGTTTAAGAAAGAATCAAAAAGAGATGCTAGAAGTCAGAATCACTGTAACAAAAATAAAGGATGCCTTCGATGGATTTGTTAGTAGACTTGACATAGCTGAGGAAAAAATCAGTGAGCTTGAAGATAGGTCAATAGAAACTTCTCCTCAAAAAAGTTCAGAAAGTAAAAGAAATGTAAAATGCAGAATAGAATATCCCCAAACTATAGAACAATATCAAAATATACTTGTTGGAATACCAGAAGGCAAAGAAAGGGAGAATGGAGCAGACAAATATTTGAAATAATAATGCCTGAGAACTTTTCAAAATTAATGACGCTAAACTACAGGTTTGGAAATTTCAGAGAACAGCATTCAGAATCAATACCAAAGGAGAAGGAGACAAACCATATCTAGAAATATTATATTCAAAAAGGGGAAGTTCCTTACATAGACTACCAAGAATAAGATTTACAGGGGATTTTACTTCAGAAAGTGTGCAAGCAAAAAAAAGAGTACAGTAAAACTTATAATATGTTGGATGAAATAGATCCTACTAACACAGAAGTGAAATTATCCTTCAAAAGTGAAGGAGAAATATATTTTCTCAGACTACATTTTAAAAAAGAAGAAGAAGAAGAAAGAAGGAAGGGGCATTAATTAGTAGTAATCCTGAACTACAAAAAAAAAAAAAAAACAATAAAAGTTCTTTAGGCAGAAAGAAAAATGGCATGCCAGAAACTTGAATCTACATTAAAAAATAAAAAGCACCACAGAGGAAAAAACATGAAAGTAAAATAAAATATTTATTTTCCTATTTTCAATTTGTTTAAAATATGATTATCTGTTTAAAATAATATTATCAGGATATTGGGTGACTAAAGCATAAAGATCAGTGAAATAAATGCCAACAATGTTATGAAGAATAAAAAGGAAGAATTTGGAATACTCTGTATAGTGTGTATCTGATATGGTTTGGATCTGTGAACCTGCCCAAATCTCACATTGAATTGTAATCCCCAGTGTTGGAAGTGGGGCCTGGTGGGAGGTGATTGGCTTATTGAGGGAGTTTCTAATGGTTTAGAACCATCTCCCTAGTGCTGTCTTGTGATAGAGTTCTCATGACATTTGGTTGTTTAAAAGTGTGCGGCACCTCCCCCACCCCCTCTTCCTCTTGCTCTGACCATGTAAGACATGCCTGCTCCCCACTCACCTTCTATCATGATTGAAAGTTTCCTGAGGCCTCTCCAGAAGCCATCATGCTTCCCTAAAGCCTGGAGAACATTGAACCAATTAAACCTCTTGTCTTTATAAATTACCCAGTCTCAGATATTTCCTTATAGCAGTGTGAGAATGGATTAATACAGAAAATTGTTACTGGGAGTGAAGTATTGCTATAAAGATACCTAAAAATGTAGAAGAGACTTTGGAACTGGGTAATTGGCAGAGGTTGGAACAGTGTGGAGGACTCAGAAGAAGACAGAACAATGAGGGAAAGTTTGGAACTTCCTAGAGACTTGTTGAATGATTGTGATCAAAATTCAGGTAGTGATATGGGCAATAAGGTCAGGCTGATGAGGTCTCAGACAGAAATGAGAAACTTATTGGGAAATGGAGCAAAGGTCACTTTTGTTTCTTAGCAAAGCAATTGGTTGCATTGTACCCCTGCTCTAAGGATCTGTGGAACTTTGATCTTGAGAATGATGATTTAGGGTATCTGTTGGAAGAAGTTTCTAAGCAGTAAAGCATTCAGGATGTTGCCTGGCTGCTTCTAGCAGGCTAACTCATATTTGTGAGCAAAGAAATGATGTAAAGTTGGAACTTATATTTAAATAAGAGCATAAAAGTTTGGACAATATACAGCCTGGCCATGTGGTAGAAAAGAAAAATTCACTTTCTGGGCAAAAATGTAAGCCTACTGCAGAAATTTGCACAAGTAGAAAAGAGCCAAATGTTGATAACTAAGACAATGGGGAAAACACCTTGAAGGTATTTCCAGACACTTTCTTGGCAGCCCCTCCCATAACAGGCCCAGAGGCCTAGGAGGAAATAATGGTTTGGTGGGCCAAGTCCCGGGCCCCTCTGCTTTGTGCAGCCTCAAGACATTGCTCCCCACATCCCAGCCTCTCCAGCTCCAGTTGTGACTAAAAGGGGTCAAGTTACATAAATCTGGGGCCGTTGCTCCAGAAAAATGCTAGCCATAAGCCTTGGCAGCCTCCCTGTAGTGTCAAGCCTGTGGGTTTGCAGAGTACAAGAGGTGATGCTTGGGAGTTTCACCCAGATTTCAAAGGTTATATGGAAAAGCCTGGATGTTCAAGCAGAAACCTGGTGCAGGGTGAAGCCATCATGGAGAACATCTACCAGGGCAGTGTGGGGAGGAAACCTGGGGTTGGAGGCCCCACACTGAGTTCCCACTGGAGTACTCCATAGTGAAGCTGTGAGAAGAGGACCACTGTCCTCCAGAACCTGGAATGATATATCCATTGACAGCTTGCACTGTGCACCTGGAAAAGCTACAGGCACTCAACACCAGCCCTTGAGAACAGTTATGGGAGCTGAGCCCTGAAGAGCTACCTTGGGAGCCCACCCACTGCATCAGTGTGCTCTAGATGTGGGACACAGAGTCAAAAATTATTTTTGAGCTTTCAGATTTATTGACTGCCCTTCTGGGTTTTAGACAGTTCTTTTGGCTGAAATCCCCCTTTTGGAATGGGAGTATTTACTCAATGCCTGTACCCCCACTGTATCTTGAAAATAACTAATTTCTTTTGATTTTGTAGGCTCACAGGCAGAAGGGACTTACTTTGTCTCAGATGAGACTTTGGACTATGGACTTTTGAGTTCATACTGAAATAAGTTAAGACTTTAGGAGCCTGTTGGGAAGGCATAATTGTATTTTGAAATATGAGACAGACATGAAATTTAGGAGGAGCCAGAGGTGGAATAATATGGTTTTATTCTGTGTCCCTGTCCAAATCTCATGTCAAACTGTAATCCCCAATGTTGGAGGCAGGCTATGGTGGGAGATGATTGGATCATGTGGGCGATTTTTAATGATTTAAGACTATCTCTCTAGTGCTATCTGGTGATAGAGTTCTCATGAGATCTGGTTATTTACAATTGTGTGGTACCTTCCCTCTTTCTCTCTCTTCCTACTGCTCCAGCCATGTAAAATGTGTCTGCTAACCCTTTCACTTTCTGCCATGATTGAAAGTTCCTGAGGCCTCCCCAGAAACCATCATGCTTCTTGTATAGCATGTAGAATGGTGAGCCAATTAAACCTCTTGTATTTATAAATTACTCAGGCTCATGTATTTCTTTATAGAAGTGTGAGAATGAGCTAATACAATATCCAATACACATAAAGTGGTATAGGGTTGTTTGATGTAAAATAGATTAACTTACATTTTATTTGGTAAATTCTATAGTGACCATTTTTTTTAGAAGACAAGTACAATTAATACACTAATAAATGATATAAATGAATCATATATATGGTCAGTTAAAATCACAGAATTCAGAAAAATTGGAGGGAAAAAATAAACAAGGAAAAAACTACAAGAAATAGAATACAGTTACAAGCATAATAGTCACCCAACTATATCACTCAATAATCTCTTTAGATGTTAATGTTCTAAATACACCAATTAAAGATAGAAATTGTTGAAGAGGATAACAAAACCAAACCTAGCTATATGTCACTTACAAGAAACCCATTTTAAATATAAAGATACATCTGGGTTAAAAGTAAAAAGATAAACATGCAAAGTGCTAATCAAAAGAAAGCAAAGAAGCTATATTAATTTCAGACAAAGCAGACATCAGGAAAGATAGAGATTATTAGGGCTAAAGAGCGTTATCTAATGATAAAAGGGTTAATTCTCCAAAAAGACATAACAATCCAAAATGTGTATGCCTCAAACAAGAGAACATTAAAATACATGCAGTAATATTGATAAAACTGAGGGAGAAATAGGCTAACAGAGGCACTATTACAGCTGGAGCTTTCAATACTCCGCCATTAGTAACTGACAGATGCAACAAGAAGAAAATAAAAATATATTTAAATTGAACAGCTGTATCACTAGTGTTCAGTGATTTTTTTTTCATGATCACATGGAACATTCTTCCAGGCTGACCACATTTGGGCCATAGAAGGCATCTTAAAAATATAAAATAATAGAATTAATACAAAATATGTTCTCCTACTACAATAAAGTTCAAGTAGAAGTCAGTAACATGTAGACAACTGAAACAGCTCCAAATATCTGAAAATTGACACGCGAGAAGTCAAAATAGAAGTCTCTGTAAAACTTTAAAACTTTTGAAGTAAATAAAAATGAAAACAAAATGTATCGATACTTAGCTTTTTTTCCTCCAAGATGGAGGCATAGAGGCTTTGTTAGCAAACCTCATTCACTTGAAAATAGAAAAAGAGTGTGTAGAGATTCACACTGTGAACTTTTATCAAGGAAGGAATATGGAAACTCAACACAAAAATGAAACAAACTTTGGATACTTTGAAAAATACGGTAGGCAGCAGACCACACTGTGAGTCTGACAGAAAGTTGTGAGTCCCAAGTTCCTGAGAGGGGAAGAGTGTCTTCACAGCATATATTTCCACTTGAGAGTCAGGCAATCCAGGCCACAGAGGAGCTCCTTGACTCTTCCAAGTGCAGGATCCAACTCTGGGATCAGTGAAGAGACTGAGAAGGAGAGGCAGCACGAAGTACTTTGCACATGCTCCCAGACCTTGACACTAATAGGAGAACATTCCTGATCTTAACTCGCAGGGGGCTGCACAGATATCTGTCATCCAGAACAAGCATTAGTCACTGGTTTAGAGAATCTCAAGAATGAGATTTGCAATCTAGTCTTAAGAGGAGGAGGAGCCCCATGGCCAGATCTGAGAGATGAGTGTAGCATGGGTTTGAACCTGGGCATAAGAGTTGGGCTGTCCCTCTTTGCAGGACTGGAGTCGAAGGGGTGTGGCCTGGGAGTCCAAGATTTTGTCCCTGGCAGGGAGTTTTGTGGCATAGGGCAGTTTCGTAATCTGAAGACAGATTGCTTGTGTCTTGACTTACTGTTTCAGCTTGCTGCCAGGAGTGGGTCATGGGAGGGAGCCTTGCTGGGTCAAGGGTGTGGGAGTGAGGCAGGTGTCACTACCATCTGCTAGGTTGTGGAGCACAAACTGCTTCTCTTTTCCCATGCTGACTCTTTGGCACAAAATAAGTTGCTCTGCTCCTTCTTGAATCTTTGCCCCAGTGGCCTGAGCACTGCCTTCTGATCCCTGTTATGGCTGTTGCTTGCGCCTACCATTGGGGAACCTGAGTACAGCCCTGCCTGGCTCAGCTCTGCTTAGCTTTACCCCAACCACCTGCCTCAGAGACAGAGCATGGGACTGGGATTCCTGGAAGTCCCACAGCACAGCCTATTGCCTGCAGTTTCCCAGTATTTCCGGTTAACAAAGGTCAACCAAAAGCCCAACTGCCATTATCACAGTTGGCTCTCACCTGAAAGTGCCACCTACTGGCTGGGAGACAAACCTGCAAAGCCCTTTTCGTTTTTCACATCTGCTGATACAATTGCACAACATTTGAAAAACAGAAGAGATATGCATGACCTCTGCCATCTCCGGTGTTCACACCACACTCTACTCAGAGGGATTTGAGCCTGCTCCCTGACAGGGCACGTTACTACTACACCAGGCATTTGGGAAAGCCACCACAATAAGACTATGTGTAACCAAGAAAATCATATAGTCTATACAACTTTCTTGCCACCTGTATCACAGGTGGTACTTGTGCCTGCCATTGCAGGACCCTAGAGCAGGCCAGCCCGGTCCAGCTCCACCCAGCATCACTCCCATACCTCAGGACTGACTGCAGAGCCCTGGACAGTCTGCATTTTATGGGTCAACCCATTGTTTGAGGCTGTGGAGAGGTTCTCCTGGTAAAGATCAAGTATCATCCTTCCTGCCACTCCTGCAGCCAACTCTTACCTGAAAGTGCCACCTACTGGCCTGGAGGTTGAACTGCACAACCCAATACAAAATCTGCTGCCAGAAGTATGCATCTCTTAGAAATGAAGTAAGCTTTTTAAGACCTCTGTCAACCCTGCTCTACAGGAGGCCATGAGCCTGTTCACATGCTCAGTACACTACTACCACAACTGGTATTTGAGAAAGCCACACACTAAGGCTATCTTTAACCAAAGAATTCATACAGGGATTTGCCCGGGAAAGCACCCAGAAGCAAAGCCAAATGATCCCTGTTCAACAGACAATATAGTCACATCGTTAAGGTGGGAAAACAAAAATCCCATTTAAATAAAACTAAATTATAAAATAAGAAGTGACATTTTTCCAAAGGAGAAGGAAACAGCATAACAAATCTGGAGAAGAAACTGGGTGTTACACCACCACCAAGAATCACTCTAACTTTCTAGAAATGGATCCTAAACAAAATGAACTTTTTGAAATAGCAGATAAATAATTTAAAATATTTACTTTAAAGAAACTCAATGAGATGCAAACCAATACAAATAAATCAGAATATCAATTTAGGATATGGTTTAGGATATGATAGAAATTTACCCAAGAGGTAGATATTTTTTAAAAAATAAAACTTATGGAAATAAAAAAAAAACTGAAGAAATTATGAAGTACAGTTGAAAGCTTCAACAATAGATTAAACCAAACAGAAGAAAGAATCTTAGAACTTGAATACAGGTTTTTCAAAAATACAATCAGATAAAGATGAAGAAAGATAATGTTTAAAAATGAACGAAGCCTTCAAGAAGTATAGGACTTCTTAAATATCTGAACCTATGAAGGATAAATATTTCTGAGGGAGAAGAAAAAACAAAAAAATTTTAAAACTAATTTGTGGAAATAATTGAAGAAAACTTCCCTATTCTAACAAGAGATCTAGACATTCAGATACAAGAGGATCAACAACTTCAGAAAAATACATTGAAAAAACATCCTCATCATGATATGTACTCATCAGATTGTCTAAGGTCAACCTAGATTAAAAAAACAAAACTAAACTAAACTAAAACTAAAATCAACTAGAGAAAATATCCAGCCATCTACAGAGAAAACTCCATCAGACCAACAATGAACTTTGCAACAAAAACTTTACAAGCCAGAAGAGACTGGGGTTCTATTTTCATAGCGCTTAAAAAACCAAATCAAAATTATCAACTCTACATTTTGTATCCTTCTGGAATATACCTCATGGATGAAGGAGAAGTAAAGTGTTTACCAAACAAGCAAATGATGAGGGAATTTGTCATTGGTACTACAAGAAGTGCGCAAAGGAGTTCTAAACATGGAAACAAAAGGTCAATACTTGTCATCACAAAAACACATGAAATATAAAACTCACAGGTCTTATAAAACAGTTAAACAAATGAGGAAGAGAAAGAAATGAAATGGCAATGTAAAAGAACTTCACCAAACCACAAAGATAAACAGCAAAAAAAAACCAAAAAACAAAAAATCTGCAAAGCAACTATATGACAATTAACATTCTGAAAAGAACAGAACCTCAGATTATTTTTACATTCAAGATATTAATCTTGAATGTGAAAAGAGTACATGCTCCAATTAAAAGGTATAGACTGGTAAAATGTATAAAAGAAAGGAACAAACCGTATGCTGCCTACAAGAAACTCACCTTACTGGTGAACACACTTATAGACTGAAGGTGAGGGGTTGAAAGAAGATATTCCAGAAAAAGGAAATGAAAAGCAAGCAAGAATAGCTATACTTGTGTTAAGTAAAACAGACTTTATGCCAAAAACAGTAAAAACAAGATAAGCAATTATATATTTATAAAAAGATCAATTCAACAAGAAGGTATAACAATCCTAACTATGTATACATTTGACTCTGGAACACTCAGACTTGTGAAACAAATATGACTAGATCTAAGAAATACAGAAAAACAATAACAGTGAGAGACTTCAACACTATACTAACAACACTAGACAGATCATCACAACAGAAAATCAAGAAAGAAACACTGGACTTAAATTGAATTCAATATCAAATGGACTTAACAGACATTTACAGAACATTCTATGAAACAACCACAGAATGTATATTCTCATCAACACATGGAATATTTTTCAAAAATAGACCATATATTAGGCCATAAAACAAGTCTCAATACATTTTTAAAATTGAAATCATACCAAGTATCTTCTCAAACCACAGTGGAATAAAACTAGAGACCAATTCCATGGATGTAAACAAAGTTATCTTGGATGATCTTTGGATAAAGGATTTAATTAAGACAAATATTAGAACATTTTTGAAATGAACAAAAAGTGAGACAAAATATACCAAACCCTCTGGGATATAGCAAATGCAGTGTGAAGACAGAAGTTTATAGTGGTAAATGACCATATCAAAATAATGGAAAAATCACAAATTGACAATCTAACACCACACCTTAGGAAAATAGAAAAATAAGAGTGCGCAAACCAAAAAGCTAGGATAAGTATAGAAATAACAAAGATTAGAGAAAAACTAAATGGAATTGAGACAAAAAATACAAAGTTTAATGAAACAAAAGGTAACTTCTTTGAAAAGATGAACAAAATTGATAGATTTTTGGCTAGACAAACCTAGAAGATAGACAATTCAAGTAAACACAATGAGAAATGAAAAAGGAGACATTACAGCTCATACCACAGAAATAAAAACCATCATCAGAGACTACTATGAGTAACTTTACACTCACAAACTAGAAAAGCCAGAGGAAATGGATAAATCCCTGGAAACATACAACCTTCTAAAAGTGAACAAAGAAGAAATAGAAATCTTGAACAGATCAACAACCAGTAGCAAGACTGAATCAATAATAAAAAATCCCTCAACAATCAAAGCTCAGAAACAGATTGATTTACAGCTGAATTCTACCAGAGGTACAAAGAACTGGTACCAGTCTTACTGAAACTATTCCAAAAAAAATTGAGGAGAAGGGAATTCTCCTTAACTTTTTACATAAATTCAATAGCAACATGATACTCTAACCGGAAAAGGACACAAGAAGAAAAGAAAGCTACAGACCAGTGTTCTTGATGAGCATACATGCAGAAATCCTCAAGAAAATACTAACAAACTGAATCCAACATTACATCAAAACTATAATATACCACAATCAATTTGGTTTTATTCTAGGGATGAATGGATGGTCCAACATACACAAATCAAAAAATGTCATTCACCACATAAACAGAATAAAAAACACAAACCACATGATTATCTCAATAGATGCAGAATGAGCATTTGATAAAATACAGCATGGCTTCATGATAAAAACCCTTAACAAACTAGGTATAGAAGGAGCATACCTGAAAATAATAAAAACCATTTATGACAAACTCACAAGCAACATTATACTTAATGGGGAAGAGTTGAAAGCATTACTCATAAGAACTGGAACAAGATCAGAATGCCCATTTTCACCACACCCATTCAGCACAGTACTAGAAGCCCTAGTCAAAGTAATCAGGTAAAAAGAATAAATAAATAAATAAAAGGCATCCAAATTGGAGATGAAGTCGTCAAATCATCATGTTTGCTGACAATATGATAAGAAAACCCTAAGACTCCACTAAAAGGCTAGATTTGATAAATAAATTCAGTAAAGTTTCGGGATATAAAATCAATAGCATTTCAAAACACTGGTAATGATCAAGCTGAGAACAAAATCAAGAAGTCAATCGCATTTACTGAGGCTAAAAAACCCAAAAATATAGGAATACATTTAGCCAAGGAGATAAAAGATCTCTACAAAGAAGCTACGAAACAATGCTGAAAAAAAAAAAAAATGGTATCTGACAGAAGTAAATGGAAAAATATTTTATGTACATGGATCAGATGAAAATAAATATCATTAAAATGACCATACAGCTCAAAGCAGTCTACAGATTCAATGAAATTCCTATCAACATACTAATGTCATTTTTCACATCATTAGAAAAAGCAACTCTAAAATTCACATGGAACTAAAAAAGACCCCAAATAGCCAAAGCAACCCTCAGCAATAAGAACAAAGCTGGAGGCACCATATTACGTGACTTTAAATTATATTACAAAGCTATAGTAACCAAAACAGCATGGTACTAGTATAAAAATAGGCACATAGATCAATAGAACAGAATAAAGAACCCAGAAATGAAGCCACATGGCTATAGTCACAAATATTTGTGGTATGTCTAAAGAAAAATGGAATCAACTTAAAGAGTTCCAAATACTCAAAGCTGAAACAATTTGAGCAACAACAACAACAAAGTGGTATTGGATATTAATCTAAATAATAAAATAAATATGCCTGGGTCCATAATAATATAAATAAGTGATTGAATACATAAATAAATGGTGTAGAATAGAAAAACTCACATGTGGAAGGATTTCAAATTATATATGTGGATACCCTGAGCATAACTTCTCACTAGTAAGTGTTAGCTGTGTATAATGACTCTTCAGAAGAGTACAGTCTAAAAAAGGGAAAAAAGTAACTACTCTGAAGAAACCTGAAAAATACTATCTCAACCAGTTTTTCGATGTTACCACCAATAGTGATAAGTCTTTGATATTATTTACCTTTAATGCGATGAAAATAGTACTTTACTTCTGTGTTCTTTTCAAAAACCTGAAAGCGCAGTCTAATCATGAGAAAAAACATCAGATAATTTTAAATAATACAGCATAAAACCAAATCCCTGACCAGTATTCATGAAAGCTTTCAATTTTATCAAAAATAAGAAAAGTCTGAAAAACTGTCAAAGCCAAGTAAGCTAAAGAGATGTGAAAACAAAATGTAATGTGATATCCAGGTAAGATTTTAGAGTCAAAAAAGAACATTAGGTGAATACAGGAAATCTAAGTATGGACATTATTTAAAATCGTGTATAACATTGGTTCATTACTGTGATTTTATTAGTCCGTTTTCACACTGCTGTAAAGAACTACCTGAGATTGGGTAATATATAAAGGAAAGAGGTTTAATTGACTCACAGTTCCACATGGCTGGGGAAGCTTCAGGAAACTTACAATCATGGTGGAAGGCAAAGGGGAGGCAAGGCACATCTTACATGGCAGCAGGAGAGAGAGAGAGCAAAGGGGAAAGTGCCACACTTTTAAACCATCAGAGCTCATGAGAACTAACTGTCACAAGAACACCATGAGGAAAACCACTCCCATGGACCAATCACCTCACAGCAAGTCCCTCCTTTGACACATGGGGACTACAATTTGAGATGAGATTTGGGTGGGGACACAAAGGCAAACAATATCAGGAACAAATGTTCCATGCTATAATGGTTAATTTTATGTACCAATTTGAAGAAACAGGTGCTCAGTTATTTGGTTAAACATTATTCTAGCTGTGTGTAGGAGGATGATTCTAGATGAGATTAACATTTGAATTACCAGGCTGAGTCAAGCAGATTGCTGTCCCTGATATGGGTGGGCTTCATCCAATCCATTGGGAGCTTGAGTAAAACAAAACAGGAGATAAATGAGAATGTGCTCTCTTTGCTGATTGTTTTCAAGCTGGAATTTCATCTTGTCCTGCACTGGAACTGATACTTACACCACAGAATTCTCTGATTCTCAGACCTTTAGACATAAGCTGGAATTTATACCATTGGTTTTCCTGATTCTCAGGTCTTTGCAGTCAGTCTGAAACTAAACCACTGGCTCTCGTGGGTCTTCAACTTGCAGATCACAGATCACGGGACTTCTCAAGCTTCATAGTCACAAGATCCAAGTCTCTCTATATATCTATATCTATAGATAGATATCCATATATCAATCTCTATATATCTGTAAAAATATAGAGATATATCTATGTGTGTATGGGTATATATATGTATACACACACACATAGGCACATATCTATATCCGTTTCTGTTCCTATTAGTCTACAGAATCGTGACTAATACACCAATCACTTACAGACTCAATGCTATTCCTATTAAACTGTGAATGACATTCTTCACAGAATTAGAAAAAAAAAATGATTTTAAAATTTATGTGGAACCGAAAAAGAGCCTGAATAGTCAAGGCAATCCTAAGCAAAAGAGATAAGTTGGAGGCATCACATTACCTGACTTCAAACTATATTTTAGTATTCAAAAACGCTGCAATAACAAAAACAGCATTGTATCAGTACAGCATGGTACAAAAACAGACATATAGAGCATTGGAATAAAATAAAGAGCCCAGAAATAAAGCCACACCCAGAACCATATGACCTTCGACAAAGTTGAGAAAAAACAAACAGAGGAAAGGACTCGCTATTCAGTAACTGACGTTGGGATTACTGGTTAGCTACATATGGAAGATTGAAACTGGACCCTTTCTTTATGCGACATACAAAAATTAATTCAAAATGGATTAAGAATTAAATCTAAAACTGAAAACAATAAAAACCCTGGAAGGTAAAGTAGGAAATGTTATTCTGGACATAGGACCTGGCAAAGAATTTCATGATGAAGACATGAAACGCAATTGCATCAAAACGAAAATTGACAAATGGGACATAATTAAACTAAAAGCTTCCACACAGCAAAAGAAACTATCAACCGAGTAAACAGACGGCCTACAAAATGGGAGAAAATGTTTCCCAAGTATTCATCCGACAAAGGTCTCATATCCATCAACAAGGGATTTAAACAGATTTACAAGCAAAAATCAAACAACCCCATAAAAAAGTAGGCAAAGGACATGAACAGACAAGTGTCAAAAGAATACATATACATGGCCAACAAGCACATAAAAAATGCTCAAGATCACTAATCATTAGAGAAATGCCAATTCAAACCACAATGAGATACTAACTCACACCAATCAGAATAGCAGTTATTAAATAGTCACAAAATAACAGACACTGGAAAGGTTGTAGAGAAAAGGGAATGCTTATACACCACTGATGGGAATGTAAATTAGTTCAGCCATTGTGGAAAGCAGTTTGATGATTTTCCAAAGGACTTAGAATTATCACGTGACTCAGCAATCTCATTATTGGGTATTTACATAAAGCAACGCAAATCGTTCTACCAAAAAGACACACACACATGTTCATTGCAGTGCTATTCACAAAAGCAAAGACATAGAATCAACCTGGGTGCCCATCAATGATAGACTAGATAAAAGAAAATGTAATACATATACACTATGGAATACTATGCAACCATAAAAATTAATTATTTCATGTCCTTTGCAGCAATATGGATGGAGCTGAGGGCCATTATCCTAAGCAAACTAACACAGGAACAGAAAACCAAATACCACATGTTCTCACTTATAAGTGGACGCTAAATGTTGATTGCATATGGTCACAAAGAAGGATCGACAGACACTGGGGCCTACTTGAGGATTAAGGGTTGGGGAAGGGCAAGTATTGAAGACTATAGAGAGGATACTATGCCTATTACTTGGGTGATTAATCTGTATGCAAAATCACCTCAACACACAATTTACCTATTTAACAAACCTGCACATGTACCCTTGAACCTAAAATAAAAGTTAAAAAACATTAATTAAAAAATTTATTCTAAAGAAATGATGGTGTGGAGTATACGGGAATTCTCTGTCTCCTATTCTTGCACTTTTTTGGTAAGTCTAAAACTATCTAAAGTAAAAAGTTGAATTTTCAAAAATTAAATTCATTAACATTGGTTTAATTCTTCATAGTATTGTAATGTAGATTAATGAGGCTAACCTATGTAAAGTTTTTAGGACAATGCCAAGCACAAACTAAATGTCAACAAATACTACCTATTATTATTAATGTATCGTGCATGTTTATTTTATCAATTTCTTACAAGACCACAATTTTCTTGTCTCTGCCTGAGACTTATTATTTATTTTTGTAATCTCTGGGGATTAATTTTATTATTTCTGCATATGGCAGACTGTGGAAATTGAAAAAGAAAACCTGAAATGAATTATTCAATAAGTAAGTATGGAGAATATATTTTGTGTTTTGTACTAGTCTGTTTATTACAGAAGTAAACAAACAAACATACAAACAAAACAGAAAATGTTTTAAAGAAACCTAAATCTTATCTGGTGGGACTTACTTTTTATTTATTTATTTATTTTTTGTTATTTTCTATTTTTGAACTTTTTCACTCCATCTTACTCTGAATACAGTTAATATAAATATATGAGTTAACTAGATAATAAATAAAAAGACATAGAAATAATAATGTGGTGTCCAATATATAAATAACTCTCCTAATTACACATACAAACTCTTTCTGGGAAGAAATGTTTAAGGATTGAGTGACCTGAAGTCACACCCTGCAAGCTGTGTGCTTTTAGCAAGTTTCTTAGCCTCTAAGTTTCAGTTTATCCCATTTATAGATAAAGGAGTGATTATTGTGAGAAATAGGCTACATAGATGAAGGAGCTAAAATAAATAATGTGTGCTCAATAAATTGCCACTAATTTATGTAGTTATTCCAGCAATAAAAATTCATTATTTATCATTTTTGAACCTTGGGTGTTGAAGAAAAAGTGTATCACTGAATAGGTAGGATGTTAAATACATTCTATATTATCTGATACTGACATTATGATAAGTGAGTAGCACCAAATTGCTTCCCAATTAAGGAATTTTCAGAGGTCTTTTTCCTCCATCTCTCTATTACAAATAGAATCACAGCTTAATATTGTGCCTAAAAATTATGTCCCTTATAATATGCTTTTTTGTTGTATTTGATGTCTGAGATTAAAAATAAAAAAATTCTAGAAATACCAGCACATTTATTATAGATTGTTTTTCACCTTCAAACTCATTTCATGTCTCATTGATGCATTACTCCTCTGTCATTAATTTTCCTCATCCCATCTTTGGTATCTCATTTTTCTTGTCACTCTTATTTCTCTTCAATCTGTCTATGACTGTGTATATGTAAAGATTGCCATATTTTATTGCCAATTTTGGTTATGAAGTATATTTTCCATCTATTCAGGTTTTCCCTCTCAAATTACTCCTGTTTTATTTTTGTTTTCATACACCATATATTCACAGGTCTAATGACATTCTTAGGCACACAAATGATTTCCTGTCTCTGCTGTCCTCATTCTTGAGAGCATGTGACTTTCAGATGAATCTATTTTTACTGAATCTCTTGCTCATCATTTTGTTTCTCTCTTATTCTAATCATGGATTTCTTTAAAGTGACTCTTAAAATCTTAGTTTCTATGCTTCTCAAAGAAGCAACTCTGCTTTATTGCCTGAATCAGTGTCAAGAAACCTCCCAGTAGCCTTGTTCCTCAGTTTGAAAATGATTGTCTACAAGATGTGACATGTATAAGGAATTGAAGTTTGCCAAGCCTTTAGGTTCCTTGGATGAAATTGAAATATGACTTGAAATCTTGCTTGCATTGATGCAGGGGATGATGATTTCAGAGTTAAGTTTGTTTCACCATACACCACGAAGCAGCAGTTTTTGGCAGAGTCTTTGCTGGGGATTTCTCCAGCAGCTCAGGTAAAACTGCAAAACTCAACAAAAAATTCCTCGAGTTTACTTCTAAGTGGAAGAGAGAGTAGATGCTCTTTCACAGGCTGGAAAGGCACTTATCATGGTGAAAGGATCAGTTTAGCACTGAAGATTGCTAATGGGGTCTGCAAGATGAGTCACAATTTATAAGCATTTCTGGCAGAGGGTTGAAGGTTTTATAACTTAGTGAACTGAGGGCCAAAGGACTGTGCCTTAATTTATGGGGAAATAGAAAAGATTTAACATCATTCTTCTCTTGTCAAAAAGTAAAGTTTTACTTTTTCCCCATGGAGTGTTGTGTGTATGTGTGTCTAGCTCAATGTGGTTACATTAAAAATACCAGAGGCCTCATGAATGTCCCTGAGACAAGTGGCTGCCTTGAGGGGGCCTGCACTGGACTGATGCGTCTCAGAGTTGAACTGCCCTGATGTGGTGTTTTTGAGGTCAGTCCACCCACTGCTCTCATCTGGCTACTCAGATTCCTGGGGAAATACACCTAGTCTTCAGTGAAAAACTTTGAGTAAAGGTTTGGGATTCTAAAATGAGGTCTTTTCTTCTGTTCTCTTCCTTTTATTTATAAATTGAAAGAAAGGATTAGCATAAGCCATTATGGCATTACATAAACAAAAAAAAAGCAACTACTGATTGAGTGCCTTCTGTGAGTTAAGTACTTTTTTTGAGCTTTACATAAATTATTTCATTGAGTCCAACAAGAGATGTTATGTTCATTTTAGGATTGGTGTAAAGCAAGCCTTTCTGAGGTCAAGCAATGTGCTTGAAATCACTCAGCTAGAAACAGGGGAGGCTGAATTCAAACCCAGATTTCTGACTCTAAAGTTTGTATCTTCAACCAACTTTTCACTTTATTAACACACTCTTTGCCACTCTCTTTCCATGCCAAAATATGCCCTAGTATGACAGAAAGGAGATAACTTTTCCCCTACAACCTAAGCAATCAATATGCTTATTACCTTACAAAGAGTTGTTCAGAGAAATAATAACATCAGGCACATGTATCGCAATGATGCTTCAGAAATTGTATCAGTGCCCCATCAAATAAGCTACTCTGGGGACTCTGGGGCTCCATGAGTAATACTTGAGATGTATAATTTCATCTTTGGCTTTTTTCTTGGCTCTGGTAACATTTTGCCTCCTCTGTGAGGTAAACTCTGAAGACTAGTACAAACAGAATGTAATAGTTATTTTAACAAAACCAAATCTGGCTTAAGCTTTATAAGACAGATCTGCTTAAGACCCAGTGGAATATCCTCAAAATTGTCCCATAAAAGTCCAAACCACACATCTTTATTAGATCCTGCTTCAACCTTTGAATCTTATTTTCATCTCTACCTTTACCAATTCAGTTCCCTTTTGACTGAAATACTATTATTCCCTCCTTTACTCTTCCTGCCTCTCTGAAAAAAATCCTAATCAGCCTCCTTCTTAGCAATTACTTTTTTCACTAACAGAAACTGAAGATTCTCTTGAGCAGTGGAAGGAGGCTTGAATAGTTGAAGCAAATAGAAAATTTTAGAGAGGAGGCAAGCTCATTGTTGATTGTAGAGAGGAGGCAAGCTCATTGTTGAATGTTCACTATCTGCTCAAGAATTTTAAAAAGGGTGAAATTTTGTGGAGAAGCTACACATCAAGAAGTAGAGATAAAGACAGGGAGTATAGAGAAGAGCCAATGAGGGTTAAAAGAGTGTTACAGCACAGTCAATGAGAGGCATGGATTTGAAGTCAGGTAGGCTTGGCTCAAAGCCAATTTTAAACTCTCTAACTTTGTGATTGTGGATATGTTATTCTACTTCCATAAACCTGAATTTTCTCTTTGAGAAAACTGGGATGATATCTATAACAATAGGTTGTTGTGAGCATTAAATGAGTTAATCATCATAAAATAATTAACTCAGTGTGAACTGTTAAATTAGTAGTAGCTATAAGGATTAAATGAAGAAGCCTTGTGAGAGAAGATAAGTTACATCTTACTTATCTTTGTGCCTGGCGTGTGGTAGACATTTAGTAAATGTTGGCTTAATGAATGATTCATGTATTTGGCAGAATGGATTAGAGAAATGGATTATAAAATAAAATAGAAGTGTTATGAACTGAATATTTATGTCCCCCAAAATTCATATGTTGAAGCCCTATCCTAATATGTAGGTGTTTGGAGATGGGGCTTTTGATAGGTAACTAGGTTTCCATGAGATCATGAAGGTAGAGACACCGTGATGGAATTAGCATACTTGTAAGAAGAGGAAGCGGAAGAGGAAACTGAGCTTTCTTTCCCATCACCATGTGACAATGTAGTGAGAAGGCTGTCTGCAAGGTAGCAAGAGGGCCTCTTATCAGCACTGAATATGCTGGTACCTTGAACTTGGACTTCCCACCCCCCAGAAATGTGAAAAATAAATGCCTGATGTTGAAGTCACTCAGTCTATGGTATCTTCTTATTGCAGCCCAAGCTGATTAATATAAGAAGAACAAGTTAAAAATCACCCATACAAAGAACAAGTTTAAACCAAAATCTATTTCTTTGAATATTTTTATCAAGAGACAAATGTCATCATCTCTATTCATTAATTGTTAGTAGTCAATATTGCTGTCCCACACTATCAATACCTTCTTGGGGATCCTTCTCTCAATTCCTAGAAATGTTTTGTCAGGGCATATCTTATGTCAGGCTTAAGGGGTTTCAGTGGAAACAACCAGGATGTCTCTAATTCATGAGACCATTTATAATACTTGATAAATGAGTTCATCCTATGAAAATGGATATTTCAAAACTGGCTAACTTTAAAGCTGTCTCATTGAGCGCTTAAGATATTTTCAGAAGGAAATATTATATTTTGCAGAGTGAAGGGAACAGGCCAATTTCCACAGTTAGCTCCACTGCTGATATCTAGGAGGTAAAATTCTTTGCTTTAAAAAATGTTCTTTAGCACAGAGCATTTCTCATAGTTCTGCCTTTAAGGGAAGATAAGGTGTTTTAGTCCCTTGTCTTACAGAAATAGTGAACATTAGGTTACATTTAAAACATTACATTGATCCAACTAATAACTCTAGGATTTTACTGTAGGGTATTCACATATAATTTCAGGTATGAATTACTGTTCTCTAATTATGACTCTAATTATCTTTTTATACTCTGGTCAGTTCATTAAAACTGTACTGCTCAGTGACTACTCTTTTATCTTCTTCAGTACATCCATTGTTGCAACCTGTTGGCCAAATGCTCGTCTTCACATACTAAACTGAGGTTTGCCTGCAGTCTGCAACTGACTTTTTTATACATTTAGACATGTATTTTGTCTAAGAGCATTGGCTATACTTTGAGACATCTTTAAAGATTTAAAGAAAATAATTGAAGCTATTAGTAGCAATGCTAAAGTGCATTTCAACAAGGTGGGAGAATGTAAATCTTTATTTCAAGGCTTAAAAGCCTTCACTTTTTTCCTAACATGAAAACTACATGGCTTAGGATATTCATGTATCCTAGAGTAATTTTGAAGGTAAGAAATATAGTGAGACCATTTGTTTGGTCTTGATATATGCATAAAAGCAGGTACGAGGAGAAGGAGAAGAGGCAAAATAATAAAGTAATTTTGAAAGAATAATTCATAATTTTATTATGACTGGTTTTACTGTGAGTTTAATCATGGCCCTCAAATTGTTATGTCCATATCCTGACCACTAGAACCTGAAAATGTTACCTTATTAGACAAAAGGGTCTTTGCAGACATAATTAAGAATCTTGAGATGAGATTGTTTTGGATTAGCCTGGTGTGCCCTAAATCCAATGACAAGTATCCTTTTAATACAAAAGAGAACACACAGACATATAGAAGAAAAAAAGTGTGTTAGAAAGACAGAGATTAGAGTGATAGAGCTGAGGAGGCCAAGGAATCTCTATAGCCACCAGGAACTGGAAGAAGCGGGATCTCCTCTAGAGCCTTCAGAGGAATCACAACCTTGCTGACACCCTGATTTTAAATTTCTGACAGCCAGAACTTTGAAAAAAAAATATTTCTCTTGTTTTAAACCACGAAGTTTATGATTATTTGTTATAGCAGCAGCAAGAAACTGATACATTGGTTAAACAGGAACTATTCGAGGCATTCTTATTGGCCATATTTCTCTCTTGACATTTTTATCCTATGTAAACATATTGAAAATACTGTTTTCAGTATTTGAAAGTAAACAGTATTTGGAAAATCTTTGAAAAATGTTATTCATTTTAATCTGCATTTTATCATCCTCATTGATGGTCTACTTTTGGTTTAATGAAGAAACAATAAATTACTTCAGAAGATTATATTAATAGTTATTTAGGAATACACTACTATCACTCCAATTGTACAACACTTTGTATCTACAAAAGAATGTTTGTTTTATCTGGAAAGAAGGCTAAGGCAGAAATCGTCTGTTTTATTGATGATAAATTTGAGATTTCTCATTCATTTGTTGATTAAATAAACATTTATTGAACACCTAAGTACCATTGTTTCATAGAAATTCAACAGGAAATACCTAAGCAAACATCCTTTCTTATGAATCTTACATTCTATTACAGTTAGAGGAGAGATTTTCAAAAAAGATAATAAATAATAAAGTATATATTATTAAAACAGGTTAAGGAGCAAAGAGAGCTGTGTTAGAGGGTTGCAAATGATATAGTCGAATATCTGAGAAATTCTTCAGGAAGGTGAGGAAGTGAGTTGTGAGGATACATGGGGAAATGATTTCCAAACATAATGCATAGTCAGTGTGAATATCTGTGCCCTGTCACTCAAGGAACTGTAAACAGGACAGAGAAAGCACACAGGAGGGTAATAGTAAATGAAGTCAAAGAGATAATAATTTTATTTAAATTTAAATTTCAAACATGTTTTGTGCTACTTGAGGATTTTGACTTTTTTTTCTGAATGAAATGCAAAATATCAGAAGGTTCAAATAAAGGGGATAAGGTCTAATTTGTGATTTAAAAGGCATATTCTCTCTGCTGTGTATAGATGCTAGGTGTGAGAAGGTAGAATAAAGAAAATCAGGAGACTGTTGGAAGCCTGGTCCAAACAACTGTGACCAGAGTGTTTGTATCAAGCAATGTAGATAGCGAGAAATGTAAAATTAAATATGGCTTACTACCAGATTGGATTTAGTGTGTATATTATACATTTTTAAAATTCATATATTACAGGTGCCTCAACATCCCTGTATTAGTCTGTTCTGACACTGCTAATAAAGACATACCTGAGACTGGGTAATTTATAAAGGTAAGAGGTTTAATTGACTCACAGTTCCACATGGCTGCGGAGGCTTCACAATCATGGTGGAAGGTGAATGAGGAGCAAAGTCACTTCTTACATGGTGGCAAGCAAGAGAGTGAGAGCCAGTAGGGGAAATGCCAGACACTTACAAAACCTTTAGATCTTGTGAGCACTCACTCTCTATCAAGAGAACAGTATGGGGGAAAACCACTCCCATGATTCCACTATCTCCACCTGGTCCCACCCTTGACACATCGGGGTTATTACAATTCAAGGTGAGATGTGGGTGGGGACACAGAGTTACACCATATCAATCTCCACAAACAAGCTGTGAGCACCCCACCCAGGTGACCTGATGCACCAGTGTAATAAGGCAGGTTCCTGCCACAAGTTCCCCTTCTTGCCCTTCCCTGACTGTAATCTAGTGACATTTCAATGTACCTGTAAAATTTTCTCATGCCTTTTGCTTGTGTACTTTACTCTGACCCCCCAATAAAAGCATTTGCCCATGGATCATCATTCTCTCTTGGCTCCCCATCTGCTTGGTTGAACCTGCTCCTTAGGAACTCCTCCTATATGACCCTACTGCATGATTTGCCATGCCTCCTGTCTTTAGAACCTGTGCATATAATAAATTCTTTACTTTTATATGCTTTGCTGAGTGTAATATCTGTGGCCATGTTGGAATAATCCTTAAAGACCCCACAAGAGGGCCATACTCTCCTGTTTGCTACACAGGATGGGAGAAAAAGAGGAATCAAAGCTTATCCCAAGATGTTTAACCTGTTTTACTGGAAAGATTAAGCTGTCATTAACTGGAAGAAAGAAGACAATAGATAGATTATATGTGGAGACATAAGATCATGGATATGATAGCTTTCAGATATTTATTTAATCTACAAAATGTTGAGTAGGTAGTCAGAGATATACTGAACTGAAGTTCAAGGAAGAGGTCCAGGATAGGGATGTTTATTTAGAAATCATTAGGATATAGATGTTATTTAAAAGGCTGCAACTGAATAAAATCAAGTTACATAAATAGAAAAAAGAAGAGGTCCAAGGACTGATTCCTGGGGCACTTCAAAGTTTGACCTCAATGACATAAAAGGAAGAAAACAAAAAGTTTGTGATTCCAGAAGCCATTAGAAAAAAGCAACACCAAAAAAGGTTCTTAAGGCGGAAGCTAGATCAACTTGACAGCTGGCAAGTCACTATTATGATAGCTATTAGTTGACTATTGGATTTGGCAATGTGCAAGTCATTGCTAACTTGAGAAGAAGTTTGGTGTAGTGGTAGGGACAATTTCAAGATTAGAGTGGATTTAAAAGATAGTAAGAAGAGAGGAAATGGAGAGAAAAAATATTGACAACTCTTTCAAGGGATTTAACTATAAAGAGCGAGAAACGAAACCGTGATTATGTAGAATGAAGAGGAGCTGTGTCAAAATGACTCTTTAAAACAGGCAAACTAGCAGGAACAATCCAACACAGAGAAAAGGCTTGACAATACAATAATAAAATGAGGAAGTTCTAAAGATATTCTAGAGTAGGTGGGGGAGGAGTAAACTTTAGAATATAAGTCAAATATTTGCTATTAAGTAGGACCATAATCACTTCAACTCTACTAACAGAAGAGAGGAGACTTTGGGTCCAGATACCAGCGGGTACCAAGATGTAGTGTTGAGAGAATGTCCTTCAGATTGCTTTCATTTTCCTAGTGAATTAGAAAAAAAAATATCATCAACTGAGAAAAAGATGGGGTAGGGGATATTAGCAGATTAAAAAGAGAATGAGGTGTAATATTCAACAAGGAGTGTGACAGAGTGAGTGAAGAAATGTTTGTTCCATGTTAGATTAAGGTTGTGTAACTTTGCCAAGAATACCACAGAAGAAAATGTTTTGCTTTTTTAGGTTCATCATATCAGGGGTACATGATATGAACAGGGCTTATTACTGGTGATGTTGACTTTGATCTCTTGTTTTCATGTGGTCTCTGCCAGGTTTCTCCACTATAAGGTTGTAATTTCCATCTTGTAACTAGTAAATACCATGCATGGGAAAACTATACCATGACCCCATTTTCATCACAATTTTTCTCACTAATTTAGTACCATTTAATGACTCTTGTCTGTAATAATTATTACTGTGTTATTGGTACAATGAAGATTTGCTATTTCCATCATTCCTTCCATGTTTATTAATTAGAATCCTGCTTCTCAGGAAGTGCTGCCCCTTTTTCCACATTTATTTATTTAATTAGTTAATTATTTCTATTAGAATGAAATTCTTTATATTATTCTAGAGAATACAATCAAATATCATACTTATTCATATTCTTGCTCAAATTGTTCCATCTCTGACCATTGTGTCATTCCAACATGCCTCTATCTTTTCTGAGTGACCCTGTGTCATTCCAACATGCCTCTATCTTTTCTGAGCACTTCCTTACTTTCTGGAACCGCAAGATATTATTATAGTTTCATCTTGTATTTTCTCCACTTCAACCCTAGAATCAGCTATTTCTTCAAGAATCCCTAGTTTCTTTCATTGGTAAATGGTGTTTAGAATTCAAAAATCTTCGTGCTGGGTGTGCTTTTTGCTTGTAGGTCCTCTCAGTGGATAGAACTAAGGAATATATTTATGTATAAAGACACTTCTACATGTGTCTACACGTGTCTATTTCTCTGTCTCTCTCTATATATAGAGAGAATATATATATACTCATATATATATATACACTCAAGGAAATAAGAGACGACACAAACAAATGGAAAATCATTCCATGCTCACGAATAGGAAGAATCAAGGTCGTGAAAATGACCATAGCGTCCAAAGTAATTTCTAGTGGATACATATGCATATATAGATCTATATATATAGATCTATATATATATCCACTAGTTCATGCTGTGTATGTGTGAGTGTGTGTGTGTGTGTGTATATATATATATATATGCACTAGTTCATGTTGATATATTGGATTCTGATTTAGTGCTACGTGGTTTATTGTAGCCTTTTCCCTTTGAATATTTGTAACTCCTTTTCCCCACTGAGAAATTTACCTCTTGTTACCCAAAATGTATTCATTTGCTTGATCCTATTACACACATAGTTTCTGAATTGTTAATCCATATCCCTATGGAGGAAAACTACTCACTAGAACAGTATTTGTGTGCACTTCCTTTGAATGTAATCTTACAGCATAAAGTTGAAATGTTGTGTTCCAATGTTGTTAGGTTAGGTTAGTATTTATTCCCACTTATTTAATTTTTCTTGTTATTTATTTATAGTACAGTTAAATCTGTATATTGGTGTTTGTATTCCATTTTAAGTTCCCCTCATGTCCTATTTGATTTAAATTATTTATTTATGTTTGGAGTATGTGAAACATTTCCACAGTTCTAAAAGTCAGAGTGATACAAAAAGATACTCACAGAAGCATCACCTTCTCCCTGTCCCTACTATCCCATTCCCATTTTCTCAATACTCTCCAACCTACCCCCCTTAAATCTTTAGGTAACAAATTCCATTAGTGTCTGGTTTAAACTTCCTATATTTATTTTTCAGAAACAAGGAGATGCATTAACATTTTCTTACATTCATCTTTTTTAATACATAAAGGATCTCATACTATAGGTATACTGTTGTACTTTGCTTTCTTGGCTTTTTAACATATATCTGAAATGACATCATATGAGTTCAGAGACATATTCCTCATTCTTTTTATAGATTCATAATCTTGTGGAGTTATCATAGCTTATTCAAACATCTTATTCAGACGGGTCCCCATGAGGCCTTTTCTGTATGAGCATCAAAGAGTATTTTATTTAAACTAGCATTATCAACTTCCTAGGTAAGAAAGTTTGTATGACTCACTCTACTATTGCAGGTTATGTATTCTATGGCAGATTATATATTTCTCCTTTTTCCAGTAGAAGGATTATACTTCACTGTCCCTTTAATGTAAAGAGTGGTTTTGTGGTTTGTTTTGGCCAATAATATGTATACAGAAACAAAATGTGTACTTTTCAATTATAAGTTTTAAGAACTAGCTCATTGTTCCCCAGGGCTTTTTGTCCTTCTGCCACAAGATGGGCAATGTCTTTGTTAGGGTTTTCTCTGGCAGCCTGGATTCTGGAATGAAGGCAGTGTAGAGCAGAGTTGCAGCCACAGCACAGTGGTTGTGAAAGGTGATGAAAAAAATAAACCATCATAGTTATAGGCCACTAAGACTTGGAATTTTATGTTAATACAATAAAATTTAGACTAACCTTCGTGAAATTACTAAGTGGCATATCACATATGAGTTAACGTAATAAATAGAATTCATATCATCTGTGTCAGTTTCCTTGGCTGTTATAACAAGACACCACAGAGTGGGGTTCTTAAATAAGAATCTATTATTATTCTTAAATCTTATTCTTAAATAAGATTTACTTCTTGCAGTTCTAAAGGCTAGTAGTCCAAGACCAAAGTGCTGGCAGAATTGGTTTCTTTAAGATCTCTCTTTGTAGCCTGTAGATGTCTGATTTCTCATTTTGTCCCCATATGGCCTTTACTCTGTACATGTTCAGTGAGCTGAAGGGATCTCTGATGTTTCTTTCTCTTCTTATGAGGATATTAGTACTATCACATTAGGGTCTCTATCTTTATTATCTCCCTCAACTTTATTTCCGTAAAGGCTCTACCTCCAAATACACTCACATTCGGGGTTCAGGTTTTAACGTGTAAATTTTGGGTTGCATAATTTGGTCTATAACATGTTCCTACCAGGAATTAAGTTATTGGAGAATTTTGAAAAAGTACCTTTAAAGTACCCTAAGCATAATTATTGTTGACTCTGAAATATGAAGTTATTTATATCATCTAATATATAACACTATTTTAAAATTTTGTCTAGTTGGTTAGAAATTACATTATTGATATTATGCATTAATGTTTCTCAGAAAATTTTCCTTCGTTTATGTTCTTTATGTTAAAAAATTGCCCTAGGTGCAAGTGTTTTGGTAATTCAGAAATGTACATTCTTAAGGTGGTAATTGATGATTGCTTATATGTAATCTTACTATACTTACAAATTTTGTCTATTCTTAAGATGTAAGAGTTGGTCTTGTGTTTACATTTTTTGAAAGAAAATATGGAATAATATAACAATTCATGTAGCTATTTAGCTATATAATCTTGATCAGTATCATTAGCTGTAAAATGGCAATAGTATTATGTACCTCACAAGCCTGTTCTCAGGATACAATGAGCTGATTACATACATAAAGTCTACAGCCCTATGTGAGTGCTTTATAAAGTGATCTACAGGATAAAAATAAAAGTTACCTTGATTATATGACCATAAAACCCATCATTTAATTTAATCATACAAATTAATTTAAAGACATATGACAGCTAATAGGAATAACAATTTTTCTTTGAGTATTAAAAAAACTATAAGACTTCTTAGGTTTTATGATGCTTAATCTATTATATTCTCTATTTCAGGGAGAAAAATATGACTGCAAGGCAAGATTATGAATATTATGGTTTTGCTTTTCCAGAGATGATTATTTAGTATTCTAGACTAAGATATTGGGAAATTGGTGGCATAAGAAAATATCCTTATAATTATGAGTAAACTTCCCATTACTCATTTTTTGTAAAAATAAATAAAGCTAGAAATATTTTCTGCTAAAATCGTATGAAACTTCTCTACGTGGCTCTTTGGTAGGAGTATCCCTTTAACCTAAAATATAAGAAGATACTTTTTCTTTTCCTCTTTGTTTATAGCTATCATTTAACTTAATGATGGCCTCTTCTAGGCACTCCCCATCTTTTATCCACTCCTTTTCCTTCTATTGTATGTAGATAGATAATAAGAGTATTAATTATATCACTTTTATTGGATTACATCTGGATATCCCTCAGAAGTTTTATTCCATTTATTACAATAAAAGTAAATTGTTTATTTTACTCTTAAATGATGGTAATGATTCATGACTGGACTTAAGAGAAAAGCTTTAGAAATGTAAAAAAGTAAATTTCAAAATTATAAAAATATTAAATTCTATAAAAATTAATATTGTTATTAATGATATTTTTGAAAATAGGGTGCTCCCCTCCAATTATTTCAGGATTATTTTTTATGAGTATCTCCATCAAAGGAATGCACGTACACATCATTTATACCATAACATTCATGACAAAGTCAACATCCTAGAAGCTGGCTAGTTCCTATGAGCTCACATTCCGATTCTCTTATCTTTTCTTTACTCATTAACTTTCTAAAAGTTATTTGTGTTATATGTTTCTTCCATAATTTAATTTTTGAAGAAAAGCCCAAATCTTCTGCGTTTGACTTTCTCTTTAATCCCCATTAGATTACTTTTTCCATAATTTATTTCTAAGAATCATTTTATAGTATAATTTAAAATATATAGTATTTGTAGAAGGAGAAACTGAGCAAGGTGAGTACCTCTATGTGGGGATGGGACCGAGTCCAATCCTGGGTGTAAGAACCCAAGTTAAGTGTGGATGGAGAAGATGGGAGGAGCAGCACGGGATGGGGTACTTGTAGGTTGTGTGGCCCAGCACGTGGTTTTGGAGTTTCAGCAGGGTAAGGATGACATCCAGGCAAGGAAGAGTGGAGACTGTGTTTCAGTGTGAGGTGTAAAAGTCCAAATGAAGTCAGAAGAATAACTGTGCAGGAGACAGCTGTGGTGACAACTTGCCAAAAAGGTTTGGGTCCAAAGTGGATTGAGTATCCAAGAGAGGGTAAAGTATATAACTCTTGGCAATAGGAGATTGGTTGTATTCAGGAAAACTGATCAAATAAGTTCCTGTGTTAAAGAAAATGAAGGCCTTGGATAAAAGGTTAACAAGTATGAAAAGGGAGAAAACTAGAATGAATCTGTGTTGGATTGGAATTGGAGATATTGGTGGGAATTCGTGGATTCCAGTATATCTAAAGACACATTTATTACAAAATAATAACAGATGCAATTTCTACATGTGTATACATGTATGTTTATGTGCATTTGTGTATATATGTACAAGTGTATGTATATAGGTACATGCAAGTCTACATAAAAACATGCATGTGCACAAGATCTCTGTCCACTGAAAGGTCTAAGGAGCAGGTCACTCTAATAGCAAGGAGCACATTTAGAACCTAGTTTTTAATTCTAATTACCATTTCACTAAAATGGACCAGGGATCCTTCAGCAATAGGTGATTCTAGGTTTCAGCCAGGAAAAAAATGAGATGGACCTGAATAGCTTCTTGTGTTACAAAGTAAGGAAATACTCAAAAATTTGGAAGAACCTGTCAGACTCACACAGAAACCGGTTTGAAAGAATGCAACTGGCAAGATGTAGAATGATTGGAGCTTCAAAATACATGATAATAATGGGTAAGAATTCACTGAATAAAGTAAGAATTAATAAATGAGTAACAAAATAAATCCATAACTAGAAATCTTGATGAGAATAAGATATTTAAGGAACTATAAGTGTTTATCCACCAAATATTTCATAAATGTAAAAGAACAAATGTAATATTACAGTGGAGAGGCTTGGCAGATACCATTTTCATTAAGTAATCAGTGTAAACAACACCAGTTAGGGGAAATCAAAACTATGTGCCACCTAATGGAAATTAGAAGAACATAGCATCACATCTGTGATTCTTTTCAAAGATGTAGAACTTTAGTGTAATAATGAGGAAACATTAAACACACCAAATTGAGGAACATCCTTCAAATAACTGGCCTGTAATCTTCAATTTTCATTTTAGACTCAGGGAGTACATGGGGAGATTTTTTTACAAGGATATATTGCCTGATGCTGAGATTTGGCTTCTTTTGATCCTGTCACCCAGATAGGGACAGTGCCCAATGGGAAGTTTTCCAGTCCTTGGCCCCCTCTCTTCCTCCCTCCTTTCCTTTTCTTTCTCTTTCTTTTTCTTTTTTTTGAGACAGAGTTTCACTCTGTCACCCAGGCTGGAGTGCAATGGCGCAATCTTGGCTCACTGCAACCTCCTCCTCCTGGGTTCAAGTGATTCTCCTGCCTCAGCCTTCTGAGTAGCTGGAATTACAGGCTCACATCACACCCTAAGTAATTTTTGTATTTTTTAGTAGAGATGGAATTTCTCTGTGTTGGCCTGGCTGGTCTTGAACTCCTGACCTTAGGTGATCTTTCCACTTTGGCCTCCCAAAGTGCTGGAATTACAGGCATGAGCCACAACACCAGGCCCCTTCCTCCTTTCATAGTCCCCAGTGACAACTGTTTTTGTCTTTATGTCTGTGTGTACCCAAGGTTTAGCTCTCACTTATAAGTGAGAACATGTGATATTTGGTTTTCTGTTTTTCCTTTAATTTGCTTAGGATAATGTCTTCCTACTGCATTTACATTGCTGCAAAGGATATGGTTTCATATTTTTTAATGGCTGCATATAAAAATGGTGGATATGTACCACATTTTCTTTATCTAATCATCCCTTGATGGGCTCCTAGGTTGGTTCCATGTCTTTGCTATTGCAAATAGTGCTGTGATGAAAATATGAGTGCATGTATCTTTTTGGTAGAATTATTTATATTCCTTTGAGTATATATCCAGTAATGGGATTGTTAGGTCAAATGGTAGTCCTGATTTTCGTTGTTTGAAAAATCTCCAAACTCCCTTCCACAGTGGCTGAACTAATTTACATTCCCACCAACAGTGCATAAGTTTTCCCTTTCTTCTACAGCCTTGCCAACAAGCAGCAATAAACATGAAAAAGTGCTCACCACCACTAATCATCAGAAAAATGCAAATCAAAACCACAATGTGATATCATCTCACACCAGTCAGAATGGCTGTTAAGAAAAGGTTTCTTTATTTTGATTTTTCAAAGGAAATAAAGAGTGAATAGAGTAACCAGATGAAAAGGAGGAAAGGAGTTTTTGCTGTCGTTTTGTTTTATTCTTTAAAAGAATAACATTGTCGTATTCTATCAGAGATAGATTGAAATTTAGACATTTTTACATAAATATTTTATGCATCACTTTATAGTTAACTTCTAAGTACTTCTAGATTTTTGTTAACGTTGTGAATGGTTATTCTTTTTATGAACGATTTGGAAGAAAAAATATGTAGTAATAACTGAAAGAGTGAAAATTACCAGTATTTGTAGATACTATAAACGTTAACATAGGAAACCTCAAAACAGTAATAGAGTATTGAACTATTGAAACAAATAAAAGAGGAGTATGATGTCCAAACTATTTGAGTGAAAAATGGGAAGTTGTCTCCCCAAAATGCATGAAGATAAAACTGAGCAAAATTGTGAAACACAATCATTTAAATATCTTAAAACTTGACAAAAGTAATAAAATAATTTAAGATGCATATCTACTAAATCTTGGGAACAAAATTGAAAGTCTGTGGTGATTTCACCTCACACAGCTTTGGTATTCACCCTTCCAGTTTCATAGAATGAAAAATTTGTATGGAAATTCGAACAAGGCAGACAGAGCAAGCTGTGAGGTCTGGCAGGTCTCTTGCCCTGCCTGATGGGAATGACTTTATTTGGAGTAGAATATGAAAAATTCCATGCCCAGAAGCATTATCAAAAATAACGATATCAAAGGACTAACACTAGCAAAGCCCAACATTACAGCTATCCCGAGGTCATAGTAGTAGTTGGGCAAAGTAGAACTTAACAGGGAGATCAAGTAAGCTAGAGAGACAAAGAGGAATTTGCTAAAAACCTACTTATCTCTGGCATTCTGGAAACATGTGCATGTATGAAAGGTGAAGCCCATTTAGGCAAGATTAGAAAGGGCTTTGATAAGCTGTTCATCTCTAGCTGAATATAATGTCCTGAGAATGCAGAAAACATAAAATGGGAAATATTTGAAAAGTGCCTGAATTTTGAAAGCACTTCTGAAGCCATGCACAGATTCATTGACAATGTGTATAAGCCTTTCTGGGACAAGGTGATAAGTAAAATCTCTGACCTATCACTAAGGTATGCTAACCCAGAGATAACACTAGGAAGCCAAGGCTAGAGATAAAAACAAGAATTTAAAAGTAATTGAGATGAGACCCCAGAGGGTACATACCGTGAAAGAAACAGTCCAAATAATTAATCTAGGTAATTCACTATATAAACAACTAAGAAACCAACATCAGATTAGGGGAGAGAACTCAGAGTTAATACAATAAATTATTTTCAAATTAAAGTTTTCAACAACAACAAGTTAAGAGACATGCAGAGAAACAACAAGATGTGACTCCACAGAGGAAAAAGAACAGATAATCAAAATTCTTTCTGAAGGGACCACAGAGGTAAACTTGGCAAAGACTTCAAAACAACTGTTATGCATCTGTTCTAACAACTAAATGAAACCTGTTCAAACAAACTAAAGCAAACAACTAAAATTTTAAGGAAACTATAATGACAATAATTTATAAAATAGATAATATCAATAAATAGAAAATGTAAAAAAAAATCAAGTAGAAATTCTGGGAAAAAGAATGAAGAAAAATAAAAAGATTTTGAAAGACATCAATATATATATGCCATGGAGTTTCCCTAAGAAGAGAAAAAAGAAACAGAGACAAATTATTTGAAGAAGTAATGACAAAAAATTCCACGGATTTGATGCAAAATGTTCATTTACTCACTTCAAACCTCAACTTTGAGTCAGATAAATATACATTCATAGTGAAATGAATGTATCTGATCATAGTAAAACTTGAAAGACAAAGAAAAACAATTTTGAAAGCAGTTAAGAGAAGAAAGCACTTGTCATATCTAAAGAAACTGTAATAAGATTGATGGCTAACTCCTCATCAGGTACAATAGAGGCCAGAAGAAAGTGAGAAGCCATGTTCAAAGTGCTAAAGAAAACTCAGTCAACCAAGATTTCTATATCTAGCAAAAGTATCCTTAAAAATGAAAGGAAAATAACGGCATTTTCAGAAAACAAAGGCCAAGAAAATTTGTTGCTAGCAGACCTGCCTGACAATAAATACTAAAGAAGATTTCTCAGAATTAGAAACTACTTTAAATTTAATATGGAACCAGAAAACAGCCTGTAGAGCCAAGACAATCCTAAGCAAAAAGAACAAAGCTGGGGGCATAATGCTACCGGACTTCAAACTACACTACAAGACTATGGTAACCAAAACAGCACAGTACTTGTACTAAAACACATATAGAGACCAATGGAACAGAACAGAGGCCTCAGAAATAATGCCACACATCTACAACCATCTGATCTTTAACAAACCTGACAAGAACAAGCAATAGGGAAATGATTCCATACTTAATAAATGATGTTAGGAAAAGTGGCTAGCCATATGCAGATAACTGAAACTGGACCCCTTCCTTACACCTTATACAAAAATTAACTCAAGATGGATCAAAGACTTAAGTGTGAGACCTAAATCCATAAAAAACCTAGAAGAAAATCTAGGCAATACCATTCAAGACATAGCTATGGGCAAAGACTTCATGACTAAAACACCAAAAGCAATGGCAACAAAAGCCAAAATTGACAAATGGGATCCAATTAAACTAAAGAGTTTCTGCAAAACAAAAGAAACTATCATCAGAGTGAATAGGCAACCTACTGTCTGTCCATCTGACAAAGGGCTAATATTCAGAGTCTACAAAGAACTTAAACAAATTTACAAGAAAAAAAAAACCATCAAAAAGTAGGCAAAGGATGTGAACGGACACTTCTCAAAAGAAGACATTTATGCAGACAAGAACATATGAAAAAAAGCTCATCCTCACTGGTCATTAGAGATATGCAAATCAAAACCACAATGAGATACCATCTCACGCCAGTTAGAATGGTGATCATTAAAAAGTCAGGAAACAACAGATGCTGGAGAGGATGTGGAGAAATAGGAATGCTATTAGTCTGCTGCTGGGAGTATAAATTAGTTCAACCATTGTTGGAAGACAGTATAGCAATTCCTCAAGGATCCAGAACCAGAAATACCATTTGACCCAGGGTCTATTACTGGGTCTATACCCAAAAGATTATAAATCATTCTACTATAAAGACACATGCACATGTATGTTTATTGCAGCACTATTCCCAATAGCAATGACTTGGAACCAACCCAAACGCCCATAAGTGATGGACTGGGTAGAGAAAATGTGGCACATATATACCATGGCATAATATGCAGCCATAAAAAAGGATGAATGTATATCCTTTGCAGGGACATGGATGAAGCTGGAAACCATCATTCTCAGTAAACTAACATAGGAACAGAAAACCAAACACTGCATGCTCTCACTTATAAGTGAAAGTTGAACGATGAGAACACATGGACACAGAAAGGGGAACATCACACACCAGGGCCTGTCAAGGGATCGGGGGCTAGGAGAGAGATAGCATTAGGAGAAATACCTAATGTAGATAAAGGGTTGATAGGTGCAGCAAACCACCATGTCACGTGTATACCTACATAACCCAAACCTGCAGGTTCTGCACAAGTATCCCAGAAGTTAAAGTATAATAAAAAGAAAAGAAAAGAAAAGAAAAGAAAAGTAAAGAAGTCACTCCAGATGACAATATGAATCCATTTGAAAAAATAAAGATCACTAGGAAGGCTAATTATATGAGTAATCATAAAAAGAAATATAAGTATGGATTTACCTTTTTTCTCATCATTTATTTAAAAGACAAGTGTGTAAAACAATAATTATCAAAGGGTATTGTGTGGGCTAATACAAAGAGGTAATAGATGAGACTAAAATATCGCAAAGGAGGTGGGTGGAAATTGAGGTGTATAGGAACAACAAATTGCTACCAGATTGTCTATCCAATACACAAGAATAAAATGCAATCTATAAAAAATAATCAATTAGGCTCTGTCAAAATTAAAATCTTTTTTATTTCCAAAGATAACATTTAGAGAATAAAAAGATAAGCCATACACTGTGAGAAAATATTTGCAAATTATATGCCTGATAAAGAAAATTTACCTGGAATATTTAAGGAAACATTATAACTCAATACTAAGACAAACGATGGTTTAAAACAATCAAATTACTTGAATAGCCATTTCACAAAAAATTACATATAGTGGTCAATAAGCACATGAAAGTATGCTTAAAATTTTTTGCCATTAGGAAAATGCCATTAAGAAAACCACATCTTGTAAAATAACTATAACAAAAACAACAAGCAATAGCAAGTCTTGTCAAGCATGTGGAAAAACTGGAACTCTCATACAGTCTTCATTGGAATGTAAAATTTTGCAGCTACCTTGGAAAACAGCTTGAAAGTTTTATAAAATGTTAAACATACTTTGCCATAGTAACCAGAAATATCACTCCCAGATTTCCATCAAATAGAAATAAAAACATATGTGCATATAGAGACTTGTATATGAGTGTTCATAATGGCATTTTAAATAATGGTCAAAAAGTGAAAACTGTCCATATGTTTATCAAGGGTGAATTGGGTGGACAGAATGATTTATCAATGTAATTGAATATTATTAATCAATCAAATGGATCAAATACTGACACAACATGGATGAACTTCAAAATATTATGCTAAGTGGAAGAAGACAGGCACAAAATTCCACATGTAATTCCACTTACATGAAATTTCCATACATGAAATAGCCAAATCTATAGTGACTGACAGAAAGTAGGTTAGTGGTTACATGGTGCTGGGCAACAGAGAGTAACTGAAAATTGGGGTAAAGAAAACATTCTAACTTTTCTTGTGCTTATGGTTGTACAATTTTGTACATTTAACAAAAATTTATTAAATTGAATATTCAAAATGAATTAATTATATGATATGCAAGTCATATTCCATGTGGTAGGCTGAATAGTGATACCCAAAGACATAGGGATCCTAATCCCTTGTAACTGTAAATGTTATCCTATATGGCAAGTGGGACTTTATAGATGTGATAAAATTAATAATTTTGAGATTTAGAGATTGTCCTGGATTATTCAGGTGACATCTAACTGTAAACACAAGTGTCTTTAAAAAATGAAGGCGGAGAGTATTTTGATGACAGAATTAGAGAAGGCAATGTTATGATAAAAGCAAAGATTGGAGTGATGTGGCCACAAGCCAGGGAATGCCAGCAACCACCAGAAGTATGAAGAAACAAGAAACAGATTATCGCCGGGAGCCTCTGAAAAAAGCCAGCCCTGCCAACACCTCAACTCTGACATTGGTGAAATAATAGACATATAAATCAAAAGAACAGAGTACAGAATCCAGAAACAAACTCCCAGAGGTATGTCTGTCTTGGTTCATTTCATGCTGCCATAACAGAATACCTGAGGCTGGGTAAGATGAAGTTTATTTCTCTCAATTTTTGTGGCTGGAAAGTCTAAGAGCATGACAGCAACATCTGCTCAGTTTCTTGTGATAAGACATGACAGAGAAACAAATCAGCCCGTAGGCACGTACGAAGAGGGAGAGGACCAAGACAACTGACTCACTTGATAACATTCCACTCTAGCAGTAACTTACTCAGTCCTGAGAGAGAAATAACTCACTCATTTATTCCCCCAAAACTGCGTTTATCCTTTTGTGAGGGTGGATCACATATGATTTAAATGCCTCTTAAAGATATTTCCACCTAACACAACTGCATCAGGTACCAAGCCTCCACGTAAGCTTGGATGACAACAAACCATAATCAAATTGTAGCAATGCCCAACTGATATTTGTCAGAAGTGAGAAAACTGATGGGAAAACATTCACCTTTTCAACAAATGATACTGAAGCAATTGCATATCCACATGCAAAAAAGAAAAATGATCCTCAACATAGTTCTCACACTTTTACAAAAGGCTCTTCGACATAAGTATGTAATGCAAAACTTTGAAACTTTTAGAAAGAAACAAAGAAAAAAAATCTTTGAGACTTAGAACTAGCAAGGAGTTTTTGGGCTAAGCAACAAAAGCATGACTCATAAATGAAAATATTGATAAAGTATACATCATTAAAATTGGAAAATTTTACTCTGCATAGACCATGTTAATAGGATGAAAAAATGTTACTAAAAGGAAAAAAATATTGGCAAACTGTATCTGACTAAGATTGGTATCTGGAATGTACAAAGAACTCTCAGAAGTCAATAGAAAGAAAAAAAATAAAATTTTATTATAAAATGGGCAAAAGAAATAAAGAAATATTGTATATAGTATAAATGGCAAATAATGCTATAAAAATACTTATCATCATTAGCCATTAGGAAAATGCAAATTAAAACCACAGTTAGAGATTACTATTTATTCAACAGAAAGGCTAAAATAGAGAATATAGTTTTGTGATGCATAGTGAAATTTTAGTCAACAATGAATTGCATATACAATGGTGGTATCATATGATTACAATGGAGCTAAAAAATTTCTATTGCCTAGTGAAGTCATAGTCATTGACACATGCCAGTGAAATGCATTATTCATGTGTTTGTAGTGATACTGATGTAAAAAACCTACTGCACTGCCAATTGTATAAAAGTGCACAGTAATGTCCCAGGCCTTCACATTCACTTACTACCAACTTACTGACCCACCCAGAGCAACTTTCAGTCTTGCAAGCTGCTCAGTAAGTATTCACGGTAAGTGCTTTATACAGGTGTACTACTCCTTAAATCTTTTATACATTATTTTTACTATTCCTTTTCTATGCTTAGCTGTGTTTAGATACAAAAACACAACTGTGTTACAATTGCCCACCATGTTGGTTAATAGCCTAGGAACAATGAACAGTAGGCTATATTATCTAATGTAGCATACAGTAGCCATCTAGGATTGTGTAAGTACCACCTCATAATGTTCATGCAATGACTAAATTGCCTAATTATGCATTTCTCAGAATGTATTCCCCTTGTTAGGTGAAGCATGACTGAATTGATAATACTCAGTGCTGGCAAATATGTTAAACTAGATCACTTATTGCAATGTTGTAGGAATGTAAAATGATATAGCTACTCTGGAAAACAATTTGGCATTTAAAAAAAAAAAAAAAAACTAAACATGTAGCTACATATAACCCAGAAATCTCAGAGAGATAAATACATATGTTCACACACAAAAAAACCTATACAAGGATACTTGTATGAGCTTTATTTCGAATTGCCACAAACTGAAAATAACTCAAATATCTTTCAATGGGTGAATGATAAAAATAGTAAAAAAAACTATGTCATAACCATATCATGAAATATCTCTCTGCAATAATCAGAAATAAACTATTAATATACATAGCAACCTCACTGAATATCAGATAATTATATTGAATAAAAAAAGCTAAATTCGAAGAATTACATACTGTAAAATTCCATTTGTAAAACTTTCTTGTAATGATAAAATTATAGAAATGAAGTAAAGATTAGTGGTTGCCAGTTGTTAAAAGGGGAGTGAATAGAGAAGATAAGTAGTTGTGGCTATATAAGAATGACATGGGAGATCCCTGTGGTGATGGAACTGTTCTACATGTTGGTGCATCAATGTCAATATTCTGGCTGAGAGATTATTCCACAGTTTTGTAAGATGTTATCGCTAGGAGAAACTGAGTACAGAGTATATGAAATGTCTATTATTTTTTACAATTGCATGTGAATCTATGATAATCTCAAAATAAAAATTTTAACCAAAATGTATTGAAGAAAATAGAATGAAGGAACAAATCAGAAAATGAGATAATCTATTTGTAGTTTATATGTCTAATAAAATTTCTACCAGGGATATAACAAACTCCTGCATATCAATGAGAAAAAGACTGACAATTAAGAAGAAAATAAAAACTGAGTAAGAAACTTGAATATGTCTTTCACAACAAGGATAGAAACATGATTAATAAACATACAAAAAAGTGTTCAATCTCATTAATAGGCAAATACAAATCATATTCTATTCTTTATACCACTGCATGTGACCAGAATGGCTGAATTACCAAGCTTGACAATGCTGAATATTGGTGAGGATGTGGAGCAACAACTCGTAAACATTGTTAGTGGGAGTGGAAGTAACTATTTTGAAAAGCTGTTAAAGATCATTAACTGTAATCATATATTTGTCACCAAGTAATTTCACTTTTAAGTATTAATCCACAAGGATGAATGCATATGTGATTACTTAGAAGACTATTTTTGTAATCATTCTAAACTGGAAAAAAACCAAATGTCTTTACATGTTAGAAAAGATCACATATAATGAAATTCTGAATATGTCAGCAATGATAATGAACAAGCAGTAATCACATATAACAGCATGAATTAATGTTATACATATAATATTGAGGGACAGAAGCCTCAACAGACATATCGTGTTCTTCTCATAAAAAGGCCAAAACTAGGCAAGACTAAATTGCAGCATAGAATTCAGGTTAATTGTTACCTTTGGTGTTTTAATAGAGATTTGGAGTTGCATTAAAGAAATTTCTGGATTATTAGAAATATTGTGTTTCACACCTCTGTGCTTACTTTTATTCAGTCACTGTGCTATATATTAATCATTTGTGTACCTTTATATATGTATGCTACACTTCAGTGAAAATAAGAAAAATATAAGTCAATAGTTGGACACAAAGCATACCTTTATCAAGTAAAAAAATTAACCATTTATTCAAATACAATTGAATATAACTTTTGAATCACTGGAATTTTAAACGCATTTTATCATGTATCATTTGGATCATAATAGTAATTAAAAATGAGATTACAAAACCTTTTGAAAGCAATAAAAAGTGGCACAGGTCATTATCATAATTTTGAGTCACAGAAAAATCTATACTCATAGGAAAAGATATTATATATGTGCTTATATTAGAAAGCAGTATGACTAAAAATTTAAAAATAATTACTCATTTAAAATTTTTAATAATACATCCAAGACAAAAGGAAGCACAAGCATATAACTGAAATTAATAAAGCAAGAATAAATTATACAAAGTTTGGGTGAATACAATATTTTTCTTTTGAAAAGATGAAGAAAATAGATATAACCCACATGAATTCAGGGTAAAAAGAGAGAAACAATATAGATTAGGCAAGCAAAAGACAGACGTTTTGAAAGGTAAAATGGAAATACTATTCTTAACTCTTTGGAAACAAATTTGAAAGCCTGGAGAAAATGGAGCATTTTCTACCTAAATTTAAATTATTAAAATAAACCCAGGATCATGAAGAAAATGTGAAAAGACCTTTAAGAATGGGAAGATAATTAAAGATCAACTTTAAAACAAGCACTATCACCTGACTTTTTCACAACTGACTTCTTTCTCATGTTTAATGGATTTTTAGAACTTCAAATACTATTTAAGGTATATTTAACAATAGAAAAGATAGAAATCTCCTAATTAATTTTACGAGGCTAAAAAAAAGACAGCATCAAAAAATTATAATCTCATTTACATATATTGAAATGTTAATTTTAAACACAATTTATTGCAAACTTAAACTCATAAAACTTTAACATAATACATTTAAGAGGAAAATACATACAAGTAGTTAATAAAAAGAAAACTACAAACATGTTATTGAAGGACACAAAACAATATTGAAAATGCAAAGTAAATAATTTTCTCGGGCAGAAAAAATACAACAGAAGTGTAAACTTTTCCAACATTAATATATAAATTTGATATAATTTTATTTAGGATATCTAAACTATTTTTTCACATTTTGGAGTTAAATTAAATGGTACTAAATTTTAACTGTGAGAATAGATAGAACAGTAGGAGCAAGTGGTATGTAGTAGTAATATGAGACTTTTTTAAGTGAAAGTAAATTTATTAAGAAAGCAAAGGCATAAAAGAATGCCTACTATATATGCAGAGCAGCCCCGAGGCCTCCTGGTTGCCCATTTTTATGATTTTTGTTTTTTAATTTTTTTTTTCCATAGGTTTTTGACGAACAGGTGGTATTTAATTACATGAGTAAGTTCTTTAATGGTGATTTGTGAGATTTTGGTGCACCAATCTTCTGGGCAGCATATCCTGAACTCGATTTGTAGTCTTTTATCTCTCACCGCCCCCCACAATTTGCCCCATGTCCCCAAAGTTCATTGTATCATTCCTATGCCTTTGCATCCTCATAGCTTAGCTCTCACTTAAGAGTGAGAACATACAGTGTTTGGTTTCACGTGCCTGAGTTATTTCACTTAGAATAATAGTCTCCAGTTCCATCTAGGTTACTGTGAATACCATTAATTCCTTCCTTTGTATATATGCCACAATTTCTTTATCCATGTGCTGATTGATGGGCATTTGGACTGGTTCCATATTTTTGGAATTGCAAATTGTGCTGCTATAAACATACATGTGCAAATATCTTTTTCCTATAATGACTTCTTTTCCTCTGGGTAGATGCCCAGTAGTGGGATTGCTGGATCAAATGGTAGACTATATTTTAAAGCCACTGTAATCAAAGCAATGTGGTATTGACAAAGGGCTTGGAAAGATATAAGAAAGAAAATCCAGAAATATATTACACTATATATGAGATTTTATTGATAATAAAAAAACATTGAATTTAACAGGTTGTCTCAATAGATTATTCCACAGAAAGTAATATTAGATTATGTGTCATGTTTTATATGTAAAAATGTATTCCTAAATGAAATACAGATGTTTTACTTAAATTAGTAAACATCTTTTGATGACTACTTATAAAATCTAAGGATGGGACAAATATTAGGTAAAAATGCATGTACAAACACACAGTTTTGTTATATATTTCAATTCTTTAGAGAATTGTTCTTAACAGAAATAAAATTAAATGTTTATGTCCTAAGAATTTATCTAAGGCTAATAAAATGACTTTTTAATCAGTGGGAGTACATCTTTTTTTTTTTTTTTTTTTTGAGACGGAGTCTCGCTCTTTCGCCCGGGCTGGAGTGCAGTGGCCAGATCTCAGCTCACTGCAAGCTCCGCCTCCCGGGTTTACGCCATTCTCCTGCCTCAGCCTCCCGAATAGCTGGGACTACAGACGCCCGCCACCTCGCTCGGCTAGCTTTTTGTATTTTTTAGTAGAGACGGGGTTTCAACGTGTTTGCCAGGATGGTCTTGATCTCCTGACCTCGTGATCCGCCCGTCTCCGCCTCCCAAAGTGCTGGGATTACAGGCTTGAGCCACCGCGCTCGGCCAAGGAGTACATCTTTAGAAACAGGACCTTGGACTTTTCAGCAACTTCCTTGCAGCAGATCTCAGGCAACTTTAATAATAATGAACTTTTCTTTGAAAGATCATTATTACATTTTGTTTCTTCTTGTCTTTGTCTATATTTTCTTGGCTCTGTTATTGGAATACCCTCTGGGCTCTAGTTCTCTCATTTGCCCTTGCTCAGACTTCATAACACGGCTAGTCTCTGGCTCTGCTTTCATATTAGACCAGTGTTTGAAGATCTGCTCTTTCACTCCTTTGGTGTAATATAACTTTCATTTGCAGCAGTACTTAAAAGACATCAAAATGAATGCTAGTTCTAAGCAACACTATTAAGAACTTTGAGCAACTCAAATACAAGGAGCATCTCACCCATCCTAATGCAAAACTCTTTACTGATAAAAAACAATGATACTTGTTTTAAATAAAGAGGTGCTGACTTGTGGGACCATTCCTTCCTATGCAAGGAGCATTCTCATAACACAACAAATTTCTTCTTTCTATCGCATAAAAACCCAGTCCCCCGAAAGAGTGGCTGAATGAATTTCTTCACTACTGTGTTTTCATGCCTGGCAAATATATAATGCTGTGGTCACTGGCTTGATTACTATAGTCTTTTTTGTTTTTTACTCCCTTTAAACACAATTTATTGCAAACTTGAGATGCATGATACTCATGTCAATTCTGATGGTTTGTGAGGACCCGAATATGCTATGGAGTAGAGTTTCAGGTAGACGTGCAACCTATCATTTTGAGAATATTTCTATCTTTGCAAAAACATCTCAGCAAAACTATATGCTATGTTTCTGAATAATTTTAAAACATAGACTCATTCAATAAGTTCTCACTTAAATTCAATGCCAGAACAAACACTACTGCTTGCTTATACAAATCAGAAATATATTAACCTGCTGAATTTATTGTTCATCTCTACTCAAAATCCCATTTTGCATGCACGGTAGTATTTGTTCCTCTATGTCTTTTTTTTTTTTTTTTTTTTTTAAGGTGTGCGCTTTTATTCAATTGGTCTCAAGTCAGTGTCCAAGTAAACCCTGGCTACCTCCACCCACTCCCAGGGAGACCAAAAGCCTTCATATATCTCACATAGGGGGACAAAAAGGGGAGGGGGGGTCACGAAGGCTGATCATTCAAAATGAAACAAAATTAAAAAGTATTAACGTGAAGATTAAAATGATTTTGCATTACATTATTTACATGAAAGCAATGCTATCACCTTCCCTGTGTGGACTCAGGAGAGGACCAGGGCATTTTCCTTAGAGAAAAGTCGGGTGGCTTTTAGGAGGGCAAGGGACTTCCCATAACAATGCATCTCACACTATTTGGAATGACTATTAAAAAAAGAACAATGTGCAATTAAAATCCTAGACCACATTGTAGAACTTTGGAGGGTGCTCACTCCAACCGACTGTCATCTTCGTTCTTGAGTTAATCCAAAACAAGCAAACAAAACAAAACCAAAAAACAGATAAAGCCATGCCAATCTCATTTTGTTTTCTGTGCAAGTTAGGTTTTGTCAAGAAAGGGTGTAGTGAAACTCAGTTACAGTCTGCCTAGAAGCATTTGCGGTGGAAAATGGAGGGGCCGGACTCATCACACTCCTGCTTGCTGATCCACATCTGCTGGAAGGGCGAGAGGAGGCCAGGATGGGGCTGCCTATCCACAGGGAGTACTTGCGCTAGGAGGAGCAATGATCTTGATCTTCATGGTGCTGGGCTCCAGCTCGGTGATCTCCTACATCTTGCCGATGATGCTAGGGTACATGGGTGGTGCTGCCAGACAGCACTGTGTTGGCATACAGGTCTTCATGAACGTCCACGTCACACTTCATGATGGAGTTGAAGGTAGTTTCGTGGATGCCACAGGATTTCATGCCCAGGAAGGAAGGCTGGAAGAGCGCCTTGGGGCAGCAGAACTGTTGGTTGCGGATGGTGATGACCTGGCTGTAGGGCAGCTCATAGCTATTCTCCAGGGAGGAGCTGGAAGCCACCATGGCCACCTCCTGATCCAAGTCCAGGGCGACCTAGCACAGCTTCTCCTTGATGTCACAGGAGATTGCCTGCTTGGCCATGGTGGCGAAGCTGTAGGCGCTGGGTGAGGATGTTCATGAGGTAGTCAGTCAGGTCATGGCCAGCCAGGCCCAGATGCAGGATGGCCTGGGGGAGGGCATACCCCTCGTAGATGGGCACAGCGTGGGTGACCCTTCACCAGAGTCCATCATCATGCCAGTGGTAGGGCCAGAGGCCTACAGGGACAGCACAGCCTAGATGGCCATGTACATGGCTGGGGTGCTGAAGGTCTGAAACGTGATCTAGGTCATCTTCTCGTGGTTGGCCTTGGGGTTCAGGGAGGGGCTCGGTCAGCAGCACGGGTTGCTCTTTGGGAGCCACAGGCAGCTCGTTGTAGGTGTCGTGCCCGATCTTCCATGTCGTCCCAGTTCAGGGTCAGGATGCCCCGCTTGCTCTGGGCCTCCTCGCCCACTATGAGTCCTTCTGAACCATGCCCACCACCACGCCCTGGTGCCTGAGACGCCCCACGATGGATGGGAACACGGCCCCAGGGGCATCGTCACCCGTGAGGCTGGCCTTGCACATGCCGGAGCCCTTATTGATTACAAGCTCAGCGATATCATCATGGTGAGCTAGAGGCAGGTGTGGATCGGCGATGGAGTAGTGAGGGCGAGGCTCTGTGCTCGCGGGGCGGACGCAGTCTCCGCGGTCCTCTTCTATGTCCTCTGTGTCTTTTAAGTATTTGTGTATTGTCTTTTAAGTATTTGTGTATTGTCTTATCTTAAATGTTTCTGCTGATAATACCTTTAAGTCTTGGGGTTACCTTATAACTTCATGTATAGTAGGTGAATCTTAAAATTTATGTAAGGACTTAAATATGTCCCCTTTTTTGTTTATCACTAGAAGACTGTTTGTGTCATTTTGACTGACATTACAAGCCAAATCAACTGGTGTGACTGCAAATAGACAGGATATTAACATGGACTACAAAAGAAAACATACGAGTCTGACTAATAATGTTGATGCTTCTTCTAGGTAAAAAAGTCCCTTATTCTTATGTCTCCTGTGGTTAACTTTCTCTCTTTTTTCTAGCCTACAAAGGCGCTAGAGTGGCAAGGCTTTACATTCAAATGACCATATAAAGTTGTGTGTGTGTGTGTGTGTGTGCACTTAAATTAAAAACATTTTATTTTAAATCGTCAGTAAATGCAAAGTAGCTTTAAATGTTTGAAACCAACAATATAAACTCACATGTGTATATATACATACACATACACACATACACACACATACATACATATATACATATATATTGTGATATTTATACCAATTGATTTAGAAACAAAAAGTTTCCTTTGGGAGGCCAAGGCGGGTGGATAAACTGAGCTCAGGGGTTTGAGACCAGCCTGACCAACATGGTGAAACCCCATCTCTACTAAAATTACAAAAAATTAGTTAGGCGTGATGGCACACGCCTGTAATCCCAGCTACATGGGAGGCTGAGGCAGGAGAATCGCTTGAACGCGGGAAGCATAGGTTACAGTGAGCCAAGATAGTGCCATTGCACTCCAGCCTGGGTGACAAGAGTGAAACTCCATCTCGGAAGGAAGGAAGGAAGGAAGGAAGGAAGGAAGGAAGGAAGGAAGGAGTGTCTATTGATGTGGAAGAAATGCAATTTAATGTGAGTATGTTTTCTTCTTAATACTAGTTCATAAACTCTTAAATCGTTACCTAATAGTGTTCTGTTCTATCATTACTTTTCTGAGAAATGAGGTGATTTTAGACAGTTTCCAAGGTTCTTTCCTTTTTGTCTTCTTACTGCCAACAGTTTTTTATTTCTAGTTATTATTTTTCAATATTTGATTTCATTTCCTACGTTATTTAAATATTACACGTGGGTTGAAATTTCTGTAACCAATGGTTAACTGGTATGTAATAAAAAACAAAATGACTTGGGCACTCAAGGACTATGCTTTCAAATATTTGAGTAATATCTACGGTTCAGTATATTAATTCTAATGTTTGATCACTAAGTAATGCATGACTAAATGCTTTATTGATGCAATAATTTCAGATCCATTTTCTACCTGACAAAATACAAAATAAAACAAAACACAAAATAAAACAAAACCTTTTCAAAGTTAGATTTTATACAGTAATAGACTTAAAACTTGCCTTTCTTTTTCTCTGGCAGTTATTGACCTTTCTTACAAGAGATTATTAGCTAAAGATCACGGCCTTTTTATTTTGTTACCTTAAAGCTGAAAAATTTATTATCTCATCCTTAAGGCTATGGCAGATCATTTTCTTCATGGGCTGTGTAGTACATAAATAATGCAAGATTTAAAGTCTCAGAATTCCTTTATCAGCAGATGGCAAAGTACTTAAAAAATCATTTTCTGGTTTGAGGTAATAGTCTAGTTTTATTCTGAATCTACTCAAGGCTTTGTGAACTGCTTCTATATGGGAGATAAGCAAGTGACACTGGACAAATCGAACAGCAGACCTGCCTCAGACTGAATCTACCCTCCATAAAATTCACCAGTAAAGAGAATTGATGTAAACACAACTTTAGCGTTTAAGATTATAAGTTGGATGCAGCCACTTCTTTTATTTCCATTACTGGGTTTCTGCCATGGCTGTTAGTACAGGAATGAAATAATTTGGATGATGGAAATGAAACTATGTAGTAAGATTGGGGAGAAAACTGCATAACTCTGATGCTCAGTAGAAATATTTTGGAAATTGGAAACAGAATGGCCATATTTACTTTCCTTAGTCAAGTTTAAATAAGATAGGAGACAGGACGGGCCTGACTGACAGAAATATAACACATTTCTCAAATACTACAAGTTCTATTAACACCCAGGATAGGAGAAATAAAAGTTGATATTACACTTTTCGAAAATGTATATACTGGAATTTTGCCAAGTAATTATGTAGCAAATTTTGACCAGCTTTAAGATGGTTATCAACGGAGGGTTCAAAAGTTCAGCTTTTCTGACTCTAGAAATTCAGAGGCCTAATTAAACTTAGCTATATTCTAAAAATCACTTTTATTTTTAAAGCAGTATTTAGAATTGGCTTATACATTTTATTCCCAAGATGTTAAACTGCTATAACCCAGAAAGAAACAAAAATCTTCAATGAACCTGTATCATTTTCTGTGTTAAATATTTGATGGTCAACATAATTCAATTAGCTGGTTTTGAATAATAATAGTGAAAAGAACAAAATTTCAGTGTAAAGTGTATAAATTAAATCTTTTACATGTATAGTATAATAAGTATTCAAACACAAATAAACATCTTAATAAAAAAATTGAAAATCTTTTTGCCTCACTCACTTTATTTCATGCCTCAATAGGGATCTAACTAATAAAGCAATAAAGATAATTAATGACGCATTTTCCAAAATCTTCAACAAATGCTTAAAAAAAATGAGTCTTAGGTAAACTGTGATTGAAACAAAAAAAATTCAGCCAACCCAAAACTGTATATGTAATATTTTTACCTTTTGATTCTTTTCTAAAGTTTTTTAGAGCAAAGGAAAAATGGAATTATCAAACTTTCAACTGAAGTTATATATAGTTTAGGTCTTTTATCTGGTTTAACTAATCTAACATTCTCATTTTAAAGTAACAGAAAGTAAAATCTGTATAATCTACCTCTCCAGATCTATTAATCTCTGCAATAAAAATTTTAAATAGCTCTACATTTGCTATCACAATTGTGTCAGAAAACGGATGTAGTTTAATATGAGAAAATTAAGTTGATATTGTGGGAAAACATGCTACAAACCCAATTAGTAATTAATTTATTTCAAAATATTTTTATTATAACAAATTATAGCAAATATTTATCTAAAACTTAGTTTAGGAAGATGAAGCCTGAAAGATAAATAAGACATGTATTGAATTAAAGAAACAGTCCAATGAAGACAGACAAATAAATAATTATTAAAGTTATGATTAAATAGGAGATAAATAAAGCTACAATTATGTGGTAAAAGGATTTTCCAAGCAAGGTGTAATTTGATGGAGATAGATGGGATATATATGAATGTTTAAATAGTTATGCAAATATTAATTTGTAGGGTATTTTTAATGTGGGTGTATAAGTAATGTGCTATAATAAAATACATTAAGGGACAAAAATGATGGACCTAAATGTGAGTATTATTTGTCAGATAGAAAAAAATATGAATGTGAGTTTTTTTAAACATGGTAATATTATCCTACTAGTATGATAATATTTCTACTGGGCCCATAAAACTTATTTTGTCAACCTTTGTTTTATACTATACATTACTGACAAAACAGGGCATAATTCCTCTGCTCTAAAGGAAATACATCCCGAAGCAGTTAAAAAAATAAAGAAAAAGAAAAAGAAAAAAAAACATGTTATTTCATGTAAATGTGCTCTTAAGCATTTTGAATAAGTAGGTCATTGACGTGGTGCAAAAGCTTTTCCAGTCTCTCATGTAAATATGCATTTGACAGTTTAGTAAATTTCAGGTCAATGGTCCAATAGACCAAAAAGTCTTGGGGCTATTGGAGTGTATCCTGTAAACGCACGTTAAGGGAATTTAAAAGTTGCAGATTATTGACTTGATTATTGATGCAAAGTAATCAATACAGTTTAACAGGTAATTAAATATCCTAACATAAAAAGTACATTTATAGAGTGCAGTCATAATTTATTAACAGACTGTAATGTAATATTACTTTTAAAGTTATTTGGTTAATGTTGACATTCTTTTTTGGTACCTCTTCTTTTCCATTTTTCTTCCATGTATAAATACGCTTCACTTTAATAATGCTACAGACCTTTGCAAATTTTCATATAAACTTTCAGTAAACTACTTAAATGGACACCATCAAAATTTTTTACTGCATTGTGATTTTATCAATTATACAGATAGTGATTATGTTTTGGTTTTAATTTTCATTTTTATTTTAGAATTGTGTCTACTTGTTGTAAGGGTGGATTGTGTGATGCTAAGGTTTGGGCTTCTATCAATTTCATCATCTAGATAGCAAAAATAATACCCAATAGAACGTTTTTCAGACTTTCCCAACTGCCTTTGAAGTCTCCAGTGTCTCCTATTCCCATCTTTAGGTACATGTGCACCCAAGAATTAGCTCCTACTTCTAATTAATTAGCCCCTACTTCTTTATTTTATAAAATAGTTTCAGTATTAGTAGTACCAATTTTCTTTGTACATCTGGTAGAATTCTGCTGTGAATCTACTTGGTTCAAAACTTTTTAGAATCAGTAGATTTTTCTTTTTTATTGAATCAATTTTAGAACTCATTATTTGTCTGCTCAGGGTTTCAACTTTTTCTGATTCAACCTTAGGAGGTTGTGTGTTTTCAGGAGTTCATCCGTTTCTCCTAGATTTTCTAGTTTGTGAACATAGAAGGGTTCATAGTCGTCTCTGAGGATATTTTGTATTTCTTAGGATGAATTTTAGTGTTACCTTTGTCATTTCTGATTGTATTTATATGGCTCTTCTCTCATTTTTTTTCTTTATTAATCTAGCTAATGGTTTAATGATCTTGCTTACCCTTTCAAATAAATAACCAAGTTTTTGTTTCCTTGACCCTTTGTATAGTTTTTGGGGCCGCAATTTCATTTAATACTGCTGTGCTTTCTTTTCTTCTGCCAGCTTTGGGATTAGTTTGTTCTTGTTTTTCTAGTTTCTTTGATTGTGATGTTAATTTGAGATCTTTTAGCTTTTTCAAATAGCCATTTAGCATTATAATAATTCCTCTTAACATTGCTTTTGCCACATCCCAGAGATTTTGATATTGTGTCTCTGCTTTCATTTGTTTCAAAGAATATTTTGATTTCTGCCTTAATTTCACTGTTTACCCATAAGTCATTCAGAATCTATTTGTTTAGTTTCTATGTGATTGTGTAGTTTTTGAGAGTTCTTCTTTGTATTGATTTCTATTTTTATTTCATTGTGGTTCAAGCATATACTTTGTATGATTTCCATTTTTTTGAATTGAGACTTGCTTTATCACCAAGCATGTGGTTGATCTTACATTATGCTCATGTTCAGATGAGAAAAATGTATATGCTATGGTTATTGAGTGGAGTGTTACATAGATATTTATTGAGTCAAATTGGTCAAGTGTCATATTTAAGTCGAGAATTTATTTGTTAGTTTTCTGGTTCATTGATCTGTCCTAATGCTTTCAGTGGGTGTTGAAACTCCCCACTCTTATTGCGTGGCTGCCTAAGTCTTTTTGAAGGTCTAGAAGTAATTGTTTTATGAATCTGGGTGCTCCAAAGTTGGATGCATATATATTTAGTATAGTTAAATTTTCTTGTTAAACTGAACCTTTTATCATTATGTAATGGCCTTCTTTGTCCATTTTTACTGTTGCTGATAAAATGTCTGTTTTATCTAATACATGCATAGAAATCTCTACTTTTTTTGTTTTCCATTTGTGTGATAGATCTCTTCCTATCCCTTTACTTTGAATCTATGGGCGTCATTACATGACAGATGGAACTCTTGAAGACAGCAAAAAGGTGTCTTGTTTTTCTCTCCAACTTGCCACTTTGTGTCTTTTATGTGGGGCATTTAGACCATTTACAGCTAAGGTTATATTGATATGTGAGATTTTGTTCCTGTCATGGTGTTGTTTGCTTCCTTTGTGGTGATGAATGTGTTGTTGCTTCTTAGGGTCTGTGGGCTGTGTATTAATGTATGTTTTTATGGCAGCAGTTTACCTCTTTCATTTTCAAGTTTAGAGCACTATTAAGTAATTCTTGTAATGCTGGTCTAGTGGTAGCAAATTTGCTTAGCAATTGCTTGTCTGGGAAAGGTTTTATTTCTTCTTTGCTTATGAAGCTTAGTTTTATGGGATATGAAATTCTAGTTGGTATTTATTTTCTTTAAGAATGCTAAAAATAGGCTCCCAGTCTTCTCTGGCTTGTAAGGTTTCTGCTGAGAATTCCACTATTAGCCTGATAGGCTTCCCTTTATAGGTTATCTAACCCTTTTCTCTAGGTGTCTTTAAGAGTTTTTTCTTTCAGGTTGACCTTGAAAAGTCTGACAACTATGTGCCTTGAAGATTGCTATATTTTATTAGCATCTCACACGTGTTCTCTGAATGTATTGTTTTTGCAATTTAACCTCTCCAACAAGATTGGAAAAATTTTCTTGGATTATATTCTTAAATATGTTTTCCAAGTGGCTTACTGTAATGGTTAATATTAGGTGTCAACTTGACTGTATTGAAGAATGCCTAGATGGCTGGTGAAGCATTGTTTTTGGGTGTGTCTGTGAAGGTGTTGCCAGAGGAGATTAACATTGGAGACACTTGGCTGGGAGAGGAAAACACACCCTCAATGTGGGTCAGCCCTATCCAATCAGCTCCCATTGTGGCTAGAATAAAGCAGCTGGAAGAAAGGGGATAAGAAGCTTGTGGAATCTGCCCACTCTCTTTCTTCCTAAGCTGGAAACTTGCTTTCTCTTCTCCAGCCCATGGACATCAGACTCTGGGTTCTTCAGCCTTTGTACTTTGGGACTTGCACCAGTGGCCTCCCAGAGGCTTTTGTGCCTTTAGCCTTAGACTGTAGCTTGCAGGATTGGCTTCCCTGGTTTTGAGACTTTCTGATTTGGACAGAACTATGCTACTGGTTTCTCTCTTTTCTCAGCTTGCAGGTGGCCTATTGTGAGACTTCACCTTGTAATCATGTGAGCCAATTCCCCCTAATAAACTCTTTTATATTTACAAATATCCTATTGGTTCTGTCCCTCTGGAGAACCCTGACTAATACACTTACTCTCTCTTCTTGCTTAGGAACATAAATGAGTGGTAGGTTTAGTTGCTTTACATAATCCTATATTTCTTGGAGGATTTGTCCATTTTTTGAAATTCTTTTTGCCTGATGGGTTTGATTCAAAGTACTGGTCTTCAAGCTCTGAGATTATTTCCTCTGGTTGGTCTGGTCTGTTTTTAAGGCTTCAAATTGTATTTTGAAATTCTCATAGTGAATTTCTCAATTTCAGAAGTTCTGTTTGATCCCTTCTTAATATAGCTATATCATATTCAAATCTTATATCATTTTTCTGGCTTCCTTTGATTGAATTGAATTGAAACTTTCTCGTGGACCTCACTGAGCTTCCTTGCCCTCCAGATTCTTAATTCTGTGTCTGTCATTTCAGACGTTTCAATATGTTTAGATTACATTGCTTGGGAACAAGAGTGTAACAAAACATTCTGACTTTTTAAATTGCTAGAATTTTTGTGCTGATTCCTTCTCAAGAGAGCTGGCATTTCCTTTTATTTTTGAATTTGATGTCACTTGGATGGGGCTTTTTGTTTTGTGTTTGTTTTCCTCTTGTGAGTTAGACAGTGGTGAACGTTGTGTACAGTTAAATGGCTTTGTTTCTGAGTGCTTTCAGAAGGCCAAGGCTTTGTACACAGTCTTAGGTTGTATATAGGTTCCTGTGATGGGTTTCAGTGGCATTGCATGTTGGAGGAATGCATTTTTGTTTGGTAGTGTAATTCAGCCTGCAGTCCAATTAATAACGCTTATGAGTATAGGTGGGCAGATAAGCTCTTGCTCAGCCACGTGCTGCTTTTGTACTTAAATGTGTACATAGCAGTGTGCTGGAGAGATGGCAGCTGGTGAGACATGACTCCCTCTCCGAGTCTGCTCCTGGGCCGTGATGCCATCCCCTTCAACTATTGGTGCCATGACTATTTCCTGTGCCCCAATGGGAGCTTTGGCAGGCCCTGCTCACCCATCCCTTAGGGCAGTCCCACTAGAGGGCTAAATCACCAGAAGAACCACAACTCCCTGGGGGCCTGCCAGTCCCTTGTGCTTGTGAGAGTGACAGCAGTTTGTGGGGTATGTCTGCTAGTGGTCTGATGGTGCACTGGGACAGGAGCAGAATATCCCTGAGTGGGGCACTGGTACCCCAGGTATGCAACTTGGAAGGTACCTGTAGGCTGAAGTTTTCAGCCCAGGAGATGGCTGTGAGGACCACCAAGTTTACACTCCCCCAACCCAATGAGTCTCCCCCTGGTATCTGCCTCAGGAACCGGATTGACCAGCTAGGCTTATCCCAAGCCTTCTGTGCCAGATCCCTGAGCTGTTCCAGATGCTCTTGGCTACAGGACTCCCTAGGAAAGAAGCTGCAACTGGATCTCAGGCCACGCCCTTCCCAGACCAGGCTTGCGAAGGGAGGGATGTCCTGCACTGGCACGTGAACCCATGTCACACTCTTCTTTGTCTTCTGATAGTGGAGGTTCCTTTCCTGATTGAGCTTAGGCCACAGATAGTTCAATATCCGCGAGTGGTGTGCTCAAATCCTGGGGAGTGGGACTCGGCCCATGGATTTGTCCTCTGACCCCTCAGGTTAAAGCACTGGCTGTGTAGGGCAGGGGGATTATTAATGGCGTATGGGGGTTGGGGATGTGGCTGAACTGTTCTCAGGCCACTAGCAAAAACTCAGGTGGGGTGGTGGTGACTGTGCTGTGGTGATCTTCCTGCAGGAGCATCTAGGCAGGCAGTCTTGAGAGGTCCAGCATGTGAGAGAATGTGTGGATTGGATGCGTTCTGGCCCCACAGTGGAAGCCCAGTTCTCCCTGCCCTAAGCAGAGGGGAGGAGCTGCTGCCACTCAGAGCAAGGAGAGTCTTGGGTGATTGACATCTAGGTCACATTTTGGTACAGTTGCCAGTGCTGGCACGTGGAATCTCTGAGCAGGGTTCCCAGCTTCCACTCTCTGCAACTATCGTGTCTGCATTGCCTATTAACTTTCATTCTTTCAAAAGACTTGTTTGGCTAGGTGCAGTAGCTCACACCTGTAATCCAAGAACTTCGGGAGTCTGGGGTGGGAGGATTGCTTGTGACCTGGAGTTTGAGACCATTTGGGGAAACATAGGGAGACCCCATCACTCCATAATTAAAAAAAACAATAAGCCAAGCATTGTGACACTTACCTGTAGTCCTAGCTATTTGGGAGGCTGAAGAAGGAGAACCACTTGAACCAAGGAGTTTGACCTTGCAGTGAGCTATGATTACAACACTCCAGCCTGAGTGAAAAAGTAAGAGTCAATCTCTAAAAACAAAAACAAAAAACTTGTTCAAGTTGCGTGGATATTTACTCTATATTTTCGTTCCTCTCAGTGGTAAAGGTATTCCTGGCTGTGTCTAGTCAGCCATCTTGCCTCCTCCAGGTAATGATCTTGGATGCATGTTAATATGAAATAATTTAAAATATTTTCTTTTGAATTTTCCTTCAGAACAAGCTTATGTTTTATATTTTGAAAAGAACTTGAGTCTTATCTCTTCTGTAATGGTTGACAGTTTAGTGAGCTTTCCTGTTTATGGCACTGATAACTTATTAAACTTTTCCTTGATGGACTTTTAAAATTATTCATTCATGTTTGCAATTGTATCTCTTAACACATATAATTAATTTATTTAGACAAAAATTAGTCATTTAACTAAAAACTATTTTATTTTATTTAACTTTGAGGTAGTGTATATGAGCTCTGAATCAGACCATGTTTGATATATTAGTTTTCCAGATAATAGTAATAAGGAAACATTTTAGTCAAATAAATGCAGCTAATATGTGATACATAGACCATGTTCTACAAATGTTTCATATTTTTTTTTAAATTACATGAAAGGGCCGGATGTGGCGGCTCACACCTGCAATCCCAGCACTTTGGGAGGCCAAGGCAGGCGGATCACCTGAGGTTAGGAGTTCGAGAGCAGCCGGGCCAATATAGTGAAAACCTATCTCTACAAAAATACACACACACACACAGACACACACAAATTAGCCGGGCATGATGGCAGGTGCCTGTAACCCCAGCTATTTGGGAGGCTGAGTGGGGAGAATTGCATGAACTCAGGAGGCGGAGGTTGCAGTGAGCCAAGATCACGCCACTGCACTCCAACCTGGGTGACAGAGCGAGACTCCATCTCAAAAAAATAAAATAAAATAAAATAAAAATAAAATATTAATATTTGTAAATAAAAAAATTAAGCATACCTATGTAACACTGTTCTTGGTTTTAAAAATTAATATTTAACATTTTCAAAAGTTTTACTTGGCTCAATACTTGATAGATAAATGGTCCATCTTTTCATTTACTTTTTTCCTCCCGTACTTGAGCTATTTATTTCAAAGAGAGATGCCTGAATATTTTGTTGCCTAGTGTTACTTCCAGGTAGAATTCCAAACCTTACAGGTCATGCATGATTATGTAAATTCCTTTAATATCTAGTTTCCAGCTTACCTTTCCTGCCTAAACTCTTTACAGACCCACCACAAAACCTATTCACAATTAGTAGGTTCCAGAAGCTAACATGCTGTCATGGTAATATGTCTGTAAATATTACAGTGAGAATATGGAGTATGTAGACTACAGGCATATTTTTAATTCAATTTTTAGATGAAAAACTACTCCCAGGTATGCCAGACACCGATATTTCAAAATGAATGAGACATAATTACTGCTCTCAAAAATATTTACTGCTCTTTTGGGACCCTCTTTAGTCATTGTTTTGGAAATCTTTCTTTTCATTTCAAAATAAAGTTAAATATATCTTCTGAATCTGGCAACTTCTTTTACATACCTCCACTGTAAATGTAAACTTGCTTATTCTGTAAAGATCTGTAAATCTATTTATATTATATGTATTAAATTATTTTCTGTGTCTCTTTGTCCTCAGAGATAAGGATGCCTCAGGACACCTCTTACATGAGGATCTTATGACCTGCTTTGGGGAAAGCCAGAAAACCTAGGTTTTATGATCTGCTTCAGGGAAAAAGGGCTAGGGACGGTTAGAGTAAACTTCTTACTTCTGTTGTTTCTCAAATTGTTTCAGTTTAAAATAGTATTTTAAGGTGTCATATTTTGGAGTAGGATGTACTAAACCCCCCTCCCCCCCACACACAAACACATTTATCATTTTAAAACCAAAAACATTATTACCATTTTATAGAGTAATTATTTATTTAAATCTACCTGTATATTTCATCTTTCTTTGCATCTTCATGCTTTTAATATATGATGATTTTTCTTCTGTCTAACAGATTTTCTGGACAGGTGTGGTTGCTCACACCTGTAATCCCACAGCACTTTGGGAGGCTGAGGCAGGCAGATTGCTTGAGCCCAGAAGTTCAAGACCAGACTGGTCAACATGGCAAAACCCTATCTCTACAAAAATACAAAAAATTAGCCAGGCATTGTGATATTCGCCTGTGGTTCCAGCTGCTTGGGAGGCTGAGGTAGGAGGATCACTTGAGCCCTGGAGGTCAAGGCTGCAGTGATCTGTAATTATGCCACTGCACTCCAGCTTTGGCAACAGAGTGAGACCTTGTCTCAAAACAATTTTTAAACTTTTCTGTATTTCCTTTAATTAAAATCTGTTGAATAACCCTTTCTTCCTTTTTTGTATTCATATCTAAAATGTCATTATTTAACTACATATAGAAAAATGTATGCAGCTCTACAAACACACATTATATGTAAATACAGTAGTTTCCCCCATCCATGGGGGATACATTCCATCACCCCTGGTGGATGCCTGAAATGACTGATGGTACAAAACTCTATATAATGCACAAATTGCTTTTTCCTTCTTCACAATATCATGGATGGAAGATTCATTCTTATTGTAGATCCCAGCAAACTCAGAGTACATTTTTCTTTCTTTCCTTAAATAAAGACCGTTTACCTTTTTACTTAAAGAAAATACTTTGGCTGACTCTCTTTTTGGACTCAGTCTGCCTGCACCCAGGTGATTAAAAAGCTTTATTGCTCATACAAAGCCTGTTTGGTGGTCTCTTCACACGGATGTGCATGACATTTTGGTGCCGTGACTCGGATCAGGGGACCTCCCTTGGGAGATTAATCCCCTGTCCTCCTGCTCTTTGCTCCGTGAGAAAGATCCACCTATGACCTCGGGTCCTCAGATCCAACAGCCCAAGGAAAATCTCACCAATTTTAAATCGGGTAAGCGGCCCCCTTTTTACTCTCTTCTCCAACCTCTCTCACTATCTCTCAACCTCTTTCTCCTTTCAATCTTGGGGCCACCTTTCAATCTCTCCCTTTGCTGACTCTCTTTTCGGACTCAGCCCACCTGTGCCCAGGTGATTAAAAAGCTTTATTGCTCATGCAAAGCCTGTTTGGTGGTCTCTTCACATGGATGCGCATGACATTTTGGTGCCGTGACTCAGATCTCTCTGTATCTCTACTCTCTCTTTTCTCTGGGCTTGCCCCCTTCACTATGGGCAACCTTCCACCCTCCATTCCTCTTTCTTCTCCCTTAGCCTGTGTTCTCAAGAGCTTAAAACCTCTTCAACTCACACCTGACCTAAAACCTAAATGCCTTATCTTCTTCTGCAACACCGCTTGGCCCCAATACAAACTTGACAATGGCTCTAAGTGGCCAGAAAATGGCACTTTCGATTTCTCCATCTTACAGGACCTAAATAGTTTTTGTCGAAAAATGGGCAAATGGTCTGAGGTGCCTTACATCCAGTCATTTTTCACACTTCGTTTCCTCCCTAGTCTCTCTTCCCAATGTGATTCCTCTCAAATCCTCCTTCCTTCCCTCCCGCCTGTCCCCTCAGTCCCTACCCCGAGTGTCGCTGAGTCTTTCCAGTCTTCCTTTTCTACAGACCCATCTGACCTTCCCCCCCGCACCCCCCCGCCCCACTGCCAGGCTGCTCGTCGCCAGGCAGAGCTAAGTCCCAATTCTTCCTCAGCCTCCGCTCCTCCACTCTATAATCCTTCTACCACGTCCCCCCCTCACACCTGGTCTAGCTTACAGTTTAGTTCTACAACTAGCTCTTCCCCACCTCCCCAACAATTTCCTCTTAGAGAGGTGGCTGGAGCTGAAGGTATAGTCAAGGTTAATGTTCCTTTCTCTTTATCTGACCCCTCCCAAATCAGTTAGCGTTTAGGCTCTTTTTCATCAAATATGAAAAACCCAGCCCAGTTCATGGGCTGTATAGCAGCAACCCGAGACGCTTTTCAGCCCAAGACCCCGAAAGGTCAGAAGGCTGCCTTATTCTCAATATGCATTTAGTTTTATTACCCAATCTGCTCCTGATGTTAAATAAAACCCCAAAAACTAAATTCCGGCCCTCAAACCCCACAACAGGACTTAATGAACCTCGCCTTCAAGTTGTACAATAATAGAGTAGAGGCAGCCAAGGAGTAACTTATTTCTGAGTTGCAATTCCTTGCCTCCACTGTGAGACAAACCCCAGCCACACCTCCAGCACACAACTCCAAACACCTGAACCACAGCTGCCAGGGGCTCCTCCGGAACCTCCTCAACCAGGAGCTTGCTACAAGTGCCGGAAATCTGGCCATTGGGCCAAGGAATGCCCGCAGTCCGGGATTCCTCCTAAGCTATGTCCCATCTGTGTGGGACCCCACTGGAAATCAGAATGTACAACTCACCCAGCAGCCACTCCCAGAGTCCCTGGAGCTCTGGCCCAGGGCTCTCTGACTGACTCCTTCCTAGATCTTCTCGGCTTAGCGGCTGAAGACTGACACTGCCCCATCGCCTTGGAAGCCTCCCGGACCATCACAGACGCTTTGGGTAACTCTTACAGTGGAGGGTAAGTCCGTCCCCTTCTTAATCAATATGGAAGCTACCCGCTCCACATTACCTTCTTTTCAAGGGCCTGTTTCCCTTGCCTCCATAACTGTTCTGGGTATTGATGGCCAGGCTTCCAAACCTCCTAAAATTCCCCAACTCTTGTGCCAACTTGGGCAACATTATTTTATGCACTCCTTTTTAGTTATCCCCACCTGTCCAGTTCCCTTATTAGGCCAAGACATTTTAACCAAATTATCTGCTTCCCTGACTATTCCTGGACTACAGCCACAACTCATTGCCACCCCTCTCCCCAACCCAAAGCCTCCTTTGCATCTTCCCGTTGTATCTCCCCACCTTAACCCACAAGTATGGGACATCTACTCCTTCCCTGGCAACCGATCACATGCCCATTACTATCCCATTAAAACCCAATCACCCTTACCCCACTCAATGCCATCCGGCAGCACGCTTTAAAAGGATTAAAGCTTGTTATCACTCACCTGCTATAGCATGGCCTTTTAAAGCCTGTAAACTCCCCTTACAATTCCCCCATTTTACCTGTCCTAAAACCAGACAAGGCTTACAGGTTAGTTCAAGATCTGCACCTTATCAACCAAATTGTCTTGCGTATCCATCACGTAGTGCCAAACCCATATACTCTCCTATCCTCAATACCTCCCTTCACAACCCATTATTCTGTTCTGGATCTGAAACATATTTTCTTTACTATTCCTTTACACCCTTCATCCCAGCCTCTCTTTGCTTTCATTTGGACTGACCCTGACACCCATCAGGCTCAGCAAATTACCTAGGCTGTACTGCTGCAAGGCCTCACAGACAGCTCCCATTACTTCAGTTAAGCCCAAATTTCTTCCTCATCTGTTATCTATCTCAGCATAATTCTCATAAATACACACTTACTCTCCCTACTGATCTTGTCCAACTAATCTCCCAAACCCCAATCCCTTCTACAAAACAACTCCTTTTCTGCCTAGGCATGGTTAGTGCAGTCAGAATTCTTATACAAGAGCTGGGACCGTGTCCTGTAGCCTTTCTGTCCAAATGACCTTACTGTTTTAGCCTAGCCCTCATGTCTGTGCGCAGCAGCTGCCACTGCTTTAATACTGTTAGAGGCCCTAAAAATCACAAACTATGCTCAACTCTCTACAGTTCTCACAACTTCCAAAATCTATTTTCTTCCTCCAACCATCCCTCAGAACAATGCTTATGCTGATAAGTTAGCTAAAAAAGCAGCCATCAAAAGGCATCAGATCCTGTCTCTCAGGACAATGCTTATGCTGATAAGTTAACCAAAAAAGCGGCTAGCATTCCAACTTCTATCCCTCACGGCAGTTTTCCTCCTTCACATCGGCCACTCCCACCTACTCCCCCGCTGAAACTTCCACCTATCAATCTCTTCCCACACAAGGCAAATAGTTCTTAGTCCAAGGAAAATATCTCCTTCCAGCCTCACAGGCCCATTCTATTCTGTCGTCATTTCATAACCTCTTCCATGTCAGTTACAAGTCCCTAGCCCACCTCTTAGAAACTCTCATTTCCTTTCCATCATGGAAATCTATCCTCAAAGAGATCATTTCTCAGTGTCCCATCTGCTATTTTGCTGCCCCTCAGGGATTGTTCAGGCCCCCTCCCTTTCCTACCCATTAAGCTCGGGGATTTGCCCCTGCTCAGGACTGGCAAATTGACTTTACTCACATGCCCCGAGTCAGAAAACTAAAATATCTCTTAGTCTGGGTAGACACTTTCACTGGATGGGTAGAGGCCTTTCCCACTGGGTCTGAGAAGGCCACCGCGGTCATTTCTTTCCTGTCAGACATAATTCCTTGTTTTGGCCTTCCTACCTCTATACAGTCTGATAACGGACCAGCCTTTACTAGTCAAATCACCCAAGCAGTTTCTCAGCTCTTGGTATTCAGTGAAACCTTTATATCCTTTACCGTCCTCAATCTTCAGGAAAGGTAGAACGGACTAATGGCCTTTTAAAAACACACCTCACCAAGCTCAGTCACCAACTTAAAAAGGACTAGACAATACTTTTACCACTTTCCTTTCTCAGAATTCAGGCCTGTCCTCGGAATGCTACAGGTTACAGCCCATTTGAGCTCCTGCGTGGACACTCCCACCATTAGGTCCCAGTCTCATTCCAGACACCAGACCAACTTAGACTGCACCCCAAAAAACTTTCATCCCTACTGTCTTCTGTCTAGTCATACTCCTATTCACCGTTCTCAACTACTCATAAATGCCCTGCTCGTGTTTACACTGCCAGTTTACACTGTTTCTCCAAGTCATCATAGCTGATATCTCCTAGTGCTATCCCAAACTGCCACTCTAAGTTTCCTCTTAGTAAATAAATAATCTTTGCTAGCAAGGCTATGCTGAACCTCCTTGGGCACTCTCTAATTAGATGTCATAGGTCCTCTCAATTCTTAGTCCTTCAATATCTGTTTTTCCTCCTTCTCTTACCTTGTGTCTTTCGTTTAGTTTTTCAATTCATACAAAACCACATCCAGGCCATCACCAATCATTCAATAGGACAAATGTTTCTTCTAATGACCCCACAATATCACCACTTACCACAAAATCTTCCTTCAGCTTAATCTCTCCCACTCTAGGTTCCCACGCCAACCCTAATCCCGCTTGAAGCAGCCCTGAGAAACATCGACCATTCTCTCTCCACACCACCCCCCAAAAAATTTTCGCTGCCCCAACACTTCACACTATTTTTATTTTTCTTAATATAAGAAGGCAGGAATGTCAGGCCTCTGAGCCCAAGCCAAGCCATCACATCCCCTGTGACTTGCACATATAAGCCCAGATGGCCTGAAGTAACTGAAGAATCACAAAAGAAGTGCAAATGCCCTGCCTCACCTTAACCAATGACATTCACCACAAAAGAAGTGAAAATGGCCGGTCCTTGCCTTAAGTGATGATATTATCTTGTGAAATTCCTTTTCCTGGCTCATCCTGCCTCAAAAAGCTCCTCCACTGAGCACCTTGTGACCCCAACTCCTGCCCATCAGAGAACAACCCCCCTTTGACTATAATTTTCCTTTACCTACCCAAATCCTATAAAATGGCCCCACCCTTATCTCCTTTCACTGACTCTCTTTTCGGACTCAGCCCACCTGCACCCAGGTGATTAAAAAGCTTTATTGCTCTCTCTCACACACATACACACACACACACACACACACACACACACACACAGAAAAAACAACAACAACAACAACACTTTACGGTTTCTCTTTAGCATATCCAAATTGCCAGCATTATTATTCTTGTGTGTTGGGGACATTATTAAGTAAAATAAGACTTACGTTAACACAAACACCATAAAACCATGACAGTGGATTTGTATCATGCTCTCCAGAATGGCATGTACTTTAAAACTTATTAATTGATTATTTCTCAAATTTTCCATTTAATATTTTTGGACCATAGATGACCACAAGTAACTGAAGTCACAGTAACTGAAATCATGGAAAACAAAACTATGGGTAGGGGAAACTACTATATTCTTGAGTTTAAGGTTTTGAACTTGCCCACTACCTCTTTCTTTTTTCCTTTTTATTCTCTTTGGAACAGAAATGTCAGTCCTGTGTCTATCCCACCACTATACTTTGGAAGCACATAACTTGTTTGATTTTACAGGCCTACAGCTGATGAGAAATTCACTTCAGGACGAAGTACACCTTAAATCTCACCCATATCTAATTTAAATGATATTTACATAAGTCTTTCAACTTTTGACTTAATGTTGTTATGAATTAAGACTTTTGGGGCTATTGGAATAAAATAAATGTATTTTGCATGCAAGAAGAACATACATTTTGAGAGGTAAGGGGCCAAATGCTATGGTCTAAATTTATGTGTACCCCCCAAATTCATATGGTGAAATTCTAACCCCCAAGATGATGATATTAGTATGTGAAGCCTTTGCGAATTGATTAAATAGTGAAAGAAGAGCTCTCATAATTGGTATTATTACCTTGTAAAAGATAACCCAGAGAGCTAGCTCACTTTTCCACCATGTGAGGGCATAGTGAGAAGGCACCACAGAAGAACCAGGAAACAAGTTGTCACCAGACATTAAATCAACCCATACTTTTTTTTTCCCCAGGGATAAGCAAATTTATTTTCTTATTTTTTTCTTCAATTTTAACTTTTATTTTAAGTTCCGGGATATATGTGCAGGATGTGCAGGGTTTCTTACATAAGTAAACGTGTGCCATGGTGGTCTGCTACACAGATCAACCCATCACTTAGGTATTGAGCCCAGCAACCATTAGTTATTCTTCCTGATGCCCTCCTTCCCTCTCTGCCCCATGACACGCTCCAGTGTGTGTTGTTCTCCCCCATGTATCCATGTGTTCTCATCGTTCAGCTCCGACTTATAAGTGAGAACATGCAGTGTTTGGTTTTCTGTTCCTGTGTTAGTTTCCTGAGAATAATGGCTTTGAGCTCCATCCACAGCCCTGCAAAGAACATGATCTCATTTCTTTTTATGGCTGCATAGTATTGCATGGTGTATATGTCTTTATCCAGTCTATCATTGATGGGCATTTGGGTTGATTCCATGTCTTTGCTATAGTGAATAGTGCTGCAATGAACATATGCATGCATATATCTTTATAAGAGAAGGATTTATATTTTTTGGACAATATCCAATCCAATATCCAATATCCCATATCCAATAATGGGATTGCTGGAATAAATGGTATTTCTGATTCTAGATTTTTGAGGAATCACCACATTGTCTTCCATAATGGTTTAACTAGTTTACATTTCCACCAACAGTGTAAACGTGTTCCTTTATGTCTGCAACCTTGCAAGCATCTGTTGTTTATGGACTTTCTAATAATCACCATTCTGACTGGTGTGAGATGGTATCTCATTGTGGTTTTGGTTTGCATTTTTCTAATAATCAGTGAGGTTGAGCTACTTTTCATACATTTGTTGGCCACATGAACATCTTCTTTTGAGAAGTGTCTATTCATGTTCTTTGCTCACATTTTTTTTTTTCATTCTGTTTCCCAAGCTGGGGTGCAGTGGTGCAATCTCTGCTCACTGCAGTCTCTGCCTCCTGGGTTCAGGTGATTTTCATACTTCAGCCTTTCGAGTAGCTGTGATTACAGATGTGAGTCACCATGCCTTGCTAATTTTTAGTAGAGATGGGGCTTTGCCATGCTGGCCAGGCTGGTCTCAAACTCCAGGGCTCAAGTGATCTGCCTGCCTTGGCTTTCCAAAGTGCTGGGATTATAGGCATGAGCCACTGCACACAGCACTTTCTCCTCTTTTTAATGGGGTTGTATTTTTTTTCTTGTATGTTGATTTAAGTTCCCTGTAGACTCTGGATATTAGACCTTTGTCAGATGCATAGATTGCACAAATTTTCTCTGATTCTGTAGGCTGTCTGTTCACTCTGATGATAGTTTTTTTTGTTTTGTTTTGTTTTGTTTTTTTGCTGTGCAGAGCTCTTTAGTTTGTTTAGGTCCCATTTGTTAATTTTTGCTTTTGTTGTAATTGCTTTTGTCATTTTCATCATAAAATCTTTGCCCATGTCTATATCCTGAATGGTATTGCCTAGATTTTCTTCTAGAGTTTTTATAGTTTTGGGTTTTACATTTAAGTCTTTAATCCATCTTGAGTTAATTTTTGTCTAAGGTGTAAAGAAGGAGTCCAGTTTCAATTTTCTGCGTATGGCTAGCCAGTTCTCCCACCAACATTTATTAAATAAGGAATCCTTTCCCCATTGCTTATTTTTGTCAGGTTTGTTGAAGATCAGATGGTGATCTTATAATAATAATAATTAGACCATAATAAGACCACAGTGGATGTGTGGTCTTATTTCTGAGTTCTCTATTCTGTTCCATTGGCCTATGTGTCTGTTTTTGTAGCAGTACCATGCTGTTTTGGTTACTGTAGCCTTGTAGGGTAGTTTGAAATCAGGTAGCATGATGCCTCCAGCTTTGTTCTTTTTGCTAAAGATTGTCTTGGTTATTCAGGTTCTTTTTTTGATTCCATATGAATTTTTAAATAGTTCTTTTTTTCTAATTGTGTGAAGAACAACAACGGTAGTTTGATGGGAATAGCATTGAATCTGGAAATAACCTTGTGCATTATGGCCCTTGTTACAATACTGATTCTTCCTCTCCATCAGCATGGAATGGTTTACCATTTGTTTGTGTCCTCTCTGACTTCCTTGAGCAGTGGTTTGTAGTTTTCTTTGACGACATTCCTAACTTCCCTTGTTAGCTGTATTCTTAAGTATTTTATTCTCCATGTAGCAATTGTGAATGGGAGTTAATTCAGGATTTGGCTCTCTGCTTGACGTATAGGAATGCTAGCGATTTTTGGTGTATAAGAATTTTGTTGGTTTATGGGAATGCTATCAATTTTTTGCATGTTGATTTTGTAGTCTGAGATTTTGCTGAAGTTGCTTATTAGCTTAAGAAGTTTCTGGGCTGAGACAATGGGGTTTTCTTAATATACGATCACGTCACCTGCAAACAAAGACAATTTGACTTCCTCTCTTCCTATTTGAATACGCTTTATTTCTTTCACTTGCCTGATTGCCCTGGACAGACCTTCCAATACTATGTTGAATAGGAGTGGTGTGAAAGGGTATCCTTGTCTTGTGCTCATTTTCAAGGGGAATACTTCCAGATTTTGCCCAGTCAGTATGATATTGGTCGTGGGTTTGTCATATATGACTCTTATTATTTTGACATATGTTCCTTCAATATCTACTTAATTGAGAGTTTTTAACATGAAGGGATGTCAAATTTTATAGAAGGCCTTTTCTGCATCTATTGACATAATCATGTGGTTTTAATAACCAGAATAGCCAGTTTAGACAGGAATATAACTAACCTGATGGAGCTAAAAAACACAACATGAGAACTTCACAATGTAATCACAAATATCAAGAGCAGAATAGTCCAAGTGGAAGAAAGAACCTCAGAGCTTGGATACTATCTTTCTGAAATAAGACAGGTACACAAGAACAGAGAAAAAAGAATGAAAAGCAATGAAGAAAACCTCTGAGAAATATGGGATTATGTAAAAAGCCAGAACCTACAACTTTTTGGGGTACCTGAAAGTGACAGGGAGAATGAGACCAACTTGGAAAACACACATCAAGGTATCACTCAGGAGAACTTCCCTAACCTAGCAAAACAGACCAACATTCAAATTCAAGAAATCCAGAGAACCTCTGTAAGATACTCCACAAGAAGATCAACCACAGGGCACATAATCATCAGATTCTCTAAAGTCAAAATGAAAGAAAAATTGTTAAGGGCAGTCAGAGAGAGAGGCCAGGTGACCTACAAAGAGAATCTCATCAGATTAACAGTGGACCTCTCAGAAGAAATTGTACAAGACAGGAAAGATCGGAGGCCTATTTTCAACACTATTAAGGAAACGAATGTCCAACCTAGAATTTCATTTCTGGCCAAACTAAGCTTTGTAAGTGAAGGAGAAATAAGATCCTTTCCAGACAAGCAAATGCTGAGGGAATTTGTCGCCACCAGGTCTGCTTTACAAGAGCTCCTGAAGGGAGCACTAAATATGGAAAGGAAAAACTGTTATCAGCCACTACAAAAACACACTGAAATACATAGACCAGTGACATTCTGAAACAACCACATAAACAAGTCTGCAAAATAACCAGCTAGCATCATGATGACAGGATCAAATTCATACATAGCAATATTAACCTTAAATGTAAGTGGGCCAAAATCCCCAATTAAAAGACACAGAATTGCAAGCTGGATAGAGTCAAGACCCATATACATGCAGTCTTGAAGAGATCTGTCTCATGTGCAAAGACACACATAGGCTCAAAATAAAGGGATTAAGGAAAATTTACCAAGCAAACAAAAAACAGCAAAAAAGTAGGTGTCAGAATTCTAGTTTTGGACAAAATGAATTTAAACCAACAAAGATAAAAAAGTCAAAGAAATACATGACAAAATGGTAAAGGGTTCAATTCAATAAAAAATGCTAACTATCCTAAATACATATGTACCCATTGTAGGATCACCCAAAGCAATTTCCTGGAGATCTATAAAGAGACTTAGACTCCCACACAATAATAGTGGGAGACTTTAACACCCTACTGACAATATTAGACAGCTCATTGAGACAGAAAATTAACAAAGATGTTCAGGACCTGAATTCAGCTCTGGATCAAGAAGACCTGATAGATATCTGCAGAACTCTCCACACAAAAACAACAAAACATAAATTCTTCTCATCGCCTCATGGGAGTTACTCTAAAACTTATCATATAATAGGAAATAAAACACTCCTCCACAAATGCAAAAAAATTTATATGATAGTCTTTCAGACCACAGTGCAATCAAATTAGAGCTCAAGATTAAGAAATTTACTCAAAATCACACAACTACCTGGAAATTGAACAGCCTGCTCCGGAATGACTACTGGGTCATTAAGTACAATTAAGGCAGAAATCAAGAGGTTCTTCAAAACTAATGAGAACAAAGAGACAATGTACCAGAATCCCTGGGATGTAGCTAAAGCAGTGAAGAGGGAAATTTATAGCACTAAATGCCTGCATCAAAAATCTAGAAAGATCTCAAGTAAACAGCTTAACATCCCAACTAAAAAAAAAAAAAAAAAAATCTAGAGAACCAAGAGCAAACAAACCCCAAAGCTAGCAGAAGACAAGAAATAACTAAGGTCAGAGCTGAATGGAAGGAGATAGAGACACAAAAAACCCTTCAGAAAATCAATGAATCCAATATCTATTAAAAAATAAAATAAAATAGATATACCACTAGCTAGATTAATAAAGAACAAAAGACAGAAGACTCAAATAGACACAATCAAAAATGATGAGGGGGATATCACTACTGACCCCGCAAAAATACAAATAACTATCCAATTAAGAAAGATATTCAGGACCTGAATTCAGCTCAGGATCAAGCGGACCTGATAGATATCTACAGAACTCTCCACACAAAAACAACAGAATATAAATTCTTCTCATCGCCTCATGGAAGTTACTCTAAAATTTATCATATAATAGGAAAAAAAAAATGTAGAGAACCAAGAGCAAACAAACCCCTATAAACACCTCTATGCACATAAACTAGAAAATCTAGTAGAATTAGAAAAATTCGTGGACACATACACCCTCCCAAGACTGAACAGGAAGAAATTGAATCCCTGAATAGATCAATAATGAGTTTTGAAATTGAGACAGTGATAAATAGCCTACCAACCAAGGAAAAGAAACAAAACAAAACCCAAGACCAGATGGATTTATAGCTGCATTCTACCAGAGGTACAAAGAGGAGCTTGTACCATTTCTGCTGAAAGTATTTCAAACATTTCAAAAGGAGGGACTCCTCCCTAACTCATTTTCTGACGCCAGCATTATCCTGATACCAAAACCTGGGGGAGTTACAACAAGAACAAAACGTCGGGCCAATATCCCTGATGAACACAGATGCAAAAATCCTCAATGAAATACTGGCAGACAAAATCCAGCAGTACATCGTAAATCTAATTCACCATGATCAAGTTGACTGCCCATGCTTTGATCTTAGACTTCCTAGCCTCCAGAACTGTGAGAAAAATATTTTTTGCTGTTTATAAGCTACTCAATTTATGGTATTTTGTTACAGCATTCTAAATGGATTAAGGCACAGGCCAGAGCCTAACAAGCTCACGATACCAGAAACTAAGTCTAGTTAAAGAAGTATGTCTCAAGAAAATGTGGATGTAGCTTTGGCATATGTAGTACACTGTAATCATCTCTATATAGCTTTGGGAAAATAAGCTTCAGGAAAATTCAGTTGAATTCAACATTCAATTTTAATTTTTGGAATGTGAATCGCCATTTAGTTTATCTAATTTTCACATTATTTCTTGCTTTTTTATTGCATCTTCTAGTATCAACAAGAAAAATAAGCTTGTGAATATTCAACAGAGTTCTTCTCTACTACTCTCTTTAGAATGATGCATCTTGATTTTATGGTTAAAGATTCTAAAGAGATATTTGAATATACTGCAAATTTAAAGACTTCTTGTGTTTGATATAAAAAACAAGAAATGTTTCTATGAATCCCAGGTGACTATCTTCATATACGATATTTGGATTTTATATTTTAAAAATCCAGGGAAAAGGAAAAGGCATTGGCACTAATATTAACAACATGATTATATCGTGACTAAAAGCTGAACATTGGCTGAAGTCTCACTACAGAGAATGCCAATAATCAAATTCAGTAGTTAAGGTTTTTTTATGCCATCCAAATAGGATACTCAATAACAGTGATTCTAATACACAGAGTCCCAGCTCCAGAGTTTCTGATTCTGTAAGTCTTGGGTGAGGCTAGAGAATGTGCATTTCTAACAAGTTTCCAGAAGACATTGCTGCTGCTGGTCTGGTGCCAAAATTTAAGAAATGCTACTCAAATATATATTCAATATCCTCTTTGTGAAATTTTTTCAGCTTCTCTAAAGACTTCACAAAGATCTAAACTACTTCTCCTGCCTGATATACTGGCATCATTTGGCCCTTATATGTTATTAATACTAAGCTAGGAAACTCACAATAATAATTTGGCTTCTGTTACTGCTGTGAAAAATGTCATCTTTTGTCTCTGACCCAGGAGTCTCATGTCTTTTGCCAGTATTCATTAAACTGTGAATTTGCAAGTAGGGAAAAAATCTCTGATCAGTCACAATTATTAATAGTAGATATTAAAATATAAAGTCAATTTCAGGAATTGACATATTTAAAGCATGGTAAGACACAATTTTCCTGGTATATTGTAACACGGACATTTAAAAAGGGCTACAACATTTTCTTTTAATCGGAAGATCTGAATAGTTTCTTCTCTTCAGAACTTCTCAGCTTTCAGTTTAACTTGGATTGTTAGAGGTCATAACTTTTATTAAATATCAAAAAAAAGGAAATGTGTAAGTCTGGTTTCAACTGAGCAAGAAAAATACATGTGCTAGTTCTGACTTTTCTTAGAGGCAAACTTTCATTCATTTTAGGCTTGTCTCTATACACAAACAGCAATAAAAATAGATCAGAATGATTTAAGTAATCTCGACATACAGAATGGCATATCCAAGAGAGTTTATTGCTGGTCTTTGAGATAAACTCAGCACACAACATGTGGATTAGTATCTATCAAGCTTTAGAGGAGGACTGGTATAATTTATTTATTTTTCTTTTTTGAAGTAAACAAACCATTTGAAGCTAAAAAAAATGATCAGTCTCATTTCTTCTCCATTCTTATACTTCCATGGTACATTTTAATTAGAAAGAAGACAAAACTCTTAAATTTTTTTTTCTTACCTTCAATCTTTATTTTCTTCTCACTGCCCATTCATAACAGCCAGCTTGATCAGCAGGGAATGTTGTAGCTGACAAATACAAATGGTTAGACATATTTTCTTCATTATTCCCTCACTGATCCCGCCCCCTTTTCACTTCTTCATTATGAATGATCACTAGAGAATCAAGTTATTAACTCATGTTTAAATATCCTTCTTGTGCTGTCTTGCTGATATTAGGAAATTTAACTTTGCTGATGTTGGTTTTTCATTTTACAATGACACTAATGTTTTTCATCTAAAATATAAACTTTTTATCCTTAGAAATTTTGATATGTCACTCACAAAGACAATGCTTTGTCATTTATATACAAAGTACACAGTTTAGGCATTTCTATAAAATGAGGAGTATAGAAATTTAAATTTATAGTATAAATTCATTTTCATTTGAAATGAACCTTTCAGAATAAGACCTATTATTCTTTAACTAACAGCTGTTGATTTTCTCATAGGCAGTAGAAAATAAAAAACGTATAATTATATAATGTATTAAAAATAAGTTTTTGTGCTACCTGGTATAACCTACAATTTAAAGTTCCCTTGTAACTTCAATTTGATTTGATAATTTACAAATATGGTCTTTCTTTTTTAATTTAAAATGTAATTGAGTTTCCCCCTCAGTTTATCAAAAAGTTCTCCGTTTATCCAAATGTTAAAGGGCAATCCTTTAAAATATATAACTAAAATATAATTTCCCTTTTTTTGTTGTTTAAATATTAATTAAATTGATGGTGCATTTGAAGGTGCTACAAAATTTGGCACACATTTCCTTGTTGTGTGGTCGGTCTTTGGAAGACAAATAATCAAAATCTTAGCCTACATTTCTATTTTCAGGGTCAGAACTTCAATAGACGTTACATGGCCCATGCATCTCTTACCTCAATCCAATCTGCTTCCCCTTTCAATACCAATTTCTCTTTACCTTAAACTCTATCTGCTTCACTTTTTCTTGGCATCTTATTTCTAAGACTCCTTCTGTAGGATTTTAATGTATTCTTTGCAGTTATCTAGGCTCACATCTTAGAACCCTTTTTAATCGTTTTCCTGTAGTTTTAGTGATGAGAACAAGGAAAAGAGATTGGCAAATAAGCTTCCATCTATAATGAATGAAGTTGGAGAAAATTCTAGACTTTATTTGTTCCTATTAATGCTATGATGCAAACCATTACATATCTACCAATATGGTCATTTAATTTGCATGCTTAATGATTCTGTTGCTTCAAGCTGATAAATATTTCATAGTAAATAGTTTGTTTGCTTTATAATAGAATTATTACCAGGCAGGGTAAGAGCCTCTAGGGCAATAATTACTTCACAGTAAGGGGCATCTACATCTGAAATGTAGGGGCATCACAGTAAGGGGCATCTACATCTGAAATTGCTCTGCATCTGGCCTCTAAATGATCTGTACACAAGGTAGTACTCCCAGCCAAAAACAGCAAGAAAGGCAAGGTCTATTTATCTGTATGCAGGTCACAACACATTTAGAATATCTATAATTTACCCATATTTTTCAAACAGAAAGCCTAGGAACACTATGCCAGTTTTGTTAGTTCAAAAATGAAATAAAATTTATGAATCTGAGGCTTCACTGGAAAATCAAGTAAATGTTACTATTTCTGGAATTTTCTAGTAAAAGGTAGACTATTAACGAAAATGTATAAAGATAAGAGATAATCCATACTTTTGTGTATCATATCCTAGGTACCCAGTTATGTGCAATATATTACATATTACAATTCTAAAATAATTCATTACTTTTTACTACAGTAAAATATACATCACATGAAATTTACTCCTGTATCATTTTAAGTATACAGTTTAGTAGTATTAAATATGAACATACAGTTGTGTAATCATCACCATCATCCAGCTCCATAACTCTTTCATCTTCTAAAACAAAAATTCTGTACCCATTAATCATTCTCTACTTCCTCTTGTCCCTCTACTCTTCATGAGTACTATTCTACTTTCTGTATCTATGATTTTGATTTCTCTTAACTGCCTCATATAAGTGAAATCATAATATATTTATCTTTCTGTGACTGGATTATTTCACTGAGCATAATGTCCAAGATTCATCCATGTTGTAGCATATGTCAGAATTTCCTTCCTTTTTAAGGCTGAAAAAATATTCCATTTTGCTTATGTATTGATCCCTTGATGGACACATGAATTGCTTCCACATTTTAGCTATTGTGGGTACCGCTGCTATGAACATGGGTGTACAAATATCTCTTTGTGACCCTGCTTTCAATTATTTGGGGTATATATGCAGAAGTAAAGTTTTTGCATCACATCGTAGATTGTATCATATGGTCAAAAACCTTTAATTTTTTGAGAAACCCCCATACTGTTCACCACAGTAGCTTCATCCTTTTACATTTCCACCAACAGTGAGCAAGGTTTCCAATTGCTCCATATCCTTTCCAACACTTGTTGTTTCCTGTGTTTTTGATAGTAGCCCTCCTCACATATAAGTAAGTATTTTATACTTACTTCACATCTATAAGATAGAGGGGATTGTTCTAAATTTATAGATGAAAAAACTTAGGTTACAAGAAGTGAGGAAACTTGCTGAAACTCACAACTAGTAGGTTGTCTCTATGTAAATAAACTTTATTTTCTGATACTGAAGTCTCCTTTCTTAATGACTGGGATATTTAACTGTATCTTAAAATATATATGAAATGTATGTCTATTCCAACGTCTGAAATATTGCTCAGGAAAGGTAAACAAACATGTAACAGATTTGACTCCATTTTAAGATTCTGGAGTTATTTGCTGCTACTCAAGGAGATGTGGCTGTCACAGAACCAGGCCACAGTGTTTTATTCACGAATGTGCTAGTGCCTTTGCAGAAGCCACCAGAAAGACAGACTTGGCGTGCTATATTTCAGGTAGCATTCTCAAGTGGCCAGGAACCCTATCATTTTTCTACCTCATATCATCCTCTTTTGTTTTCTGCTTAGCTTTCACCAATATATGAAATTATTTTATGTACTGAATTAGATTTTATTCTCTGTGTGCCTCCCCTTAAACATAAGCACCATGCAAATAAATTTCTTGCAGGTGTTGTTCTCAACCAAAACCTCAGAGTTTAGAATAGTGCTGAAACTACAGAAGGCACTGCAAAAATATCTGTGGAATGGATGGGTAAAATAAAGAATAAGTGAAAGTAAGAAACATTTCTTAGAGGAGCTATAAAGAATAGCAAGGAATTATTTCCAGGGACCTATGGGCTATATGTGAACTTTCTCTTACTGTTTGAGAAACTCCAGTACTAACTGTTGTTGATGTCATTTGAGAACACTACTTGAAACAACCCACAAAGGCCAGGGGTGCTGTTAAATAATCACTAAGGTCAGCTTATTTAGAGAGGATGGGAAATAATCCAAGGAAATGCCATTGAGGAAAAAAAAAGTTATTTAATAGGTGGAAAGAGACTAAATAGTCAAAATACTGGCAAATTTTTAAATCTGCAAGAGAGTTTCTCTCTCTAACCACTGAAACTTTATAACACAGACGGCATGTTTACCAAAAGTAAATCTGGATTTATTGAATCAATTTTTACATAATAAATAATTTGAAAATTGTGTCAGATTTGAAGGACAATTGTAAGAAGAGACAAAATATGCAGATTGGTGATTACCCTTCAAGGAACAACAGTCTCATGGCTAATCAGGCAATGAACTAACTTCTTGGAAAGTAAGACTAAGATGTGAAAGAGATTCCCCCAGGATAGGAAACAAAAATTCATTAACCTTTTACTCCGTTGGGCTGAAACACCTGAGAATAATATTGGAGCTAGAAAAACCTAGACTCTGTCACTTGATTTTCAAGTATTAGGTATAAAACTGAAGGGCATGGAGTCCAGGTGGTGTTTTCATCTTTTTTTTTTCCCATTTGAAGGTCATACCTTTGGAAGAGAAAAGAGGATAATAAGAAATGAACAGCTGGTTGCTTAAATGGCATCAAAGAACAGGATTTGGGTTTTTTAAGACCATGATTTCGTTAATAAAGCTGCTAATGCCTGCAGAGAAAAAATACATCTCATGGGTCTACAGAGATCATATTTTTCAGTACAATCACTAACATAATCAAGAAGATTCTAAAATCTGAAGAAGGAAATGGATGCCACAAGGAAAGGGCAATAATAAATTTTATGGTGGGTATCAAGTGAAAATACAGAAAAGAAAAAAATGGTACAGATACACACTATTTATTAGTAAAAACCAGAAAGTGAATTTAGCATAAAATTAATTTTCTTTTATTTCTATATAACAATGCTGAGATTAAGGATGATAAGATTAATATGAAATCTTAACATGAAGAAAGCAAATATGAAATGAGGCATAGATCTAAATTGTTACTGGCATCTAGTTGGTAGAGGCCAGAGATACTGCTAAACATCTTATAATGCACAAGACTGCCCACCACAACAATTATCCAGCATAAAATGTTGATGGAGTCCATGTTAGGAAACCCTGCTCTAGTTAATGACATAGCTCCATGAATATATGAGATTATAAAACACACACACACACAAATTACTGAGAAAAAAAGAGAACACATTGGAAATGAGCTGTCATGACTACATGTGAACCTCCCTGTTGCATTTGGAATGTTTGTAGTTTAACGAGCAAGCCTGATAGGTAGTTCTGTTTCAGCCACTTTTATACCATTGAAGTGAAAGTAGCTTTGGTAATTATGAGCTAGAGTTTTTTTATGTCTCATTTCATATACATGTATATATTTACCTGTAAAATGTAGATGAAATAATATCTGCCTCATAGTATTTTTTTTATGAGTAATAAGTGCAATAATATAATTAGTGCACTTTAAAAAATTCTTGTAATACTAAGTGTATGGCAAATATCTTATTTACCATTATTCATTTGCTTGTTCTCATTTTCCTCACCTATAAATTAAGGGTACTTGAGAGGATGGTCTCCAAAATAAGATTTAGGAATTGAACTTCTTTTTGTTTTTTAAATCTTAACAAAATTTAATAAGAAATTTGAAAAGTAAAGAAAAACCTATAAAAGCGATCTATTAAAAAGATCCTATTCACAATAGAGACAAGAACTACATAAACTGGTAATACACTAAATTATAAAATACATAAATTCTGGAAATAATTTTTAAAAAGATCAAAAGAGCTTTTATATTTGGCACTCAGTGTGAACACAAGAAAACACAAACTTGCCATTTGGGAAAGATACAAGAGGGGAAAGTGGAATTATACAATTTCTACTCCGATTTAACTTTAAAAAAAAAAAAATTGAACATGCTTAAGAGGCTTATTGAACTGAGACAAAACTAGAATCAGTGTTTGATTAGCTGAGCTGAAATCTGATGGCTAAGGGCATTGAAAACCAAAATAGAAGACAAAATGCTAAGTAAGAAATAGGTTGCATTCAAATGCCTTATCTCTAGCCCTAAACAATGAGTGAGTTTGAAGTTACTAAGTAGCATTCCAGAAGTATTTAGAGTGCAATTATGAAAAAAGACTAAAGAAAAAAAAGACCTGAAAAGTGTTCTGATATTTTTAAAAGAGGAAATTAACAGGTAGATTCCAGAAACTAGACTAATTTTTCCAAACTTTCAGAATTTCAGTCATTTCTGCATACTGTTAGTATTTGTTTTAAAAAGACATTTTGATGACTTCTGTAAATGGAAACCAAGTGTCACTTACTACTAATAGAACTATTATGATGCATGTAATGAATACAAAATCGTTTTGTAAGATTCTAAATGCTCCTGCTTGCCAAACCTTTGAGTCTCAGACCTTTTTCCACACACACACACACACACACAAAATTGGGAGTATTAGCAAGTGTTACTAAAAATATTAAATGAATAGCAATACCAAACTGGATGTCTTTCTAGATGAAATTAAATTTTAAAATTAAAAATTATGATTTTTATATAATTTAATTAACATAATTTAGTTATTCAATTAATAATCTATTAAGTCAGTATACCACATAAAATAATTTGAATTTTAGCTAAATTCTACTTGAGCCACCAGTAGTATAATTTTACTTGGACAAATGTGCCCTTAGAAACTACCATTATCACCTGTGGAGCTTTACAAACACACTGATGCTCAGGCTCCACTAGTAGAGATTGATTCAGTTGATCTGGGGAAAGAATTCACATTGTTATATTTTCAAAACTCCCAGTGATTCTAATGTACAACCAAGACTGAGAACCCTAATCCAGAACAGCAGACTAAATAGAAAAGATTATTTAGCAAGTAGTTTATGGGCATTTAGAAAACTAATTATTTAATATAGAAAATCCGTTCAACTTCATTTCATTTTCTGATACAATTTGTAGATTGATAATAATCAAGGCAAGATCACAGACCACATACTGCTTTCAGCAAGGCGTCGAACAAATCTTGAGTGTATTGCAGAAAGATTTAAAGTAAATGAGTGCTACATCATGATAAAATTAGTTTGATTTATATCTAATTAAACTAATCTCCAAAGTGTATCTGAAGGTACGTGTGTGTCCTATATTGTCCAAACTTCCATTTTGACAGTTGAAGAGTATCAAGAATGTGACTAGGAAGTCACATGATGTTAGAACAAACATATATCTGGAATGACAAAAGTCTACTTTAAAATTGCCCTTCATACTGGCTTGGTAATGGTAATGTTTACATGAGAGAAAAAAAGCTGACTTCTGAATTTTGTGTTAAACATTTGTTTATGAAAGTACAAGATAATAGTTTAGTGGATAGCAATTTGTATGCTAAAATATACAGGAATTTAGTAGTTTGCATGTTCAGTGTGAACCATTAGAATGACGTGGCTATTAAACAAATAAAAACAAAATAAAAACAAAACAGTCCTCTCTAACGTAAGTTTAGCTTCTGCAAAAGAAGAGTTGTCATCATTATAGAATGTGTAATACTCTTACTCAGAGTCATGCTGGTCTTGGAATTCTATATTCTCTTATGGATGCCAATTTTTTAAAAAGGAATGTTAAATAAGAGTTTACCCAAAGAATTAATAGGATAAAGAAGGATTTTTGAAGTGTGAAGATTTTATTAAAAATGATTTAATGAGCTAGATATTTTAAAGTTAAAAAATAATCTATGTGAGGATCCCATGACAGTTTTCAAGGACAATGACCTACACATACTTGAAGGGCTCTTGTGCTAGGGTGAATTTTTGGTAGATATTTGTGTGGATGTGGTAAATTGAACCAGGCAAAATTATGGTTGCCTAAAATCTGATCTTGAGTCAAGCCTCAAATTGTTCACTTTAATGGCCTGTTCTTATGGAAAGAGCCTCTATTACTACTGGAAGGCTTCAACCAAAGGAAGAGTGACTTCTTCCGGGAAATAGGATAGATTTGTTGCTGGCAGTATAGCAAGCATTTGGACAAGTTTCCTATTAGATTCCTTACAGGTCTAACATTTATTTAACACAAGGTCCAGAGAGACAAGCAATTTGTTTAAGATGCTGAAACTACTTAACATCAGAAATGAATGACAAGTAGAGGTTTCTAGTTCTCTTCCAAGATGGCCAGTTGGTCTTTCTTGAACAAAAATTTATATAAGCCAATTTATATATTTATCACCAATCTCCTTCTATCTTGTATTTCAAATGGTCATGGAGATGATGAAGATGGTAGAACTGTGTTTTCTGGCTTATGATGAAATTTGATATATCATCAATTTTCAAATCATTAGTAATTCAATATTAACTACTGAACTTCAACTAGAAGTCATGTACTCATTTATATAGAGTAAAATGTACATCTATTTCTTTTCTTTATTATTATACTTTAAGTTCTAGGGTACATGTGCACAACATGCAAGTTTGTTACATATGTATATATGTGCCATGTTGGTGGGGGGCACCCATTAACTTGTCATTTACATTAGGTATATCTCCTAATGCTATCCCCCCAACACCCCCTCCCCACAATAAGCCCCGGTGTGTGATGTTCCCCTTCCTGTGTCCCAGTGATCTCATTGTTCAGTTCCCACCTATGAGTGAGAACATGCGATGTTTGGTTTTCTGTTCTTGCGATAGTTTGCTGAGAATGATGGTTTCCAGCTGCATCCATGTCCCTACAAAGGACAGGAACTCATCCTTTTTTATGGCTGCATAGTATTCCATGGTGTATATGTGCCACATTTTCTTAATTCAGTCTATCACTGATGGACATTTGGGTTGATTACAAGTATTTCCTATAGTGAATAGTATTGCAATAAACATACGTGTGCATGTGTCTTTATAGCAGCATGATTTATAATCCTTTGGGTATATCCCCAGTAATGGAATGGCTGGGTCAAATGGTATTTCTAGTTCTAGATCCTTGAGAAATCGCCACACTGTTTTCCACAATGGTTGAACTAGCTTACAGGCCCACCAACAGTGTAAAAGTGTTCCTATTTCTCCACATCCACTCCAGCACCTGTTGTTTCCTGATTTTTTAATGATTACCATTCTAACTGGTGTGAGATGGTATCTTATTGTGATTTTGATTTGCATTTCTCTGATGGCCAGTGATGATGAGCATTTTTTCATGTGTCTGTTGGCTGTATGAATGTCTTCTTTTGAGAAGTCTCTGTTCATATCCTTTGCCCACTTTTTGATGGGGTTGTTTGTTTTTTTCTTGTAAATTTGATTGAGTTCTTTATAGGTTCTGGATATTAGCCCTTTGTCAGATGAGTAGATTGCAAAAATTTTCTCCCATTTTGTAGGTTGCTTGTTCAGTCTGATGGTAGTTTCTTTTGATGTGCAGAAGCTTTTTAGTTTAATTAGATCCCATTTGTCAATTTTGGCTTTTGTTGCCATTGCTTTTGGTGTTTTAGACATGAAGTCTTTGCCCATGCCTATATCGTGACTGGTATTACCAAGGTTTTCTTCTAGGGTTTTTAAGGTTTTAGGTCTAACATTTAAGTCTCAATCCATCTTGAATTAATTTTCGTATAAGGAGTAAGGTAAGGTCCAGTTTCAACTTTCTACTTATGGCTAGCCAATTTTTCCAGTATCATTTATTAAATAGGGAATCATGTCCCCATTTCTTGTTTGTGTCAGGTTTGTTAAAGATCAGATGGCTATAGATGTGTGGAATTATTTCTAAGGGCTCTGTTCTGTTCCATTGGTCTATATCTCTGTTTTGGTACCAGTACCATGCTGTTTTGGTTACAGTAGCCTTGTAGTATAGTTTGAAGTTAGGTAGCATGATGCCTCCAGCTTTGTTCTTTTGGCTTAGGATTGTCTTGGCAATGTAGGCTCTTTTTTGGTTCCATATGAACTTTAAAGCAATTTTTTCCAATTCTGTGAAGAAACTCATTGGTAGCTTAATGGGGATGGCATTGAATCTATAAATTACCATGGGCAATATGACCGTTTTCACAATATTGATTCTTCCTATCCATGAGCATGGTATGTTCTTCCATTTGTTTGTGTCCTCTTTTATTTCACTGAGCAGTGGTTTGTAGTTCTCCTTGAAGAGGTCCTTTACATCCCTTGTAAGTTGGATTCCTAGGTATTTTATTCTCTTTGAAACTATTGTGAATGGGAGTTCATTCATGATTTGGCTCTCTGTTTGTCTGTTACTGGTGTATAAGAATGCTTGTGATTTCTGCACATTGATTTTGTATCCTGCGACTTTAGTGAAGTTGCTTATCAGCTTAAGGAGGTTTTGGGCTTAGACGATGGGGTTTTCTAAATACGCAGTCATGTTATCTGCAAACAGGGACAATTTGACTTCTTCTTTTCCTAACTGAATATCCTTTATTTCTTTCACTTGCCTGATTGGCCTAGCCAGAACTTCCAACACTATGTTGAATAGGAGTGGTGAGAGAGGGCATCCCTGTCTTGTGCCAGTTTTCAAAGGGAATACTTCCAGTTTTTTGCCCATTCAGTATGGTATTGGCTGTGGATTTGTCATAAAATAGCTCTTATTATTTTGAAATACATTCCATCAATACCGTATTTATTGAGTTTTTAGCACGAAGGACTGTTGAATTTTGTCAAAGGCCTTTGCTGCATCTATGGATATAATCATGTGGTTTTTGTCTTAGGTTCTGTTTATATGCTAGATTACAGTTATTGATTTGCATATGTTGAACCAGCCTTGTATCCCAGGAATGAAGCCCACTTGATCTTGGATAAGCTTTTTGATGTGCTGCTGGATTCGGTTTGTCAATATTTTATTGAGGATTTTTGCATCGATGTTCATCGGGGATATTGGTCTAAAGTTCTCTTTTTTTGTTGTGTTCCTGCCAGGCGTTGGTATCAGGATGATGTTGGCCTCATAAAATGAGTTAGGGAGGATTCCCTCATTTTCTATTGATTGGAATAGTTTCAGAAGGAATGGTACCAGCTCTTCCTTGTGCCTCTGGTAGAATTTGGCTGTGAATCTGTCTGGTCCTGGACTTTTTTTGGTTGGTAGGCTATTAATTATTGCCTCAATTTCAGAGCCTGCTATTGGTCTATTCAGGGATTCAACTTCTTCCTGGTTTAGTCTTGGGAGAGTGTAAGTGTCCAGGAAATTGTCCATTTCTTCTAGGTTTTCTAGTTTATTTGCACAGAGGTGTTTATAGTATTCTCTGATGGTAGTTTGTATTTCTGTGGGGTCGGTGGTGATATCCCCTTTATCATTTTTTATTATGTCTATTTGATTCTTCTCTCTTTTCTTCTTTATTAGTCTTGCTAGCAGTCTATCAATTTTGTTGATCTTTTCAAAAAACCAGCTCCTGGATTCATTGATTTTTTGGAGGGTTTTTTGTGTCTCTATCTCCTTCAGTTCTGCTCTGATCTTAGTTATTTCTTGCCTTCTGCTAGCTTTTGAATGTGTTTGCTCTTGCTTCTCTAGTTCTTTTAATTGTGATGTTAGGGTGTTAATTTTAGATCTTTGCTGCTTTCTCTTTTGGGCAGTAAGTGCTATAAATTTCCCTCTACACACTGCTTTAAATGTGTCCCAGAGATTCTGGTATGTTATATCTTTGTTCTCATTGGTTTCAAAGAACATCTTTATTTCTGCCTTAATTTCATTATGTACCCAGCAGTCATTCAGGATCAGGTTGTTCAGTTTCCATGTAGTTGAGCAGTTTTGATTGAGTTTCTTAGTCCTGAGTTCTAGTTTGATTGCACTGTGGTCTGAGAGACAGTTTGTTATAATTTCTGTTCTTGTACATTTGCTGAGGAGTGTTTTACTTCCAACTATGTGGTCAATTTTGGAATAAGTGTGATGTGGTGCTGAGAAGAATGTATATTCTGTTGGTTTGGGTTGGAGAGGTCTGTAGATGTCTATTAGGTCCACTTGGTGCAGAGTTGAGTTCAAATCCTGGATATCCTTGTTAACTCTCTGTCTTGTTGATCTGTCTAATATTGACAGTGGGGTGTTAAAGTCTCCTATTATTATTGTATGGGAGTCTAAGTCTCTTTGTAAGTCTCTAAGGACTTGCTTTATGAATCTGGGTGTTCCTGTATTGGGTGCATATATATTTAGGATAGTTAGCTTTTCCTATTGAATTGATCCCTTTATCATATGTAATGGCCTTCTTTGTCTCTTTTGATCTTTGATGGTTTAAAGTCTGGTTTATCAGAGACTAGGATTGCGACCCCTGCTTTTTTTGTTCTCCATTTGCTTGGTAGATCTTCCTCCATCCCTTTATTTTGAGCCTATGTGTGTCTCTGCATGTGAGATGGGTCTCCTGAATACAGCAAACTGATGGGTCTTGACTCTTTATCCAATTTGCCAGTCTGTGTCTTTTAATTGGACCATTTAGTGCATTAACATTTAAGGTTAATATTGTTATGTGTGAACTTGATCCTGTCATTATGATATTAGCTGGTTATTTTGCTCGCTAGTTGATGCAGTGTCTTCCTAGCATTGATGGATACATATTGGCATGGTTTTGCAATGGATGGTACCAGTTGTTCCTTTCCATGTTTAGTCCTTCCTTCAGGACCTCTTATAGAGGCAGGCCTGGTGGTGACAAAATCTCTAAGCATTTGTTCATTTGTAAAGGATTTTATTTCTCCTTCACTTATGAAACTTAGTTTGGCTGGATATGAAATTCTGGGTTGGGAATTGTTTTCTTTAAGAATGTTGAATATCGGCCCCCACTCTCTTCTGGCTTGGAGAGTTTCTGCCAAGAGATCTGCTGTTAGTCTGATGGGCTTCCCTTTGTGAGTAACCTGACCTTTCTCTCTGGCTGCTCTTAACATTTTTTCCTTCATTTCAACTTCCGTGAGTCTGACAATTATGTGTCTTGGAGCTGCTCTTCTCACAGAGTATCTTTGTGGTGTTGTCTGTTTTTCCTGAATTTGAATGTTGGCCTGCCTTACTAGGTTGGGGAAGTTCTCCTGGATGATATCCTGCAGAGTGTTTTCCAACTTGGTTCCATTTTCCCCGTCACTTTCAGGCACCAAATCAGATGTAGATTTGGTCTTTTCACATAATCCTGTATTTCTTGGAGGTTTTGTTCATTTCTTTTTATTATTTTTTCTCTACACTTCTCTTCTTGCTTCATTTCATTCGTTTGATCTTCAATCACTAATACTCTTTCTTCCAGTCCATCAAGTCGGTTACTGAAGCTTGTGCAGTTGTCACATAGTTCTCGTGTCATGGTTTTCATCTCTGTCAGTTCTTTTATGGCCTTCTCTGCATTAATTATTCTAGTTATCCATTCATCCATTCTTTTTCCAAGATTTTTAGTTTCTTTGTGCTGGGTACGCAGTTCCTCCTTTAGCTCTGAGTAGTTTGATCAACTGAAGCCTTCTTCTCTCAACTCATCAAAGTCATTCTCTGTCCAGCTTTGTTCCATTGCTGGTGATGAGCTGCATTCCTTTGGAGGGGGAGATGCGCCCTGATTTTTTGAATTTCCATCTTTTCTGCTCTGCTTTTTCCCCATCTTTGTGGTTTTATCTGCCTTTGGTCTTTGAAGATGGTGATGTACTGATGGGGTTTTGGTATGGGTATCCTTTCTGTTTGTTAGTTTTCCTTCTAACAGTCAGGACTCTCAGCTGCAGGTCTGTTGGAGTTTGCTTGAGGTCCACTCCAGACACTCTTTGCCTGGGTATCAGCAGCAGAGGCTGCAGAAGATAGAATATTGCTGAACAGTGAGTATTGCTGTCTGATTCTTGCTCTGGAAGCTTCGTCTCAGAGGTATAACCCGCCATGTGAGGTGTGAGGTGTTGTTCTGCACCTAGTGGGGGATGTCTCCCAGTTAGGCTACTCAGGAGTCAGGGACCCACTTGAGCAGGCAGTCTGTCCATTCTTAGATCTCAACCTCCATGCTGGGAGAAGCAGTGCTCTCCTCAAAGCTGTCAGACAGGGGCATTTACATCTGCAGAGGTTTCTGCTGCTTTTTGTTTAGCTATGCCCTCTCCCCAGAGGTGGAGTCTACAAAGGCAGGCAGGCCTCCTTGAGCTGCCATGGGCTCCACCCAATTCGAGCTTCCCAGCAGCTTTGTTTACCTACTTAAGCCTCAGCAATGGCAGGCGCCCCTCCCCCTGCCTCGCTGCCACCTTGCAGTTAGATATCAGACTGCTGCACTAGCAATGAGGGAGGCTCCATGTATGTGGGACCCTCCAGGCCAGTTGTGGGATATAATCTCCTGGTGTGCCTTTTGCTAAGACCCTTGGTAAAGTGCAGTATTAGTGTGGGAATTACCCAATTTTCCAGTGTTGTTTCAGTTTCCCTTGGCTAGGAAAAGTAATTCCCTTCCACCTTGCACTTCCCAGGTGAGGGGATGCCTCACCCTGCTTCGACTCTCACTGGTCGGGCTGCACCTGCTGACCAGCACTGATTATCTGACACACCCAGTGAGAGGAACCCGGTACCTCAATTGAAAATGCAGAAATCACCTGACTTCTGTGTTGCTCACGCTGCGAGCCGGAGGCTGGAGTTGTTCCTATTCGGCCATCTTGGGTGCCCCCAAATGTACATCTTATAAAACAATCTATGTTTACTAGTTTTGAGATTTTTTTTTTTTTTTTTTTTTTTTGAGACGGAGTCTCACTCTTTCGCCCAGGCTGGTGGACAGTGGCATGATCTTGGCTCACTACAAGCTCCACCTCCCTTGTTCACGCCATTCTCCTGCCTCAGCCTCCCGAGCAGCTGGGAATACAGGCACCCGCCACCTCTCCCGGCTAATTTTTTATATTTTTAGTACAGACAGGATTTCATCGTGTTAGCCAGGATGGTCTCGATCTCCTGACCTCGTGATCCACCTGCCTCAGCCTCCCAAAGTGATGGGATTACAGACGGGAGCCACTGCACCTGGCCGAGGATATTTAAGTTATTTGAATATATTAATATGTCACAAAATTAGCTTTAAAAATTGTGACTTTAAGCAAGTTTTTCTTTCTGTGAATAATGAAATACAAAATTGTTTGAAAATAAGTTCTCAATGATTTCCATTTAGTTTTGAAGTCTGTAAACATGCTGTGAAAGAGAAACAAGCTTTGGTATTTCTCTTCAAAGTATTCTTAGAATTATAGGTAACTATGTATAAATATTGCCCTAGTAAACTAAGCAGGAAGTAAATGTTCTTTCCATGGCTCAGGACCTCCTGACCATAATCAAATTGAATGAGTGAAAGATCTATAACCCACATCAGATTTTAAATCATCTAGCTCTCATAAAATGCCTGAGATGTGATTATAAAACAAATTAACCATAATCTTTACTGAGGTGTCAGTTGCACATATTTAATTTTGCATGTTTTTAAAGGTTAATATATCAGTGAACAGAAATATATGCCAAAAGCCATAACAATTTTTACACTCAGTTAGATGTGTGTTTCCTTTTATTTTAATAAATACTCATTCAGCCAATGTCTCTGCCAGTGAAAGTCTAAAGTTCTGCCAAGACCTTAAACAGAATAATAACATTTAAATATTTAACATTATTTTACTTATCAGTAGATGTTCATTATATATTAGTTAAATGAATGAATAAAAAAGCATGAACATTGAGATAAGATACTTATATATATTCATAAAACAAAGTCCTGTGATTTTCAATCTTATTAGCTGTGTGACTGGGCATGCTACTTTTTGCTCATATTTTCTCATCTATAACATTAGAATATTAAATATAATACATACTGCATCAGAGTGTTGTGATAATTAAATAGAATAACGAATGTAAAGTGTTTAAAATAGTCCTGGCATATAGAAAATCCTCCACAAACAGTAACTGCTGCTGTTGTTACTGCTACTGTCATTGCCGCTAATTGTCATCCTTTCTTCTTTTGATGTCTCAAAGCATGGAAGAACAGGAAAAGAGCCTATAAAAATATATACAAGGTTGGTAAAGTGCCTCTCTTTGCTTTTTTACATTAAAATATAGAACATTTCATTGTGCTATCCATTTATACATACATGTTTTTTATGCACAAAAACATAGGAATCCAAACGACTTAACAGACCTAGATGAGACCTTTGTAAAAATAGCATCAATTCACACTAAGCAAGTGTTTTCTCTATGGACAACATAGCCTGATCACTCAAGCTGTGCTCCTAAGGCAGAACTTCCCAAAGGCAATATTTAAAACATTACTTTTTAAGAATGTCTCATGAATGCTCCAAAATAAATACAAACAAATAAAACCCCAAAAAGTTTCAATGTCAAATAAATTTAGAAAACTGCACATATAAAAATATTCTTGAGAATCCTGTAATGAGTATCATTGTATTTCAAGTTATCCAGAATTCCCTTCCTTTGGCAAATAGCACCTTGATCTCTTTCTGGTAGTTACTTATCCACTCTATGTGTAGTACTGGTGGAACTGCACATAAGAGGATCCCTGTATACACAAAAGCAGATGTAGGTAACTAAAGCAGTACAATTGAAGTCTATCTCCTCTGGGTTTGAATTAACCAGAGTGACCCAAGGGCTGAAATACTCAACCAAAGGCATATGGAGCTCATGCATTTCATGGTGGTTCCCTGAAAGAATTTTTTTTTTTTTTAATTCTTACTATTCAAACCCTGACTTCTGTGTTTTCCCAAGCTATTCTCTATTTTTCTCATAAATTCTGTGAGCTACTAGATATACTTTAATTATATTCCTCCTTTGCTTAATTTAGGCCATGTCTTTCCCTTGGTTGCAATCAAAGTAATCTAACTGATAAAGAGAAAAATAAACCAAAACAAAACAAATATAACTACAACCCAAAAACCAGTCAAGAAAGAACTATATATATTCTATATATTTCATATTTCTATTTATATCTACCTACAAAATTTTGGTTTTGTTTGTGTTTTATCCACTATTTCTCAACCTGATTTGACCCAAAATTATTCTTTCCTGCTTCACCCTTTTGTCCCCTGAACATTTATCATCTGCAGTTAGTATACTTTGAGCAAAGTGTTATGATGCGTTAATTGCAACCATGAAGAATAAGTTAAATTCGGACATTTGAGTCATTTCATAGCCCAACATTGCTTCTCTTACATTTATTTTCTCCACTTGCACATATCATCCCCCTTGCATCTAAATGATTGAATCGTATCTCTCAAGTATTGCAAACTCCACAACTACACAAGGAAACTCATTTTAGAATGTATCATTTGGGATTTTGAATAGGGATATAAAGAAGTGCCATTTTTCATTAAGTTTAAAAGGGAGATGGAAGCTTCCCTGGGTTACTAGATTTCCCTCTGCTTTCATCTGTATTGGCTAAAGGCAATTAATCAATAAGCAGGGACAAGGGGTGAAAACATATGGTCTTTGATATTTAATAAATGAATTAGTGGAGTCCCTTGCTTAAGCATATAAATTAATAAGCATTAGGTCATTTACTTAATGAGGAATTTCCCTTTTAAATCCTGAATGAATTATGGAAAAGACCATGGCATAAATTCAAAGGCATTTTCTGACCCTCTTGTATTCTGATTGGCATGAATTTTTAACAAGATGCTGTATATCTGGAAGGTCTATTAGAGATTGTTCATATGAAAACTGCACTTTTTAAAAAAAGCCAAACTAGTGAAGCAAATAAAGTACCTCAGAGAGCAAGAGAATATTTAACTTGTGGTAGATTAATGTTTTGACTTACATTTTGCTCTAAAATGTTAACATAGGATGATACAGACTTTTATCTTTATTGATTTTTTTCATATATGATTTAAAATTCTTCTACACTGTAAGATATAATGGAAATATAACTGCTAGTGTATCTTTTAAGGGTAAAAATTATTGCTAAAAATAAGTTTTCAATGATCTTGCATTGTATAATAGTACTTTATAAAATTTGTTATCTAAAATATGTTTTTCAAGATTTTTAAAGTCAAAAGAAAATTATTACGCTAAAATGTGTTGCAAAATGTCATATTTTTATATTAAAATATATTCCAATGAAAAAAATGTCAAAACTCTTGACATGGTCTCATAACACTTAATTTGAGTTCAATACTTCATATCTCAACAAAGATATTTTAGGTCTTTTATTAACCCTGAGAGAAAAGTGGCTAACAGACAGCTAGGTTTGCTCTGTAATCTTAGAACTTTGAGTAAGAAAGCAGAATTAGAATCTGTAAAGCAGCTGTGAATGAAGACTATTTACTCCCACAGTTCCTCAGAAGTCTTTCGGTAGCCAGGTGTGTACATTTTTACCAGTTTCCTCCCAAAGAGAAAACTACAAGCAATGCTGTGAATTGCCCAAGAATCTAAGTTTATTCAATATAAAGATCATCCTTTTTTCCAATATATTTTCTTACCATGTTTTTGGGTTAAATAATATTTTGGCATTAATAATTGATATTGATAGTTTATTTTCTAATGTCCTTAACTAGCAAATATAAAAGTTGGCATCTCCAAATTTTTTTAACTCTTTGGCAAAACCAGGGATTTAAAATTTTTATCCTATGAGATTCAGCAGATTTAGCATTTTATAATTTTAACTAAAGTTTAACTAAGTATAGCTGATATCAAATAAGATAAAATTTAGAAATATTTAAAATTAAATATTGTTATTTCTGTTGCAGCACTATTCACAATAGCAAAGACATGGAATTCACCTAAATGCCCATCAATGATAGACTGGATAAAGAAAATGTGGTACATATACACCACGGAATACTATGCTGCCATAAAAAAGAATGAGATTATGTCCTTGGCAGGGACATGGATGGAACTGGAGGCCATTACCCTTAGTAAACTAACACAGAAACCTAAAACCAAATACCACATGTTCTGACTTACAAGTGGGAGCTAAATGATAACACATGGACACATAGCAGGGAACAACACACACTGGGGCCTTTCAGAAGATAGAAGGTGGGAGGAGGCAGAGGATCAGGAAAAGTAACTATTGGGTACTAGGCTTAATATCTGGGTGATGAAATAATCTGTACCTCCATGAGACAAGTTTACCTATATAATAAACCTGCATCTGTACCCCTGAACTTAAAATAAAAGTTAAAAAATAAAATTAAATATTAAAACATTTCTTTCAAACTCTAGACAGAAATAAACTGCAATGATTTTAGAAAAAGTCTATTAATATGAAAAATTTCTAATAAATCGATTTTACAATGGCCCATGTTACTGATTTTCAACAAGAAAACATATCAGATTAATATTTTATTCTTACCTCATTCATCTCTGAAGATCATGTGTAATAATAAATTTGCCTATATTTTCTCCCCAATAAATAAAAATTATTTGGAAGGAACTTTAAAAATTTCTACTGAAGAATTGCACTGCTATACTTACAGTGCACACTTAAAGTGATTAAAAAAATAAGGTCAATGTTATAGAATGAATCAATACCATTCAATCGTCATAGAAACAATTAGGATAATCTTTCCTGATATCAGGTATTACAAAATTCTGCTTGGGTCTCCAGTGCACTAATGGGAGTAGGTGATAAAATGGCAAGTAGATAAACGTGATGGTTCACTGAAGAAATGCTACGAGGTTAAAGAATTACCTAAGTAATGTTTCTTACACTTAGGAATAAGAGCAGATCTTTGGGAAATAACTTCTTAAGGACTCCCACTTTTAACATCAATTGTTTTATATTAACTTTATTCAAATATATGTAAAGCTAAAATTAATTATAAACTCTTAGAGTTTTAAATAATTGCACAATCAAAATAAAATTACAAAATAAATATAAAATATCTAACATTCATAATTGAAATACAATTACTATTAATCTACTATAGCAGATGATATTGTTTTGATGAAACCAAACAGCTGATTACACTGCAATGTGGTGCTGACCACTGTGAGCTAGGTTCTTTTACAATTGGAGGATTTAACTATAGATCATTACACAGAGCTCAATTTCCAATTCCACAACATTGATTGAACTAGTGAAAATTTGTGTGAATACAATGAATTAGTTGTAATCTCCTTTTCTCTTTTTTGGGGAATGAAGGTATCTTCTATTTGTTGTCAATCTCAGTTATTTTGCTATTTGCCCTCCATGGTTACAGAAGAGCTACATTTGGCATGAGTAGGATCTTAAACCTAAATCCAAAGTATGACAGAAATCCTGTGCAGAACATTACTTTTTGTTTTCAAGATTGTGGAGACACTTCCCTTTTAAACCTGAATATATTATGTTAACATAAAAATAAAAGAAAGTAATTAAAGAACATATAGTTCCAGAAAAATTTTAGTGTATTCACTTTGAAAATACATTTATATCTTTTCTTATATTATGAAGTCTGCTTTAGATATAAGTGTCTTTGCACTGAAATTTTCTGATAGACCTGAAGAAAAGTGGGGAACTATGACAAAAAATTTCAGAAGTCACGAAATGACAGCATTGGCTGGGGTTTTGTGGTACCACTTAAGAAAGGTCAATAAAAACAAGAGAGAATAACAGAGAACACTAAAATTGTTTAAAACATCGGTATCCTAATCTATATTTCTCTATATTCAAAATCCCACATACATGTATGCAAATAAACACATATATACTCATATGTATACATACATATACAGATATAAATAATATGCATGCATATATTTAATTCTTTCAACTCTTATACTTGCTTGTAATGGATGGCCTAAGTGCTTAACACAAAAAAGAGACCTAGGATCTTATTTTGAAGAGGAGCCAAATAACTGGCAACTGAAGAGACGGTACGTATCTGTGGCCAGTTTTGGAGGAAAAAATATATTATGTGGTGGCAGTTGTGAATATGAAAAGTAAAACAACAAAACTGAAAATAAAACAAGCATGGAAACAAAAACCAACAGTTGAAACCACTATTGGTAAAAGGCACAAAGGGTAAAAAAGACCCCTTTTTTTCTGTTCCTCTCAATTCCAATTAGCTCATGAAATACAACCAGTGTGAATAATTTGGCGATTCTTTCTAGTAACGTTGGCATTCATTTACATGGGAGATAATTTCTCACGTTATTTTTATTTTTCAAAACTTTTCAACTTTTCATACATTCTCTTTCATACATTATCTTACTTCATAATACTGTCTTCTTCAGTAGTATTCTTATATTATGAATACTACTGAAGTATTATCAGTAGTATTATTAGGTAAGAGAATGTGTGAAAAGTTTTTCATACAGTTTATATACTACTTTTTAAATTAAGTAGTCCAGAAGTACTACCTCTGGATCTAACTTAATTTACTTCATCTATTTGCTTTATTATGGACCGTTATTGTAATATTTTAATACTTTAACGAAGAGTGAAAAATGAAGACCCCCTTTTTTCTGTTTCTCCCAATTCTATTTAGCCCACTAAATGCAACCAGTGTGAGTAATTTGGTGATTCTTTCTAGTAATGTTAGTATTCATTTACACACGAGAGAATTTCTCACATTATTTTTGTTTTTCAAAAATTTTCAACCTTTTATACATTATCTTACTGACAATTCTTAGAAATGGCTAAATGTTTGGACTATTTCTGGCCATAATAGACAATTTTAACATATTTGGTCTTAACCTCCAGGTAACTCTACTTTTTCAGAGTTTCTTTTTAATTAAGCTTTTTGGCTTTTTATTTTTTCATTATTAATTTTTGATATTTCTTATAGGTTTCCATTATACTTGATAAAATACTATGAAACATTTTCCAACCTTGCCACTTGTCACTGAATATCATGCTATCCACTATCAGAAAACATATTATTACATAGTTAAGTTGTCCAATTCTCCTTTTGTATTTTAGGTTTGATATCATTCTTGGAAATCTATCCTATCCTCAGTAATTGTAAAAATTGTCTAATTTGAAAATTGAATCACTTTATATGATTTAATACGTTAATATATTTTATTGATTTAGAATTCACTTTGTGCAATCTGAGAGGCAGGGATATAGTTTTATTTTCTTTTCAACATTGCTCTTTTTCTTCAATTGTTCTCAAAGCAATTTAGTAAACAATGTATTCTTTCACTTTTGATATTAAAAGCTACATTAATAATTTATCAATTTCTATATTTACTTGGTGCTACTTCTGGACCTAATTAATTCAATTAATCTATTTGCTTTATTGTGGACCATTATTGTAATATTTAATATATAGGTTTTAAATGTAATTTTATATCTAACAAAGCAATGTCTTCTTCAGTATTCTTTTTTATTAATGTCTCAACACTTTTTGCATATGTAGATGTACTAAGAAACCAAGAATCAGATGACTTTGAGTAGACTTGACTGCCTTCTGGAATTTTATAAACAATAAAATCATAAAGCATGTATGGTTTTGTCACTGTATTTTTTATTCAGTATATTTTTTGATAGTCATGCTTATATAATTGTATGTATCCATAGCTTATTCTTTTTATTGCTGAGAAATATTCTGTTGAGTGAATATATTACATTTTTGTACCACTTACCCTTGATGGACAATTGGGTTATATCCAGCTTTTTTGGCTCTTATGGATAAAGCTTCTATAAATATTTATGTATAAGTCTTTATGGGGAAGTATTTTTAGTTTGTTTCTCTTGGGGAAGAATCTAGAGGTGAAATGGGTGGGCTGTATGTTAGCTGTGTGTTTAACTTTATATTTCAAGGGGTTTACTAAAGTGAGTGTATGATTTTACATTCATACATACATTCATACAGTGTGCATGACAGTCCCAGTGGATGTACGTCTTCACCAACACTTGGCATTGTCAGTTTTTAAAAATGTAGTTACTTTAACGGGTGCGTAGGCATATTTATTATGTTTCAAATTTGCATTTTCTGCTGACTAATGGTAATGAGAATCTTAAAAGTACATATTTGCCATCCATATATCTTCCCTTGTAAAGTATTTGTTTATATATTTACTTTTAAATTTGGTTATTTGTGTTATTATTGAGTTGTAGGAATTCCTTATATATTCTGGATACAAGTATTTGACAGGTATTCATATTCCAATTATTTTTCCCATTCCTTGGTTGCTATTTTATTTTGTTCACAAATTCTTTCCAAGAGAAATGTTCTTAATTTTGATAAAGTTCAATTAATACATTATAGATGTATGTGCGTTCTGTCTGTATTTTATATAAAAAAATATTTGCCTACACCAAGGTTACAAAGATTTTCTTCTCTGATTCCTTACAGAAATATTGCTTTAGCTTTTCAAATTAGGTAACTGTTCCATCTCAAGTTCATTATCACTTATGATGTGAGGGAAGGGTAAAACTATATTTTCATATAAATATGAAGATAGTTTTTACAGCACCAAATATATGAGCCTATTCTGGACTGACAGTTCTTTTCTATTGATCTATACATTTAACCTTTTGCAATACCACACTGTTGATTACAACTGCTATAGATGAGTCACCAAGTCAGTTCAAATCCTCCAACTTTGTTCTTTTAAAATATAATTCCGGCTATTCTAGATTATTTACATGTTCAGTTTTGAGAGATCAATGTTTTAGTTTTGAAACAAACAATGAGCATGATATATCTCTCCATTGATCTGGTCTTCTTTAATTTTCATGTGCAATTTTTTATTTCGTTTTGGTTTGGTTTCCAGCGTCCAAGTATTACAGATATTTTGTTACATTTCCATTCTCCATTTGATTCCCATTTTATACTTTCTATTTCTTTGCTGAAAATTTCAATCTTCCCTTTAATTTTAATGGTGTTTATTTTACTTTCTGGAACATAGGTAATAATAGTTTTTTTTTAAATTTTTGTTTGATAATTCCAAATTCTGGGACATTTTAGAATTGAAACCTGTTGCTAATCTTTTCTCTTAAGAATTTCCCTGGCTCATTATTTGTTGGTTGACTTTGAATTGTGTCTCAGATATTTTTAATACAATTGTCTCTCCATATCCACTGGTTCTGCATCTGTAAATTCAACCAGTTGAACATATCAGAAACAAAGAAAACAACACAGCAGTAAAAATAATACAAATAAAAATTACAGTATAAACTATTTACATAGCATTAACCTTATATTAGGTATTATAAGTAATCTACAGATGATTTAAAATATATGGAAAGATGTAAGTGCATTATATGCAAATACTACTATGCCATTTTATATAGGGAACTTGAGCATCTGCAGACTTTAGCAAAGTGGGTGTCCTTGAACTAATCCCCTGTGGATACCAAGGGATGACAGTGTGTTCTGTAGACTTTTAGTTCTGTTCAGATGTTCTAAATAATGGTTATGTATAGACTGAGAATTCTGTCTCACCTTTTTGGTCAGTGGTTCTAATGTCAAAGCAGCTATACTCCTTTGGGTCTGTCTCATAAATGCAGAAGCCAGGAGTAAGCCAAGACACGTTTACTCATTTACTGAATTAAAGGATTCTCTTTGTCCACTCTTTCTGACTCCCAGAGGATGCTTTTCCTGGAGTTCTGTCTAGAAATATAGATATCTTTTCATTTTAGCAAACTGCACTCCAACACAATATCACATGACTGAGGAGATCCTCTGAATAGCACCAAGATAATTGTGAAAGAGAAAAAACATACTGGGAGTTTCACATATAGAGATCACAGGGCTTTATTTTTTCTATTGTTCTGGCCAGAAAGATATGTTTCTCTCTGGGTTTTAACTGTCTGCACTGCCACCACTGCAGCACAGTCCAATGATCAAGGCCACCCTTGGCAGGGTCAGGAGAGAAAAGAGAGAAAAACAAAAAGTACACAAATAGGAATTCCACCTTGTATTAGCCTGGTAGGGCTGCCATAACAAAACCCCAAAGCCTGGGCAACTTAAACAACAGAAGTGTATTTTCTCACTGTTCTAGAGGCTGGAAGTCCAGGTTCAAGATGCCAATATGGTTGGTTCGTGGTAAGAGCTCAGTTTTTGCTTTGCAGAAAGCTGCCTTCACACTGTCTCCTCACAGACAGAGCCTTCACGCTGTCTATTCTCCATGTACGAAGGGAGACAGACAGGGAAAGAGAGAGAAAGAGAGAGAGAGTACCTGGTGTTTCTTCCTCTTCTTATTAGGACACGAGCCCTATCACATGACAGCCCACCCTTATGACCCAATTTAATCTTAACGCTTAAAGGCTCTGTCTCTAAACACAGTCACATTGGAGGTTAGGGTTTCAATAAAAATTACGGTGGGAGGGCTGGGGTGAAGGAAGAGATACAATTTATTCTATAACACACTTGTTCTCTTTAGTTGGCAGAGCCTTTCCCCCAATTGTTGACCATAAATGCCAAAGCTTTCCTTCCTCTGCTGCCTGCATATTTCTACAAGGGAACTACTCTGAGATTATAGCCAGGAAATTAACAAAACAAAATTAAAAACTGGGATATTAATCCTATATGAGTAGCTCTATAACTTTTGTCTTTACATCCTAATTTGCTTAATATGGTTAAATTTTAAGACTTTTTTTGGGTACCTGCTATAAATATTTTATCTCACGCTCTTAATTGTAAATGTTAAAATGTTCTTTTACGTTTAACAATGTAAAAGAGAGAATTATCTGCTGTGCTCATTCTATGTAGGCTAGTACTGGACTATTTTTAATTAATCTAAAACATATTAAATATATTTGCAAAGACTTGTACATTCTATTTTCTCATAATTTTAAAATCACAAATTCTCTATATTGCAGTTATGATGTCAAACAACATAATACACACACGACTGTCAATTTTTGAACATATTGAAATATTCCTTGTGACTCACTATAATTATATATTAAAGTATATAATTTTAAAAATTATGTATTTTTTTCTTCCTAAGAATAATATTAAACATATAAAAATAGGTTTTTACAGTTTTTGAGGTTTTGGTTTCAAATTCGCTGTATCATTGCTATCATTGTTATATATTCTGTTCTGAAAGAAGAGTCATAATTTTGACATTTTTATTTATGATCATTTTTATGATTATTTATTTGATACAGATTTTTTAAGGCTCATAGAAAATACAATTTTTTGCTAAGCTTATTTTTATTTCTATGAAATATTCCATCTCATTATACATTATGTATATATATCATAATTTTAAAAAATATAGTTCATCTGAAATAAATACTACTTTAGCATTTGTTTCAGCATTGTGTTTCAGTTTTATCCCGATCTATATTTTTCTTTTGTTTCATGATTTATTTTAAATATGTCCTTTGTAAGTAACACATAGCTGGCTTTTCTTTTTTTACCTCAGCAATAATCATTTTTTCTCCTGAACAATGAAGTTAATTCCTTCACATTTTTTGTGAATATTTATACCTTTATATTAACTTATTCATTTTACTTTCCTCTTTATTTTTCTAATTTTAATTGTTATTATTTTCTCTCTTTTGCCTTTTGTTGGAATGTCTAGTTTAATTTCTTTCTTTGTGGGTCTTTTCGTCCTAAATGATTTGAACTTCGGCATCCAATTTCATCTAAAAGTAAGAGTACTTTTAGAAGTATGTTTATAGTTTTCAATCCAATTTAAGAATTTCTCATTGCTTATAACTTTGCCTGAATAATAATTTAGCATCTTATCACACAATAAATTTCAGCATCACGTCCCAATGATTGTATAATCATACATATTTTTGTATACATTTGTATACATCAATTTCATAGGTTTTTTGTTTGTTTTATAGTAACCCTGTTTTTTTGTTGGTTTTTTTTTTTTTTTTTTTGGTTGTTTGTTTTGTTTTGTTTTGTTTTTGATGAAGTCTTCCTCTGTTGCACAAGCTGGAGTGCAGTGGTACAATCTGCGCTCATTGAAACCTCCGCCTCCTGGGTTCAGGCGATTCTCCTGCCTCAGCCCCATGAACACACATGCCCAGCACCACGCCCAGTTAATTTTTGTATTTTTAGTAGAGACAGGGGTTTCACCATCTTGGCCAGGCTGTTCTTGAACTCCTAACCTCGTGATCCACCCGCCTCAGCCTCCTAAAGTGCTGAGATTACTGGCATGAGCCACTGTGCCCGGCCCACCCTCTATTTTTTAAAATAATACTTACAGTGAGCTTAAGAGTTGGTTATGCAGAATATTGTAAATTTTATCAGTTTCTTTGTATATTATTGCACTCTTTATCCAATTTGCACTCTCTTGTTTTAGTTTTTATTAAATTTGAGAATGTCTTTGGGTATTATTCCAAAAGATAAGCAAGAATGATGAACATTCTGAAAATCTTCATATTGGGAGACCCATTTTTTCAATTATTAATTAAATGATTGTTTTTCTGAGTGTATGATTTTAAATTCAACAACTATGATCTCATGAAAATGTATGGGCATAAACCAGGCATGGGGGGGAAGTTTCAGATTGCTAAAATAAAGACTTCTGTGAGCACAATGATTTTTAAAATTTTTAGTTATGGGGTGCATGTGCAGGATGTGCAGGTTTGTTATATAGGTAAACATATGTCATGGTGGTTTGTTGCACCTATCAACCCATCACCTAGGTATTAAGCCCAGCACGCATTAACTATTTTCCTAAAGCTCTCCCTTCCTGCAGCCTACCCCGTGACTGACCCCAGGGTATGTTGTTCCCCTCCGTGTGTGCATGTGTTCTCATTGCTTAGCTCCCACTTAGAAGCGAGAACATGCAGTGTTTTGTTTTCTGTTCCTGCATTAGTTTGCTGAGGATAATTGCTTCCAGCTTCATCCATGTTCCTGCAAAAGACATAATCTTATTCCCTTTTATGGCTGATGTACATGTGCCATTTTCTTTAAAGTATAATGATTTTTATGCAATTCATTCATAGATGAAATTGACTTATCTCTTATCATTCTTTTTCTTTCTTTCTCCCTAACAAAAAAGTCCATATTCCTTCTTTACTGCTAAATGTTTCATGCCTTCAGAAGAATGCGTGTAATCTCTATTTATGAAAATAAACATTTGTGCATCTACCACTTAGAGAGTGGTATGTTTGAATAATCCATATTATACCTCATAGACACTTACACTTTTTTGATAGTTTGTCATTGGTTGTTTCTATTTTATTTATTTACTTTTTGGGTTTTGTGGATTTTTTTTCTTGTTTTTTTGCTATTTTAAACAGTACTTCTATTAACATTCTTCTACTCGTCCTCTGTTGGACACATGCAAAACTTTGCCTCATGTTTCTTTAACCAGTGTCTTTATAATATCCCTGAACAACACAAGGTCATTAACTCCTTCAAATTTAACTACCCCATATTGATGTACATGTTATTGTTCCCTGGCATTCTACTTTACTCCTTTGTCCATTCTAGTTTCATCCCCAAATTAGACATTTTATTATTGCTTTTTATGTTAATATTGTTAATGTCACAGAGATGGATGCTGTATTATTTACTCAGTAGTCTTTGCATCTTAGGCCTTGGTTCTGAGACTTCATCTACCTGAGTTTATTATGTAGAAATTCCTTTAGTCAGAATCTCCTGGTGGTGATCTCAAGTTTTCTTTGTCTGAAAGTATTTTTATTTTGCCCTTATGCTTAAAAGATAGATTCATTGGGAGTATAGTTTAGAAATTCCCTCTAATACTTTAGTATATATTTCTTCATTGTTTCTCTTGAAAAATCAGCCAGCAATCTAAATGCAATTTTCTTACAAACACGCTGTATTTACCTTTTGATTATTTAAGTCTAAAATTGGTGTATTTGTTTTCTTATTCCTGCTATAAAAATTACCACAAACTTTCTGGCTTAAAAGGTTTAAATTATTATCTTACATTTCTGGAGGTCAGAAATGCAAAATGGGTCTCATTGGACTAAAATCACCATGCTAGTAGAGCTGCGTTTCTTCCTGGAGGCACTAGAAGAGGATATGCTTTCTCACATTTTCCAGATTCGAGTGGCTGCCCACATTTCTTGCCTCCTTAAACTGGTCCAGTCTTTCTCACCTCACGTTATTCTGACACTGACATTCTCCTACCTCCCTCTTCTACTGTAAGGATCAATATGATTATATTAAGCCAACCTGGAGAATACAGGCTATTCTCCAATATTAAGGTCAGCTAATTAGAAGCCTTTATTTTACCTGCTACCTTAATTCCTCTTCACTTGTCATGAAACATATTCACATATTCCAGGAATTAGGGCAGTAGCTCATAATTTTCTGTATTATCTTCTTCTAGAACTCCAAAAAAAATGTATGCTAAGATTTCTCACACTATTTTTTTCTCTTAATCTCTTTTTCTATTTCCTTTTTCTGAATTATGTTTTTAAACTAACATTGTAATTTTTGATACAAACCCTCAGTCTAATTTCCTTTTTAGGTTTTTATAATATTCTGTGTCATGTAGTTAATTACTTTTTAGAATTTTGGTGATAATATGTTTCATTTTTAGTTGACAATTTGCCTGGTCATATTTTAAAGCCTGTTTCTTAATCTCTTTTGATGTCTACTTTCATTTTCATTAATACTTAAACATTTATATTATTTTCTGTCTCTGATAATTATATTTTCTGTTTGCATATCCCATTCTATCGTTTTTGGTTTTTTTCTTGATCAATAATTCTTGTGTTTATTAAGTGTTACTTTTTTTTTTTTTTTTTAAATCATGGTCTGAAGAATTCTTTGAGATCTTTTGGATGATTTATATTTCTTGGTTCTGGTTGCCTAAGGATACTAACAATCTGGGAACACTTTATTGTCAGCTAAAGAGTTTCTAGAAGACTTGAATTATATAGATTTGGATCACAAACTTATGTGAGGGTAGATTTGTCAAAAATTATTTACTATTTATTCTTTCACTAAGGGCTTGCCTTCCAGAAGCCAAGTTTCTTTGTTTGTTTTAGTATCTCTATTCATATTCTCGAACTTGATTGGGGCTCATAAAACAATAGAACCAAATCTTAATGTCACTAGTGATTTCCAGATGACCTAGGGGATACTGGTAGCTTTAATCTTCACATGCCTTTCTGAATTTTGAAATTCTTTGCCTGTATAAAGATCAAATTATGAGTGTAATATTTTAATAATTCCATTCCATTGTATTAGCTGAGTTTGGGAAATTATTAGGTAGATGTAACCCACAGACACTATGAATACTCTACTTAATCTTTAATGACTGTTTTCTTAATTTTTAAGAAAAGCATCTTGGCTATTAATAAAATGTATCAAATCACATCCTTTGAGCAGGAAAATGTATCTTTCCAGGAACAACACAGGAGGCTAAGTATGCAATTAATATCTTCCTTCAATCTTATTTATAAAATGGCCATAGTTATACCTATGTTTTTCTTTGGAGTCCAGTCTGAAAGAGGAAAACACGAAGAAATGAAAAAAAAAAAATAGAATAAAAAACAGAATATACGTGTCTTTGCATTTGTATAACTTTCTGTGAAGTGAGGTTATAATTTTATATGGTCATATTTAAGATAGTTTCATGTACACAATACATGTTAGAGAAATATACAAATAGTTTAATGAGTATTCCAAGATCAAAGGACATGAGATGAGTGCTTCAGGGAACAGAGAATAAAATGAGGGGAGAGCTAAATTTTGATTTACAAAGAGGTTAAAAAAGTAAAAAATAATGATTTTCAGTTGTATTTCAAAGAGTTTCTTGAAAGTCAAGGTAGGCATATTAACTGTCTGCTTTCCTTCTTTTTGATATTCTGCTAATGTGCAAGGGCCTACACTTTGTTCAAATAAAACAATGTTGAATTCAGCATATACATATATATGCACACAGATACATATACATAAAGTATAAATATGTGAATACATATTTATATAGAAAATATAGGTTGAAGCTTGTTTGGAAAGTACAGGAAACACATTCAAGACATCAGCATACTGGAATATGACTTGGGAGAAATTATTTTTTTTAAATCATGTTTTTTTCATTTTTCTCATAAAAGTTTGGAAACTTATAATATTTACATTTACATAATATTCTGCCATAGTCTAGTACGATAGACAAGTAGTTAAGCTCTACACAGCTTAAGTTATCAATTACTTAAAGCAGTGAAATTTCACTGCTTCTAGAAAGACTTCAAGGTCTCCCAAAAATCACTATATAAAGTTGCAAGTCAGCAAGATAGCTTAAAATGTCTTTTATGACCTGATCTTTACTGAATTCTCCTGCTTCACCTGTGGTCAATTCTCAGTATACTCCAGCAAACCTGAGTTCTTTTCCGTAACATTGAACATGACACATTTTCTTCTCTGAGTGCACAAGCTGTTTTCTCTCATTTGCTCATAAATCTTATCTATCTCTCATTACCTTTGAAGTCATATGCTTTAGGAAGCAATCACTGTTTTCCTAAGAATGGATTACATGCTTTTCCAGTGTGATTGCATAACCCCCTGTACATCTCATGGCTTTGTATTTCCTGAACCTTCTCTTTTATTGTACAGTACTCTAATAATTTGTTTCTATCTCACTCTATATTTTATCCCTGCTATGAGTAATAAGTGTTATTTGAGTTCCCACCATGTCCCAGGCTCTGTGTTAATTGCTCAACGTGGATTACTTTATTTCACAGAACGTAAGACACATCTTTGTTCCATATGGAAAACATTACCAAATGTAGTCAGAAAACACCACTGATTATCCATCGTATTCTGTTTTAAAGATGGTGAAAAGTGAGAAAAAAGGAGGCACCTTGGGATCAGTGTAAAATGTTATTGTGTATAATCTTCCATACAAAGAAGCAACCATACAAGGAAGTTGCCAGTAAACATAATTTATGACAGAAGAAAGAAAAGCTTAATGAAATTTTAAAACTTCCGAAGATAAATGCCAAAGTTTGAATTTCAACACAACTAAGTTTGGTGTAAAGGATCATTCTCTTAACAATCTTACTTTTATTGTAAAATATGCAAGAATAGGAGACAAGTTTATCTTGCTTAATACTGAAACTCTAGTGCTCAGCACAAAATAAGAACTCCATAAATATTGCTGAATTAAATCATGAACATATTAAAAAGGTAATTTATTAATTAAGGTACAGCTAAGACAAGAGGCCAGATTTTCTCAGTCAGAAATCTAGTACTGTGCCAAACACTGTGATGGTCAAAGACATGAATTTGTTGTTTGCTAGACTGAGAATTAACAAGTTTCTACACTCATTCATGTTATAAAATTAATGAAATAAGACTAACACCCATGGAATAACAATAACTGATCAGATAAAAGGAGGTCATCTATGATGAAGCATTAAATTAATCTGGTGTAGTCAGGCAAGGGAATAACAGCAATATAGGGTTTGAAGGGAACCAAGTAGGAAGGAGAATCTGAGCAGTCGGAGCTCATATAAAAGGTATCTTCAGGTTTAGGTAAACTGATAGAGGTCCTGAGGAACAGAGAAAAAAATTCATTCTTAATTTGTGTATTTGAAATAAATATTAAAATAGTGAAATATTAGAGTAAAAATAGCTAAGTAAAAAAGTCTATAATTCAAAGGTTTTTAAAAAATTATGTCAATTTATACTGGAGTATAACATACATACAGAAAAATGCAGAAATCATAATCAGAGAGCTTGATGAATTTTTATAAAGTGAACACACCCACATGTAGCCAGAACGCAGATGAGGAGACAGAAATTGCTAGCATACCAGAAGCTCCCCTCACACTGTTTTCTAGAATATTATCCTCCATCAAATTGAGTGTGATCCTGGCTTGTAATACCACAAACCAGTTTTGCCAGTTTTGAACCTTAGACAAAAGAGAATGACACAATATATACTCTTTTATTATTGCCTTTTCTTACTCAACATTTTATTTGTTACATTCATTCATATGATGTGTGGTAATAGTATCTTTGTTTTCGTTGCTATGTGGTATTTCATTGTATGAATACAATACAGTTTTTACATTCTACTGAAGATAGACATTTGGTTTGTTTCCAGTTTGAAGTTATGAAAAATACTGCTGTTATAAACATTGATGAGCATTTGAATGCATTTCAGTTGGATAGATTATAGTGGAATTTCTCTGGTGCATAGGTTCACCTCGAGTAGATATTGTCAAACAATTTTCGAAAGTGGTTTTCCTAATTGCAGATGTTCCACATCCTTAACAAAACTTATCATATTTCAAATTTTTTGGCCACTTGGATACTCTCTTCCATGAAATGCCTATTTTAGCCTTTTGCTTGGTTTTCTATGAGCTTCTGTGTTTTCTTGTTCTTCGTAGTCATATTCTGGATATGAGTCCTTTGTTGGTTATATGTATTGAGAATATCTTTTGCCATTCTGTAGCTTGTTTTTTCACTCTTTTAATAGTATATTTTGATTAAGATGTTCATAATTTTGAGGTAGTTCATTTTTTTGGCTGTTTTGTTTTGGTTTTTTGTTTTTTTGAGACGGAGTATCACTCTGTCACCCATGCTGTAGGTGCAGTGGTAGAATATCGGCTCACTGCAAAAAGGTAGTTCAGTTTATCAGATGTTTTCATTTGTGTTTTATTTACTTTGTGTGTGTCCATTGAGTAAATCTTTGTGTGTTCCAAAGTCATAAGGATATTCTTCTGTTTTCTTGTGAAACCATTATTGTTTTACTGTTTACATCTAGACTTACAATTCATGTGGCATTGGCTTTTATGTATGGTGAAAGGTAGAATCTATAGTTTTGAGTCTTCCAATTACTCCAATGTTGTGGAGTAGAGATGGGATATCTATAGAAAGTAGTGAAATTGTATGCAAGAAGCTATAACTAATGCATTTAACTTAGGTGAGTTTTTACACTGTGAAACAAGAAGTTTCAAACTGTGAATTTTTCTTCATTCCTTTTCAAATGTGATCTCCTGTGCCGGCAAGTTTTCATGTTTCACATTTCCTTAAAGGCAACAGAGCTCCTGCAGCAGCTGCTTTGCCTCCTTCTTGCCCTGCTTCTTGAAATTGCATTGCTGCCTAGTGAAAGGGTTTTGTACGACAGATAAATCAACTTATATTCAACAAGACAGTACAACATAAGAAGTACTTGAAAGTTTAAAGAGGAAATTCAAAAGATTAATTTGTCAGACATTTGTAGCATAGGGTGGAAACGTGCAAATCCTGAAGTCAGAGGTCAATTTTACGGCTCTTGTAAAAATCAAGATGGAAGTGGCTGAAAAATGGTATGGATCTAAAATATGGTAGTGAATAATGCTGCCATGAACATGAGCATGCAGATATCCCTCCAACATATTGCTTTTGTTTCCTTTTGACAGAGGCCAAGAAACGGGATTGCTGGAGTATATGCAGTTCCATTTTTAATTTTATGAGGAATCTTCATATTGTTTTCCATATTGGCTTACTAATTTACATAACCATCAACAACGTACCAGAGTTCTCTTTTTCCCACATCCTTGACAACACTTGTTATCTTCAGTCTTTTGTTTTATTATAGCCATTCTAGCAGTTCTGAGGTAATATTTTATTGCTTTATGAATTTGTATTTCTCTGATGTTTATTAATGTTGAACTTTTCCCTCCCATGTATCTATTGGCCATTTGTATGTCTTTTTTTTTTTTTTTTTTTTTTTTAGAAATGTCTATTTAGGTCATTTGATCATGTTTTGAATAGGTAATTTCTCAACTTTTCCAAACAGTTGGACAGAACACACATAAAACTCATGTTATGAGATCAGAATTATCTTGATACCAAAACTGGACAAGGATACCACAAGACAATAAAATCACAAGCCAATGTCACTGATGAACATGGAGGCAGAAATCCTCAACAAAATACTAGCAAGCCAAAATCAGTAGCATATTAAAAGGATTATACACCATGATCAAGTAACATTTACCCCTGGGATGCAAGGATGTGGGGGCCTTTGAAAACAGTATGCTGAGAATAGATAGGGCTCAAGGACAGTATCTCCAACTGAACTTTTAATGAACTCCCGTAGGCGCCAAGAAGGCGGGTAGATAAGAAAGAATATAGAAACAAGGTACTGAGTAGAAGGTTACATGTGGGAAAAGAAAGTTTGTTTTGCATTGCATTCTTTCTGCTGACGTGAGGTTTATGGAGTATAAATAAAGTGAGGCGGAGGCTCTGAGTGCGGCCGCCATGTTCTCTGTGTGTCTGTCTTTGTGTGTGTTCTTTCATTCTCCACCACCCCTGGTGCGGCCGCCAACAAGTGGCGCAGGGAGCAGGGTCAGCACGGGTGAGTAGGGGAGAACAAGAAGGGGAACCCCCTAGGAGCGGGTAAGGCTCAGATATTGTTAAGGGGAACCTTCTTAAGCTTTCATTATGGGAATTCCATCTCTCTGGCCTCAGAATATTTATGGCTGTTTCAAGGACTGTTGCTGTCTATGGGAGTAGAAGTGAAAGAAAAAGACTTTGAAGCGATTGTTTGCCCATGTTGAATAACATTGTTACTGGTTTCAGTATCAGACTAAAGTGCAGCTAAATTGGAAAAAATGGTTACAGGTAGTAAAAGCTTTGCTTAGAGCTCTCCAGTTAGGGGATATTATGCCTCTAAAATTGTGGACCTTGTGTAACTCTATCACTCAGACATTAGAGTTACTTGAGACTGATTCGGAGTGTGGTAATGTAGCCACAGGAGGAAAGGTATCTGAGGATTTGGAAAAATAAAATAAAATAAAATAAATCTGAAATGGAGCCCATTTGTGCCAGGGTAGCAAAAGGGGGAGAAGAGAAAAAGCCAGCTCTTCCTTCTTCTAAGGGAAATTCTGACATGCAGTGTATTATGAAAATACTTCAACAAATATTACAGATACATTCTTCTAATTCACCTTTGTGAGCTTTCCCTGTTTCTTTTCCTTCTGCCCTGTTAAAAGAGAATTTTCCAGTGCCTCCAACCCCCAGGCTTCCTTATCTTTACCTTTGTTTGGCAAAGTTTTCTCAGTGCCTTGCCCGCCATTGGGGGTGGGAGAAAAGGAAAAAAAAAAAAAAAATTAAGGAACTGGATCTGTTTCCAATTATTTGTGCTTCTTTTGCTCCTAATACTCAGTTTTCAAATGGTGGCAATAATGTCCAATTTAATGCCTTACAAATTAAATTTTTTTAAAAAATAAAAGCTGCCATTTCTAACTATGAACCCCTATCCTTGGTCTTCTTAATATTTTTTCATCAAAAAATTTAATAATTTCTATAGACTGGAAGACTTTGGGGAAGACTTTTCTTAATCGTTCTCAGTGGTTACAATTACACAACTGGTAAATAAACAAGGCACATGTACAGACTTAAAAAAATGTTATTTGTGATCCCCCAGAAGCCACTGAGAAACAACTCACAGACACGGGCCAATATACTACTCCTAGTGCTCAGACTGGTCTAGAAGATGTTGCCCTTACTCAAATCAAGACTTTGTTTTTAAGGGCCTAAAATAAGGTAGAGATAACAGGAAAATCTTCCCTTTCCTCTGTGAAGATTTTACAAGATACAAATAAACAATATTCAGATTTCGTAGCCCATCTTCAGGATACTGTCTTAAAAATTGTGGGTGCTAACCTTGCTTCAAAAATTTTGTTACAAATGTTGTCTTTTAAAAATACTTATACTAACTGTCAAAAATTGTTAAAATCATTAAAGGCCAATGGGGCCAACTTAGATAAATATATTAAAACTTGTGTTAGTGTTGGAGGGGCTATTTATAATACTCAGTTATTTACTGGAGCTTTGTCTAAAGCCTTAAAAGGAAATAACAAACAAGGTGTTTGCTTTCAGTGTGGTAAACCTAGACATTTCAAAAAAAAAATCATAAAAATTAAACACTTTTATCCCTCAAGGCAGAAAGCTGCCTTTAGAGGTGTACAAATGTTGTGGTAAAGATCGACATTGGACAAATAAATGTCGTTTCAAAACTAATAAAAGTGAAAATTTACTGTCTCCTCTCCTGGGAAATGAAAGCCGGGGCCCACAGGCTTGGGGCCCCAACAATTTATGTCACCAAGTCTAAAAGTGTAGTTGGTTTATCAGTCTTTACAAATAAAAAATATATATATAAAAAAATACACAAACTAACTAGGTTTCTTGTAATAAATCACTAAACTAGTCAAAGGACCAAAAAATACAAAATCAACGTAACTCTAAAAAATGTGAGATTATGGTTCTACACTTGTTACATTAAAGAGCTAAAATAAATAGACGTAATATTAACAATAATAACAGTAATAATAGCCATAGTATACTAAGTACTTACTATGTGTCTATTACTGTAAAAAAATCTTCACTTACATTTAGTTCTTCCAACATCCCTTTAAGACTGACAAATTTTATAATTATTACCATTTTGTAGACAAAAAAACAAAGTTAAGACAGTTTTATAAATATATCCAAGGTCATATAACTATTATATTTTAAAAATATGACTTTCTGTCCCCAAAACTTACATGCTTAACCCTTTCCTCTAGACTACTCTATAAAGTACAAAAATGGTAGTCATCCTCCTTAAAATAATCAAAAAAAAAAAAAATCAATAACTAAGTAAAAGTTGTATCTCAGCACCAGATCCAATCCCAATTTCAAGTATCCATTTAGCCTTAAATAACATCACTGTGTTTTAAAAACCAAAATCTGTTAAGTATTTTGTGGTCCACCATCTTTTACAAAACAAATACTCTATTAAATAGTAAGCTACAAACTAAATTTCTGTACCTGTAATCACCTTATTTGTTTACAAATATTTGTTATTGACTAAATCTACATACAATACCCAGTAAACAATGGCCTACAACATCAAGGAATAAATTCAAGTCCTCCTTAAGGATCCCACACCTTACCCCAGTTTCTCAGCTTTATGTGACAACTAAGCAGAGCGCCACTACTAACTTAGTTATTACTCAGCCTTATACTTTGTCTCCTAATAGAGAAGTATATAAATTAACTATTAGAGTGTGTGGCCCTTTGCCAAAAAAACATAATGTTACTAATAAAATTCTTATTATGGTTCAAGTCTCACAATTTATGTGCCTAAAGACAGAAAAACATATTCTCAATAGGGAGGGTTTGGTAACACACAAAAAACTGTTTTTTGGAAAACTTTAGTTTCTAATCAAAAGCCCTTATGTTCATTACACATTAATAAAATAGTTTTTAAAGGGTTAATTAATACGGTGGTAAATATGTCTATTATTTGTTTAAATTAAAGGCCTATACAATAGAAAAAAAGACAAGTTTCAGTTATACTCACTGGCTTGGGTACTACTTCTGTAATTTATCAAGACGTAAAACCTTTAATCTATGTCGGTCCTAAAGGTCAACAAGGTCAAGTGTTTTTTTTTTTTTTTTATATTATTCCTATCAATATTAATTTTTGGGAACAAAATCTTTCACAATAATTTACTACTTTTTAAAACATTCCTCATATTTCCTCAACTGCCAAAAATATAATGTTCAAAATGGGCTACAATCCTTTAAACTCATAGCCACCACTCCTATTTAGGTAAAACAGTAACCATTATTTAAAAAAATACTTAGGACTCTAAAAAAGTAAGTCAAAAAACAAATGGCCAAAAAAAATATAAAGCCACGTATTTCTACATAAAATTCCCGTCTTTGTCTTGTCTTAAAACTATAAATGTTTACATTAAACCTAGGGAAAGTTTACAGCCTGGTCTTCCTAATCCTGCCCTTATCCCACAAAGTTAAAAATTAATGGTCATAGATCTCAAAAATTGTTTTTTCTCTATTCAGTTACAACATCTTTTTCCTATTCTAAAAAAAGACAGTCACTTGGACAACTCACGTCATTTAACTCCTTTGACTTTACAGAAACTCCAACTTGTGAAAAAACAACTTCAAAAAACTCATTTACATTATATCCTTCCCGATGTTCCCCTTTCCCTTTGTTTATTTCATACTTTACATTCTCCTACAAAAATAATTCATCAAACCAATCGGCCACTAAAATAAATCTTTTTATCCAATAAAACATCTAAACACTTGGCTACTTATATCGATCGTTTACCTAAACTAATCATCAAAGGGCGACATCACTGTCGACAACTTTGAGAAAAAAATCCTTCCTTAATTATCTCTCAATTCACTCATAGTCAAATCATTTATCTTCTTACAACTTCTAATTCTTAACAAAAAGCTTCATCAATCTTAAGTTACAGTTTATCCTTATCCCTCAGTACAACAAAAAAAATTGTTTACTATTCTCATGGTCTTACTTAATTTCCCTACTACTGGTTGTAATATTGTTAGTAATTCTCAATATGCCGTTTATGTTACTTCTTATATTTCTCAGGCCACTTTACCTCTTTGTACTACTTCTTCTCTTCAAAAACTCTTTTCCTTGTTATTTTCTACTTTGAGCCAACGTCGAGCTCCTTTATTCATCACTCATCTTCGTTCTCATTCTCAACTGCCTAGACCATTAGTTCATAAAAATACTCAAATTAATTCACTTCTAATTGGCCACTTACAGGCTACAAAACAAAAACATACTCTACATCACACTAATAGTTCTGGCCTTCAACAACGGTTTCATTTAACTCGTAAATAAGCTTGTTCTCTTATTCGAGCTTGTCCTTTCTATACTCCTTTGAACATTCCATCCTTCCATCCTAGAGTTAACCCAAGAGGTACTCAAGTTAATCAAATTTGGCAAATGAATGTTATACATATTCCTTTTTTTTTTTTTTTTTTTTGAGACGGAGTCTCGCTCTATAGCCCAGGCTGGAGTGCGGTGGCGCGATCTCGGCTCACTGCAAGCTCCACCTCCCAGGTTCACGCCATTCTCCCGCCTCAGCCTCCGAGTAGCTGGGACTACAGGCGCCCGCCACCACGCCCGGCTAGTTTTTTGTATTTTTAGTAGAGACGGGGTTTCACCATGTTAGCCAGGATGGTCTCGATCTCCTGACCTCGTGATCCACCCGCCTCGGCCTCCCAAAGTGCTGGGATTACAGGCGTGAGCCACCGCGCCCGGCACATATTCCTTCTTTTGAACGATTAAAGTATGTTCATCATACCATTAATACTTTTTCTCATTTTCAATGGGCCACTCCGTTGCCATCTAAAAAAGCTAATTCTGTTATTACACATCTCTTAACTTGTTTTGCCATTATGGACATTCCTTTTATACTTAAAACTAATAATGCCCCTACCTATGTCTCTCATAAATTACAAGTTTTCTTACAACAATACAATATTCAACATATCACCAAAATCCTAGACAACAGTCAAGGTCAAGCCATCATTAAACACACAAATTTAACTTTAAAAACTCAACTATTAAAACAAAAAGGGGGAAATGAGCCCCCCCCAAAAAACCAGATTTTTTTGAAGGTTAACCTTTCTACCTTAATTTTTTTGATTTTGAAGGTTCTTTTTACCTTAATTATTTTTTAAATCAATAGAGACAATTGCAAGACTCCGCTGTCTTAACCCATCTTTCCTCACCTCCCTCAGTGATAGTCCCTGCTGACAATTTAAAGATTTGGTATCCTAATGAAGAAGGTAAGTATGTTCAAGGGCAAGTTCTAAAACAGGGACGGGACTATGCTCTTGTCCTTACAGGGAGCGGACCTAAGTGGTTTCCTACAAGATGATTAAAACCCTATTAAAAAGAAAACTGGATTCAGCATACATTTCTTCCTTTGTTGGATGTGCCTCGGCAGGGGACTTATTTCCCTTAGTGAGGTTTTGTATGAATATTACACTTACATTCCCTTTCCACCCTTGTATCAGGGAGTCACCTGGGGAGAGGCGGAAATTAAGGTTTTCACCAATGACACTACTTAAATACCATCCCCCTATATAGACAAAAACAATATAAAACAGGAAACAGAAATTATAAACAACACATACCAATTTGGAGTGGAAAAACTTCCAATATGCATGGGAAATAGTTCTCATTGTCTCCAAAAATCGTATAAAGCCTGGGTTGTTCGCTATAATCATAGTTATGTGGCTACTAATACTGTTATTATAATCATACTGTATATAGTAATAAAACTATTCCTAGTTCTTTACCTTTTTGTCTTATTCCAGAGGTTTCTCCTAATATTGAGGTGCTAGAGTGACAACTATGTCGGGAAAATAAAACCCAGATTTTATTAAAATACAATGGGATACAAATAACTGATTGAAGTGTGCACGGTGATTTTCAAACAAAATTTAGTCACATACCTTTAAAATGGCACCGGGTAAATAAAAATATTGCTACTAACAATAATAAAACCTTGGTATGGTGTAAAGAAGGCCTAAGTACAAAGTCATCTTTGAAAGTTGTTAGCTACAGGCAATGCCATTAACACTTTTGTGAAAAATATGTCTCTTAATCTTTCTAACCCAACTAATTCCTTTCACATTCAGTTATATTGAAATACCTCTCGATATATTATTACTTGTGTCCGTAAGCCCTACCTATTATTAACAAAAAATTTGACATGGGATAATAATACGAAAATTGTTAATTGTACAAATACGTGTACATTTTTGTCTTGCCTCAATCATTCTTGGTGGCACAACTTTACTGGGGATATTTATATCCTCAGGACTCGTAAGGAAATTTGGCTACCTGTTAATCTTACACGACCGTGGGGGGGCATCACCTCTTAAAACTTATATTTGGACTTCTCTTCAGCAAACCCGCCGTGCCCTTGGACTTATAATTGCCTCGGTGATGAGTCTTGTTGCCATTGCCTCCACTACGGCTGTAGCAGGGCTCGCTCTTCATCAAAACATACAAAATACTAAATTTGTACAACAATGGCATAAACAATCTCACCGGTTATGGCTTCAACAACAAAACATTGATTCTCAACTTACTAAAAGATTAGACAACATGAAACAAACATTGACATGGCTTGGAGATCAGCTCACTGTACTCAGTACTCGGGTAACATTACAATGTGATTGGAATTCCACTCAATTTTATGTAACGTCTGTGCCTTTTAACATCTCTCAAAATTGGACTGTAATCCAAAAATTATTAATTGGCCATAAAAATATTAGTTTGGACATTCAAGAGCTCACTCAGAACATTTCCAAAGCATTTCGACAACAATTACATGTACTGTCTGGAACTGTAACCTTGCAGGAACTGGGGCAGCGCCTTGCTGCCTTTAACCCATAGACTCAAATAAAAACATGGATTTCTACAATCTCTGGAAGTATATTGCTTTGGGCACTTGGTTTGGGTCTACTTCTTTTGGTGATTCGATACTCCCTCCGTCGCCACCAAAAACAAAAAAAAATACAGAAACAAATATGGGCTACCTTTTTAGGATTGAGGCAAAACAAAATTAAAAGGGGGGAAATGCAGGGGCCTTTGAAAACAGTATGCTGAGAATAGATAGGGCTCAAGGACAGTATCTCCAACTGAACTTTTAATGAACTCCCGTAGGCGCCAAGAAGGCGGGTAGATAAGAAAGAATATAGAAACAAGGTACTGAGTAGAAGGTTACATGTGGGAAAAGAAAGTTTGTTTTGCATTGCATTCTTTCTGCTGACGTGAGGTTTATGGAGTATAAATAAAGTGAGGCGGAGGCTCTGAGTGTGGCCGCCATGTTCTCTGTGTGTCTTTGTCTTTGTGTGTGTTCTTTCATTCTCCACCACCCCCGGTGCGGCCCCCAACACAAGGATGGTTCAACATAAGCAAATAAATAAATGTGATGCACACATTAACAGAAACAAAAATAAAAATATAGTCATCTCAATAGATTCAGAAAAATCATTTGACTAAATTCAACATCCTTTTATGATGAGGATGCTCAACAAATTAAGCACATAATGTACGTCCACATACTAAAAACAATGTATGACAAGCAAAAAGCAAGCATGATATTCAATGGTGAAAAGCTGAAATCTTTTCCTCCAAGATCAAGAACAAGACAAGGATGCTGACTCTTGCCATTTCAATTCAGTATTGTATTAGTCCGTTTTCATGCTGCTGATAAAGACATACCCAAGACTAAAAAGAAAAGAGATGTCTTGGACTTACATGGCTGGGGAGGCCTCAAAATCATGGTAGTAGGTGAAAGGCACTTCTTACATGGCAGTGGCAAGAGAAAATGAGGAAGAAACAAAAGTGGAAACCCCTGATAAGCCCAGTAGATCTCATGAGACTTATTCACTATCACGAGAATAACATGGGAAAGACCAGCCCCCATGATTCAATTACCTCCCCGCTGGGTCCATCCTACAACAGGTAGGAATTCTAGGAGATACAATTTAAGTTGATATTTAGGTGGAGACATAGCCAAACCATATCAATATAGTACTAAAAGTTCTAGCCAGAGCAATCAGGAAAGGAAAAGAAATAAACTGCTTCAAATTGGAAAGAAAGAAATAATATTTTCTCTGTCTGCAGATGGCATGCTCTTGTTTATAGAAAACCCTAAAGACCCTACCATAAAAACTGTTCAAGCTAATAAATCAATTTAGAAAAGTTGCAAGATACAAAATCAACATACAAAATAGCAGTGTTCCTGTACACTAGCAACAGACTATTTTAAATTATTTTGAATGGTTATTTGAGTTTTCTGACCAATAATGATAATATAATAATAATGGTAATAATAATGGCTATAAATTGGTCCTTTCTATTTTTATTTATACTTTATTTAAATATCGGACATACTATTCTTATATTGACTTATCCTGGTCAAAGTTTACTTCAAGACAATTCTTAACATGGGAAAGAACATAAGGCTAGGATTTCAATAGCACACTCTGCTTTTCCAATTTTTGTTTTTAACATGTGAGTTTACTAATGTTCATCCTTAAGGTGTCTCATAAAGGTCATATCCATAAAAAGAGTCATCCCTATTTTATGGATGTGGTGCAGATCTAGCCTAAAATCTCTGCTGACAATTGAGCTTGTTCATATGGGGGCAACACTAAATGATTGTCAAGGAGAAGGAGTAAAGATGAAAGAATTGTTGGCCGTCTCCAAAAAGAAACATTTTTGAAGTCTTAACATTCATTTATATTTCTATTGCTTTGTAATAGTTGAAAAAACTCAAACAAAAACTTTAGCCTTGCAGAATTAAATGCTACAAAACCTGCTTTTATTTTCTTGCAATAGTTTAAGTTCCTTATATGTTTTAGATAATAACCCCGTGTTGGGTATATTGTTTGCAAATATTTTCTCCCATTTCATAGGTTGTCTCTTCACTCTGTGATAGTTTCCTTTGCTGTGCAGAACTTTTTGTTTGTTTCATGCAATCCCATTTGCCTGTTTTTGCTTTTGTTGCTTGTGCTTTGGGGATGCATTTTTAAAAATCATTGCCCAAGCCATTCCAGTGAGGCATCTCTCTTCTGTTTCCTGCTAGTAGTTTCACAGTTTTCAGGTCTTAGGTTTCAGTCTTCAGCTTCTTTTGAGTTTATTTGTGTGTTGTGAAAAAAGGGTCTTATTTAATTCTTCTGCATGTGGTTATCCGGTTTTCCCAACACCATTTATTAAAGAGACTGTCTTTTCTTCTTTATGTGCTGTCAGCAACTCTGTCAAAGATCAATAGACAATAAATATATGGATTTATTTCTGGGCTCTCTATTCTGTTCCGTTGGTCTTTGTGTCAGTCTTTATACCAGTACCATGCTGTTTTGGTTACTATAGTATGACAGTATATTTTGAAATCAGATAGTGTGATGCCTCTTAAAAGTTTTCTTGAGGCATAATAAACATACAATAAATTTTGCATATTTAAAGTGGAAAATTTGATAAGTTTTGACATATGTGGACAGCTTTGAAAATATCACTATCATCAATATAATAAACACATTCGTTACTCCAAATGTTTCTTCATTTTTCTTTGTAATTTATTCCTCATATTTCTTCCTATGCTCTGCCTTTCCAGCAGTCAATGATCTACTTTCTGTCACCATAGATTAGTTTTCATTTTCTAGAATTCTATATAAATGGAATTACACAGTTTGTATTATTTTATCCCTGGCTTATTTTATTTCGCATAATTATTTTGAGATTATTCTATGTTGTAGTGCAGGGGTCAGCAAATATTTTTATGCAAAGGGCCACATAGTAAATCTCCTAGGGTTGGGGGGTCATAGAAGGTCTCTGTCTCATCTTCTTTATTTATTTACCACCCTTAAATATTTGAGAACATTCATAGCTTGTGCATTATACTAAAAGAGAGCATAGATCATATTAGCCCAGGGTCATAGTTTGTCTATCTTGTTGAAGTTCTTCCCTCTTCTTAACAGTTATTATTCCACTTCATGGAGAAACAACCTTTTGTTTATTCATCTATTGGTGAATATTTGGTTTGGTTACAGTTTTTGGTCATTAAAAAATAAAGCCGACATGAAGATCCCTGTATAAGTCTTTGTGTGAACATTTATTTCTCTTTCTCTATGCTAAATACATAGTACTAAAATGCCTAGCAGGTATATTTTGGAAACTGCCAAAATATGTTTCAAAGGTGTTTGCACCATTTTTCTTTTGCATCAACAGTGTATGGAAGTTCCAATAACTTTACATTCCAATCAACAAATGATAAAATAGTCATTTAAAATTACAGAAATTTTAATCAGTACATAGGAGTCACCCATTGCAAATTTAATTTGTATTTCCCTACTGTCTAATGATGTTGAGCACTTTTAATGTGCTTAATGGCAATCCATGTATCTTCTTTGGTGAAGTGTGTGATCTATACTTTTGTTTACTATAAAGAAAAAAACTAGGTTGATTGTTTTATCATTGGCTTTTGAATACTTTTTATATATTCGAGATGTAAGTTCTTTGTCAGATTTGTGGTTTGTAAACATTTTCCCCAGTCTGCAGCTAGTCTTTCTCTTAACAGTGTCTTCTGAAGAAAAGAAATATTTAAATTTGATTACCTTCAAATTATTATTTTTTTCTTTTATGCATTGTAGGTTTAGTGTCTTACCTAAGAAATACTTTTCCAACCAAGTCACAAAGGTTTTCTCCTATATTCTCCTCCAGAAGTTGTCCTTTTAGGTTTTACACAGTTTATGACCCAATTTTACTTAACATTTTAAGAATGATATATGGTATAGATTTGTTGTAGTGCAGACATACAGGTGATGATTTATTTTAGCTTTCAGATGACTGAACACATCTACACTTTGCCATTAGTTTTGGAAGATATTTTCACTGACTATAAAATTCTAGATTGCCAATTTTTTTTCTATGCTCTTTTATTTGACTGCTGCTGGCTTACATGATTTCCAACAGATTTCTGTAATCTTTTTTATCTTTTGTCCTTTGTATGTAACTTGTCCTTTTTTCCACTGGATACTTTTATAATTTTCTCTTTATAAATGATTTTAAGGAATTTGGTTATGATGTGTCTTGGTATAATTTTCTACACAATTCTTACACTTTGGGTTTCTTTAACTTTTACACACATGGCATTATAATTTTTATCAAATTTGAGAAATATTCAGTCCTATTCTCTACATTATTTTTTCTTTCTTTCTCTCGCTTGTGTCTCCTATGATTACCTTAATTATTTTTATATCTGGCCACAAACTAAAGGTTTACCCTAAAGATTTACCCCAAAATAATTTCTGAGGTTTGTAAAGACCAAGGAAAATGGAGAAGTATGAGCTATTACAAGATACAAAATGTCCATATAAAACAGTGCATAATTTCTCACAAAAACTAAGATATTCAAGCAATGGGTACTGTGAGTCCCAGAAGGGCAGTACTCATCACCTATGGAGTTTGTCACATTTTCTATATTTACCATGGAATAAATAATGATTTTAGAGTTTTGGTAATTTTGAAAAATAAAGCTATAGTAGTTCCCCCCAAAATGTACAACTTTCTTTAAGAAGAAAATGTTCGTTACATCCCATAAAGTTTTATGAACATCACCAATATTCAGGAATAGTCCTGAGGGAGAAAAAGGGTATATTACAGCACAGAAATTTGTTAAGAGATGAAATCCAATATGGTAAAAAAAAGTCATCAAAACAATTAATAAAGATGATAAAAATTAAACAAATATTTGTTTATCCTAAATCCCCAGTTATTTATTATTGAGATAATTATCTTACTTCCGACTCTCAAATAGAATAGGAAAAAAAGACTAATGAGGTCCCCTCATATGGAGCAAATTTATAACATGTCAAAGACATTGAATATTAAATGTACCTTTGTAGTTTCACAACATTCAATTTATCTTTATACGGAGAACACAGCGCTGGCATAATTAGTGAGGTTTTATAAGGAGAAATGTCTTCCATTGCTATTCATATTTCCAGCAAGTTTAATATTAATAGCTAAATGGAAGGACATAGTGCCTGGCACCTAGTACGTATTTTAAAAATGTTTTTTGAAATGAATGTCGCTTCTTCCAGATCTTCAACTATCATTTTTTCAAGATCAATTCTAGGCTGAGCAAGAGTGAAATTGGAAGTGAGAGAAATAGATATTGCCAGGATGGTGAGGGAGAGAGAGGGATTAAGACAGACAGAGAGAACATGTTCTCCATTGCCCAGGACTGTTTAAGATGTGTATATACTGATGCAAATATCTGCATCCTGGCATTGGAGATAACAAATTTTGCATTCAGTTTGAAAAGTTGTAGATTACTGACATATTCATGTATGCAAATTATTTGCATAAACATTGTATTAAGAGAATACATGAGACAAGATTGCCCCTTGTGGTCACAGAGGGGTGAATGTGCTAATGGGACTATCACTATCACTGGCATTACATGACTCTACTTGGAATGGTGGCTCTTTATCTGGCCTCAAAATGTGCTCCTTGCATTTGTTACCATGACACATACTTTTCCTAACTTACTCATACATTGAGAAATATTTCATTTATCCAAGTGTAGTAAACCGTGAAAAACGAGCTCATGGTTTGGTCAAAGTCTCTCAAATTGTAAAAACACAATTGAATCACTGAGCATTACTAACATACCCCATAAAATCACACATATCAAATAAACAAACAAACAAAAAGCCAGAGTCAATTGACAAGTGGAGGTTAAATCCTTGCAACACATAGCAATACAGGTCCTGTGTTTGGTATCTGAACTTCTTAAAAACTTTCTGGAATTTCACCAAGTCTGTCTCATCAGAATTCATTTCCCCTGCCAAAGCATTCCATAAGTGTGGATGAGATAAAACGGCAACACAGAAACATACGGGCAAAAGGAGATCAGTGAGCAGGAAAATATGTTTCTTAAAATCTGTGCCGCAGTCATTTTTCTTCTCAGTTTTGTTGTTTGTTATGCCTTTGAATGCCCATAGACAACATTAAGAGTGTTTCTATACAGCAGCAAAAGAATAAATCAGTTCAGACCAAAAAGAGTCAATTGCATTAAGAAAATAACAACAAAACCAACAACAACATCAACAAATGATGTCAAGTTGTTTAGTGTTTCATAAGAAATTGGTTGATTTGTTTGTTTTGTATGCACAGCCAGAATGACTAGTGACAAAGGTAAGTTCTTCATTTACAATTTGCTTTACCTGTGATTACAAGTGCTTTAAATATCCATGTTCTATTGTGCTTTATGCAATGTTTACTGTCACATGTCCTCTGTTTTCCTCAAAGGACTATGTATGAAAACCGAGTGAGTTTTCATAAAGAGAAAAATGAAATTTGATACATGGTCTCGTGTTATAACTAGGCAGGCTTCCTTGAGTTAGTGAAATGGCAAACAGATATTTTTCTGAATATCACTTTTCCTAGAAACATTTATTTACTGTAGTGTATGTAATGTTAAAACCATTGATTTAAACTATTTTCGTACTTGATTTTTCTCAGTAATAAATTCTCAATTCTGTTTATTTTGCTCTTTGATTTTGCTACAGATGGTTGAATAAATTCTCCAAGCCACTGATTGGCAGTTGGGGTAGTACTTACTTGTCTCAAGTCCAAGATTTGCTAGGAAAAATCTATTATGCTATTTTGTTAAATAGTGCCCATACATTCTGAAGTATTCTAACCATCTAAGTTATGAAATAGAAAATTGCATCAAAAAATTGAATTAAATAAGCAAGAGCTTTAACAAAAATGTGCAGATGAAAATGGTTGTCTGTAGTGAAATGAAGAATCTTGTTGAAAAGTTTCATAATTGCTTTAAAGAAAGCAAACATGCACACCTTTTTAATTTCATAGCTAAACACATAATTTACATATTAGTTGCGCCTGTCAAATCTCCAAGAAAAAAAAATATACCTCCTAATGAATAAAGTTTCTTGGACATAACCTTAAGATAAACTATCCTTCAGGGCAACTTCAGCTCCCATAAATTGAGTCAAAACATGGGTAATCACAGAAATTAGAAGAAAAAAGGTGCAATGTTTCAAGAGAGGAAGCAAACTAGCAAAACATTCATTTATTCACATTTGGTTTTTAATTTCAAATCCTCAGATTCAACTAGAAACCTGAGAATTTAGAATGACCTGTCTTGCATTACAAAAGGCAGATTTCCCATAAAGATCTATTGAATTAATGAATAAATGAGTGACTGGATATGCTTAAAGCTGAGTGTGCAATATAAACTAACTGGAAAGAAAACACACTGTCTCCATTTGTTTGGGCTGCTGTAACAAAATGTCGTAAACTGAGTGGCTTATAAACAAAAGAAATTTATTTTTTATAATTCTGGAGGCTGGGAAGCCCAAGATCAAGGTGCTGTCAGATTTGGTATTTGGTGAAGTTCTGCCTTCTGGTTCATAGGAAACTCCTTGCAATGTCATCATGTGCAGAAAGGGCAAGGCAGCTCTCTGGGGCCTCTTTCTACAAGGGCACTAATTCCATTCAAGAGGGTAGCCCCTTCATGACCTAATCACCTCTGAAAGGTCCCAGTTCCTAATACTATTACATTGGTTATTAGGTTTCAAAATGAATTTTTGGGGGGCGCAAACATTCAGACTGTAATTCTACCAAATGGGTTTTTCGATATTAGAACTTTGAAATATAGTTATTAATAATAGTTGCTAATTTAGTCAACTAATATTTATTGAGCATCTGATCCTATTGGTCCTAGAGATACTTCAATAAAGACAAGGTAAAATAAAGTATGTGTCTTCTCCCCACTCCTAAAATGGAAATACAGGAGATGACATCAGAAATGATTAGTATCTAAGCAGAGAACTAAATCAGGTCCATGTGTTGCAGAATAGGATGGACTCTTCAAGATGATGGCAATTAAGCTAACATTTAAATGATAAGAAGAAAATAGCCATACAAAAATCAGGAGAATATTATGACAGACAAAATACAAATTTAAGTAAGGAGCCATTAGATTAGAATGTGTTTGATATCTGTGACTGCCATGGTAAAATGAAAGTAGGCCAGTATATCCAGAGGTTAAGGCAGTAATCCATAACAGATGGTGGGGTTCAGATCGTTTAAGGGCTTTTAAGAAAGGGGATAGGTGGGGTGATTTTCATCAAACAAATGAAGGGGTTCAAAAGGAAGATGTCACATATAGATATGTGCATACATATGTTTATTTATTTGTTTGTTTGTTTTGTCTCTGAATCTGGAGTAATTTTATCCCTGAATCTGGAAAGAATTCCAAGTTGGAAATAAAGACAGTTGAGTCACTACAACAGATATTTGAGTCATGAGGTTCCAGGTTTTAATCTAGAGACAAAGTATGATAAAAAGGAAACTGAAAAAGAAAGGGACAAAGAAAGGAAGTATTCAGAGGAAGCTGAGAAATTGATCACAAGCACAAAGCGAAGAAAATATTTGAAGATTTTGATATGTATTTTTTTTTCAATCAGTAATTTTTAAATAAATGATAAAAATTTTTAAAAAGTCATAATGTCATCTAACTTACATAGTGATTACTTCTACGGAAAGGTGGGTCAGTGGATTTGACATATATGTAAATTTATAGGAATTAACAGTATTAGTGACTTTTATTGGGCCATGGGGTTTTGCACATTTTTGAGGAGGATATTCAAAATAACTAAATATGTATTATTATTCAGTTCCTCTATAAATTCAGTTATTAAATCAATAAATATTATTCTTTATTTTGATTTTTAAGTTTCTGCCTAGAAAGAGTCCTTAAAATTAGAAGATCTTCCTGAAAATGTTAACGTCCATTTATTGCTGAATTGGTTTACTTATTTTGATGCAAAATCATATAAGTTAAATAAATGTCAGTAATATTTTCTGATTTAATTTTGAAGTTTTTTATATTAATCAAGAAAATTGATTATTTAAGATAATAGAGAGGGGGACAAGACAGTTTTCCCAATTATTTAGGTTAATTGTTTAGATGGTTATTTAATTCAGACATGCTAAATAGATTTCATCTAGTGAAAGTATTTTAAAATTTAAGCTGATGCTTTAAAAAATCACTTAACATGTTAAAATTGGGTAGAAAAAGTTAAGTAACATTATGGCCAATATTTTCTAATGGGATAATTTTAAATTAAATATAATAATTTTAGTTTTATAATATTAAGACTTGTTGAGTATTCTTCACTGGTAAAACTTACAAGTTATTTGTGAGTGGAACCATGAAATATGTGTTCATTTGTTTTCTGTGATGCAAATTGCCACATCACTCACATATTCAAAGTGTATTTTCCCTATGTCTAGTGTTTTAGTGTAGTTAAGAAACTCCTCATTTTAAAGCAAATGTTCACCCTTTATAAAGAAATAGACTAATTGGGAAGTCAAATTCATCATTTGAACAATAACTGAGCATGTACTACATGTCAGTTTTGGTGATATTTGATCCTAGTAGTGAGTTCACTGGATATTGTGCAATTAGTAACAACATTGATAGAGTATGATAGAGTTAATTAAGCATGCAGTATTTGAGCATATACTCTATGTACACAAACTGCGATATTTTGGCATTGTAAAGTCTTCCATGGTATGTGGAGTTGTAAGAGAACTTTCAAGTCATCCAAATTTATATTTCAAAGCATACAGAGGTCTCCTCTGTATCATCCTTGTTGCAGTTCTGCGCAAGTTGTGCAGACATTGAATATTAGCAACTGGCAGAAAACTCACTTTTTGGTAGAGTAACCCATTCCATTGTTCAGATTCTGGACATAACTTCTGTTAATTGTATCCTCATTTTTTTTTTGATATGATTGTAAGAGATTTTAGTTTGGTTTTAACTTTTCTTGGTTTATTTTCACATGTATTAGAGTTCTCGCCTTCTGAGGAACTTAAAATGTCAATTTTAGCATGTAACTCTCCAGAAACAGTAACTGTATGTTTCTAGTTTAATCTTAGTTTAAAAATATATGGTGAAGCACATAAATATTTTTATGCCTTTACAGTGTTCATTTTGTGTATAATTTTAATTTTTCCTTACTTTTTATATTTGTAAAAGGTAAGCACTGTATTATGTATATATTAAAAACATATTTGTATCTTTACATTTATGTCTATGTCTGTAAAGTGACTGAATCTCTAATTCCAAGGTCTTGGAAACCAATTATTTAAACAAAGTTCAATTTAAAAGAAAGACAAAAAAAAAAAAAAAAAAAAAACAAGAATTAGTTCAAATTAAAGACCAGTTTTTGCATTGGATTCCAGGCCTTACATTTTGCAAATTTGGAATTTTGCTTATTTTTTAAGTGAGGAAGCTGTACTTCCTGATTTATTGGCTCCATCATTGAAGAATAGATGAACTTGCATGTGGAACAAATTATTTTTTATTCTTACTTTTATATTTTTGGGAATTAGACCAGATTTTTAAACTCCCAAGGGTTTATGCAATCATATGTCAATAGCCATAAAAGAAACCGCTCTTGCAACTATACATAAATGGATTTATTTACTTATTTAGCATTCAGAGAATGTGGGACTATTGTGTGCCAAAAAGCTATAACATTTTCACAGAAAATTTAGTGTTTCTTCCTGCTGCCTACTGTAATTGATGTGATAAAAATAGCAGGCCTGAACTTCAGCCTATGTACTCAGAGGGAATTCTTCCATAGAGTTACACTGAATGAGGTTGGAGCCCAGCATATTTATTGCCATGGTAATATAAAGACATGATCATATTCCTGCCTATATTAGATTGCCAAAATGCAAGAGGCAGGGCATTTGCTGTATATCCATCTGTCAACCCATCAAGTGGCTCAGAGGTGAAACAAACATGGATGACCCAGATATTCCAGCAGCTTTTCTAATACCTACTTGGTATATCTTTGGAGAGGACAGGAAGAAGAAAATTCAATATTTTAAATTGAGATATTCATAATTTATTATCTATACCAACAACTCAGTATTAAAATTAGTAAGATGCATGATTTAGAAATGCTGATGTGGACCATTTCTTTTCAGGGAATACACTGGAAATTTTAATTAGGCATCAACTATGACTTTTCCAAGGATCAATGCAAGAATTTTTTAAAGTTAACTATATCTTAATATATTTTTACAGTATCATTTTTGCAGATAAAATTCAGGAGCCTATTTGATGTAGAGATTGTAAAAAAATGTTTCAAATGAATTTTTCCACAGTATTTCCACTCTCTTATCCTATTGTCCACAGTATTTATATTTATCAGTGATATATTCTAAGTATACTTATTTTATTAGGGTGTATTCCTGGGGGACTTTGAAAGCATAATGTTTTGTATGTTGTTCCAACAGCCAAAGAAAATGTGAGAGATGGAAACAGTTTTGTTTTGTTTTGTTTTGTTTTGTTGCAGTGATGAAAGATGGTTTAGAACAATGAGTACAAAGAAGCAATTGATATATTCTCAGGATGAAAAAATGTCTCTGAATTTTTAAAAAATCAGTTGCAAATGAAACCAATTCTATTATCACGATAGTAAGATGGCAGTCATCCTTAGGGGAGAGTACTGCATACATGCCATATACTGCTGTTTTCTAAGTGGCCTCTCTCTTTTGTCAAAAAGCCTTTGCACTTTTATAGACCATGGCCAAGAATTCAAAATTCTTCCAGAATTACTGGTCTTTTATACATCTACGGATATTCTCTGATAGTTGTCTTTTGCAACAATGATATCATCTTCTTACATTAAGTATATTCTAGCTACATGTCTGTTTGACTTCTGTTATATAAAGATCATTATTCTCTAACAGAATGTCTATTAAATATTTCATGTTTGGTGACCAGTACATTTTGAAATTCATCTACACAGAAATTATACTGATGATTTTGCGTGCTTGTCTATGCCTTTTTGTGAACAGGGCTTTGCAATCAAGCTCATTCTCAGGGTACAATTTATCAAAGGTCTCATGCCATTATGAATTTTAAAAAATTGGTATTCATCTGCCAATCTCAGTAATAACATCCCAACAACAGACTTAAGAGGGAATTCTCATTATTCTTCTTGCCTACATATGAGAAAATTGAGTGTAGGTGAGATTAAGTTGAATTCCCATGGGCTCACAGCAAGAAAACGATGCATCTGTGATTCAGTCTAGGCTATCTAGAAGAAGCATTTCTTTCACTAGGCAAGCTGCACTGGGTATCACTCAAAGTGTGAAAGCTGGACTGTTACTGGGGTCCTGAAATCTGACTGGCTTCTTTAGCTTAATTCCCATCAACACACACTTTCTGTTTAAATGACTATTATGTCATAATAAGATTTTATTCCCTTGAGGAGAAAAAAGGACATCAAATTTTGCTATAAAATTATGTGAATAGTTTTAAACAAAGAAATCTAAGAAAAGTTAAAAGAAAATTTAGAGATTTTCTCAATACCCTGCAGTCAAAACATAGAATTATATCTGCAGTTGAAGAAGTTGAATTTATTGCTTGTTGCGGAAGACAAATTCTGAGGCAGAGATAGATTATATATGTTACATAGAAAACTACAAAAGTAAAACAATGTGCTACCAAAGTTCTGTTCTTTGGACTCAATTAATTAATTAATTGAAGAGATATATATTACAGCCCATATTCTACATAGTGAGTTAAGTCCTGGTTATCTATCTGTTATATAAATATAAATGTATCATTTTGGTTAAAAATATGAAAGAATTTTCTGATAGCTTTTATGTATCAATTTTGGCTTGGTGACTAAGACAATTAGAAAAGTCTGTGTATATTTCCATACCATTCTGTAACATAAACACTCTACAACTTTTGCTCCTTAGTGTTTAATCCCTGAAACAGAGAAATCACTGCATGACAGTCCTGCTTTCACATTAGAAAATTGTTCTCTGAGCATATGAAATAGAAATGTAGTGGAAGACACTGATTTTAAAATGCTAATTGACTTACAGTATCTATTAAAAAGCCCAATTAGTCAAAGACTAAACAACCTGTCAAAGAAAGTAATAAAAACTACAGTAGCTGTGGGGTACTAAAGTATTTGACAATACGATTAATTTGAACATTCACACTTCACCTCTGAAGGTATGAGTAATTAAGGATAAGCTGGGGGCAGATTTCTTTATCCTCTCACTGTAAATCATTCATGGGGTAGTTCTCTTATTTCGGTTATCCCTATTTCCTGGTCCAGTACCCTTATCTTCATTACTGTAATCTTTACAAAGTTAAACAAATCATCCTTCTAGGTTGAAAGACCAATTTTTGGATATGAGGGATATGGGGGATTAAAATATCAACTACAATTAGTCTTACAAAAAAGTCATTTTTCAATAATTCTAAAGAGCAAACTAAGAGATTCTTAGAAAACTGCATCTAGAGAGGTTACACCTACTATTTCTGAAATCCTGACTTAAACGATCAAACAGCTACTAAAGTAGAGGAAAACATAAGGGAAAATATCATCCATAAAAGGCAGAACTTAAGAATTTCTTCTACATATAGTGCATATAGGATCAGATTGAAAGGAACAGACGCATCTACTCAAAACTGTCCTACCCGAGAAGATGGTTTCTTAACCACAAGATGTAAACAGAGCAGAATTTGCCCAAGATGTTAAAATCTATAATTTTCTTTTTGGCGGGATATATTTGAATAATGACACTAAAGACATGCTAAAGGAAAGACAGGCTTAAGGAAAAATAGGCCACCTTCCTTGGAACAGCACGCTAGCATTTAGGTTGCATTAGGCTTTCCAAAAGCAAATGGGACGATCTGTAATAGGAAGCAGCCCAGGCGCAAATCATTTAGCAAAAAGGTTTTGTACTAAGCAATGATGAAAATGGCCCCATATGGTACCAGGCATGGAAGCTGGACCAAATAGAAAAAATTATTTTAATTGTACAGTAAAAGCTCTCTGCTGGCACAGAGTCTTTCTTATACCTAAAGAAGAGATTAAGTAGAGAAATTTCAGTTCTGAGACTTAGAGAGCCCACCCCCTCAGCTTCCCTGGCGGCTGGATCACAGACCTAGTAACGGACTCATAGTAAGTAATCATCTAGCCATATAGGTCAATAAGAAAAGGCCACAAACATGGGGAGGAGTTATTGATATAGTGATACAGGCCAGTTTAATACATCAGTGCATTTTGAGGACACAGAATAGTTCCTATTACCCTTGGAGCATTACCAAATTTTGATTATATTACTCTTGCGTGTCTAAAAATGCAATACATATGAATAATCAATCCTACAAGTCACATATTTTGACCAAAATATAATAAAACTGGAAATTAATAACATAAAATATGAAACATTACAACTTATACACATCAAGAATGCACATTAAAAAATTTCTCATAAATGACAACTTATTTAGAGTAATTAAATTCAATAAAAGCATTACATATAATAATGTATGGGTTAAATCTATAATCAGAATAAATAGTCAGCTCTAAACAGTTGACATGTGAAAGAAATAAGTATCCAACTGAAAAATGTTTGCAATTATAATAAACATAAATAATGTTAAATAAGAAAATAAATATGGCGCATTAAAAAGGAGAAAACAATAGATAAATCCCAGTGCATGATGTATTAGAAAAGATAAAATTAATAAATATATCTAGGAGCTTTAAAATGACCAATGTAAAACACAAACAAAATGTTATTTGAAGATCGAGAATGAGAAACAGTTTAAAATCTTCAATAAATAAATGATGAAAAAAATATTTAAGAAACATAATTTCTACTTCTGTTACTATGGCAGGCCAGATATCCCTAAAGTTCTTTGCTCAAAATACATCTAGATTCTGTATACATTTTAACACTCTTCTAGACTTTCTAGAAAGTAATGGAAATGCCCTCCCACCCTCAAAGTGTCTGAAGCTATAAACGAAGCAGCAACTACTAAGGGATGAGCCAACTTTAATGGTGGATTTGTCTTTTGGGCAAATGCCTACACCTTGAACTGAAATAGAATTCTGTGTTTTGTGCCTGCAGGAAGAAAGGAGTTTAAGTTGACTCTTAGAAAACTTTATACTTGGAACTTCAAAGGTGGAAGGGAACGAGTAGCGGCTTATGACTCAAGGGAAACAGTAAAATTCTTGTGAGAAGAAGATATGATTAAAACTTCAGATTCCACACAATAAAGTTCATAATTTTAAAATATACCCAATACACAACAAAAAGACACTTGAGTGACTATCACTAATGGAATGCAAATATTACAACCCTTATAGAGTTGAATTTGCACTACATATTAAAATTGTATAGGCAGTATCTCATTCTACCTCTAGCAATCTATCTTTAAGATTAATTAGCAAAAATACATAAAGACACATATGCAAAATATTAATTATGGCTTTATTTGTAATATCTGAAACCTGGAAAACAACCCACATTTTATCTCTATGAATTGATGAAATAAAATCTGATATATCTCTAGGTGGATTATTATGAATGTATAAGAAAGATTGAGGAAGGTTTTTATATATTGCCATGGAATAATCTCTAGGATACTTTTTCAATGGGGGGGGAAAAAAAATAAGGAAAATACACAACAATGTTTACAGTATGCTTTACATAAAAACATTTTTTGTTTGGAAGAGGAATATATGTGTATGTATTTGTACACATATGTATTTGATATACATCTGTATGTGTCAATTTGCTTGTATTTACTAAGACAAAAATGGTAGAATAAGCAAGAAAATAATAAATGTATAACTATATAAGGATGGAGGAAACAGTGATGGAAATTAACTTCTATGAATTTAATTGCTTTATGGTTTTGACTTTAGAACATTAATATTTTACTTAAAAATAAATTAACAAGAAAAATAAGGCAATGTTCACAAACTGAAAGGGAATAGAAAAAAGGTTCCAAATGTATATCAAAATGATTGAAAATTAGTTTTCTTTACAACATTGACAGAGATTGATTTACTTCTATCCCAATTTGATTTTCAATCATTTATCAACAATGTATAATGGTCTTTCTTCCTTCTTGTTTCTTTTGCATTTATTGGTGGTAAATATCTTCATTTTATAAAACTTTCATATGTATATGAATTTTTTCTTCATCGGCTTTCTCAGACTTTTTGTTTTTCCAGGAATTTTTAATATCCAGATGTTATATTCCCCTAATACAAAATCATTGACCAAGAAATTATTTCCAAATTCAAAGTCATAAAGTTTTTCCTTGATGTTTTCTTTTAAAACTTGTATAGTTTTATTTGTTATATTTGGGTCTTTGATAGATTTTTGAGTTAATTTTTGTATATAGTATAAGAAAATGGTCCAACTTCATTTTATTTGTTTATAGTTATCAATTTTCCTGGAAAGGGAACTAATTTTTTAAGGAAATGTTTTCATAAACTATTTTGCCTCTCTATTCAACATTCCATTTGCTAGAATTCACATGACACATTCTCATACAATAAAGATTTTATATAATTTTTATTTTATAAGTTAAGAGAAAAGACAAAATGTCTTTTCTAAATTTTCATCATTTGTTTAGTCCACCATTCAACAAGAAACTCCAGTCTCCTCCTTGTGATCTAGTTATGCAGAGGAGGAGGAAGTAATACAAGAACTCTAATTCTGTTTAGTGAGACTCTCAGTTTAATGCTCATTCCTACACCTCACATTATATTTCTTGTTATTATTTCACTGTTTCTGGTTCACGTTATTGAAGAATAAAATATTGTCTGAGCTTTGCCCCTGGGAAGTGGTCCAAGAGCAGTATTAATTTTACAAAAATGCCAATTTCTAGATACAAAGCATGCAACAATGTATATAGGGTTTAAAAGTTTAATATGGTTAGCTAGAAAGATATTATGAAACTGCACATGCTGGAATTAACTTTCAACTATTATTGGAAGAAAAGAATTCCCTTCCTTTTCAACATTAAGGCTTTAATTAATTTTATTGATGCATACAAATATTTTCTTAATTATATATAATGCTTAAAAATATTATATTTAGAGATTTTTGCTTTTTTGATGCCTTTGCAATCATTAAACTGTGTTTTCTACTTTCTAAGTAATGACTTTCTATATTATGGCTGTCTTCCTCCCACAAAATTCTAATTAAAAAATAGATTTAGGAAATTACAATACTTGAAATTCTATCTTCACCTCATTCACTGGAATTCTGTAACACAGTTGCCTGACAGAATTTGGCTGATTGCTTAAATATCAGATTAAGTAAATGGCTCAGTTTCTTTCCCTCAGTTTAAAAACCACATTGAGGTCTTCCCCCAAATAAAAAGAAAAAAGCAAATATCCATTAATTCAAAATGATCTCTTAGCAAACTATCTCAGAGCTTTTTCCTCTCTCTTTTATAGTAAGATTTTCTTTTCTCTCTTACCCTTTAACCCCTTGAAATTAGGCTTCTACCTCTGACTATTGACTACATTATCTCTGACAAGGTTCACCAATGACCTCTTACCCTCTTAATTATTCCAGTAGACTATTTTCATATTCACATTATTTAGATTTGATGGCCCTTGACAATGGTGTCCCTTCCTTCCTCTGAAAGCCCTCCCTCAGCTTTTGAGTTAGCAATCTCCTCCAATCTTCTTCCTACTCCTCTAATGATTCCTTGTAAGTCATCTTTGTGGACTCACTGCTTCCAGCTCTTTACATGATGGTGAATCAAAGGATCTTGTTCTCGGCCCATTTAGCTCACACTTTGCGCAGTCTCAGAATATGGAAAAGACACTTTTGACTTTCACCATTATTGCTCATGAAGCCTGAGTCAATGAGTCCAGACATGAAGGGCAGGACCTCTGTGAGGAAGCACTCACTGCATATTGTCATGTGGATGTCTCCTACATAGGTCAGAAAGAACATGTCTCAGGCTACCCTGCTTCTCTCCTGTAATTGCTAGCTCAGTTACTACAACAAGCTCACTGGGTTTCTTAGCAAGGAATCTGAGTGTCTGTCTTAAATTTAGCATTTTACTCATTTTACCTCCCACGTCTTATTTATTAACAAGTCCCACAGATTCTAATCATAACATGTTTTGTGTAACATGTTATGTTACACATATGCATTTGTTACTCGTATGCATTTGTTACACATATGCATTTCCACTGTTGGTGTTTTGATTCAAACTTGCATCACCTCTCATTGAGACTACCGCTCTGACATCTGACTCACCTTGTCTACCCGTTTCCATCATCCATCTGTACACTGCTGCTGATTTTCCTTATAATGAGCTCTGCTCTCATGACTGCCATAATTGAATACTACAGTGGTTCCCATTGTGTACAGAATATCCCACCAACCATTTTTGCCTTATATTTTGCCATGTCTTTCTTCTTCACATACCTATAACTGGCAGCAAGCCCAGCTAATTACAGCTACTTTAATATACCATGTACCTCTGTGCATTTGTCCACTGGACAAAGAAAACTCACCTTTTCTATTTACTTAGTTCCCTGGCATCTTTTGAACAGGTTTTCAAAGGCTCTACTGGGAAAAATTATATAATTGCTTTGTGTATCCCTGATATCCTAAGACTAACTCCAGAATTCTAAATTCCCAAACAAGCAAATATCATCATCCAAGCACACCAGTTTGCATTTTACACAATTTGCTTCTAAGGCAACTAAAATCTTACGATGGCAAATCTCATCTCTGCTATGTTTTTGGACATCTTTGTTCATTTATATGCTAATTCAAATGGAAAGCAATATGTTGTAACAATGATGGTTATTCCAGAAGCCTGTGCACCTAATACCTTTTTAACACATAATTTAATATTGTAATTCAGGGACCAGCAGTAAAACTTGATTCCTTCTGTTGTTTTGCAAATCTGTTTATTATTTCCTTAAGGAAACAGTGTCAAACAGTGACTTCTCAGTTGAAGGGGCAACAAGGTCTTACAATCTGTTCTGGCTCATCGGACTTCTTAGTTATATACACAAATGTTGAAGAAAGTGAAATGACTGTGTAAAACATCAAGAAAAAAATGAAGAATGGAATATAAAGTGGAACTCGGCTCACACATCATAGAGCATAGTTTTCATAAGTGAAAGAATCACTCTTTAATTATAAGACTCACTAAAAGAGTAATTATTTTGGCTTTAAATAATGTTTTAATAAAAATCCATAATCAAAATATTTAGTTAGTAATTCTTTACAGAAACAATGGACTGATATTCTTATTACATTACTTTATAAACATTAAATTGATTTTAAAACCCTGCCTGTGTAGATTGTGAATTTCATTACTGTTATTGACTAAATAGACACTAGATACTAAAAATTTGAAGTTCCTATGAATACCAGTTACTTACGGTGGATGAAAGACAAAGATTAACTTATATTTTTTAGTCTGTCTGTGTTTAATAAAGTAGAACTAAATAAATGTAACTTTGTATGTCAGCATTTTTTTACTTTCATGTTTGCCAAGATTTCAGACTGTTTAAGTGGCAGCATTCTAATTTTAAATGATTTCCCATCCACTAGTCCACATTCAGCATCAGCATTATTAGAGATGATCTTTAAAAGTGGCTAGAAGTAATCTATAGTGACCAGCCATCACACAGTGATAGCACCACTTAGCCATCTCACTCACAAGGCACCTATCTTATATTCCCTTGTTCTATAGTTATTAACTGTGATTTGTTTCTCCAACATAAGTGTAAATTCCTAAAGGGTATAGATTATGTATCACATATCTTGATACTCCCAAAGTAGTATAAAACCCTGCACATAGCAGGTACAGAGTAAATGTTTGTTAATTTATTGCCTGGGATACAGAAATAATTAGAGTAATAGGGCTTTTTTTTTTTTTTTAAGAGTTGAACTTTACTAAAGAAGAAGAAGAAGATGTTTAAAATGTTTGGGGAATGAAAACAAAAAAATTAAAAGCAACATCTACTATCTAGATTGCCGGACATATAATCATATTGCCTTGAGTGAACAAAATTTGTGCTGTGCATATGGTTTAAAAAGACAACACTACAGAACACAAGAGACTCCATCGTGGAAACTCTTAAACAGTCTTTGAAGTTCTATATAGTGATTTTAGAAAGTGCTGCAAAAGAAGAATCAGTAGAAATATACGACTCTTTAGATAGGAGTGAAGGTGAAAGCATTCCAAAATTGCATCCAGATTTTAACTATAAAAGCTGAAGACTCTAAATCCATCAGATATAGGACACCTGAGATTATCCCAGCCCATTTCCTATTCAGAGGCAGACTAGCTATCTGGAATATTGCTGAGCACAGGGTACCTCCGACAATTAAAGGGATCAAGACCTCTTCCATATCTGAGAATCCTGACATATCAATCAGTTATGTTAGCATCAGTAAGAAAAAAATCTCAGAAGCATACAACAAGACACACTGTTTTCTTGAACACATGGTTGTGGATCAGCTAGGGTGGCTCTACTGAGGCTAATCAGTCAACTCTGCTTTAGGCTGTAGATGTATGTGTGTGTTGGATGACTCTGCTCGACATGTCTCATTTTAAGCCTCTAGCTAAAGGGTCAGTGCTTACTCAGTATACTTTCCTGTTTTGGCAAAGGTAGAACAATCAGGCTGGCTCAATTGCACAAGCACATTTCAAGCTTCTATTCACAACCAATAACATTCCATTGATCAAAGCAAATCATACGACCAAGTCAAATGGCTGAGTGTGGAGAAATACACACTACTCAATATGAGGCTATGTCAAGGATACAGAAGTATAAGACTACAACAGGGGAGTGAAGAATCAGTACCAATAAATCAGTTTCTTATATCTAGCATTTTAAAATTCCAGAAATTCTGGAAGCCTGTTATGAAATATTAATACATTCTAAATATTTATGTTTAATAAATTACTACTTTGAATATACAAACAAATACAATTATGACTTTTATAAGCTCATCTGGAGATTTCAAAATTCAAAATGTGAATTATTAGCATGGTAACATTAAGGGAAAAATTTCATTAAAAATGTTACAGAAAGGTTGTGTGTGTTTGCCAACAATGCAAGCCTAGGTCTTCAATATACTGATCATAGCCATGCCTGGTAGATGTACACACAGTGTACAGCTTCTATAGATTTGAATGTCTTATAGCAAGCTCATTTTACCTATCATGTTTTCTGATGATGCAATAGATATATAAGTCATGCAGAGCCATAACAAAAGTAATTAATGTAAGACCAAAGGTTCCTTGAGGGCAAGAATAAATCTTTCATTTTTGTATAACCAGTGTCTATAAACTCCCCAAAATATAAAAGCAAATGATGGTTGCATAAAGAATGGAGAAATAAACGTAATTTTGCTTTTGCAAATGTAATTTGAAGAAGGACAGTGTTAAATAGTGCACTAATTTTCCTATTAGACTAGATAGTTGTTTCCAAGGATGGAGCTGACTTACCTCGGTTCTTGTCAGTATTTAGAGTCTTCTTTTAATGTTTTAGGATACTTGAGGATAAGGTAATATAAATATTTTCTTGTAATATAACCCAAATGTTTTAAGGCCTCATAAACTTGCTTATTTATTCAACAAATATTTTAAAACACCTAGTCTGTTCCAGATAAAATTAGGGCACTCGGATACTGTAGTGGAGAAAAGGTCAGAAAAGATCTTTCCTCTTAGAAAGCTCACATTTTTTAGGATGAAAAAGACAATAAATTTTAGAAAGAATTACAATAAATAAATAATAATTTAAAGGGATGAATAGTATAATGATAATTAAAATAATTTGATGTGTTGGAGTGTGACTGGATATTTAATTTTGACTTCATGATTATGGAAGGCATCTTGGGAAACAGATATTTAAATTGAGACTTGAGAGAAGAGAGACCTGTAAATATTACAGGAACCCATTTCAGGCAGAGAGGGCACTTTGTGTGAAGTCCTTAAGATAAAAGTGAACTTAGCACATTTAAAGAAGAGACAGAAGGCCAAAGTGACTACAGCAAGTTGAGAGAGAGAAAGAGTAGAATGAGATGTTATAGACCAAGAGAATGCTTTGTTTGTCATGCAGAGCTTTATAAACCAGGATAAGGAGTCTTCATTTCAATGTAAATGATGAGAAGACATTTGAAGTGAGTAATGACTTGATTAGACTTCTATGTTTAAAAGATAATTAAGACTGCTATTTGAAAAATCAATTTTAGAAGGACGGGGCAGTCTGGAAAAGCAACAATCACAACTTTGACTTGAGTCCATTAGGAATGGGGTGGAGATAAAATTATAGCTTCAAAGTATGCTCTGTAGGTTGAGTCTGCAAGATTTGCTGTTAAAACTGAGATGGGATATTAGTAAAATAAAAAATCAAGATTAATTATTAGATATGTGGCTTTAGTAGTAGGGTAGATGGTGGTGGTATTTACTGAGATAGAGACAATTGGGGAATAAAAAGTTAAAGCAAAGTTCCATTGTTAATTTTAAGATTCTTATCAGAAATACGTGTGGAGAAATACATTTTAGATATGTGATATTAGAAAATCTGTATTTCAGGAAATGACCAGGGCTAGGAATAAAGTGTTATTAACATATAGACATTATTGAAGTGTCATGAGATTGAATGAGATCATATAGGGAAATATTTCACTTAGGGACTAGAACTGGTCCAAGAATGAGCCACATTGTACTTTAATATTTCAAAGTTGAATAGAAGAAAAGGACCTAGTAAAAGACACAAAATATACAGTCACAGTAGCTGAGAGAAGAAAGTGTTCAAGAATAAAAAATACCAAAAGAAAGCAAGAGAGTAAATAATAAAAATGTGACTGTATTAGGGTCTCAGCAAGAAAAAAATGGCATATACAAATTAATGTAGTTCAAGAAGATTTAGTTAAAAGACCTTTTACAAAGATATTTCCCAAGTGTCCTAGTTCATTTTATGCTGCTATAAGAGGAAAGCTTAGATTGGACGATTTATTATAAACAGGAATTTATTGTCACACGGTTCTGGAGCGTAGGAAGTCCAAAGCACTGCCATCTTGTAGTGGCTTTCTTGCTGGATTATCACATGGTAGAAAGGTGAAAAGACAATGTGTGTGAGAGAAAGAAAGAGAAAGGGAAAAGGGGGGCAAACTCATTCCTTATAAGGAACCTACTCCTGCAATAAAGGCATTAATCCATTGATGAGGACGGACTCCTCATGGCATAATCACCACTTAAATAATGTCGCTTCATAATACTGCTTCTTAAAACTGTCACAATGGTTATTAAATTTCTACATGAGTTTTGGAGGAGAAAAATATTTCAGTCATAGTACCAAGTGTAAGGGAATCTCAAGGATTAGTAATAACAAAGTTTCACTGTTAGATCCAAAGCAAACAGAGGATATAATGGTTATAGAATGTGAAGTGAGTTTCCCACAATGAAGTCTACTATTTTTAAAAAGTAGCATCGGTCAAAGAACACAATCAACTTACAAATTCTTATGAAGAGAATGCTGAAAAATTAAATATCCCCATCTAACTTGCATCTTGGCCTCTGGTCTTCTGTGGATGCTTCCTATTGGCTAAAGACAGCTGGAAACCAGAAGGCAAGAAATACAACTATAATCCATATAGATCAGCCTTCCAGGGCATGAAGCAAGTGGAAAGGGGTGAGGAAAGATTCTAAAGGGCCAAATAGGACTATAAGGCCCAGGGACTACTAGGTTTGGTAATAAGCACATTGTGGCTGACATTCACTAGAAAAATATTAGTAGATTAGTTGGAAAAAAAAAAAAAAAACTGAGTTGAAGTGAATTGAGGAGAGAAATTGAGGTGAGGTGTGAAGAAAGGACCCTGTAATTCTTAATGAAGAAATATGACTATAAATGGAGTATAAGATATAAGAGATGTAAGAAATTACCAAAGTAAGTTTAGGGTCTGCCGAAGATTCTTTCTTATTGTTGATGTTGTTTCTTGTCATTGTTCTTGCCATTTTAGGTTGAATATAAGAGGAATGATCTACAGAAAAAGTGAAATAATTGAAAAATAGGTAATAATTACGGAAGAAAAGATCTTGGGAAGATCAGATGAAGTAATCAAGACAGGGGCAAAATTTGGCCAGAGATAAGAACAAAGTAAACTTATATATAGTTAGAAAAAAAAAAAAAAGACAGAAAGGATGTGGATGTTTATGGGTAGGCTGGTTCTTTGCAGAATGAGAAAATAATGAAACTCTTATTTTCTTTGCCATTGAATGTGAGCAAGGAATGCAGAGGATGACTGGAGTAGAAGAAGAAGAAAACTTCAACCTATTTTGGATAACAGGAAAATTAACATAGTAGGAAATGCAGCCAAGATATTTAGGGATTAAGAGTGCATATTTGAGATATATGGCCCTTAATTCAAAGTAAGACAGCTGGCAAATTATTCCAGAAGACATTCGATGTCTTAGATTCTGGCACTAAAGAGATAGAATGTTATGCTTAAACAAATCTAGGCTTTTGTTATTCACATTTGATAAAGAAAGCAGCATGGGAAGTAAACAGTTTTGTAGAAAGAATTAAATCAATTGTAGTCTCTCATCTTATGCAGAGGCCATGAGAACATAAACTTGGTTACTGAGCATAAGAAAATAATAGGTCAACACATGTGTGGTCTCTAAGAGATCACCAAGATGCTACTGATGCAGATGATACTTAAAGATGAAACTAAGATGATACTTAAAGCAGAGCTGGAAGGTGAGGAGATGGCAAGGAGGGAAGATGGTTGAAGGTTGCATATTTAATATAATTAATAAAGATATTCATTGTAGTGCAGCTGAAATGATGTAGAGACAAGATGAAGGAAGAGAAAAACCAAGATTCTGGAAGGATCATCCATATTGCCAAGAATGTTGATTATAGGTAAGAGTCAAAATGCAGAAGTGAACAAGGGAAGGCAGTAAATAATAAAGTTAAAAGGAATGGCTGCCAGAAACCCTAGAGTTTGGAGACATAAAGGGAAATAAATTGCTTAAAATAAGCAAAAATGATCAGGGAGGATTTGTATCTCAATGCTGGGACCTAAGGTGTGTAGACGGTGAGAGGAGAAAAAGAAAGCAAGTAAGCAAGCTTTATGTGAGAGGGCTTGGTCAGGCCTGAGTGGACTAACGTGGGGCAGGAGGGGAAGCTTCAGAGATATGGTTAAGAACATAAAGGACATTGCTGTTGATAGTGATCATTGGCCACCAGAAGAAAAACTCAGAAAAGGAGGAAGCAATTGAAATTGGGTCAGGCAAATGTATGCACAGAGTGATAAGGGACTGTGTGGAAGGGCCTTTACGCTTGGTTTGTTGTAGTAAGTAAACAGGAATATGATCCTTGAAGGAGTTAATCCTCTCAACATCTTAGGGAAAGCTGGCTCACCAATTTCAACTGAAAGCGCAGGGCCACAGACAACTTATGCAAGTCTTGTGGGTATAAATGTGCTAAGTTTAACATTAAGGAGCTCATTCTGATGGCTTTGTAGGGTTGTTCCTAGTAGAATATAGAATAGATTCAGCAAAAAAATCACCATAGTTATTACGTGCAGGACTCCTCAAGAATGGCCTCATGTGAGTTCAGAAACAAACACAGTATCTGGCAGAGAGTGATACTCAATAAATACTTGTTGAATGAAGAAAAGTCATATATATTCTTCAACTTTAACCTCCTAGTTGAAATCTGCTGGCTCTAAACCATTTACTCCAGCTCTTCTTCCGAAGCCATTGGCCAGCACTGTCCAAGTGCGCCACTGTTGGCCTGGCTGCCACGATCACTCTGCGGTGACTCTACAGTCCTTGAGTTCTAAGGCAGGAATGGAGAGAATGACTCTGTCTTTGCCCCTCCTGTCTGAAACAGCCCTGGTTTCCTTAGCCTTCTCAAGATCCTTCTTCAATCCATGCACTGTAACATCATTCTATGCTCTAATCGGAGGGACATTATATTCTCAGCCATTTCCTTCTTCCCTTCCCCTTACAACTTTCTCTTCTGCATGCTCTCACTCACAGCTCCTGTTCTTTCTAGTACCATCTTTTCTTTCAACATCAAATGATGCAAATAAATAGTTTGGAAATCACTTGCTAAATACATCTGTTTCTTGGTTAGATGCATGAAAGTTTATCAAGAACTTGTTATTTGATCAAAATATCTAAAAAGAAAAGTGCCTCCTCTCTCATTCTTCTGTTTTCTCCTATCTAGTGTATATGATAGGGGACAGAAATAAGTTATTGCTATCCATTATTTCTTCTTGAGGGGAAGGGGAAAACAGCTCACATTTAATTGGGACATTTTAAAATTGTACAAGTTTTTTTCTTTTCTTTTCTTTTTTTTTTTTTTTTTTGAGACAGAGTCTCACTCTGTCACCCAGGCTGGAGTACAGTGGCGCCATCTCTATCCCCTGAGTTCAAACGATTCTCATGTCTCAGCCAGCCTCCTGAGTAGCTGAAATTACAGGCATGCACCACCACAACCAGCTAATTTATTTTATTTTTAATAGAGATGGGGTTTCATCATGTTGCCCAGGCTGGTGTCAAACTCCTGGCCACAAGCGATCCACCCATCTCAGCTTCCTAAAGTCCTGGGATTGCAGGCGTGAGCCACTGCATCTAGCCGAATACTTTGCAAGTATTTTGATACCTGCCCCCCACATTTAGTCTCTTAAAATGACAGGAAAACACCAACCAATCACAGGTTTAACAAGTTTACCCTTTCCATTTCCATTTGTAACACCCAGTATTCCTTTGAAATATGAAATAGACCTGGCAGTGGCCAAGAGTAACTTTCTGCCTCCTACCCTAAACAGAGTTGAAAAACTCAGGTTCTCTAGTGCTGTGTTGCAGTGGCACTTGTCCAGAATTGGTACTTCCCCATAGTTGGCGGACTTTAAATGTAACAGTGAAAACAAATTTTTTTCCCCTTCACGGGAAAGGAAAACAAACAAACAAGCAAACAAACAAAAAGCACTCTTTAAAATCCAGCAGATTTGGCTGTGAGGTCCTTCCTCCTGTCCCATCTCTTCAGGATTTTTTTTTTTCCATTGAAGCAAGAGAGATGAAAACCTAACCTGAGTTACAAGATAAACGAAACAAGACTGCAGTGACCAGGAGCAACTGGGATTGTCCTTTACCTTCCACATCCAATGTATGTGCTTCACAGCAAAATGACAAAAATAACAAATCCACAAAATATAACAGCTAGAATTACAAGATCGATTCATCCAAGGGTGGTAGAAGGCAGGAAGGAAAGGTAGAAGGGTAAACATCACAGGGAGAAAACCAAAATATTCAAGTCAGTCCAGGCATAGGCATTTGCAAATGATAGAAAATAGCTGCAGAAAAACCTGTGGTCCTTTCACACTCAACGGTGGTGTTAAAAATCCACACACTGGGCTGGGCACAGTGGCTCACGCCTATGATCCCAGCACTTTAAGAGGCCAAGGTGGGCAGATCACCTGAGGTCAGGAGTTCGAGACTAGCCTGGCTAACATGGTGAAACCCTCTCTGTACCAAAAATACAAAAATTAGCTGGGCGTGGTGGCAGGCACCTGTAATCCCAACTACTCGGGAGGCTGAGGCAGGGGAATTGCTTGAATCTGGGAGGCAGAGGTTGCAATGAGCCGAGGTAGTGCCGCTGCACTCCAGACTGGATGACCGGGCAAGACTCCATTTCAAGAAATAAATAAGTAAATAAATAAATAAATCCACACACTGGTGCCAGGAAGATCCTGCCTTACAGGCACCAGAGACAAACATTCCAATTCCTCAGAGAGAAGGGAATAAGCAGAGGGCCCTTGGCAGAGTGGGTCCTGCCTTCCCTTGCAGGGGTAGGTGAACAGGGAAGAGAGCTGCCACAACCTTCTCCAATCTTGCCCATCTCCTTTGGATGGCAGGAGACTCAGCGGCCTGCAGCAGCCTTCAGTTTGGCAGGAGATAGAGGTGGTGATGGGAACTTCTCTGCAGAATTTGAGTTGCTCAAGAAAGACTGCAGGTAGACCGCCTTGTGGAAGAGTCTGTTGCTTAACAAGGCCACCAAGGAGAAGAGGCACAACTGGAAGAGGCTGATAATATATGAGGGCTGCATTGCTGTGAGAAAAGCCAAGGGCAAACCAATCCAAAGCAGTAAGGACAATTCCTTTCTATGTTAGACAACCGCTGATGCATTTCAATTCGTTTATTGAACCAAGGATATTTGAAGCAGTACAAAGAGAGAGAAGTGACATGTGCAAGAGACTAACCAGCTGACCAACAAAATGTATGGGAAGGAGATTCACAAATATTTCTTGAATCAGGAAAAGAGCCTACAGCAAAAGGGTGAAGACCATGTCATCAAAAGGGTGAAGACCATGTCAGCAATTCCCACTAGGGAATGGGTGAGGCTTTCTCCCTAATACCTCAAAAGCCAGATCAGCTGTATCCTGGCATCAAATGGCATTCACAGCTTTGCAAAGCACAAACCAGTGGATAACCCAAAGAGCACTGGAAATTGTCGTGAGGAAGAATTCCAGCCATAAGCAAACATCTCCATGTAATGATCAATAAATCAGTCAATAAATCGGGCTGTTACTGACTGAAGCACAGGAATAAATATCCCATGAAACAAGAGGAGATTGAAGCCCATTCCAAGGGCAACACTGTAAAATTCTCCTAACAATATGTGGCTCACTCTCTTGCTTCTGCTCTATACTCTGGGTTCTTTTCTGTGCTAGGAGGCTACTTGACCTTCTGGGCACAGTGGTCCTGGCCCTGGGAGCACCCTGGCAGGGCTGGCAGTCAGGGTTGGAGGAGCTTATTAGGGCAATGGTGGCAAGGGGACCAGCCAGAGACCCGGTGGTGAAGCAGCAAGTCCTTCATGATGAAAGATTTGGGGGCACTTCTCTCTCCTCTGTGTATTTGATAATATGGGTGGTGAAGAGATGGCTGACTGACTGTCAAACCATTCTCCAGGACCTTGACAGGGGAATCAAAGACTCCATTTGGGGTGTTTTTACCATCTCAAAACTAGATGCTCGAATCCAGCAATAGGGAGAGGCGCAATGTCGAAGAAAGGCAAGTAGTGTCCTAGCCCAGAGAAGGGCCCAGGTATGCATTATTTCTTAAGGCAATTGCATAGCAGAGATTTTATTCAGATTTGGAATGTATTCACCTATTTTTGCAACATTACCATATTTTACTATTCTGATAGCGATGCCTACCTAGAGGAGTTGTTGGGGTGAAATACATGAGCCAAATTAAAACATATTTCTTAACTAATGATCAGATCTAGATAAACTTAATTTGGTGGGAATTTTTAACTTTGTAGTAATTTACTTCAACTCTTAAGTAATTCATAGAGGTGAGGTGTTTATACAGTAAATTATACAAATGAACATTTTTAAAATGAAATAAAATAGAATCTGATGAAAACTAATCCTTAGATATCAACAAAATATATTTTTATTATTTGCAAAACCAATTTTTTAAATTAAATGCCTGATACAGTTTATGCTATGATATGAAAAGAAAATTTGGTTCCTTATTTTTTCCTAGAACTATAATCATTATTAAATTCATATAAATTATTTAACAATAAACAAAGAACATAGAAGATTAAAAATATCATTTTAATCTAATAATTCAATGAGGTTGTAAAAACATAAAATCTTATGTATTGGGAGAAGTCATTTAACTTTCTATGTCTTTTCTTTCCTATTTAAGTTAATACTATTGACATATTCACAAGGTTGTTGAAAGGTATGAGCAACATAAAAATTGTAAAGTAGTTTAGAAATACGAAGTGCTATGTAAGTGCTTGAAGATGGCTATGCTTCTGTGAAGAAAGTCCAAATTTCTATTTATTTTATCAGTACAAAATGAAACAGTCTCCTATTACTTGAGTGTTATGACAGAGAAATCAAATGCAAATTCTTTACATAATGAAGAAATAGTTGACTTAAAATGAATGATGACATGAAATTTACATATTTCAGCTCTTACCTGACCTTTTCATATTATCTAAAATCTTTCCCTACAATAAATGGCTACTTAGTCATCTAGAAAATCAAATTTAGTTGGGCCAAATACTTTGTAATAAAACTGCCCCATAAACTAAACTGTCCTCCGAAGAAACTATTCATGAAAAGAAATATGAGTTGAAATATTGTCCTTGGGGGAATAATTTAAACTTATCCAGATAATTATTATATTGATCTTTGCAAAAAACCCTTTAGTCAGTTGGCCCAGTGTGTGGCCCTAGCTGACTCCTTTAACGCTGAGCCTCAGCTTCCACAATTTCAAAAGCAAGGAGAGGGGTTAAACCTGCCCTAAATCTCACAAGGTAATTGGAATGTGATTAGATATGTGGGTGTTTAACATATTTCATATATGTTTACATGTAAAGAATAAAGATGCTGAAAAACTATGGCTCTCGCTGCTTTATTATTTTGACTTTGAATCTCTCAGGAAAAGCAAAATATCAAGTTGTTACATTTACCTTACTTGCTCCCTCTCTCCGGAGACAAAAATTCAAAATAGAGAAATTCAATTAACAAACATATTTTAATTATTCTTCGTTTACTTTTTTAAAGAAAAAAAACAAAGAATTAACTAGTAGACATAGATTCATATAATAAAACATTAAAGCCTAGTGAGAGCCTATCAACTTTGATGATATGTTGCAAACTGTGCAAACATTATATTTAGTTTTTAACTAGTTTGTCTCTCCTGAAGTTTAGTCACATACATTGGCACCCCCAAGTCCTGTTTGACTTTGCCACCCTTAATCATACCCGTAAGTGCTAGATGTGGGTATTTATGAACTGACAAAGGAAATTTGAATTTTTGGTATATATCTCAGTAGCCAACTTAATGAATGTATATTTCCTGAGTGAGCATTCTTTAGAAAATTGAATTCAATTTATTCAAACAATATAAAGGGATAGAAAACAAAGAAAAAATAATCCTAGGACTGTGGATTTAAAAGCAACCACTGTTAAGTTGGTGTGTGTGTGTATATATATATACACACATATATATGTATATGTGTGTGTGTGTTCATATATGTGGGTAGTATATAATAAACACAATAGTGTATTATTTTATTTGTACAAAAATTAGATTATCTTATAGGTGTTGCTCTGTAACTTACTTTTTTCATTTAACTGCTCATAAATCTGTCTTTCTATCATCTACCTATTTGTCTTCATGAGCATCTTTTACAATTACTCTTCCAATCCAAACTTCTACAGTGGGGTGTAGTAAGAAACAGTAGACAGCAAATCTATGAATGTCAATTCTCAAAGCCCAGGACAAGAAATGGACATCAGGAAAGTTTGTCATCAGATAGCAAGACCCAAACCAGCAAGCTCAAGTTTGGGGGAACACTGTGGTCCAGTGAAGAGAGTATGGTAATAATAAGAGCAGCTCAGTGGTAGATGATCAAGACAGTTTGTGTGTGTGTGTGTGTGTGTGTGTGGTGTGTGTTTTATTAAACATAGAAAATTGGGTAGAAACCTAATTATCAAAATTCAAATCTGAGGCTGTATGCAAAGCAGGTTGGGGAAGAAAGACATCCAGATTCAGGAACAAGGAAGAACTCTAACAGAGAAAATTGACATTCTCCTCTTTCCTCAGATATATTAAGCTCTTCCTCACACAAAGCTTTCAAATATGCTTTTTCTTCTGTCTAAATATATTCCTCCTACCATTTCTTACTTGACTTCTCATTCTCCATCATATACTTTCCTCTGAGGAGTCTTCCAGGTTTCTGTAAGCTAAATTAGGTCCCCCTAACATCCTTTATTACCAGTTAGCTTTGATGCATAACAAAATAACCCAAATTTAGTAGCTTAAATAAAAACTATTTATTTCACTCACAATTCCATGTATCAGTATTTTGGCCTGGGTTCTGGTGTATGGTTCTTCTGCTAGTCTCAGCTGGGCTCACTCCTATCTCTAAGGTCAGACACAGGTTCTGAGATCAATTGGCCATTTGACTTAGACCTGGCTGGTCCTGAATGCCCTGATTCACATATTTGGGGTTTGGCTATCTGGAAAATGGAACTTCTTAATTCTTCTCTATAGTCTCGTGGTGGTTTCAAATTCAACATATGGCAAAAGAGAAATCCTCAATATGCAAATACTTTGCTTGCATCATATTTGCTAAAGACTTATTGGCCAAAGTAAGGTATATGATTCACCTAAGTGAAAATTAGACTTTATCTCTATATGATATAATCTGCAATGTACTATTATAAGAGCATGAATACAGAAAGAGTAAGTATTTGTGGCTATTTCTACAATCTACTAAACACTATCTCATAATATCCTAAAATTTTTCCTCAAAGTACTAATATTTATACTTTATTTGCCTAATTATTTTTAACTTATGTTTCTACTACTGGACTATAAGACAATGAATATTACATGAACAGAAACCATTTCTATTTTTCCCAAAACTATTTTAAGTGCCAAGCCAAGAGTCTACTTGACAGCAAGTCGTTTGTAATTAGTTATTGAATAGATGCATAAATGAATCAGAATTAGGGCATAAAATTAGGGTTTGAAATCTAGCATTGGTATCCCAGTCATGAGTCTCAGACTGCTGCATCACAGATGCCTATTTCTTAAGATTATTTGGTTTACATAAGAAAAAAATGCATTCATTCTTATTTAATCCATTTGTATTTCATTTACGGTGGAATATGAATCGTAACTGATCGGTAAAGGACTATGTAACGAATAGATTTGTAAGAACTATAATGTCAAACATCTTTTTTTAGTCAAACATCGCTGTTTAGGCTATAACACTAAGGGAGGAGACCACCCCTCATATTGTCTTATGGCCAATTTCTGCCTCCAAAGAAAGAAGTAAAAACTAAAAGGCAGAAATGAAATCCAGAGGCAGACAGCCCGGCACCACACCCTGGGCCTGGTAGTTAAAGATCAACCCCTGACCCAATTGGTTCTGTTATCTTATAGATTACAGACATTGTATAGAAATGCACTGTGAAAATCCCTATCTTGTTTTGTTCCGATCTAATTACCAGTGCAAACAACCCCCAGTTACGTACCCTCTGCTTGCTCAATCAATCACGACCCTCTCACATGCACCCCCTTAGAGTTGTGAGCCCTTAAAAGGGACAGAAATTGGTTACTTGGGAAGCTCGGCTCTTGAGACTGAAGTCTTGCCGATGCCCCCGGCCGAATAAACCCCTTCCTTCTGTAACTCGGTGTCTGAGGAGTTTTGTCTGCCACTCGTCCTGCTACAACACAATCATGGGCTACTGGAGAAACAAGTTTGAAATAATCGTACAGATACGACACCAATAAAATTAGGTTTTCCCTACTAAAATCGTCATTTATACTTGCCTTTAAAATACTTTATTAATCCCTTTTTATTTTATCATCATCAGATCTAGGAATGAAGTTTCTGTTGTATTAACACTGTAGGCTCCATTTATTAGCCCACTGAGATTTTTTGAGATGAAACTTCTAATTTTGAATATCTTGTCTGGTTTTAATAGCTGGATTATTTTAACAATGACTTGTTTCCTACCTCATAATATTTTTAATAAGAATTGGGTATGTGGATGTTTCTAAGATATTAGTTCCATTTCTTTTTAAAAAATTCTATTTCAAAATAACAGTAGATTCTCCTATAACCTACCCATATAGGGCATCTACTCAAATGGGTGACTTCTTTATATGCACTAATAGTCCTGTGCTCTCAGTTATTTCTCAGGACAACTGCAATCCATATAACCAACATCACCTTAACCAACAAGAAAATAGAATTCAGTTAAAATTTCATTTGTCAGTAATCTTTTCTATTACCCTATCTCAAATATATTTTTATGATTTGAAGATGAACCACTATAGTACCAGTATTTTTGCCAGAGGCCTACCTAATAGCTCTAAAATACAGTTTGCTTTTGATAGTCTTAGTGCAAGTATATATTTATAAAAACCTCTTGAGTATTTGAGACACTGAGTTCTCCTTTTCAGTTTTGTTTTGAGAAACAATCATTGTCCGTAGCCAAACTGCTTTACCTGCAGTTTTATTTTCTTTTATTCACACCTCTATTTGGATGTAAATATGACTAATATTAAAATGTTTTTATAAATTCTGGTGAACATAGATGCAAAAATAAAATACTAGCAAACTAAATCCAACAGCATGTTAAAAAGATAATACACCATGTTCAAGTGGACTTTATGTAAGAGATGCAAGGATGGTTCAATATATGCAAAACAATAAATGTGATACATCACTAATACCCTATGATCATCCCAATAGATGTAGAGAAAGCATTTGATGAAATTCAGCATCCATTTTAATAAAAACCCTCAACAAATCAGGCATAGAAGGAACATACATACATCAAAATAATGAAGGTCATATATGGAAAATCCACAGCCAATGTTAAACTAAACAAGGAAAAGCTGAAGGCATTCATTCTAAAAACTGGAACAAGAAAAGGATGCCTGCTTTCACCACTGTATGCTACCTAGTACTGGAAATTCTAGCCAAAACAATCAAGGAAAAAAAAAATGAAAGTCTTCCAATTTGGAAAAGAGAAAGTAAAATTACTTTTGTTGGCTGATAATATGAGATAACATTTGGAAAACCCTAAAGACTCCACAAGAAAACTCTCAGATTTGATAAATGAATACAGTAAAGTTTCAGAATACAAAATCAATGTAGAAAAATCAGTAGCATTTCTAAAAACAAATAATAATCTTGCTGAGAAAGAAATCAAGAAGGCAATCACATTTACATTTGCTACAAAATAAAAATAACATATCTATGAATATTATGATTATACTTAACTCAGGAGGTAAAAGATCTCTACAAAGGAAACTATAAAACAATGATGAAAGAAATTGTGGATTACACAAGCAAATGAAAAAGCATCCCATGCTCATGGATGACTCAAAGTCATTAAAATAACCATACTGCCCTCAAAAATCCTCAGATTCAATGCCATCTCCATCAAAATAGGAATGTAGTTTTCACAGAATTAGAAAAAACAATCCTAACATTCATAAGGAACCAAAAAAGAGTCTGAATAGACAAAGCTAAAAGAACAAAGCCAGAAGCATCACATTATCTGACTTCAATTATACTACATGGCTGTAGTAACCCAAACAGCATGGTACTGATATAAAAATAGACACACAGATCAGTGGAACAGAATAAAGAAGCCATAACTAAAGGCACATATCTACAGCCAACTCATATTTGACAAAGTCGACAAGAACACACGACAGAAAGCACACTGTTTTCAATAAATAGTGAAAATTAGATTGCCATATACAGATGCATAAAACTGGACCCCTATCTCTCAGTATATACAAAAATCAACTCAAGATAAAGATTTACATGTAAGTTTTTGACTAATAAATTTAACTTTCAAAACACTAGAAGGAAACCTGGAGAAAACTGTTCCGGACATCAGTCTAGGCAAAGAATTCATGACTAATACTTCAAAAGCACAAGTAACAAAAATAAAAGTAAGCAAATGGTTCTTAATCAAATTAAAAAGCTTTACAGACAAAGAAATAATCAATAGAGTGAAAAAAATCTGCAGAATGGAAGAAAATATTTGTAAACCACACATCTGAATAAGGAGATACCCAGAATTTACAAGGAACTTGATCAACTCAATAATAACAAAAATAACTCCATTAAAAAACAGGCAAAGACATTAATGGACATTCAATAAAAGACATACAGGTGACCAACAAGCATATGAAAAAAATGATTAACCTTACTAATCATCAGAGAAATGTAAGTCAAAGCCACAATAAGATATCGTCTTACACCAGTCAGAATGGCTATTATTTAAAAGACAAAAAGTAAATTTTGACAAGGATGTTGAGAAAAGGTAACACTTATTCACAGGTGGTAAGAATGTAAATAGGACAACTGCTGTGGAAAACAAGTGTTATGGAGATTTCTTAAAGGACTAAAAATAGAACTACCATTTTATCCAGCAATTCCACCTTGGGTATCTACCCAAAGGAAAATAAATCATTATATCAAAAAGACACCCACACTCATATGCTTATTGCAGCACTATTCACAATAACAAAGATATTGGCTAAAGAAAATGTGATATATATTTATGAACACAATAGAATGCTATTGAGCCATAAACAAGAATGAAATTATATCTTTTGCAGCTACATGGATAGAAATGGAGGCCGTTATCTTAAGTGAAACAACTCAAAGAAAGTCAAATACCACATGTTCTTATTTATAAATGAGAACTAAATAATGTGGATACGTGGACATAGAGTGAGGAAAGATGGACACTGGAGACTCAGAAAGATGGTCGATAAGGGGGACAGATGAGAAATTATTCAATGTACATTATTGGGGGTTGGATACACTAAAAACCCCAACTTCACCACTACACAATATATTCATGTAACAAAATAATACTTGTACCTCATAAATGTACACACATAAAGTAAAATAGAATAGGAAACATCAAAGTACAAACTGCTCAATTTATCCATTCAATTAATGTGCTCCTTTCTAGATGACACTATCTTTTAAGTTGTTTAATTATCAAAACAAATTGAAGTGCATTTTGTTCATGCAGTGTATCTGATTTTCAATACAATTTACATCGGATAAGAATTATATACACCAAATACAATGAAGACAAAAGTTTGAAATATATATTATCCTGGCTTTTTGGTTAACCAGAAAACATGCTGATACAGCTTGGTATGAAAGGGCTGTAAATACCAGGACCTTACAATAGAATGGAGTCTCAACCCAGTGCCCAGTTACTTTGCTCTGGATTTCAAGTCTTTTTACTTGTTTTTATTTGTTTGTGATTCTTCTTTGAATAAGAGGGATAGACAAAAAATGATATGCTTAATGATGGAGGCAGGGCTTAATTTCAGTTTGGAGTAAGGAGAACATACAAGGAGGAGACTCCACAAGAAAAAAAAAAGAAAGAGAGAGAAAGAGAATAGGTTCAGAATTTCTGGAAAAGACATAAACTAGTCTAGTCAACATAAATGAATTAAGATACTTTAATACTTTTTCCAAGGACAAGAAAATTAGGAATGAATTGACTCTGCTGCATACAGGAGGTGAAGAGTAGGAGATGGGGAAAGGATAACTTTATTCATCAAAGAGAGGGGAGAAAGAAGTCTAGTAAAGGGGTCCCTATCAATGGGGCCAAGTGATTATGGCCAAGAACAAGAGGAAGTGAGATTAGATTGACTTTAGAGAGAGAATGGGAATGAGATCTTTCAGGGACTCTATTCTAACAAGACTCAGACTTCTCTGTGAGCTAGGAAGTCATTGGAAAGTTCTTCCCAGTGATGTGATTTATCTATCACTGGAAAGTTCTTCCCAGTGATGTGATTTATCTATCACTGGAAAGTTCTTCCCAGTGATGTGATTTATCTACATTTCTAAAAGAAAAATTCTAACTGATGGTGTGAGAATAAGTTGTTCAAAAATAAAATTATAAGACCATGACTCAAGAAACAGAACAGGGTTACAATTATATCAACTAAACTTCTGCCTCCTTTTTCAAATGTTTACGATCATTTTTTTTTTTCAAGACACAGTTTTTGCTTTTGTCGCCCATGCTGGAGTGCAATGGCATGATCTCAGCTCCCTGCAACCTCAGTCTCCTGGGTTCAATAGATTCTCCTGCCTCAATCTCCTTAGTTGCTGGAATTACAGGTGCTCACCACCACGCCCAGCGAATTTTTGCATTTTTAGTAGAGACAGGGTTTCACCATATTAGGCAGGCCGGTCTCAAATGCCTGACCTTAGGTAATCTGCCTGCCTCGGCCTCCTAAAGTACTGCCCTTGACATACTGCTACAAAACCTTTATCAGAAGGCCACCACTGGTGCTGTTACTGTATTGCCTTGATTCCCACTCTAAAGCTATCCTCATATGGACTGATAACACCAGCTGTCCTTGGGACGCACTTACAGACATGCTGTAAAGCTATTACTGCTTGCCTAAGGCCTGCTCAATGACTTTTAGATTGATTGGGAAGGAAGGGAAAAAGGAAGGAAAGAACGAAGGAAGGAAGGAAGGAAGGAAGGAAGGAAGGAAGGAAGGAAGGAAGGAACTAATGAAGAAAGAAAAAATGACAAAGGGAGGGAAAAGGGGCAACATGTGATAGTTGCAGATTAGTTCATCAATTATACAGAAAAATATACAAAATACGAGAAAATATAAGAAATATTTATTTTATACCATTTATAATAGTTAAACCCATTTAACCATTTAAATGTTCTTTAAATTTATAGCTCAATATTATTAGAATATTAAAAATAAATTGTTTTATTTATATTTAACTCTAATTTACAAATGGTCAAAAATATTTATTTGATTTTTAGTCAATGAAAGTTATACCTTTTATAGTAGTAGTGAATTAAGACTTGATAATTGAAGTGACTCATTTCTTTAAGAAATGAGGAACAGATGGCGATCTATCAGCTTGTTTCCCCTCCACCCAAGAGACGGAAATGGCTTCTGTTCAAGAAGAGCTGGCAACGATGTCTCCAAATGCAGGGTGACTGGTCATGAGGCCGGTCAGAGACCCAAGGGAGAACCCTGTCTGTGTTCTTAGGGAGAGGTGCTGCAACAGACTCTGGGCCAGAGCTGGCAGGAGCATGTTTTCTCAGGTGTGTCTGTTTCAAGGACTCACCACCCATCAAATCAGAATCTGATCTGCCTCAGGAACAAACCCTGTCATTCACCACAGGCTTCCATTGGTTCACTAAGTGGTGTGTGTCCTTCTTCAAAATTGTAGGGTGGTACCCCAGACCCATCTTACCTCACTACGTTCATAGGATCATGGCTTTCATTCTTGATTCAGGCTCTTCCTTAGTCACAGCAGGCCACCTGAAGTCTCTCCAGCTGCAGCTTCACTAGAAAGGCCCCAAGTCTGCACCAAACTAGCAAGCCAGCAGTCCCAGAAACAGCAACAGGAGGAGGCCAAAGAGCTTTACTCAGTGTTTTTATCACCATTTTTAAAACAACAGCTGCAGCAAAAACTATTGCTTCTAACAGTGATATGAATAATAATTATACTCACAATCATGATAAATTACAAGAATTATAACTGTTGACATTTAGTTTATATATAGATTTATTATTTATAATGTTCTACAATTTACTTTCAGTAATTTGTATTTGTTAATTTGCCATAAACATCATGACCCCAAAACACTTCGCCCGATGAATGAATCTCACCTATGGACTCGTGACTACCTAACTGCCACTACAACCCTTTCACAACTCCACCCCCAGGTCTAGGATATGGGCAACCTTCTGAGACGATGTCATAGCTTGACACGCATATGATCTGTTGAGATCTTAGATCTTAGAGCTCTGCTCTGGTAAAATTAAAGGACAAATTCAAGACACACTCAGCTGTTCAGCTACACTGCAGAAGGAGGAAATGTTTTTTCAACAGATCTATATTTATGTCACTTGCTTTCAGAGTACGAGGTTGTTTCAGGCACAGTATTTTGATTTAGTCTGTGTTGAAAATCATAAATAGCCTACAAATACCAAAAAGGAATGAAAAGAATTTGCCGACATGTGGAGTGCATGATACATGTTTTCAAATTTCTCCTGTGGTGAGAAATGAAAAATATAATGTTAGGTCTTGATTTTCTAAACTCAATGCTCTGCCATTTCCCCAAATTACTCCAAGTCCTTCCAAGACACTTCAGAAGCATTCTCTGGGGGGGATAATTCCCAGTGCTGAAGAGTACTAAATGGATGAGAACCTCACAGGAATCCGGCTTCTATTGTGGAAGTGTCACTCTCCAGGACCTCGCAGGACTAGGGAAGCTCTATGAGTCATGTGGTCTATGGAGGTACCAGGGCTTTGGAGTCAAGGAGAGTTCGTTCTGAGTCCCAGCACAGCCACTTAGTGGCTGTGGGGCTTTGGACAAATTCCTTGACCTAGAATAGTTATGTAAAGTGTCTGAATAAAAATACATAGTGATACTGATTGCAAAAACAGCAGCAATTCTTCATTCCTCCTTGTGTACATACATGTCCTTAGCCATGTACTTTTATAGCTCCTCCCAATACAGAATTTGTTTCCCAAAACTTCAATCTCATTGGTCTTATTTGCTCTGGTCAATAGAAAGCTATGAAAATGACAGTGTACCTGTTTGGGACCTAGAGACAAAAGTTCTTCAATGTGCCTGCTTTTTCTTTCAGAATTCTGCCATCTCCACAGGAACAAACCAATGTCAACCTCCCGGAGCATGAGACACCATGGGGAGAAAAACCATAGTGCCTCAGTTGACAGCCAGCTCACTGCTAGAAGCAGAGCTACATATTCAACTGGCAGCTGTCCACATATGCGTGAAGGAGCCCAGCTGGGACCAGAAGAATGACCCAGCTGAGTCCAGCCGAAATAGCTGGTCAGCTCAATCATGAGCTAACAAATTTTGGGGTTTTTGTTTATGCAGTAACAGCTAACTAATAAATATACCCAGTGCAGATAGGCTGTCAGGATTGAATGACAGACTAATTACTGTTTACATGGCAAACAGAAGGCACCCTGTAGGTACTGATATTCTTCCCCCTTATTTAAAGTTGTATCTCTTGTCAGATGGTGTTGTTATACAGAAATGCATGTAGACATGTAGGCATGGGATGGGTGCTTAACCTCACCTGGTCCTCATGCCACAGAAATAACCACAGTCTGACCATTAGGACCAGGGCCAAATTACGAAATAAGAAGTTTGTTTTTAATCTATTTCCTCCACATCTAAATTCCGGAGGTCAAGGCTGTGGATAAATCTGAAGGCCTGGGCTCCCTTCTGTGGGGCCTTATGTTGCTAGTTCACTGTCTGAACTTTGAAAGGGAGGTTAGGTCACCCTGAAGCATTAGGTGGGAGAAAGTGTTCTACCTGTGGACATCTCCCTTCTCTCTCTCTCTGCCCACTGTCTCTCCCACCCTTGGGCCTGAGGATAGATATTGGCTGGAAGAGGATGTTCCCTTCTTTCCTCTGGCAGAAAAGGGAAATTAGGTCCTTCATGTCCCTGAAGTCAGAAGAGTCAAAGCCCCCAGAGCTGCCCTTCAGTGTGGCAACCGCTGGCCACATGGGGCTACTGAGCACCGGCAGTGTGGCTGGTCTGCATTTGTGAAGTGACAGGAAGCTTCAAATACAGAGTGACTTTTAAAGATTTAGTACCAAAAAATCCTTTATCAATAATATAAAATCAATTCCATATTTACACATTTTGGATATATTGGGTTAAAGTATGAGAATTTTTTAAAAAAGAAATGAGAAAAGAGTGAGTACTGCTTTTATACAGAAGTATGATCCTTCATATATTGAGCTGGGTTTTGTAGCATAACTGAAGGCAAATTGATAAAACCACACTGTGTCATTCCTGTAGATGCCCTGAGTAATGAAGGATTGAAATCATCAACACTTTGGTGGCACTTACAACAAGATGGCTTGTCCATATATAATTTAATTGGTTGGCAATTTCTTAACTTTTTAAAAAATGCTGCTCAACTGTGACCTGGCTTCATATGCTCAATTATATTTAGAAGCAAAATCAAGCTGAACTCATGGTAATCAAACCCCACTTGCTCTGAAAATTTCGTCAAAAGTCAGTCAAATCTAATGTAGTGATGATCTCCTGCCTGACCTGACCTTCGTAGTTTACTCTTTCAGGGTTCTTAATATCACTTGGTTGTATAAACTTATAAGCTTATTTAAAGACACACTGATGCCTTAGGTAAATATACTTTTCTGAAAGTACTTCATCTATTTTAATGATAAGAATATAATCTACGGCCAAAGAGAATTAAAGATTAACAAGGCTCTTCCTTCATGTCTTTGATTCAAGTTCTTTCATCATGTGAGATGTTTCCATGGGGATTTTTCTATTTGTCCCTCTTAAACATGCCATGTAGTAATTTCTGCATCCAAATTTTAGTGAAAATTGTGCAGTATAAATTTAGGAAAAAAGAAAGGAAGAAATAGAGGAAAGAAGCTGGGGTGAGGAGAGTGAGCTAGAGAATTTAAAGAGAAATTTAAATACTGATAATGTTTTGGTGATCATGGTATACATTATCATACTTATTCTCTGAAATATTTATCTGGAAAGTATACTATTTCTTATTCCACTATTAGAGATAAAATGTACAACTTCGTGTGTTTTCTAAAAATACCTGTTTAATATATACAAGACCAACCAAATTCTTTCTAACTATGAATAATTGGCTTAAATGCATTTCTAAAATGTGTATGTATTTGAACCTGTTGGCATTTATTTCAGTAAAAAACTTAAGAAATTTCAGGTGCATCAGCCATTCACCTAAATTTGTAGTTCTGGAATAACTGTTGGATTTTCAAACATGTTTCCTTCTGTTATTCCTGAATAGCTTATAATTTTTCCATTGACTCACCATTTATCTATCTTGCAGCAGAGAAATTTTTGTAGACAAAAGCTTTTAGTAAACAGCCAAAAAAGTTTCACCACCGCTCTGTTGCTATTGAGGCAGGATGTGAATAGGCTTTTTCTTAAAGGTTCAGTTGGAAACCCACAATCACAAATTCCATTCATTACAGGCAATCAGTGTGTCCTTTGCTGCCACTCTGCATCGTCTGCTCAATCAGAGCATTGGTTGATAGCAGTAGGCAGCAAAGCTGCCCGGGCTTAAGCTGATAGCAAGAAAATGAAATGAAGTGTTCGTGGCAATTATTAGAACAAGCCAGGATTAGGGCAAAAAATATAGCCAGAATGAAAAGATAAACATTTCTGTGATTTGAAATACCTAGCCAATTAAAGCTAAAATTGCAGGTAGGTTTTTGTTTATTTTAGTTTTACTCTGAAATATTCAGAATATTGACTCGATATTCATGTTCATTTTATTAATGAAGATTTACATTTGTATAATAATATGATGGGAAATGAAGTTTTGTGCTACATTTGAATTTTAAGGAAACTTAAAGTGACCAAACAGTGGACAACAACATTCTGTATATAAGAGCATTTGAGAAGTTAAAAAAAAAATCATTAAAAGATAGTCTGTATTCACTGCACACCCTAGGACAGCAACATGACATTGTGCTAAGTATTCAAAGTTAAAGCAAGCAGACCTGTATTCTGATTCTGAATCTGGCACTTGCAAAACTCATATGATCACTGATAAATCACGATATATATTTTAATCTTAGCATTTACATCTTGAAAATGAGACTTAAAAATGAATACTACACTATTTATTTTACACAGAAGTGAGAAGATTGAATGGCAAAATGTGAGTGAAAGAGACTAATATATTTTAAGGTTCCACACACACTATGGTAAACTCTAAGGTATAAACCCTTTTTTTATGCCATCTTTACTATCCATAGTAAAACTCATACAGCAAATCACTACCTACAAACATGATTTTGGAAAGAAACATTGTAATTACCTAACTATAATATAAATATTAAGTAAAAGTAAAATAATTAAATAATACATGTTTCAGTACATAAATGTTAGAAAACAACATTTCTAGCAAATGTTATAAATGACCATATGTGTATACAACTCTGTGTAAGATTACTGAGAAAGGCCAGGCACAGTGGCTCATGCCTGTAATCCCAGCACTTTGGGAGGCCGAGGCAGGTGGATCACCTGAGGTCAGGAGTTCAAGACCAGACTGGTCAACATGGCGAAACCCCATCTGTACTAAAAGATACAAAAATTAGCCAGGCCTGATGGCGTGTGCCTGTAATCCCAGCTACCCAGAAGGCTGAAGCAGGAGAATCGTTGGAACCCAGGAGGCAGAGGCTGCAGTGACCTGAGTTCGTGCCACTGCACTCCAGCCTGGGTGACAGAGCAAGACTCCATCTCAAAAAAAAAAAAAAAAAAAGGTTACTTAGAAAATTATAGTTACAAATGCAGACTGACACAGAGAAGTTGTATAGGTTATTCCAAAATCACAGGCAGTGCTGTTTGCATTGATGTAATTTTATAAAATGACGAAAGATCCTTGCAAACTTTTAAACCAAGAAAATATATCCCTCTCTTTATTTGCAGGTGTTCAGCATTCCTAAAAAATTCCACATGCATCAAATGGAATAAAAATAAGTTGAATTTATTTGTAATGTAACATAAGTCTCTGGACTAAAATGTAACATAACAAATGTGGTATAAAAATAAGTTAACTTTGTCATATAACATAAGTCCCTAGGCTAAAATGGTTTTAAACAGGCTTTTCATTACATAAAAATTAGCTGGGACATTCCAAATTTGTTCAGGGTATGACATAATTCGGTATTGGGCAGGTGTATTGAAATTGTTGTGGGTTTTCTAATATATCGGACCACCATCGAATGAAGGCCAATATTCAATCATTTGATAATAAAAATGTACTTATTTTGCAAATACCTTCTCCGGATATAACCACTTCCATTGAAAATTATGGGTCTTTACACCAATAAAAATATCCAAATTACTGTTTTCCCCAAGAATAAGTCTAATTGTATAGAAACCTATCAATCATGTTTTTCTAATGATAGATGGTTCATTTTACTCCACATTTGATTGAAATGCCAGTTAAATGCATGTAGAAAACTCATTAAATCTTCTTTTTATTTTTGGCCGTCAACCATCATAAACTCCCAATTTTATAGAATCATCCAACTCTGTAGTACTTCAGATTCTCCAGATTCAATTTGTTCTACATGTAACTCATTATTCTCACAAATTCTTCCTGTATAATTATTATATGATGTATGTCAGTGAATGCACCTCCCCTGACCCTGCATTCTCTGATATTCCTGTTTCTAATCAACACTTGTTAATAACTTTACTACTGTTTATATTAGAACTATCCTCTCCATGTCCATTTAGACTGTACATATGCAGATTCTCACCATACTTCAAATACACTTTTGCAATAGTTTCTTCCTAAATGGTGATTGTTTCAAATATTTGTCTAAGAATGCCATCGTCTTCTTTAATCTTTTCCATTTCAGGATAGAGTCATTTTGTATTGCTAGGCATTCAAATGACTCCAAGATCAGGTATTTTGTCCACACACTATATAGATATTTGCCAGGATTCCTCTTGCATTCTAATTCTTTTTGATAAAAGAAGGAAGAGGAGGAGGAGAAGAAGGAGGAGAAGGAGGGAGTAAGGAGAAGGGAGGAGGGAGGAGGAGGAGAAGAAGGAGGAGAAGAAAGAGAAAGAGAAGGAAATGCAGCAGCAGCGGCAGCAGCAGCAGCAGCAGCTTGCAATTCCTGGCATAATTTTAGTTTGTTTATACTTCTGCACCTTTGCTCAAAATGCTGTTTATGTGAAAATATCTACCCAAATCTCATTTATACTCTATTTTAGATTTGCCTCTAATGAAGATAAGTTCATCTTTCATAGCACAGAAGTCTTAGTCCATTCAGGTTGCCATAAAGAATACCACAGACTAGGTGTCTTATAAACAACAGAAATTTATCTGTCACAATTAAGGAGGCTGGGAAGTCTAAAAACATGCGGATGATAGATTCAGTATCTTGTGAGGGCTGGGCGCACTTTTTGGTTCACAGATGGTCATCTTTTTGCTGTGTCCTCACACAGCTGAAGGGATGCGGCAACTTTCTGGGATATATTTTATAAGGGCACTCATCTCATTCATGAAAGCTCAACCTTTATGATCTAGTCACCACCGAAAGGCCTCATCTCCAAACAGTGTCACATTGGGAGTAGGTTTTTTTTTTTTTTGAGATGGAGTCTCGCTGTGTCTCCCAGGCTGGAGTGCAGTGGCGTGATCTCGGCTCACTGCAATCTCCGCCTCCCGGGTTCACGCCATTCTCCCGCCTCAGCCTCCCAAGTAGCTGGGACTACAGACGCCCGCCACCACGCCCAGCTAGTTTTTTGTATTTTTAGTAGAGACGGGGTTTCACCATGTTAGCCAGGATAGTCTCGATCTCCTGACCTAGTGATCCACCCGCCTCGGCCTCCCAAAGTGCTGGGATTACAGGCTTGAGCCACCGCGCCCGGCCGGGAGTAGGTTTTAACATAAAAATTTGGCGGAGTCCCACAAGTTCTTTGGTTTCCCAATGCATATAAAAGTTATATTTAAACTATAATGTAGCCTATTACGTGTGCAATAGCAGTATGTCTAAAAAAAAGTACTTAGTTCCGCGCCCGGCCGGGAGTAGGTTTTAACATAAAAATTTGGCGGAGTCCCACAAGTTCTTTGGTTTCCCAATGCATATAAAAGTTATATTTAAACTATAATGTAGCCTATTACGTGTGCAATAGCAGTATGTCTAAAAAAAAGTACTTAGTTAAATTTATAAATAATTTATTGCTAACAATGCTGGCAATCATCTGAGCCTCCAGTGAGTTGTAATCTTTTTGCTGGTAGAGGGTGTTGCCTCTTTGCTGATGCCTGCTCACTGATCAGGGTGGTGGTGACTTAAGATTGAGGTGACTGTAGCAGTTCCTTAAAATAAGACAACGATGAAGTTTGCTGCATCAATTGACTCTTCGTTTCACAAAAGATTGCTCTCTAGCATGTGATGCTGTTTGACAGTCTTTTGTTAACATTTTTATTTTATTTATTTATTTATTTGAGATGGAGTCTTGCTCTCTTACCAGACTGGAGTGCAGTGGTGCGATCTCGGCTCACTGCAACCTCTGACTCCCAGGTTTAAGCAATTCCCTTTTCTCAGCCTCCCGAGTAGCTAGGATTACAGGCAAGCACCATCATGCCTGGCTATTTTTTTTCTTTTGTATTTTAGTACAGACGGAGTTTCACCACGTTGGCCAGGATGGTCTCGATCTCCTGACATCATGATCCACCTGCCTCAGCCTCCCAAAGTGCTGGGATTGCAGGCATGAGCCACCGTGCCTAGCCTGTTTGACAGCCTTTTACCCACAGTAGAACTTGTCTGAAAATTGTAGTCAATCCTCTCAAACTCTGCCACTGCTTATCAATTAAGTTTATGTGATATTCTAAATCCATTATCATAATTTCAACAATGTTCACAGCATTTTCACCAAGAGTAGTTTCTATCTCATGAAATCAGTTGATTGCTTATTCATAAGAAACAATTCCTCATCTATTCCGGTTCTATCTTGAGACTGTAGCAATTCGGTCACTTCAAGTTCCACTAGTTCTCTTGTTATTTCCATGATATCTGCAGTTACTTCTCTCTTGAACATTTAAAAGTCATCCATGAGGGTCAGAATCAACTTCTTGCAAACTCCTGTTAATGTTGATATTTTGACTTCCTTTCATAAATCATGAATCTTCTTAATGGTATATGGAATGGTGAATCCTCTTCAGAAAGTTTTCAGTTCCTTTTGCCCAGATACATCAGAGGAAGCACTATCTATAGCAGTTCCAGTCTTACAAAATGTATTTCTTCAATAATAAGACTTGAAAGTTGAAATTACTCTTTGATCCATGGGCTATAGAATGGATATTGTGTTAATAGGCATCAAAATAACATCAATTTCCTTGTGTATCTCCTTCAGGGCTCTTGGGTGGCTAGGTGCACTGTCAATGAGCAGTAATATTTTGAAATGAATCCTTTTTCTGAGCAGTGAGTCTCAACAATGTGCTTAAAATATTCAGTAAACCATGCTGTAAACAGGTGTGCTCTCATCCTGGCTTTGTCAGATCCAGGATTTGGGGAATAGTAAATGAGGACAGGCTTCCACTTAAAGTCTCTGTCTACATTAGCACGGAACACAAGAGTCAGCCTGTCCTTTGAAACTTCAAAGCTAGGCATTGACTTCTCTCTATCTATGAAAGGCCTATATGACACTTTCTTCCAATGAAGGCTATTTATTTTACATTGAAAACCTGTTTAGTGTAGCCACCTTCATCAACAATCTTAGCTAAATATTCTGCATAACTTGCTGCAACTTCTATGTCAACACTTGCTGCTTCACCTTGAACTTTTAAGTTATGGAAATTCTCTGACGGCTTCAAACTTTTCTTCTGCAGCTTCATCAACTCTTTCAGTCTTTATAGAATTGAGGGTTAGAATCCAGATTATTTTTGACTTAAGGAATTGCTATCACTGGCTTTTTCTTCTATTCAGTCCACTGAAACTTTCTTCATATCATTAATGAGACAATTTTTCTTTCTTATCATTCATGTGTTCACTGGAGGAGCACTTTTAATTTCCTCCAAGAATCATTTCTTTGTGTTCATAACTTAGTGAGGAAAATATGCCAAAAACTGAGAGAGGCTAAAAACTAGGCCTCTTGTGCCAAGAGGCTTACATCTTGCTTACCGAGTTTAACCATTTCTAGCTTTTAATTTAAAGTGAGAAATGTGTAACTCTTTCTTTCACTTGAGCACCAAGAAGACATTGTAGGGATACTATTTGACCTAGTTTCAGTATTGTGTCTCAGGGAATAGATGGGAAGGGAGATGGGGGTAGGGATGGTTGCTGGAGCAGTCAAAATACACATAAAATTTATAGATTAAATTTGCTGTTTTATCAATAAATTGCTGTCTTTTGGGGAGGTTAGTGATGCCCCAAGACAATTGCAATAGTATAAAAATTACCATAACAGACACAATAATAATGAAACAGTCTTAAATATTGAGACAATTACTAAATGTGACACATAGACATGAAGTGAGCATGCGCTGTTGGAAAATGGCACTGATAGACTTACTTGATGCAAAGTTACAAGAAACCTCCTGTTTATAAAAAATGTGATACCTGAAGTGCAATAAAATGAATACAATAACATGAAATTTGCCTCTGCTTTTTTACTCATGCATTTTCTCCTTTGTTTTAACTTGTTAAAGGCTAATCAATAGTTATTTCTTACTCATCCCAATCAATTTTTCAAATCTATTTTAACAACCTGTAAAGTCTAACATAGAATGTAATTAGTAAATAGTTATTAAAATATATAAATGAATTTAAGCTGGTATGATATAAGTTGGCAGGCCTTAAGATCTAGCAAAAGTATTTAGCTTTCGTTTTTTTTTTTATTTTTTGCTAAAACGTAACTTGAGACTCACCAAGAAGCCAGAATGGTTTGCAGAGTACATGCAACTTCTCCAGGGTTTAAAATTTGACTGATGTCAATTGTATAATCTTAACATTTCTTAAGAGTGATCTGATAACACTAAAATCTCTAACGAGCAAAAATGAGGTCCTTTTCAATAAAGGTTGCCACTTATTAAATAGTTTGGGTCCTGTTTATTTATTTATTTATTTATGCTTAATCTGATTAAGTAATGCTTTGATAGTTCAGCAGAAACTATTTGTTTTTATTTAACTTTTTAAAAAAATCAAATAATTATTGTATGTGAATACAGCCTCAGGGAAAACAACAATACATTTTTGAGACAAAAAGTTATCTTTGTACTATATAGCTACTGTGACGTAAAATGGGCTGTCAGGATTTGCCAAGGCACTGTAGAAGGGTAGTGAGTCTATCAAGTCAAGATTTCCTCAAGTCTCACTGAATTCAAATCACATCTAAAGCTATTGCATTATGGTACATTATGGAAACCAAATAATTATTTTAGCTACAATTAGTAACTGCCAGATACATTAAATATTCATGAAAAATAATTACAGTTTTTATAAATTTGAAATTAACTAATTTAGAGGTGGAAAGGAAGTAATCTTTTTATTCTTCATCATAAAAGATTGTGGCTGACATGCCTTTAAGAAAAGACAAGTTCATACAAGAAAAGCATAATAAATGTATTATGTGCACACATGTTCATGGAAGTTATACAGAACATGAAAATTCAAAGAAAGGACCAGTGGGTTGATGCCTAAATACCCGCTTTATTGGAAGGGGATTTGAAGAGGGGGGTGTAAATAAGTGGACTAGGCAATTGCTTGTAAATGATTCTCTTTGGGAATTGAATTGGGACCTGAGAACATGTAATCATTTGAGACAGAGTTCATCTGGGCTTTAGGTTTCCTGTTTAATTTTCAACCTCTTTCTCTTGGATGTAAATTTTAATTTTCTCTAGTTTATGAAAGTTCATGGAAGGGATCAAAAACAATTGCGTTTCTCTTTAAAGTTTCTGGTTTCTAGGTAGATAAGGCAGCTTCAGAATGGCCTTATCCTGTGTTTTAGGAGATACAAAGGATTGAGAGACTGGCAGGGTGATCAAAGAGACCTTGAGGCTGCTTCTTTATTTCAGTCAGTCAAAGCACAATATTGGGTATATTGTTTTCTGAGTCTCAACACTCTATATATTGTCATCATCTCTGAATGAGAGAGTAATGGAGTCAGTATTTGTTATAAACTTTCTTGAATTTAGACTGATTTTCAAATTCTCTGTAAGAAAATTGGGCCTTTAAAATAAAAACATGTTAGTCTTGTTTGATTTGATATATATGTTTAATTATATCCTTGATTACTAAGTATACATATATTCATATATATTTATTTATAAGCATACATTTATTTATTATATGATATATATTTATACACCATATACAGATATTATGTATATTATACATTTATATAGTTATGTGTGTGTGTGTGTGTATATATATATGCAACTATCTAGCTACCTAGATAGCTACAATTTTTGAGAATTCCCTGGACTTTAGAGGAAAGGATTACTAATTTGCTTATTATTTTAGTTAGACATGTCAGTTTGAATTTTTTGAAACTTAGTACATGCACTAATTTAGTATTATAATTACATGAAAAAGAGGAAGAAGAGTGGGATGCAGAAGAGGAGAAGGAGGAGAAAAAAAAGAAGGGAGAGAAAATTTGGGGAGGCTAAGGCAGGTGGATCACCTGAGGTCAGGAGTTTGAGACCAGCCTGATTAACATGAAGAAACCCCATCTCTACTAAAAATACAAAATTAGCTGGGTGTGGTGGCATGTGCCTATAATCCCAGCTACTTGGGAGGCTGACGCAGGAGAATCGCTTTAACCCTGGAGGTGGAGATTGTGATGAGCCAAGATTGCGCCATTGCACTCCAGCCTGGGCAATAAGAGTGAAACTCTGTCTCAAAAAATAAATAAAAAAGGAAGACAAAGGGCAAATGAGGAAAAGAAATGTAAGAAAGTGTGGGTATAGGGATGAAATGAACTTGAAAAGAGAAAGGAATAGAAAATATAAAATGCAAGGGAACAGACTTGACTTGAATTGCTACCTGAGAGTTCACTTCATCATTATTCACCAAACTGTACATGTGTATTGGTAAAAACAAAACAAAACAAAACAAAACAAAACAAAACAAAACAAAAGAAAAACAGAAAGTATTAAAGACAAAGAAGAAGAGGAGGAATTGAGAAAAGATGATCTACTCAATAAGAGTTATAATAATTAGGTCTCCATATAAGAAATAAGATTAGTCTGCTTTTTTACATCTCATATACAACATATAAATTCCGGATGTTTTAAAGATCAAAATGACTAAAAATAAACTCTCAAACATTTAAAAGCTCCTATAAAAGAATGTTTTACAGCCTTAAAGTAGGAAAAAATTATTTAAAAAACAAACACATGTAAGCATTCAAAATAAAAAAGGAAATTATTTCATTAAAGTCAAATAAAAAATGAAAATCTCCACACGACAAAACATCACAAGACAATTTAAAACACAAGTACCAGACTGAGAAAACAGATTTGCAACATATGTAACAGCCAACAAATTTAGATTATTCATTCGCTTTTATACCTACTTCCTTCTAGAAAGAGATCTCTCCAAACTTTTAGCTATACACACGACTTCCCAGCTGGAGATGCTATCTCTCAGGCTTCGAGGCACCCACATGGGCCTTGCGACCAAGCCCTGGCCAATAGGAAAAAAACAGGAGGAGTGTTGACTGTGCACTCTGAATAGAATCTTTGACGTGGAAATGCCTTACCTTCATTTTCCTCCTTACACTTTCTATTGGCTAGAAATGATAAACAGCCTTGATGCCAGAGACAGAAGCCATGTCTTCAAGATTACAAAGCCATCTTGTCTTCAACTCTGGACTGCTTTGTGGGAGAGAATAAACTTCTTGCTTATTTGAGTCATTGTTTTTTCGCATCTCTGTGATAACAGGTCAAATGTAGCTCTTCTCTAACTAAAATTAACACTGTATCACAGAAGCGTAAACTGATATTTGAAGAAACTTATATCAAGAATATATCAAACAAAAAGTGGCAAAGTGAAATATAGTGGTGTTTCTGCCTTCAAAGCCTTTGTTCTTCACACCTTAATCCTAGGCAGGGAAAGTCTGGCCCAAGGGCATACATTCTCGAATGTGACTGTAAAGGACAGTCTCAAAGTGATTGCTA